>NC_143170.1:3140000-3765000 GCF_047325235.1 Durio zibethinus | reverse complement strand
TGATAAAGTGTAAACGTAAATTCTGACATGCTATTTCCTTTTAGGAAAAGCCACCCTTGGATTTTAATGCTAGTATCACGGGGGTAATTAGATATTTAGATGGGTGAAATAAAAAAAAAATGTTTTTGTTATGCAATATAGACAAAGTAATTAAGATAATAAAACTTAGACGATAGAATTGAATTATCAAAAATTAATTATTTTGATTAATAATTATGTAATTTATTGATAAAATATTAAATATTAATTTCATAAATCAAAGTTTTATCTGTGACACTTTAAAAAAAAAAAACCAACAAGATTGCGTTTGCTCAATTGAATCCCTGACAATCGGCATTGCCAATTCTAATTGATTAGAGCTGCGAAAATGATAATAAAATTAGGATTAAGTAAAACAAAAGATGATGGCAATTGGCGAGTTACTCTGTCATTTGTGCAAAGGAAGGATGGACAAATTAAGCAAATCAGAGGAAGAAACAAAAACCAAGCGGCTTCATTGTTTTGAACGTCGTTCGAGGAGTCGTGGAATCAACACAGTAGCCAAATTAAGCATTGTTTAACCCCCCAAGCTTTTGTAAATTTCATCCAACAAATTTTACCTTGCTCGTAAATACTAGTAGTACTATATTTATTTTTTAATTTCATCAATAATTTATTACATAATTTTTTCCAATAAAAATTAGTTATGCTAGTAATTAAACGCTGGTAACTTCTTTTGGCAGGTTTGGAGTTGTTGGGTAATGTAGGCAAAAGTCCAGGCTTTTCTCCATGCTCTTTTCGCTTTTGGAAATTCGGTGTCATTGAATGGTTGCTTGGTGGGTTCTCACTGTCATAGCTACATAATGCTTTCTCAATTTTAGTATTTTTGACTATATTATTTTGTAAATTAATAAAAGCGAAAAGCAGACAATTATCCAATCATTTGCCGTCTTGTTTCCATTGTCAACTTTGGATTATCTCTCAACAGTTAGTGCTTTGACAGATGTATATGGTATATGTATGATGTATATGTTAATAAAGAATGACTGAACTTGAACCAGCGCACACCATTATATAATTTTAAATATATAAAAAATAATGATTAATCATAAATAATATTCAATGCTTACAGCTTAATTTAACAAATTGGCTTTTGAGATTATGAATTTAAAAGAATTTAGATATGTAATGTTCTCTTCAATCATATAAAATAAGAAAGTTAAAAATAGATTATGAACTTAAGAAAAAAAAACCCAATCGGCTGTTTAAATTTGGTTAATAATAGCAACCACAAAAGCTTTGTCTAATATTCCAAATATTAACGTTTTCGAACATGGTTCACGTCCCAGATTTAGTAGCTTCCAACCACAGCCTTTTGAGCCACTTCTTCAAATTAATAATCCGGATAGATAAAGGTTTTGAAATTGTGGAGAAACTTCAACATTCTTTTGGTCTTTCTTTGGCATTCTTTCATACAAGACGCAAACTATATATGTATATGAACTGCTCTTAATTACTGTGTAAAAGATCGATCCAATTGATGAGTAAAGTATATTTTTTTATATCATTGATCTCGTTTTGGAAATTTGAATTTTCAATTTGAAAGTTTCGGATTAAAAATCGTGAAGTTCAAATCATAAGTATAAAAAAAACTTATTCAAAGACTTGAAACTTCTTAAGTGTTTGTATGCTTATGTGAACAATAGTTCAAGTTAGAAAGAAGAACAAAACAAAGCAGAAAAAACTGTAGCTTCATCGGGCACTGCCCCACTTTGCAAGCAGCTGCTTAGCCCTAATGGAACCAACTGACGTAAAAACATGCAAACAAGTACATCAAATTCGACAAAATGCTTGGGAAGGTCTTGGTCCAAAAACACTACATGAATTAATAATATAAATTACCATTTTTTATTACGTGTGTTTTTGTTGTTTTATTGGGTCGACCTCAAACTACGAAAGATTTTCTTAATGCAAGTGAAGGCACAAGTCAAATGAGCATCATCATCCCCTAGATTTGCATTTGGCTTTGAGCCAACAAAATTAAGAGAAATCCCATCATTGTTTTGGATTCATTTGAGGCTTCCATTTTCCATTTGATCTCATATATTAAGACAAAAGCTCATAGACCTAGACAATTGTTATTTGATGATCATAACGTTTATGAAACACAAAACAATAAGACAGAGAAAGAGTAAGGGGGAGGGCACCCTTTTTTGGTTGTCATTTCTTTTGTTTAAATTCCTTCATATATCCTGGATTCTAAATATATTAAACGATTTTTTTTATTATTATGTTGGGTGCATCATTTAAGTTTGGGAGTGGTTTTATTATTAGACTTAATTATGAAAAACTTTTAAGCAATATTAAGAGAATAAATTTTACCTTCTATATATGTTATATTTATAATATTGTTTTAAAAATAAAAAATAGTGTTTAAAAATAATAACTCACCTAAAATGTTTAAAAATAAATCTTAAATAATAACATAATTAACTTTAAAAAAGCTTTTAAAAATGAAGTCCAATTAAAAATTTAAAGTTTCCTCCTTGTTGACTGGTTGTTCTTCATTTGTTTTTTAACGAGTGGCTTAGGTTTGTGGTGACTGGTGATGATTTAAGCCCTTAACGAACCGTACGGGTACTGTCTAGAAAATCGAAACAGTAAATGATCGGCTGGAACTGGATGGGCCCCACTGAGCCATCGTCCTTTCCACCACCCGTAACCGGCGCCGCTCACTGTTTTCGAGTCTACAACGGACACGTTTACGTAGCATAGTTCCAGCTTATTTGGATTGGATTCTGTACAGGAACATAATAATTATTTCCACCGACCTTAGATTTCTCCTTCCACAGATCTTTCAAATCATTGGATAATAGATTTAATAATTTAAAATATGATATAATATATTATGTAAAAATAAGAGTAAGTTTTATAAATATATCCTGTCATTAAAGTTAACATAAAAGTATCTCTAAAAATTTAAATTCTGACGCTTAATTATTTTGTGTAACTATTATGTTATCATTTACTTAATACTATTAGAAGCAAAATAACTAAATTATCATAAATATAATACAAGTCACAAACAAGAAATAGAAACAGTTGAATAGTTAATAAAAAGTTGAATAAAATTATCTTCAATCAATCTGATCTTTAAAGAAAAAATTTTTCATTCAACAATCCATTTTCAAAATCAATCGATTATCGACAAAAAAATGTGTTTGAGCCAGTGATTAAGATCAAAATTTAGGTTTGAAGGTGAAATTGATTTTAAGTTTGGAGGAAGTGAAATTTAGGCACGATTTGGAAGTGTTTCGTTGGATTCACACAATCAAATAAGGTATGTACAACTTTAATTTCAACGCAATTGGTTTTAGGTTAATATTAAGGTTAGTAAGTTTTATTCAAAATATTTGAGAATTTTTTATACTAAACTTCATATCATAATCAATTGAGGGTTTTTGAAAATTTAAAATGTTATTAACTTCATATCAGAATCAATTTGTTATACTTAACTTCATATCAAAATCAATCGTAATTTCATTAAAAAATCAAAATTTTATCCTACTACAGATGTGGAATGCTAGTAAAACTATTAAATTTTATCATGGTGGGTTGTTTTTGCATATTCCTAATGAAGTTTAGGTAAGAGGTGATGTAGAATGGTAAATGATTATCCTTTAGATAGGTTGTAATTTTTTCAATTGCAAGCTTAGTTTGTTAAAATAGGGGTATGAGAGTACTAGTGACATGTTTTATTGTATTCATGGGCTATCACTTGATAAAGAGTTGAAATATACTCGTTTAGATATACATGTTGAACATATGATTCTGTGTCATCAAAAGAAAAAAACTATTTCAATATATGTTGTAACAGGTGAGCCTCTTTTTTTTTTTGTTATATATCTATGTACTCCATCTAGGAATGAAAAAAAGGCACAAATAAGGAGGTCTACTCAAGAATTTATAGTTGAAGATAATACCACAAAAAATAATGGTGGAAATGATACTACTAATTTGGCAAAAAGCAATGGTGAAAATGATACTACTAATTTGGCAGAAAACATTGGTGCTAATGATATTGATAATGGTATTTGTAATGAAGAAAAAAACAATGATGTAAATGAGGTTGATGATGGCATTGCTAATTTGTCAGAAGATAATGGTACAAATAAGGCTAAAAATGATGAAAAAAAAAATGATGAAGCCAGTGATGAGGATGATAGCGACTGTTATGCTAGCAGTGAATATGATAATGATGGATATTCTAGTAGTGATCCTAGCTGCTTTGATGAAGAAGTAGAGGCTAATGATATATTTGAGGAAAATGAAGTTAGTGGTCTTAAGAAAATAAAAAAGCCTAGTACTACACAACCTACACTAGAGAAGTTAACTAAAAACATTGTTTTAGAGAAAGATGTAATGATTGATGATAGTGATCTACATAGTATTCATGGATCTGATGAAGAAGTAGACAATTACACAATGTTCAATAAAAATGTTGATATGAAGAGTCCGTAGTTAAAGGTTAGATTGACGTTTATTAATGGCACTATTTATAGAAAGGCATTAAAGGAATACTGTGCTCATAGAGGTTATGACTATATGTTTAGAAGGAATGATGGAGATAAAATTAGTGCTATTTCCATCAAGGACTGAAGATGAAAAATATATGCATCTAGGTTGAGAGAAGATTATGTTTTTCAAATAAAGACTTTTCAACCAAAGCATAATTGCTTAAAAGAGTTTAAAATTCACCTTATTACTCCACCTTATTTAGCTGAGAAGTTTTTTAATGATTTGAAGGATAACTCGAATTGGAAAACTGCAAAGACAATGACAAAGATTTTCAGAGAATTAAAGATTAAAGTCAGTTTCTCTCAAGTCTATAAAACTAGGAGAAAAGATAAAAAAAAAAATGATAAAATGGGATAACAAGCTACAGTATTCAAAGTTGTTTGATTATTTTGATATGATCCGAAAGACCAATCCTAGCAGCTTTGCATTTATTAAAATGAAAAGTCAATATTTTCATGTAACCACTGGTGTTCCTAGATCCTTTATGCCTAAGTTTGAAAGGATATTCATCATATTCGATGCACAAAAAAAAAAGATTCATGACTGGATGTAGAAGGTTTATAATATTAGATGGTTGTCACTTAAAAGGTCATTTTGAAGGATAGTTACTAAGTGTTGTTGCTAGATATGGGAATAACAATAATTTTTCTCTTTGTCATACAGTTGTTGAATAAGAAAATAAAAAAACTTGATCTTGGTTCTTGAATTTGCTCTATTAAGAACTTGGAAGTTTCACTGAACTAGGATTAGAGTATATTAATTTGTTTTTTTTTTTTTAAAGTTTAGACTAAATATTTGAAGAAATGTACCCTCAAGTTAAGCATAGGTTCTATTTGAAGCATTTGTATACAAATTTCATTTTAAGGAAGAAGTGTATAAAAAAAAACTCTTTAAAAGGCAGTAAGTGTTGGGTCAGTGAAAGAATGAAAAAAAGTAATGTTGGTGCTAAAAGAGCTTGACAAAATAGGGGCAGCACATACTTAGGTAAGTAGATTAAATCCAAAAACTTGGACAAGATCTCATTTTAGCTCTAGAATGAAGACTGATTTAATGATGAATAATCTTAGTGAATTAATGTTGGTGCTAAAAGAGCTTGACAGAATAGGGGCAGCACATACTTGGGTAAGTAGATTAAATCCAAAAACTTAGACAAGATCTCATTTTAGCTCTAGAATGAAAACTGATTTAATGATGAATAATCTTAGTGAATCTTTCATTGATTATATATTGAAAGTTAAGGATTTGCCTATCTTTAGCATGTTAGAATGGATAAGAAAAAGATTGATGAAAATGTTCCATTCTAAAAGGGTTGATATGGAATTTTACAATGGTTTTTTTATATCCAGATATTCAATACAAGTTTGAGTAGATTAAAAAACACTCTTTTACTTACTTTTTTGTTCTTGTTAATGGGTCTATATATGATGTTAAATATGGTACAACGTCTCATGTTATGAATTTGGCTAAACAAAGTTGTACTTGTAAGATTTGGGATTTGATTAGAATCTCTTGTAAACATGTTGTTTCTATTATTTACGTAATAGGGAAAAATCAGAATCCTATGTCCATTCTTGCTATTCTAAGGAGACATACATAGCTATATATGATGTCATTATTAATCCTATTTCAAGACAACATGAGTAGACTAAAGGTAGTAACCTTACTTTTATCCCTTCAATCATATATAGACCACCAGACAGACTAAGAAAGTTAACAAAGAAAGCGCTTGATGAACCATAAAATCATTACAAAATGTCATGAAAGAATAAGCCAATTAGATGTGGTAATTATAGTCAGGTTGGACATAATGTTAGATGTTATAAGACATTAGTGGTTGGAGAGACTCTATGGTAAAGAAATATGAGGTTGAAGGGATTAAAAAAAGTTTCTCCTTAGCCTACCAATCATCAGGTAATTTGTTTATTTAATTTAAATTGATTTTTATATATTGAATTTAACATAAATGAGGTGTATTTTACAGGTTGATCAAAGAAAAAATGCTGCATCTTCCTTAAGAATAAATACACCTATAACTAGAGGCAAATCCAAAAAAAGACCTGTCACTGATGCTACTATTATAATTAAGTTATAGTCAAGTACTATTAGAGAAATGGATACTGATAAAAATTTAAGATAAAAAGCATTTGGTATTGGTTGTCAATTTGCTGAAAATATTAGACAAAGATATGCTAAAAATGTTGGCAGAGGAAAATGTGATGCTAGAAATATTGGCTCATGAAGAGGACATGTTGAAAATGTTGGCAAAAGAAAATGTTATGTTAGGGCCAAAGTTGCTCTAATTAGAGGAAGGGTAAGAGTAGTATCCTAAGATATTTTGGTGGTCAAGCTGCTAATTCTCAAGCATCTAGCAATTCAAATGTTAACAACCAAATAACCAGTAACCCAGTAGTTGGCAGTCAAGCAACCAATAGCAAAAATATTTTGGTGCAATGTAAAAAAAGCTTATATATGCTATTATAAGATGATGCATTAAATTTATGCTATTTGACTTGTTTGTGTTACAAATTGATGTGATGTATAAGCATTTTATTTTGATGTATAGGTTTTTGTGATGTATAGACCTTTTATTGTGCATTTTGTACTGGTCTTATAAATTGGTGGCTTGTTTTTGTTCAATAAGAATGATGATGGCATGTTTTTTGTTCAATAGGAATATGGTACTAACAGAAGGCTTTATTTTCTTCAATAGAATGACCTTTATTTTTTGTAATAAGAATACTTGTTTTTTACAAGCTGTATTTTGGATTATAATTGTATAAATGGATGTAATCTTTTTACAATTTTGACATTGTGTAAAGGCTATTTTCTGTAATAAAAAAGTGGCCTTTGTTTACAATGTTGTTTTTTATAATAGGAATGCTAGCTTTCTATAGGCTGTATTTTAGATTATAATTGTATAAATGGATGTGGTCATCTATTTATACAATTCTGAAATTGTGTAAAGGTTATTTTTTGTAATGAGAATGCTAGCTTTCTGTAGGTCTTATTTTCTTGAACCAGTTTAAAAACTTACTTACTTGGTTAAAACTAGTATAACTCCAATTTACAGGATAAAAAATTTAGTAACAAAAGCCATTACATAGTACATTTACCAAAAAACAAACTTTTATTCCATTGTTAAATAACAAGTTCACATTGACATTTCATCAAATACTTGGTACTGTTACACACTACACCCTATAAACATTACAATCTTATATACAACTAAGCCATGCCCTACATCTTACTCACAACAAATTTAGAATAACCCATTGACATCAATTCATCAACTTAAAAAAATTAAGTCTTAAGTTTCTTCTACCTAAAGAATAAAACAAAATCAAAATCAAAATCAATAACACCATAACACTGTCATAAACTAAAGCAGTTACTCTTTTCTTACGTCGAATCTAAATTAGCTTATGCTTCAATTCTAACTCTCTTGCATGAGATTCGACTAGTTCATTCCAAATTCTCTGCTTCTTATTTTGAGCTTGAACAAGTTCTTTATTCTATTTCAACTTCAAGTTTTGTAATTCTAATAATTGTTGTCGTAAATGCAACTCTCTTGCTTAGCACATTCTCAATCCTTCAACTAATTCTTGTTTCCTTGCAATTGATCTTGAAAGCTCATCTGTCATTTTTATCAATTTTTTTTTAATTTTAGTATCTATTTCCTACAACTTTCGTATGATATCTTATCAACCATCGAAAAAATTCACATTTTTGTACTCCATGAAATGTAAAAACCCAAAGATTAAACAATTTTCTACCCTAAAAACTATACAACAATTAACAAAATCTTACCTTAAATTTTTCACATCTATAAAATTTTTTCTCGCAGTTACCATTTATTCCAGAAGTTCTTAATGGTGATTCTACATCATAATAATATAATTTGGCACAATTCAATTTTTCACTTTCTGTAAATTGTTGAGAATCCATGCATGGATGAGTCTTTTTTTTCTTAAAGTAATGTGGTGGGAAGAGAAAAAAATGAACAAGAAATGGAGATACCTTTGACTAGCGTGGAAGATAAAGAAGATGATAAGAGAAAAGAAAATGGAAGGAATAAACAATGATTGTAGAAGGAACAAGAAATAAAGACTACCTCTAACTATCTTTCTAATACCGTTCAATAGGTGATAACAGACTAGTGGCATAAGGTGGTTAAGTGTAACGTTTTAAACTTCAAGTGGCACTTTTATTTCGACCTTAATCATAAGGTATATTTTTGAAATTAACCCTAAAAATAGTTTTTAAAAAAATATAAAAGAAACATAATTTAAAATTTTTGAAATAATTATATAAGGCTTAACAAAATTTAAAAAATGTATTTTATATTTTCATATTGACTTGAATTATAATTGTAAATTTTGTGTAACATATAATAAAAATACATAAATTTTAATATTTTATAGGACACGAATGGGGTGTAAATGATATATTAGTACTCGCAAGCTACTCAGGTTCGATTCAAAAAAAATTCGAATTCGGTTCGATTATTGTCGAGTCGAGCTCGAGTAGCTCGACTTATCGATCGAGCCGAATTCGAGTATTCTTATATCTGACTCGAGTAGCTCGCGAGCCTAATCGAGCTTTTATATTTAAATATATTTTTATTATTTTAATTAATAAAATATTTCGAGTCTGAGTTTGAGTTTGAGTTCGAATTCGAGCATGAATAATCGAACTATTGTCGAGTATACGAATCGAGCTTATTTTTACATATTAATCGAGCGAGCTCGAGTAGCTCGAATTCGATCACGAATCGAGCTCGAGCTTGAAAAATAAAACTCGATCGAGCTCGAGTCGAGTATCGAGTCCCGAGTTGTGAGTCGAGCTCGAGCTCGAGCTCGAACTTCTCACTATTCGGCTCGACTTGGCTCGGTTCGTTTACACCCCTAGACATGAATATGTTAATTGTTAAATTTACAGGAAAATACTTATAAACTTGTTTATTGTAACTTGTAAAGGAGAACATTTGATTAGATTATTCATTTAGTCAATTCAATTTTAAAAATTAAAAAAGTGAATTGGTTTTATTTAAATTGATTGATCGAATTGAATCAAATTAAATTAATTAATTAAAATAATTAAAATTGATTTAAATCGAGCTATTTGTTTGGTTTTAACAATTTAAAAAATTATATAATTTTTTATTACATAAAAGTTATTTTATATCTATATTATTTTATATAGAATAAATGATATATTATATTATAATAATTTTAAAATATTATATAAATTATGTTGTATTTATATTATATAAAAAATAAATTAATTGAGTCATTTAGTTTAATTTATTCAATTATTAATTTTGAAAATTGAAAATCAATCGATATTAAAACAGAATAAAACAAACAATCAATATATTTTAATTAATTTTAACAGGTTAAAGATAGATTAAATCCATTATAACCAATTAATAGTCAATCCTATTTACCGTCATCACAGTGTTCCTGGAAATAGTCGAAAGCAAATTAGTCCGGAACGTCTCCCACCCCTGAGATGGACTGTACTGAAAAAGTGATTCGGATTGTTTATAATTTGATTTTAATTAAATTAATTGATGGAATTTATTTAATGAGATTAATTAATTTTAATTGATTAATAAAAATAATTTAAAATAATTTATTTATTTTATTTAAAAATTAAATTAATTGAAATATAATAAAATTCAAATATAAAATAAAATAATAAATTGTATCATTTTATTTCATAAATTATTAGAGTTTTTAATATAATAAATTGATATTTAAATATTTTATTGAATAATTTTATTTAATTTATTTAAAATATAAAAAATAATAATTTAAATATATTTATTATTCGATTAATTAAAAAAATTAATCAAATTGATTGAATTAAATTTGATCAATTAATTTTTAAAATTAATAAATTCAATTCAATTAATAATATAATATAATATAATAAATTTAATTTTAAATAATTTAATTCAAAATCAATCGAATCGATCGATTAGCACCCCATGTCTAATGGCCTCCAAATTCAAGTTGGGATCACTTTAATGGGTGAGGTTCAAATGTTCAATTTTCACAATAATTAATACTCTTTTTTTTTTTTTAGAGCACAATAAATGCAACTTATTTTTTTTATTTTATTTTTTACCATAATAGATGATATTACTAATTATTGGACCATAATAATGTATTTGTTTTAAAAATTTTTGGTAATAAGGTGAATAAAATTTTACTTTAGGCATAAGATTAATAATTGTATAAAATAAAATAAAATAAATCATAATAATTCATTCACGAGCTGTACAATTTAAGTACAGGTGTAAAAGTAAAAAGTAAAAGGACAAGAGATGGATGCTTTACATGATTAATGCAAATGTCGAAAAATCAAATCTCATGAAAGGTTTTAGTTGGATGAGTAACTAACGCATTAATTCAAGTACTATTTTGAAAAAAATGAAAATTTAAGATACTTAAAATTGAACAAACAGAGAATGTACTAGCTTTAAATGCAAGTAAATTTTTTTTTTTTGGAATGTTTGCATTAGGATTATGCTTATGATATAAATAAATAGAATGTTTGATAAATATTTTTTAAATAATTTTAATTTATATTCATTTATTAAATTTAATACACGATTATAAATAATATTTTAAGATTTATTAATTACACAAACAAAATAAATTTCATTTATATTTGAGTTGTTTACATTTGAGAGTGAAAAAAATTAAACATTTTATGAATAATTCGCAAATGAATTTTATTTATGTTCATTATATTCATTTATTAAGTTTAATAAACGATTGTAAATAATATTTTAATAGTTATTAATTAAATAAATAAATTATGAATACAACAAAATTTATTTTTATTGATTTATTTATTCCCTTAATCATGGAATAGTTCCTCTCTAACATGTTTTTTTACAAGAAAAAAGTTGGCATCAATCAACATCAAATTAAGTTTTGTAATTTTAAACTAGACATGGCACAATCATGATTCATGACACTTCCCATCTTTGAACTTCAAAATTCAAAAACATGTGTTGGTAACTTGAAGAGATGGGTTGAACATGACCATCCAAATTAAGCCCCTATTGTCCACTAAACAAACATGCATTTGTTAATTAGGGAGATAATGAAAGTGAAAAAGACTAAAAGATTTCAATTATTGCTATGGTTAATTATAAATCAGAATGTACTCAAAAGGATGATTTAGAGAATCGTTTGAAAATCAGCAATTTGATAGATTCAACAAATTATAAAAAGTAATCAAAACCAATTAGACACTTCAACCTCTGCAATCTGACAAAGCGGTCCATGTAGCGGCTCGGGCACGACAATGCCATGTCATCAAGAAATGAGATGTTTGAGTGGAGATGAGCTTGTTATTTGTCACCCTTTGTCTTCATTAGAGACAAGCTGATCTTTCAAGCATATATTATCAATTGAGTGATTAGATTAGGGGTTAGGTGACCTGATTTTCAGGGTCATAGCCCTTTCCAACTCGTTTGCATGCCGGGTAGAGCTTACATTTTGAAAAACAAAAGAAAAAAAAATTGTGGGTTAAGGTTTACACGTGATTTTTTTTTTTTTTAAGAAAAAGATGGAGAAAAATCAATTTCAAAGAAAAATGCATGATTAATAATTGTGTGATTTACGTGTTTAGTCTTTAATTTTTGATAATTTCAAATAAAAAAAGTTTGAATTTGTTTAAACTTTGAACTTATTAATAATGGGTTTTGATTAAATAATCCGAATGCAATGCTGTTAGACATAAAAAGACATGGGTCACAGTGCCCCATATAAAAAGAATATAATTGAACTGAGATACAACTAAACTTTTATTTCTTTTGTTTTCTCTCTCTCTCTCTTTCTTTGTCATTTACAAGGAAAAAAAAATTTATTAAAAAAGCAGTGTTGATGCAAGGGCCTGGCATGGTTTGACTCCTTACTTTCTACGTTACCAATGTCTCTAGCCTTCTTAATTTTTTTTATTAATTTCCTTTCTAATTGCCATCAAAATTCTCCTAATAAGTGGCAAGATTAACCTTGAGAATTGAGACATTTTTTCCAGGAATTTTTTTCAGAATTTTTTTTTTGAATGGAGATTTTTTTTTTCAGATGCTTTTAATGTCAAGTTTGTCTTGAGAAGTTCATGACAAGGTATTATATATATATTGACATACCATAGATAAAATCTAAATACAAAATATTTTGAATGATTGATTTGAGTGGAAAATGCTGCTCACTTGTTTAAATTTAAGATATCCAAAATGTAGTAATACTTATTTTTTTTCTTTAACCCTTTTTCATTTTTTGTAGTTAGGAATTGAAGAATTTAATAGCTTTTTTGGGTTGTGACAAAATCACAATCGAGATAGAGAAAGAAAATGAAAATTGGAGAGCCAAGTTGAACACGTTTTTGCTTAAATAGGTCATGTGGGGTGTCAGAAATAAAGTTACATAGGATGTGAGATTATTTTAATTATAACCTGTTGTGAAGATATGGGTAGGATTCTAAATGTAAGAACATTGGCTGGGAACTGGCCGAAGGGAGCCCTTGATTCAGTCCCGTGACGAGTCTCATGTTTTTGAACAATGGTCAATAGGTTTTCATATTCAATGTTAAGTTCAATTTTACAACCTTACTACTGAGACATTTTTAAAAGGCACTGAGATCCATTCTCGAATGCCTAAAACAAAATTTGAAAAAAATATATATAGGAAGAGAGAAGGTGAAGCTCAAGTGGGATTTTGTATGCACAGGTTTTCAGGTTTAGGGAGATGACCCATGTTTCATGGGAAAACTTTTTGTCATTTTATGCAGGAAATATGAACTTTTTTGGGGAAAAAAAAAAAAAACATAGATTTGAACAATGTTTGTTGATTCACACGGATGAATTCTCAACACAGCTCTCATCTATGGTAGTTTTCATTATATGTACAAATACATTGAATTTGGATTTTTTTTTTTTTTTGGTCAGTTTTGTGTTGTAAGTGTCAGTTATTAGTCTCATTTAGGGTAGATTTGATAATCAGAGAACAGAAAGCAAGAAAGAATTCATGAACCTGGTAAAATCTCAGTTACCATTATGACAGAGCAAAGAAAAGTGAGGTTACACTTTTGATTTTTGTAATTTTTTCTGTCCATTTTTGAACAATTCAGAGCCTTATGGGGGAAATTTATTTACTTCTCAGTTCCCGCAACTAAATTTACTTGGATGGTAAGAACAATGAAAAGCCAAGAAAGAGGGTGACCATAATTAATGTTGAAACCAGAAGAAATTTACTTCCTAACGACTTGAGCAAAATATGTTTCTTTCACTCAAACGGAAAGAAGGGACATTGAAAAAATCTTTGGTGGGCCTATCATTTGTGCTGGTGGCCTATGTCATCCTACCTGCTTTTGCATTAATCTTCCATTTTTTTTCCAGCTGGTAGGATGTAGAAATCATGATAGAATTAAATGAGAAGAGTAGGAGCAGAAACGGAGGAAATATTTGGTATAAAAAATTATAATAGTATAAGATTAAATAATATTATTTTATTTTATATTTGATGTATATTAAGATTAAAATAAGATAATTTATATACTGATCAAAATTATTTTTTTAAAATTTTTATAATTTACATTATTAATATAATTTTTAAATGTATAATAAAACATATAAATTTAATTTTATATATTAAAAATAATTCTCTATTTTAGAATAATTGAATCTTTTTATATTAAGAGAATGATTAATCTTTTTTATAATTTTATCATTTTTTTTAAATACAAATTAAATATAATATAAAACTATTATCATCTATGTATCAAACGTGACCGTAGATCTTAAAAATTTAGCAAGGAATCGTTGCAGTTAATCTCCGGATTGTGTTTTCCAGTTGCTTTTACCAAAACCAGAAACTTTTGTTAAACCAATGTATCTGTAACCTGGTTTGAAAATTGGGTCTATAAATGAATGTGCTGTGCCTGCTTATATAAACAAAATTGAGACTACTGACAATGGGCTGAAGTGCATGTCTACAACATAGTGGCTTGCCGTGCAATAGGCTGGGCCAATATCTTTGATCTTGCCTTTAATCTTAGGCTGCTGGAACACCCAAGCTTGGAGTACTGTGATTCGGAATCACAATACCTGCCACTGCTACAGGAATTAGGCACATTTGGTAGACAATTGACGATGTTGACACAAAAGGGAAAAAGAAAAGGAGACCATTTGCACGGTTAGAGCTGCTTTGCTTTCAACACTATTTCTAATCACCCCACCAGTAACGTCAACACTTCGCAATTAAAGCTGTGCATTTTACAGCCTTGAGCGTTGAAGCCAAGTTACAGCAGAGCATAACCTGACTTGCACTTTCCTTTTTCTTTTTCTTTTTCTTTTTTTTTTTCAGAATGAAAATGAAAGGATGGAAGATTGCAAACAAGAGGATATTTAGCAGAGTGGGGGCTCTAAGTTTGAAAGATAATTTCCATACAAACAATTAAAGCAGCAAATGTGTTTTAAGGAGGGCTTGGTCCACTAAATAAAGAGACAGACCACACATATTGATTCATGCATATTAATTTAAAGACCAACGCCACAGGGAAGGAAGCCCTCCTGTTACATATGGTAGAAGCACGTTAACCCATAGCATACTTCTGGGTCCAGCTCCGAGCAGTTGTCTCATACTTGCTCCGGTCAGTCTTGTACATGTGGGCGATCTCTGGCACCAACGGGTCATCAGGATTTGGATCCGTCAAGAGTGAGCAGATTGAGAGCAACACCTAGAATCAAATAAAAATAAGAAAACATCCCAACACCTAAACACCAGTACACCTAGGCAAATAAAAGTTACATGAGTGAAAAAAAAAAAAATTCTAAACCAGGATGAACAGACACAAAGAAGCAACGATCCATGTTGCAAACAGCTTTTCCAGTAGATGAAATGCTAAATTTTAAAGACTTGCTGTAACCTTTCATTTGAAACTCGTCCTTTTTTTTAATGGCTCTATGAAGGATGGTTGATAGATAACATAACATGGTAATGTATATTAAAAAATAAAAGATGTATATACTTCGAGGCAGTTAGGAGTGTTGAAAAAAAACCTTGGATATGGTGAGGGCGGGGCTCCACTGCTCCTTCAAAATATCGAGGCAAATGCTACCATTGCTGTTAATATTAGGGTGAAAGACCTTTGTCCTGAATGCAACCTGAATAGACGGAAAAATAAAAAAAAAAAGTCAAAGAACAATAAAAGATGAAAAAAAAAAAAGGTTAGCTGAATAAAACTACAAGAAACTTGCTGGTCGAAAATTAGCTACCAAACAAGCATGTTATAAGGCCATTAAAGCGGAAAAAAGCATGGAATGAATTCACCAATGTTTTACCCTGTAATTACAAAAATTAGCAGAGACTGCCTCCACATGACAAGCCATTGTCATTGGTTACAATAAATTTGATGCTATTTTATCCTTCAACAAATGAGCATCATTATTATCACATAAAATTATAAAAAATATTCCCATAGCATCCATGCACAATACAGTTTTGTTTAACCAAGAAGTATATAGTAAATGTGATAAGCCATAACTAAATATCCGTATGCATGTACCAGAGAAAGCTTAGCTGAAATGGTTTACAAAAGTAAAAAATAGCAATAGATCATGTAAACTTTGGCACTTAAAGCTAACTAACAATAGCTTTTCATGCATAAACTTAGCCATTAGACACCCAGCAAGCATGCATACATGCCCTACGGAGATAAAAATATTTGTGCTACAGAATAAGCTAATAAAAGCTAAAAAGCAATAAAGTAGAATTAGCATTTACTCATTTCAATGCCAAGTAACGTTTGCACAAGCCACTTGCCCTGTAGAGACACCTTTCGTCACAGTATTTACACCAAGGAATTAGCTATATATAACATGAAGGCTTTAAACAGTTATGCTATATATGGATTTCCCTCCAAACGTTGAAATGAAATTGAGAAAAGGTAGGGACATTCACCATATTAAAAGAACGGCTATATTAGATTTCTGAGGAGATAACACTTATGTCTTACGACACTTGTATAGATGGTTATAAAAATATTAGCTTGTCGACATAATCAACTTGCAGCATATGGAGTGCTAAGAAATTTTCTTCAAAACACTTAAGAGACATAGTGGCATATTTTTTAAAGCAAAAGGCAAACAATTACAGTTAAATATATAGACAAGAAAGGTAAAATTACACAATATACAGTGAAGGTAGGAAAGAATGAAAACTAGATGGTTAAGGGATACAATTAAATACCTTGGGTGGCTTAAATGGATAGTCCGGAGGGAAATGAATGGTGACTAGAAACACTCCACCAGCATATGGACTGTCAGGAGGACCCATAATAGTTGCTTGCCAATGAAACATGTCTTCAGCAACAGGGCCTTATTTGAATAATAAAAAGAAGTAAAACAACAATTAGACGGAATAACCAATCTGCATGTAACCTATCAAATTCTTTTCCCATATAAAAATTAAATCAAATACTCATCCTTTTTCTTATTTGCCTTAAGAAAATATAAGATGTTCACTCCTAAAAAATTTTAGCATATTTAAGAGAAATGATGATGCAATGATGAGTTCTTACATGAGAAAAATTCTTCAGCAATGCATGCTAATCATTTCCTGACAACTTCACCTATGCTATAACTAATTCATATGAGCGCATACTGACTTAGCAAACATGAATATGCATAGCAATCAATAAAACACGAAAAGAAAAAAAAAAGGCTTAAAAACCTTGAGTCAAACAGAATCCAAAGACATAAATCTAAAACTTGAAAAAAAAAAAAAAAAGAAAAGAAAGAAAGATATTACAGTTTGAATCAATAATAAAATCGTCATGGTCAAAATCATACCCCTAAAAATAAGTACAGATCCATTATATTCAGCTCCAAATTCAATTATGCAGCAATAATTAGCTCATGTCATGATTTAATGAACAAAAAGCAGATATTTAAAAACAAAAATTAAGCAAAATTTCAAGAAAAAAATTTGAGAAAAATCACAAGAAATAAACAAATCGAGGCACGAAACAGAGAAAAAGGGAGAAGAAATTGAACCTGCGCTACACGAGGTTGGAGGATCTTTCTGGAGATCCTTGAGCTCCTTCAAGATCCGCTTTGACGCCATCACCTAAACCCTAAAACAAACAAAAAAATTAAAAAAAAAAAGAAAATCAAATCCAAGCTAGATCGCCATTAGCTTCAACGAAGCTAACTCGAAAACTTTTAAATTAAAGAGAAACAAAAAAAAAAAAAGTAAAGAAGTAATCGGAGAGAAAAAGGTACCTGAGAGATCCTCCTGTCCTGGCTATTGCTTCTTTCTATGTTGGTCGCTGAAAATAGCGGAAGAAAAGTAAAGCGAGAATTAAAAAAAAAAAAAAAAAAAAAGGCTTTAGAAATAGTGTTCCGAGAAAATGAGTTTTGAATAATTAAAAAACAACAAAGATAAGGCAAATCTGGGCTGCTTGCGTTCTAATTGCTATCTTCGTGGACCCCACCAATACAAAGAGAATTTTCTTTTTGTAATAAAATGTTTTACTTTAGAATAATTACAAAATAGGTCACACAAATATTTATTATTTTTTTAAAAAAAAATTTGAGATAGATAATTTATTTAATTTTTTAAATTAAAATAAAATATATCGTATCTAATAATTTAAAATAAATAATTACAAATCATGCATTAGAAATGATTTTAATAAATAATTATTAATAAAATTCAAAACTCAAAATTTTTTTATTAAAAAAAAATTTAATCGATTAAATCAATCACTTATTATAATATTTATTATTTCATTCAACATAAAAAATTTCCCTTTTTCTTTACTCCATTTTTGTTTTTTTTTTTAAATCTTAGATGGTTTTGACCGGGTTGACCCGAATATATTAATCTTCTTCACCCTTGATAGTTCAGTTATTTACAGTTAGTAGTATATAATATTGTCGGAACATTGACCTTTGAACTTGGTTTAACCGCCTCATTAATGTTTCTTTTTTTAATTATATTGAAATTATTAATAAATAAAAATGATTAAACGGTGAAAAATAAAATTACTTGTAGTAAGAGAGTAAAAAAGGTACAAGTTTAGAGTAAGTTTTCTTTTATTTTATCCTATATAGTTGAAGGGAAGCTTTTGCAAATTGCAATTTGAGGCCCAAAGACAACAAGATAAAAGGGAGTGATTCACCAATGCATAACCTCCCAACTCTTGGATCAGCTTGACACAAGTCTTAAACAGAATTTGTTCATTGAAAAAGGCACAACGAATTTTTTTTTGAAAAGAAAAAAGATTACAATACTGAACTAGGTAAAAGGAATTGAAAAAGACTCTGGATTTGGTGACTCAACCTATCACTGTTACTGCTGGTGTTGAACTTTCCGATCTGTTTCCTGAAGATGGTCGATTCTCAGAATCAATCCGCCGGACATTTTCTATCATTTTAACTAGTTCTGGCATTTTAGGTCTCTGATCAGGCATCCTCACAACACATGTCATTGCTATTTGTAACATCTCCACCATCTCTTCCTCTATATTTGGATATCTCATCAGTTCTATATCAAAAACTTCAGCTGTCCACTCCTCTCGAACTACTGAATGAACCCACCTGACCAAATGGATAATCTCGTCACCACCAGTAGTATGGATAGGGGATTTTCCGGTAAGGAGCTCTAGTAAGACCACTCCAAAGCTATAGACATCAGAAGGCTGCATAGCTTTTCTGGTGTCAGTCACTTCAGGGGCACGATAACCAGCAGCGCGGGAGATAGGAGGGGCTAGTGCACTCATTATTGTTGACAGACCAAGATCTGACACGCAACCATACTGTTGGGAGTTGACAAAAATGTTTGAGGACTTGATGTTGCCGTGGACAAACTTGCCACCATTCTCCATATGAATGCGAGCAATGCCTCTTGCTGCCCCAATTGCTATTTTCATTCTGGCATACCAATCTAGAGGGATTCTGTCCTCGCCTCTCTTACCTGTAAACGCACTTACATTAGAAAAAATCTTAGAAACTATTTGATCTTTTATACATTGATGATGACCAAAGTTGTGGACATTCGAATTAAAAGAATAAACTGACATAAATACTCCATGAAAAAGAAGCCAAGGATGAGAATTTTATTCACTACCTGGGAATTGACATCCAAATCCTATTGTGCCGCCAAACTCTAATCAGTAACATGTTTTTTAATTATATGATCACTCTCACCACCTCAGTTCAACATTAAGGATTCAGAAATTTCTTAAAGGAAACTATCTTAAATCTTTTTTTTTTCCGGCATACCAATCCTCACACCAAGTCCAATCAAGTTTATGCAGGAGCGTGGCATATACTATCCAAAACAGTGAAGCATCGAGGTTTCACCTTCATCTCGATGTGTATAGCATTCATAAAGATGATAGAAGATGAGAAGCATTTCAAAAAGACATCCTATCTTAGCAAGGGACATTTCTAAACTGAAAGTTATCTGATATAATCAATGAAAAACAGACTGATATGTGGAAAAACAGTCGCACCTATGAAAATATTGATCTAGTATTTTTTTTCCCTTTTTTTTTGTTTTTTGGTTTCAATCAAAATGCTTCCATGAATTATTAGTTATTATCTATAAATCATCTTTTCCACCATCAGTCTAGCATTTCTAAAAGACATCCTATCTTAGCAAGGGACATTTCTAAACTGAAAGTTATCTGATATAATCAAGAAAAACAGACTGATATGTGGAAAAACAGTCGCATCTATGAAAATATTGATCTAGTATTTTTTTTCCCTTTTTTTTTTTTTTTTTGGTTTCAATCAAATTGCTTCCATGAATTATTAGTTATTATCTATGAATCATCTTTTCCACCATCAGTCTATCATTCTCATTCCCAAACCACACAAATACACACATATTTCATTTAAGTGGTAAGATATGGAACTTTTCAGAAATATAAAGCTTCAAATCATGTAGAGAGTTTCACATCTAATAATACAAAAGGATAATATCATCTTAAGTGCTTTTCTTATTTATTAATTATTGTAATCACAAAGGGTTACAACTAGGAGGAAAACCCAGGGAAATGAATGCATAGTATCGAATTGGTCATTTACAAGGGCATTATCTGTCAAAGAGTAAATTGCAAACAATAAATGTTTGTTTTTCAGCACTTCAGAGATAAAAATGCAATTAATTATTATCATAAAGAAACAAGGGAATGGACAAAACAACATACCATGTAACATGGAAGCAACGCTTCCCTGATTGTAATAATCATAAACCATCAGCCTTTCATCTTTTGAGTAGTAATATGCCTTCAGTTCAACCACATTCGCATGTCTAATGCTTCCAGCAACCTCCATCTGTAGCTCAAAATCCCGCTTCCCAACACTAACCTCCTTCAATCTCTTCACCACCACTGATGTTGCATCCTCTAGCACTGCCTTATAAGAAATACCAAAAGTCCCCTTCCCCAATACTTCAGCAGAAGCCCTCAACAAATCCTCCAAATCAAATGTATAATTACAACCCTCAAAAAAGAACAATCTATTATTTGCATCCTGACTTCTTGAGACCACTTTCTCTGGTGACATCTCTCCCTTTTGCAACTTCCGTGAACATACATCCTCACTCTTTCGTCTTGAGCAGCAAACAATTATTAAAAATGCAAATGCCACAATCCCCAGAACGCAACCAGCAATTATTATTCCTAACAATGCAGTTTCACCAAGCCTCCCAGACTTCCTGGATGCCGGATATGGTTTGCTAGAGGGTGCAACAAACGGGGATGTTTGAGGAGGGATGCTTTCAAAAGAAATGTTATTACCTCCAAAAGCCGAACTCGGGAATCTTAAAAGCCACTTTGGAACACCACCAGTGAGATTATTGTTGAACAAGTTTATCTGCTGTAAGCTAGGCAAATTCAGATCAGGAATTTCACCAGAAAGTGAATTGTTTGCAAGATTCAACGCCTCCAGGTGAGTCAAATTCGACAGAGAACTAGGAATACTCCCATTGAATCGATTGTTGGATAAATTAACATTAGTTAGATTCTTCCAAACAGAGAAATCCACCGGCAATGGACCAGAGAAGTTGTTGTATTGAAGATAAAGAAACGACAAGTTTCTCAAATTAGAGAAATCAGAAGGGAAGTGACCACTGATAGCATTGGATCTAAGGCTCAAAATCTGCAAAGCTGAGAGGCGGCTCAGAGTATTGGCAGGAATAGGGCCATGCAATCCGATTCCAGGCAATCTAACCGCTATTATCCGAGAGCCATCAGGATTACAAGTAACTCCAGTCCAGTTATTACAAACTGGAGAAGTCTCATTCCAGTCTATATAACGAGAGTGGCGCAGTTTGTTAACAAAATCAAGCAATGCCTGCTTATCCTCAACTAGGTCTGCATTTCCTTGGAACGTAACCAAACCCAGGATGCAAATCAAAGAGAAAATGTTCGAAGCTTCCATCTCTCTCTTTCTGAAGTCTCTCCTAACACCTGAAGCAAAAACCGAACTGTTTCTGCTACTTTCCCGGTTCCCTCCTTACATCTATGGTTTTAAGCTGAAAACAATAGAAAAAAAAAGTAAACAACTCGAAATAATTTAAAATGAGTTGGAGAAAGAGAATGTTAAGTAAGGACTAAGGAGGGGAAAAAGTCAGATTTCAAGATAATTGTCGAAACAGGTAAGGGTGGGCTCTGGGGATTTTCACGTTAAAAAAATGAGCTCGTAGGCTTTGAGTGAGGTGTCTTTAGTCAAAAAAGAGTCATTGCCAATAACCCAAATTTCAATTCTTTAAGCAAATAAAAAACCCAACTTCTTTCTTTTCTTTTTGTTCTTTGTTCTTTTAGCTTTTCAACCAAAATGTTGAAAACTTGAATCCAAAATGGTGAATTCAAAACCAAATCCAAAACAAACCCCACATCAAACTACCTCTATACAATCATAAACTAGTGAGAAAAAAAAAACTTACTGCCTTTAAACTTACCTCGTTTTCTAGATCTGCTCTCCTCAAACCCTTCTGCTTCCAATTTCACTTCTTTGCTTAGTTAAGACTTCAAAACTCTGCCTTTTTCACTCACCAACCCCCAGAGAGAAAGAGAATGAGAAAGCAAAGATCAAAGAGGTGAAAATGCAAATTATTATGATTATTTCTCTCTGGCTAAAGTAGCATTCAGATCATGTGAAAACGGATAATAATCATTAAGAAATAGCTCAAAAAAATAAAAAGAAAATGATGAATCTTGCTATTAAAAAAAGCAGAAAATTACTATGATTTTCTCAACAGAGTTAAAAATACTCAGAAATGGTACCAAATCACTGATTTGAAGCTAAGAGTGAAAAAAAAAAAAAAAAGTATATAAACAGTAAATACATGAAGCTTTTTTCAGTTTTTTTTTTTTAATAATTAGCAACGGCTATATCTTTTTGGTGACATTAAATTGACGGAGTACGGGTAGAAATAGAAAGTAGTAGGGGTTTTATAGGGCAACTCGCGGGTGGAGGAAAAGACGGTAAAAAAGTGAACGGAAAACTACTGTTTTAAAAGTGGATTTGGTGGGGTTAGTGACGTGGCGATTTTAAGGGGATCAATTTTTCACTGGGGTACCGTTCTGTTCTGTTGTCTGTTTACAATGACTATAAATGAGGTATGCCGCCTACGTGTGTTGCATTATTGGCCGTTGGTTTGGGATATGAACTCTTTTAATGGCCATTCGATCTGATTACTTTGGACTTTAGGCAACGCCGATGGACGGTTCCTTTTGTCCTATGACACCGCATTTCTCGTTGTGGTGTCAACTGTCAAATGTGTTGAGCAATCTGTGATACGACATAATTTGACGTTATGTAAATTGTGTTTGTTATGATCCGTTATTAAGTATCAGAAAGATATATATATATATATATTTGTTACATTAAAAAATTTTAAGTTTATAGATTCATACTGCATAATTTGTTAAGATTAATGTCAGTGACATATGGACCAACATGACAGAACATACAAATTCAATCATATTATGTAAGTAGGCTCTTAACCTTTAAGCATATTTATATTATTTTTATATTATAATAAAATTATATTTATTTTTTATATTTTGTTTGTAATTTATGAAATAAAATTATATGAAATAAATTTACTTATTAAATATTTAAATTATTGATAAATAAATTATATTTAATTAGTGATTAACAAAAATAAAATGATAAATAATTAAGACTTCAAGTTAAATACAAAATTCAATTAATAAAGTAAATTATTATAAAATTAAAGATATAAAATAAATGTACAAAACAAAATACATAATATGAGTGAATCATTAGGTGATGAGAATGAAAAATAAAAAAATAATGTTGTGTTTTATAATATCTTTTATAAGTACATGTATTTTTTTAAAAATATTATGATAATAATTTTAATATTTTTATTTAATAAATTATATTATTCTTTTATGTGGTAACAAACATTTTATAAAATTACGTAAATTATGTATCTTTTTATTTTATTCTATGTTTATTTATCTTTCGCACATGTTATTTTTAATAGATATTTTTAAAAAATAAAGAAATTTTTTAAAATTTATTAATGGATTGATTTTATCCATCTCAATGCAAAAAACTATCATACTTGACATGACACGAATCATAAAAATTACGGATTATGTGTCGTATTAAATCATGTGTACTCTTAACTTTCATAGGCTATATTAATACGATAAAATAAAAAATAATGCTAGATCAACATAATTTATTAACATATAAATTAATATTTAAATATATTATATCGGTCCAACAAAACTCATTTAATACCTTTAAAGTAGTTCATAAATTAATTTTATGAATTTTTAATATATAAATAAAAAATAAAAAGTTTCAAAGTTGAAAGCTATAAATAGATATTTGATTTTGACTAAAATAATACTCTTAACATTTGGTAACAAGTTAAAATATTTTAATTAAAATTAAGAAATATGCATTAATTTTTTTCGTTATTATTTTTCTTACTTAAATTTTGTTGTAAACGAGATCCCGGTTGGAAAAATATATATAAGTATTAAAATTTATTGAATATCATTCTTTTAAACTAATTACATAAACTGTTTAAATTAAACTTTAAAGTTTAATTTGCTTTACTTGATTGGTGATTGATGTGATCCCAAAAATCTTGGTGGTTGTTTGGTCCTTCAGTCTCAAAAACACCTTTTTTATGCTAAAGTTTGAAGTTGGATTGAAAGGGAATTTAAAAGAATATTTTATAGCTTTTGTGAAATTTGAAAACAAACTTTTAAAGAACTCTAAAATAAATTTATTTAAAAAAACTTGCAAAAGAAATCTAATATCTAATATATATATATATATATTATATAACAACATACATAAATAAGTTTATCATATGAGCGTCTAGGTGAAAAACTCTCTTAAATGACATGTAAAATAATTTTAAAAAATGATAATTTATTTTAATTATAAAATAAATAATTTTAAATTTATTTAAATATCAAAATTATACAAATTATAATTGACAATTAAATCAATTTAGAGATATATTTTTTAAAATTAAAAATATGAAATATGAAATTTATTTTTTTAATAAAGAATTTTAGTTGTTTACCAAATAACTTTATTTAAAAAATCATTTAATTATAAAATCTTTTAAACATGTTTAAAAATTACAAATATTAAATTTATCCAAATCTTTTAATAATTTTTTTATCTTGATTTAAAAAATTATCTTTTTAAAAAATTTACATAAGACAATAAAAATTCAAGTAATTATATGTAAAATTTTGAAAATTCAAAAAATTTTCAGCTTAAATTTTTAAATAATAAAAACATTAAAACAATTATATCTATTTGAACACTTCTTATCAAATTTATATTTTAAATAAATACAAAAAAATTTAATATTATCTTTATCACCTATTATATCCATTTTAAATTTTAAAAATTTAATTTAAAAAGTATCTATTTAATTCTAATTGTCACTAAAAAATTATTCTACAAATTTAAAACTACAAATCTAACGTGTTATACATCAATTTTTTTCAAGGTAGATTATATTACTATTGCAATTTGTTTTATTTTATTTGTTTATAACTTTTTTCAAGTTTATTTTATTGTTATTACAATTTCATTCCTATTAAAAATAATATTTTTTAATTTATTTTTTCATATATTTTCATATATTTTTCATATTTTGCATAATAATTTAGTTAAAATTACTAAAGTTAAAGTATGTTAATAATTAATTTATTATTTATTTTATCATTCAATAATATATATTTTTTAAAAGTCATAATTTATTTTTATTTGATATTATCTTATAAATGTATAAATATTATTGTAAACAAATATAACCAAAGGAAATATATAATTTTTTTACTGTTTATAAAAAATTTATTTTTTAATAATAGGTCAATATTTATAAATTTTATATATGCTATGAGTTTTAAAGATTTGAATATAATTTTAAAAAGAAACTAATTTGTATATACATATTCATATTAAATAAGTAAAATTATTTTATGCATCGCACGAATTATAATATAGTTAATATATAAAGTTAGTAAAAATTTTGATAAATTGTATGTATCTTATCCTATATTAAATAATTTCAATTTGATAATACACTTTTAAATTTATATCAACAATATTTTTTATTGCAATTTCATTCGGACCAAACAAACAGATATATATATATATTTATATATTTATATATGTATTCAAAGTTTAAAAAAAAAATTTTAAATTCTAGTAATCATGTCCACACTATCAAAGCAATTCTAAATTAACAGTATTTTAAAACCATTAACAATGAAACGTAATTCATATAAATTTCGTGTTAGCACAAGGTTTTAGCCACAAAAACTATGCACTAAATCCATGGTCCAACTAAATCAGCCTCGCACATTTTATATTACTTATTCCTTTTATTTTATGTGTTAAAATAAAATAACACATATTATTTTACATATTACATATTTTATTTTATATTACATTATTGCATTTTATTACTTACAATTTTTTTAAGTGAAAAATTATATATTTATTATTAAGTTAAATGTTCATATATGTACTTTTTTTTTTTAGTTTATAAGAATTGAAAATGAAAAAGGAAATAACTTGGTTCGAATCCAAATTTTTATACCTTTTTTTTATAACTTTTTTGCCCTAGACCAAAAAACTGGTACGTGCATTTTTCATTTTAAGTATCTTTTGTTTTTTTTTTTTTTCTTAATTATAACAAGTGAAGTTTCGTAGTTACATGGTCCATACCTTTGCTACTTCAGTTGTCTCAGTAGTATAGTAACTAAAAATAAGACCTCTTAACAACTTACATATCTGCCAAATTAAATTTCCTTTTCTAAAACAATGCATTTGGAGGTTGATGATAAGTTGATCAAGTGTTATCTTCTTCTTTTCTCTTTTTTTTCCCCCTTCTCTGGATGGAGCTAGTGTAGCTATGGTGGTTTAGATTATCAAGAATTTATCTTCACCCCTCTCCCATTTAAAAAAGAATAGTAAGATTTGTTTTTTTATCCACTTCCATATTCAGTAATGCATGTCTCCATGTGATTCAACGAACATTTAACTACCTCATTGTGATTTTATGGCTCTCATCTAAAACCTTTAAAGAGATTGTTCCTTGTCGTCTACAAAGTTGGTCGAAAACTTCAAAAACAATTGTCCAAAAAAGCTGCAATCCGAATTGTTATATGTATATTCATTTTTCTTATAATTGATGCACGAGTGCAAGAGTTAGGACGAGTGAGAAAGCAAAGAAGATTTGTCAAACTAAAGGAAAAGAGAAGTGAATTGAGACAATTGGGTTCATGTTCGGGTTTGGAGGCAGATAATTTTTTTTGAGCTTCATTTGGATGGATGATAAGATTAAAAATAATAATAATAATTATTATAATTATGATTGAAAAAAAAGATACTATAATTGTGATTGAAGAAAAAAATTTAATAAAAAATTTATGTTGAATGAATCTTATTGAAATTGATATTTTAATTTTATTAGTGTATGATAAAATCAATTGCACCACATCAAAAGTGCGATAAAATTCAAACCTAACATTGGTCGGGGAACCATATACAATTGTCTATTATCAATACCTAGGCAAGAAATTTTGATTTGATTTCATGAAGTTGGCCATGTCTGTTTTAGAATGGGAATATATTGGTAGGGAAGGCGTGATTGCTAATTGGACAGGGAGGCTAATTTTGTAGCAATGGCCTTGGGTCCTTGGCCTTTGGATATGGACGTAAAATTTTTGGCCAGAGTTTTCTATCTTGTTGCATCAACAGAATGCAGCCTCTTCGGCTAGTCCCAACTTCCGTTCTGCTTACTAGAAAAGCTAATTCAATATAAGTTTAAGTTGCATTAGTTGCTAGATTTCCAGCACAATCAGAGTGGCGCAGCGGAAGCGTGGTGGGCCCATAACCCACAGGTCCCAGGATCGAAACCTGGCTCTGATAAAAGAGTAGCTTAGGTGGCCATCCCTTTTTCTTCCATTTTATACAATGTCAGAACATTCCTTCACCAGATTTTGCAGAAGGCATGTCATTCATTATTAGGTTTTAACAACGAGACCAAGATTTTGGTTGTTTAGCCTTCAACCCTTTCATTAAGAATTTCCTTGACTTATTAAACCGTTACCTGCTTAGCTCTTGCATGTCGCACATTTCAGATATTGTAGATTCTGGTTAGAAGTCCTGAGCTTCTAGTTTTCCAAGGCCTTTATACATGATCATCATCCTTTGCATCATTTTTCCAGGTAATGCATATGAGAGATGGAAATAAAGTTTAAATTATATTAGTTGTTAGATTTCAAGCAAAATCAGAGTGGCGCAGCGGAAGCGTGGTGGGCCCATAACCCACAGGTCCCAGGATCGAAACCTGGCTCTGATAAAAGAGTAGCTCAGGTGGCCATCCCTTTTCTTCCATTTTATACAATGTCAGAACATTCTTGCACCAGATTTTGCAGAAGGCATGTCATTCATTATTATGTTTTAACAACGAGACCAAGATTTTGGTTGTTTAGCCTTCAACCCTTTCATTAAGAATTTCCTTGACTTATTAAACCGTTACCTGCTTAGCTCTTGCATGTCGCACATTTCAGATATTGTAGATTCTGGTTAGAAGTCCTGAGCTTCTAGCTTTTCAAGGCCTTTATACATGATCATCATCCTTTGCATCATTTTTCCAGGTAATGCATATGAGAGATGGAAATAGATATAGAAAGAGACTAAATAAAATCTATTTTGATCACTTCTTGTCGCAACATTCACTGTCATTTTTTTTAAGTCTATAAGACAGAAATTTAATAGATAAACACAACTATGTCATTGCTATCATGGAGAAACATTAAAACAGATCTCCATTTCCAGGAATTTACATTTTCATGACCACTACATGGCACAGTGATCGTAAATAATTGAATAAAAATGAACGTATTCATTTTGCCTCTTGGTTGAAACTTGAAAGATGCCCTCGGGGAGCTTTATTTGTATTATTTGCTGTCATTTTTTTAGAAAGATGAGGCTTGATGTGGAGTTCAAGATGATAACTACTTCATTAACTTGAAGGGACAACTGAGAGCTCCAGACGGCCTGTCCATTCCTCACCCGGCTTCAAGGTGATTGGTTTTTCAATCGCTGCGGCATTGACACATAGCATCTGTTTGTATTCTTCATCCCCAAAATCAACCATGGTCTTTGATTTCTTCTCCCATGGATTCCAAACCCCTGAAGAAACACAAAAGAATTTAAACATCAGGGCCAGGTTTTGGATTAATGGATTGCAGTGATCTTCATATGCCTGGTTTTTTTATAATATGAAATACCGTTTCTGATTCTCCCAGGAGGATGCTATTTATACCACTTATATTACTGCTTTAGATTTAATTCATTAATTGAAAAGGGTTAAAAGCTTACCAACATCTGGAAGGCCTTCTTTCTGTATTAGAAAGGTCCGTTTTCTTTTATGATCGAAGATTGCAATGATATCTCTAGAGCCAAGATAAACTCTGTCCACCTGCAAATTCAAAAGCAGTAATTAAGGCTTAAACATCTACTCAGCCATGTGCATGATAAAAATTATTGACATGTTTAATTATCTCTGCAGATGAGTGTAGAAGTTTTTTTGCTGCATCTTGGATCAGCATATTGTTTTATCAATTGAATGCTTATGCTTTGAGGGTTTTTTCCTCTGTAGTTTCCATCTGTTTCCAAAACTGAAAAGATTTTCCATTTGCAGGTTATAGGATTCAAACAAGCAGTGAATGATTTACCTCAGATTCAAATGTCAAGGCATCTCCTTGTTCTGTGAAGCGTTCCCTTTGGTATAGGTTGTCGAGATAGTCAAGAGTCTCCAATCCCTCTACCCTCACCTCACTGTTAATTAGTTCAGGAAAAGATATCCATAAATGTCTAAAGCTTGTTGTTTCCCATGACTGAGGCCTGAAGGCACTACTTTTTTGCCTTAAGGAAATTATGATGGACTAATGGTCCATGGACTTGAAAGATTAAACAAAGAGTAGTAGTGTTAATTGATGAGTTAAATGATTTCTGTAGCTGACGCCTAGGGGTATGACCAGATTCTATACCTGATATCAGATATGGAGAAGTACGTATGATAAGCAATTGAGAAACTAAAAGGCTTGCAATTGATATTCCTGATGCGTGATGTCAAGCTTAGATTCCCATCTGCTGTTAAAGATACCCGAAGACGAAACTCGAAACTGAAAAGGGTCAAATCAATCATTAATATACATAATTACATATAAACATAATATTAATATCCAGCTAGATTGCTTCATCAGTATAAATGTGTCATGTTAGTTAACACTGTAAAGAAGTTGCTATACCAGAGGTAACTTTTCCCAATCTAAGCTTAATTGTAAAAGATTGACAGATATACTATCAGCAAATTCCATTGATGAATTCGATAGTGGTTTCTGAGGACCCATGGCAGATTAAGATCTCACCTGTGTGGCCAGATCTTCAAATCATCTTCCGACGGCTTTAGCAGTAAGTCAGTATAGGCTTTGCCACTGGAATCATTTGGATGCAATGGTGGTGGATTATCATCGAGGATCCAAGTCCTGTTCCTGGCAAATCCATGTTGCTCCAGTGATCCTCGCCGACCAAACTAACAGATTTGAAAGAAAACCCATCAACCAGACGCATATAAACCGGTAGAAGAAAACTGATGCGTATAAGCATCGAATCCTGAATACCTGTGGGAAGCATATAGGTATTCCTCCTCGCACTGCATGTGGTGGCTTGAAGATTGCCTACGGTACGTGAAATCGGAAAGAGAACGATAATTTTCTATGAATTGATTGATATATACTACTATAATTTTTGCTCTAGACCATATTAAAGATGAAAATCATATGCCAGCAGAATAGAAATATGACCTAAAACTCCAGATTTTAATGTTACCTTGCTACTTGTGAACAATAATTCTTCTCCTCGGTCAGTCCTCCATGACAGAACCTGTCCTCCATGCAAGCTAACCTGGATTGATTTAAGGCAAGAATATCACTATTTAACCCACGTTGCCTCTACTTAGCCAAAATGGCAGATTGACTGAGGATAAATGACAACTAAAATCAAGCATCTGCCTAGTTTTTGACTGCTCCTTCAACCTATTCAATTTGTCAATAATCCTTAAACCTTAAAACTATGAAAAGACTAGAAAAGGAGAAAGAAAAGTAAAACAAAAATATTCTGACCCTTGCAGATGCCCGTCGAGGATTCTGAAGCACAACCTGATCAATTCCATTTCTATCCTTCGTGACTTCAACTGCTGCTTTCTGATAAAAGGCGGCCCCAGAATGATTCATAGTGAAAACACAGTAAGGACATCTAAGAGGAAACAAAGAAGCAGAGTAGCAGACAGAGCTTTCTCTGTTATCTCAAGAAAAACGCAGAAGGCTTATAACAATTAGTGCAGCTGTTGAGAGTCAGAACTTGCCCTCGACACTTCTTGCTACAAACCAAATTTTCTCGTGAAGCCAACTTTGAAGTCCCAACTACCTTTGTAACTACCTTAATCTATCTTCACCGTTAAAACTGCCTACAAGAGAAACTCAGTGACAGATAGCTGCTAGAAGATTTGAAACCAAATTCCCAGAACTTAGCTTTCAAACAAGCCAAATTCAGTTAAAGGAAATTCAAGGAGAGAAACAAAAGACAAAATCCTAGTCTAGCAACAACTCCCCAGACGATCAAGCTGTCTTAAACTTCAATGAACCAACAAAAAACGGTTCCAAAATCAAGACCAAATAAATGTTGAAGAGCCTGTTTTTCCAAGCAAAAACGTTCGGACAGAAACAGCTTTAAAGAGGTTAGGAAAATGAAACCGGGGTGAGGGAGGGTTAACTCAAGACTCGAGCACTTTTCGAGAAAGATTTGTCTGCAAATTTGAGTCTGACCTGTTTGTTTTAGTAAAAGAAAGATTGAAGGGTCAGATTTGTTGAAGAGATAATTACGTAAGTCTCACATGGATCATGCTTGGGAGGGCGACTAATTCCTATTTAATTAGTCTTACTGAGTATTTTAAAGTAAAAAAATTATGCAATAAGACCAAGCAACAGGGAGAAATTTTTGGCATGGAGCGGTGGTGGCTGCCGCACATGATGTAAACTCTAAAATCTAAACATGACACCCTGAATAGAGGATATATTTTCAACTCATTTCATTTCTCACTTCTTCTAACAAAATCATTATCACAGGTACAGGACAGTTTTGAAAGTTTAATCAAGATAATCAAACCTAATCTGAAAATGGATGGGCTATTGGGTTACATTAATCCAAGATATATTCTGTCAATTGTCAATTCACTTAACCTTTTTCTGCTAGAGATTCTCTAGATTTTATTAGGGTGATTAATTCCAATTCTACGGTGGTTAAGAGTAACTAATCTATGGCTAGAGGAGGAGGATGAGCCAAAAAGAGCTGCAGCTGATAACCTAATGATGTATTGCATTGAATTTCAGTTTTGTAAGCATCTGCCTACCAGCCTTGCTCACCTATTGCTTTCCCTTATTGGCTAATTCTATCTTTCGGCAGAAATCTCAGCCTTAAGGTTGTAATTCAAGGTCAAGAAAGATCAACCAGTGATAGGCCTTTATTTTCCGTAAGATTTTCAACAAATTCATTTAGATTCAGCTTGACATTGATATTTTAACAACTAAGGTTTATAATTTAAAAAAAATATATATTTTTTATATCAATTTGATGCACTCAAAATTTTATTGCTCTTAAAAAATTAAACTTCTCTTTTTCTTATTGATTGATTAATCCTTGTGGCTTTAAATACTAAGATTTTAACATGATCACATCTACAGTAAAAGTTATTAACAGCAATACGTATTGTTGGGATAAAAAAAAAAGTTCAAAAACAACCTCTGCAGGAACAAACGCAAACGATGTAGTAATATTTTTCTCCATTGAAAGGGGAAAATCATGTGCCCCATTCAGATCAAGCACATCGTACATATTACACGCATCAAGTGGGGGCCTTGGGGGGAATTCTATGAAGTCATCAAACACTTAAAAAATGCATGTGGGCACAGTCTAACCAGGGGTGCGCATCTTTTTCTTAACTTTTGATTTATCATCTAAATCAGATGAAAGGCATGACATCCATTAAGGCTGCCAAAACATTGTTCGGCATGAATAACATTAATGTAAAACAATGTTGAGTTGTTTTTGTCACAATTTTCGTTGTTTTTTTTTCTTTTGTTTTTCATTGATAAAGACCTTACAGTTAAGGTTTAGATATTTTCTATTGCTTCCATGAGACGGACGTGTAATTTGAAATCAAATTCACAAAAGCCAGACCTTTTTTATATTTGAGATTATTGAGATTAAATTATGATCATGGATATTGATTGAAGTTAGAGATTGAACTTAGCATTGAAACACAACCAGATATGTAAAATGAATCATAAGATTCTAAGTTAAATTTGGACAGAATTTCAAGATGATGTTTCTTAGGAAAATTATCATTCAAAATGCATTTATCAACTTAAAATTGATAAAAAAATTTATGACGCAAGATTTGATAATACATGGAAAGAACCCCTTCTTGAAAGAACAAATATGTTGGACCAATAGATTGAAACCCTTATTAGACTCCCCTTATATCATTAAAGAAATGGAATGACAAGATTCACAAAATCGTATGAAGATTTTGACCCAAATCAATGATTAAAAAATTTTAGGTTATGATTTCATTATAATTCAAATTGGAACCTTGCCCTAGAACTAGAACATACAAGTGCTTTGATGATGCTCCAGTCAAAAATTCCCTGTTTCAATCTAAAATTATATATAATTATATGTAATAATTTTATATTGCTCCAAAGACTCTTACACAAGTTTGGTGCTGACACATTAACTCAAACTTTTTTTTTTGTTAACATCAATTTTATGTTTTGTCAACTTTATTCTTTATGTCAAGTATACTTTAAATTTTTTTTTAAAAGCTTCTTTGATAAAAAAAAATCTTATCTTTATTAATTTTATTAAAATTACTTTATTAAAATTATTTTAGTCAAGTTATGGACCCATTATAATTATTTTAAGTCCTATTTATTTGCTTTTCGTTCCTATATAAGTTTGTAACTCTTTGGAGAAATCAAATTCTAGGTTTTTAAGAATTTTTTTAGAATTTTTAATATAAATATGTATTTCTAAAAACTTCTTCTCTCTTTTGGTGATTCTTTCCTTTTTTTTAATCTTTAAGTTCAAAAGTAGTCTTTTATATCATGATTTACAATTACATATGTTAGTATACTCTACAGTTTGTACAATATTATAGATTTTTTACATCAGAAAGTATTATAAAATTATTAAATAGACCATTAATCCACGTAAACAAAAAAAAAGTTACTGTATTAAGGAATATTGAAATAGATTACTATAATAAAAAACATATTTCTATAAAAATTAAGTCACCAACTCAATATCATGCAAAAGTCTTAAGTATCTACTAAAATTCCTTGAATATATGTCTGAATTATAAACTATTTACATTTGGTATGCCCGCTAAAATCTGTTTTACGTGCCTAATTTGGAGTAGGTGGTGCAACTGTAACACCTTTGTGACTTTTTGGCCATGTTCTTTCCTAGATTTTGCTTGAAGAAAGTGATATCTTTTGACTAGATTTGGTCCCAACATCCGTGGCAGTTCTAGCCATCAGTTCCTATCAAAAACCAGAAAGCAAATTCAAAAGCAAAGGTTTTACAACGGGGTGCCAAATGCATTGTACATAGACGTTATGAAATCCCCCGAATCTGCATAGTGACCACCAGCCGAGCTGCAAGAATCCAACTGAACGTCAAGAGTTTAATAGTCAATATGGGCAGGAAATGCCTTGTATAAATAAAGCCTAGTAAAGTGTGAACCATGGTCCGGAGGCCAGAGCTGGGATTGTCTTTTGGGCATATGTAAAAGGCATAGAGAGACCTGCGAAGAAATGCTAAAACGAAGGTGGCTTTGATCGGCCCAAAGAAATACTAAAATGGATGTTAACATGAAGGGCCAATCCAACTGGTTAATACTTGAAAGAAAAGGAAAGAGATTTCAATCGAAAACAAAGAAATTGTTGAGGTATTTTTGAGTTTGTAAGTAGTAGAATTTGTTGGAGGTTAAGCTGGTGAGTTTACGACTCTCGTCAATGAAAAAAAAGGTTAGGGAAACGCAAGAGTTAAGGCTATGGTGTGCGCTCATACATTACTCACAGTTTTCACTGTGATTGGATGTACTCTACTAGGTGTCTTCCGCTGATTTAAGCATCATTGACCTTGAAATGGCTTTCAAATTATCAATTACAATTGGAACGACCATGAACACCTACTTCAGTGTTTTCTTATATTGGCAAATCTCGCCTGGCCAGTTGCATTTATCATTATTCCATGGTTTATCTGACTATACTTTTACAGGTACTAAATATATGTATAGAACCAAATTTTACCTCCTTCCAAATCTTAAAATGGTTTCATCTAATTGGTTCTTTAACTTCTCTTACCTTCTCTTCACTATATTCTTACTTATTTTCTCCAAATAATTAGAGACACTACTATGCTTCTGCAAAGGAACTGATGCGAATCATTGGCACAACAACGTTTTCAGCTGCCAGCCACGTTGCTGAATCCATTGCTGAACCCATAACAATCAGAGCTTTTGGGAAGGGAGACCGATTCTTGTTAAAGAATATAAACCTGATTGATGCCAATGCAAGTACTGACTTCCATATCTTTTCTGCTAACGAGTGGTTAATCCAATGGTTGGAAATATTGTGTGCAATTGTTCTTTCTTCCTCAGCCCTTTCCGTGGCTTTAATTCCTCTTGGAGCATCTGCATCTGGTTAGTTCAAGCATCATCCTTATGACCTAAGCTTAAGAGTTAACTCCCCCAAAGATTCAGCGATACAACCAATTCATCCCAAAAGTTTCATTCCATAATTTGAGGAAATAATGGAGAACACGTGCTCATCTCTTGGATTATTCTCTAACAATATTGTAATTATGGATTTCATCATTTAAATGGCAGGGTTAATTGGAATGTCACTGGCCTATGGTCTCTCATTAGATGTATTCCTAGTTGTTTCTATAAGATTTCAGTGTTTGCTATCAAGTTCAGTTGTTTCTGTAGAAAGGCTAGAGCAATACAGGCATATTCCTAGTGAAGCTCCCAGAAGTAATTGAAACTAACCGACCACCACATGACTGGCCTTCTGTTGGCAAAGTGAAGATTCATAATTTGAAGGTACAAAAGAAAGTGCACTAGCTATTTTCTCCTTTTTGCGAGTTATGGATTTTACAGGAATGTATATAATATCAAATTCACCAAGCGGGTTAGATATTGGCCTAAAGCTCCACTAGTTCTTCAAGGCATCAGCTGCATATTTGAAGGAGGAAGTGAAATTGGGATAGGTGGCAGGACCGGCAGTGAAAAACCACCCTTATCAGTGCTTTGTTCCGCCTGGTAGAGCCTACAGATGGAGAAATCATCATTGATAACCTCAACATCTGTAAAATTGGGCTTCATGATTTGAGATCACATTTGGGGATCACCCCTCAGGATCCAACACTTTTTGGTGGTTTTGTCAGATACAACCTAGACCCCTTACAAAAACAAACCGATAATGAAATATGGGAGGTAACATTCTTTCTAATATGTGGCTATACTTGAAACAATCTATCATATTACTCCATTGCTGTTTTTGCTGACTAGAAATTTTTCTCATCATTGCATGTTAAGATTCTTGAAAAGTGTCAGCTCCGAGAGGCAGTTCAAGGGAAAGAAGGTGGCCTGAACTCCTTTGGTAAGAAACAAAGATTTCGAAGTTTTGCTTTTGCATTGAAGATCTGCATTTGCTTCTACTAACAACATGAATTGCAGTTGTACAAGATGGATCAAACTGGAGAGTGGGGCAGCGGCAATTATTCTGTCTGGGGAGTGCCTTGCTGAAGAGGAGCAGCATATTAGTGCTTGACGAAGCAACTGCGTTGATCGACAATGCAACCGATTCTATAATCCAGAAAACAATAAGAACAGAATTTGAAGACTGCACTGTGATAACTGTGGCTTACAGAATACCAAATGTGATGGCGAGTTGTCAGATCTCCAAATGAGTTTTGCTAAGCCGTCTCCATCCTTTCAATTGTTATCCCAGTCAACATATATAATCTGTTTCAAGTTTGAATTGACAGGGAAATTGGTGGAGTACGATGAGCCAATGAAGCTGATGAACAAGTAGGGATCATTGTTCCGACAGCTAGTCCAGCAATACTGGTGACGTTCTGCTAATATGGTACACCTCTAGACGATTGGTAATAAAGTTTTTCTAATCAACTCTGCCTGGTGGAAAACTTATAATTAAAAATGGGGAAGGATTTGTTCTTATAATACTGGAATAACAATTGGAAGTAATTTAAAGTTCCCAGCAAAGCCTCCTACCCAGTTGAGATCATCGTTCTCAAGTCTGGAACCAGTTTTAACAACTTCAAGGGAGATCATCATTCATATTTCATCAGCAGTTTTTAGGCTTTGAAGGCCATTATCCGATGGCTCGATGTTGCCAAGACAAGTTTGAAGATTTAGTTTTGACTTAAGTAAGGAGAATGGCCGATCAAAATGTAGGACAAGTTTTCTTGGTTGAGCTTAGGCCTTGAACCCGTTACTAAACCCCAGAGAAAATGAATTATCATTTGAGACGCCACTGTTTCAATCATTAAAAAAAGGAAAAAGAAATGAACAGAAAAGACAAGACAAGACAAGACGGCATTGAGGAGTTGACAGTTGAGACTCAATATTTTGACTAGTTTAAGATAAGTAGTTTGATACGTGTGAGTAAAACGCCGCGTTTGAGCCTGCAACCCACCCCAACCCTCATTCCTCGAGCTGACCGCCTCGCTCATCGTTGGTTAAGCCAACTGCCCTTTCACTCCCTCGACGAGTCCGTCACTCACACAGAAGTCTTTCCTTTCTTCGAAAAGCCGAACTCCCTCTCACCTTCAAAAGGCTCTTTAAAAATAAAAATCTCTTTCACCAAACTCCCATTTCCTTCTTCTCTCTTTCTTTCTACCTAACCCCCATTTCCTTTCCTTTCCTTCGTCTTTTCCACGCAAAAGATGGAAGCCTCCCCTGCTCTTTCTCGCATAGGCCTAGCAGGCCTAGCCGTCATGGGCCAAAACCTTGCCCTAAACGTCGCCGAAAAAGGCTTCCCAATCTCCGTCTACAACCGCACCACCTCCAAAGTCGACGAAACCGTCCTGCGAGCTCAAGATGAAGGCCAGCTCCCACTCTTTGGCCACTATTCCCCTCGCGATTTCGTCCTCTCTATCCAACGACCCAGATCTGTCGTCATCTTAGTCAAAGCCGGCTCACCCGTTGATCAAACCATTGCCGCTTTATCCGACCACATGGAGCCTGGAGACTGCATCATCGATGGTGGTAACGAATGGTATGAAAACACCGAGAGAAGAATCCAAGAAGTTTCCAATAAGGGTCTTCTTTATCTCGGCATGGGCGTTTCCGGCGGCGAAGAAGGAGCCCGCAACGGCCCATCGTTAATGCCCGGAGGCTCTCACCAAGCCTATTCGAATATCAAAGACATACTCGAAAATGTGGCGGCCCAAGTCGAAGATGGACCCTGCGTTACTTACATTGGTGAAGGAGGCTCAGGTAATTTCGTTAAAATGGTTCATAATGGAATCGAATATGGTGATATGCAGTTAATTTCTGAAGCTTATGATGTTCTTAAACATGTTGGGGGGCTTTCGAATGATGAATTGGCGGAGATTTTTGCGGAATGGAATAGGGGAGAGCTTGAAAGTTTCTTAATTGAAATAACATCTGATATTTTTAGAGTTAAGGATGAATTGGGAGATGGGTATTTGGTGGATAAGATTTTGGATAAGACTGGGATGAAAGGAACTGGGAAATGGACTGTGCAGCAAGCTGCTGAGTTGTCTGTTGCTGCTCCTACAATCGCAGCTTCATTGGATTGTAGGTATTTGAGTGGGTTAAAGGAGGAGAGGGAAAATGCAGCTGGGGTTTTGAGAGAAGCTGGATTAAAGGAGGAATTTGGTAGTTTAGCTAAGGGGATTGATAAGAAAAGATTGATTGATGAGGTTAGGCAAGCTTTGTACGCGTCAAAGATATGTAGTTATGCTCAAGGGATGAATTTGTTGAGAGCTAAGAGTGTTGAAAAAGGGTGGAATTTGAATTTTGGAGAGTTGGCTAGGATTTGGAAAGGTGGGTGTATTATAAGAGCTGTGTTTTTGGATAGGATTAAGAAGGCTTACCAAAGGAATCCTAATTTGGCTAGCTTGGTTGTCGACCCTGAGTTTGCTAAGGAGATGGTTCAGAGGCAGGCCGCTTGGAGGAGAGTTGTGGGGTTGGCTATCTCTGCAGGGATCAGCACACCAGGAATGTGTGCTAGTCTTGCCTATTTTGATACCTATAGACGTGCAAGGCTCCCAGCAAATCTTGTGCAGGCACAGAGGGACTTGTTTGGGGCACATACCTATGAGAGGATTGATCGTCCAGGTTCATTTCATACTGAGTGGTCAAAGCTTGCTCGTAAGAGTAATGCTGGTGTTGGTACACTTAATTGAGCTTTTCTATTTTATTTTGTTATACTCTGGTTTACTTGTTTGTTTCAATTGAGAGTTGGTTATATTTCCGTGTTGGAATAGAATTCTACATGGGCATGGCAATGACTGTTCACTCTTGCAGTTTTTTTTTTTAATAAATGCATGCCTTCTGAGTTTTAGAAATTGAGTGGTTCAATGATTTGTGTGGCAACTTGCGGCAGAGTAGATAGAGCTTTCATCTGGTTCTCATTATATTCCTGTTATAAGGTTAAATAAGAAAGGATGGTATGAATTTATACAAGAGTTGGAATTTCGAATTTTAGCACAAATGATTGAGAAATTTTGGTAGCTTTCTTAATGTAAAGGCAGAAAGATTTGTCAGTTTGCAACTGGAAAAGGGTCAGTAACATTGCAAACGTCTGCCCAATTATTTTGGAAAGGGATGTTGTAGGTTATTGTAGCTCCCATTGTTTCTCCTATATGGCCTTGGCATGCATCTTACATTTTGGTGACTCCTGTATGGCTTTTATTTTGTTCCTCGAATAGATGGGGCTAGAAACTATTTTTCTTGCATTCTTTGTTTGGACTGATATTCTAAATCCCAGTCATTTAGTTGTTATGAAGAATTTGTGATGTCCATGGAACTATAGTTTAGAGTAGAGCAATTGCTACTTTTTTCTTTTTTTGGTTCAAAATGTTAACCATTGCTGCTTTCTGGTGAACTAGTTGGGATAAGCCAATCTGATACTACTGGTGACTTGAATCAGCTGCAAATGGAATGGGGAAAGAACCTGTTTTGTACGTTCCCTGGATTAATGTTTTTAATCCTAGTCATGTAGTTGTTATCAGTGAAAATTTGCAGTGTCCATCGCTATGAGTTTGATTAGATGTCAAAGTAAGCAATTTGAATTGTGAATCTCTTGCCTGAATGTGGCCACTACGGAGTCCTCATAAGGTGCACACTCATGCATCCGAAAATTGCACTCGTTTTCTGTTTGCAGATGAACATCTGGAAGAGATGATTTGGCGACCGGTTTCATTTTCGTAGCTTAAGAAATGAATTCTTAACAGTTTTCTGCTCTACGAGGTAGATCTTGTGCAAGGTTTTCCTGCACTTGGTGGCCGGTGGGCAGTATGAAGATTAATCTTTTACTTGAAAATTCATGTTTGACACAAAATGTCTTTCAACGTCCCTTTTAACGAGGTAATACTTACTAGCTTTTGATTTCACATGTTTTTGATAACTGCATGTAGCTTTCCATTTGAGACTTTAAAACTGCAGTCTGACTGTAAGGGAGAAATAATTGCCCATGTTATAATTTACAGTCTTATGTGTATATACTTGCATTTCTTGAAACGATTTGCACCAAGGTCACGTCTTTTTAGCGATATTCTTAGGGTGGTAAAATGTGGCAGTCACAAATATAAATTTTTCTTTTATTTTTTTCACCTATTTGTCATCTTAACTTTGACTCATTTCCTCTAGTTATATGCCGCCGAACTTTGCCAGCGAGCGGCACCACCAGCCATGATCATACAGATTTCTTGTATATGTCAATGGAACCTCTTTAATAAAAACATAGGATGCTGTCCAAAACTTTTTTTCTAACCCCCCGAGTAAACGTCCGAAACCGTAGGAAAAGAAATGGAAAAGAGGGAATAGGCAAACGAGAAAAGAAAATCTACTTGGCCAGGTTTACCCTTTTATCCCAGTGGGGAATCACCTATTATGGTTAAGATCCTGGGAAACTGCAAGTGCAATTGATTGATAAGGGGCCTTGAGCTCAGTTGCTGAAGGTGTTGCAGAACGTAAAAGAAACATTTTGGACCATAGTAGGATGTCCCTGATAAAGATTGAAGTTTAGTTTCATTTTGGAGCATTCTCGTTGTATTTTCAAATGTGACATCTTATTTCAAAGTTCTTGTTAAACGGATTGTCATTCTAATGGGAAAAAAACACAGAATTATAAGCGAGAAACTCCTTTTCATCAAGCAAAATTAATATAGAACAAGCTATCAGTTTCAAAAAGAGAAATTCAAGTGTGTACTCTGATTTAATTTTATGTAAACATAAACAACATTTTAGTTATTCGAAGAGGCCAAAAACAAAGAAGAAAAAGAAGATATACACAAAATGATGTAGTAAAATATAAGATAAATAAAGGTATTACGGAAAACCCCCATTCTCAAGGACTGGCTGAGTCCTAGTTACTGTTGCAGAAGGCATTTTACTGCTACCAACCCATCTGCTGTCAAAAATTACACCTTCATCAGCTTGTCTTTCCATTGCTTGAATCCTTTTTGTCTTCAACAGTCTAATAAATACCAAGCCTAAGTAACTTGTCAAAATCAGCCCAGCAAATCCAAGCCCAACCCCTATTACCCATGGATGCCATGGCCTCTGTTCCCTCTTCGGTCGAACAACAACAGAGAAATGGCCCTGATCTGAAGTGTAACATACATTGGGCAAGATCAAGTCACTGTAGTGAATTGTCCCATTAGTGCTGAAAACTGCACATCTTGCTGCAGCTGAGTTCATCCCATCAGGGTATTTCAGGTTGGAAAATTGAATTGATATAGGCTTCCCCATTGTATCAAGGCTGATGCTTCTTAGGCTTTTTGCTCTTGTATTTGAAGCATCAAAAACCAAGAAACCAATAACAGAAGTCACCAACGAGCAACCTGAAACACTATAGTAGTGAGAAGACCAGTTACCGAGGTTCTGATAGACAATTGCTAGCCTTCTCACATGAGGAACTGGGACGGTCCTGGATGGGATGTGAAAGCTGCTCAGATTAGCTCCATTTTTCCACAATGTCCGGCTTCTGATGCGTGCGATAGAAACATCCATCCCGGACACATTATCAGGAAGATTAGCTTTGTATAAAGCTCCAGTGTGAGGCCTGTGTCGAACCAGCGCTCTGAAAGCAAAATCCTGAAGAAATGTATCCAGGGAATCATTGGTAAAGTTGTCTAAGCCGTGGACAGATGAAAAGAAACACAAGCAAAAAACCAACCAGATGAGTGCCAAGCCCATGTTGGATTTTCTGGTTATAATGCACAATGGCAGAAGGCCTTGTCTAATCTTTTCAACATGAACAGATTAGAAAATGGAATTTACTAGAAATGTAGGAAGATTATGAAGAAGGTTTGTGCTAATACTATTCAAGAAAATAGTTTTAAAATGCATTGTTGAATGATGATGCTTTTCTGCAAAGTGATCAAGCATGCTTTTAAAGGGGACCCAAAGGGGAAAAAAAAAAAAGCTTTGCATCTTTAACCTATGAAACCTACTAAAAATAATTGATAATGCCATGATTTTTTTAATCCCAAACCATTCATCAGTCGAGAGCGTCGTGCACGTTTAATTTTGACGTGTTGACTTAGGTGAGGTGGGTCTGGTAGCTATGTGCAATTCAAGTCGCCATTTATCATTAAAGTCAATTTGGTGTCGACGGAACAGAAAGGATGGTCTTAGGCTTCGCCCGTAAATTGCGGGGAACAAAATTACGTATTTAGTGCTAAAAGCATGCGCTGAAGGCTCTCCTCTGCTCACTTGGATGCAATCTAACATATCACATGACAGATTGAGAACTTTGATTTATATAAGAAGCTTGCTCCGATTGTCATTAATCAGCCATAACCATGCCAATGAAACCAAGGCCAATGAAAAGAGAAAATTTGTCTGAAATTTTAGTCAGTTGTGGAGCCTAGTCCAAATTTGTGGTTGAGCAAGCAGAACATGAAACAGGTTTGAAGTTGAACGGAGAAGAATGGCCATTTCAGGGGGAGGAAATATTTTACCTTATGATGATTGTTGGTACAATATTGTCATTGTGTTTCCCTTTTCCCCAGCATCAGCTAAATTTTTGACGAGATGTTAAAAATTAATTGAATTATCACCTTATCTTAGAGACGTTTTGCCCTTTTCTCGAAATAATTGAGGGCTCGAACTTTTGCCTGACAGTGAAAAAGACACATTATTCGTGGCATCTGTAAATAAAAAAACGGTCGGCAAAGCATTTTCTTCCGAGAATCTGAAGGATGTTCCGAAGCTTCCTTTAAAGCTTTGCTTCCAATTCAAAGTGTCATTTTTTCAGTGGAACCATGCAGATTGTTTTCGCTCCAGGGCAAGATTAGGCCGATCTTAAAATCATGTTCTTTAACTGGAAGACTATTATATTAGTGAAGGTTAACAAATTTGAATCGATTAAAATCAAAATTTATCTTTCTTGATTCATTTATCACTCAAGTAATTACCTTTAAGAAATGACATTCAATAAGTACTAAGATATCCTTTCTTTTTTCTCAAACTATGGTTTCTTTTATTCAAATAAAAAATTGATTGGCAATAGATTTTATATAACAGAAGATTAATGTGCATAAAATAAAATTATTCAAAATTTCCAATGATTGAAAAGGAATTTACACAGGATAAAAAGCAAAAGAATGGGAATCACAAAAACTGATCTAGTGATCTAGGACCATACAATACTCTAAAAACCTAGCGTTGTCTAATGGTGAGTTCAGGCCTGAGATGGAGGATGCCATTTATAAAGTAAATGCTATCATCCGCCATGAATTCTGTCCAAGGTATACCAACCAGGTTGTGATAGACAACAGCCTTTCCTGCTGTGAGTGTAATTCCCTTTATCCTTACATAATCTTCAGTTGGCTTTGACCTTGCTGCAAACTTGTAGTCAACAGCAAAACAGATCCTTTCACTTGCATTCGCAAAAATAGCCCAAAGCGTTGGAATGAGCTTTGCTGGTCCTTGTTGCAATGAGCAGACAAGAAAAATCCTTGCCCACCAAGATGAAATGCCTGTGAATAAACCCTACCAGAAGGAAACAGAAGTGCACACTCCTCATGCTTCAGGTCCAAGTACACAACACACTGCTGTAGTGGCATTTCAAATTCTACAACCTTGACCAGACAGTATTGTAAGCGACGAGTATTGGCCTCCTCTGCTGCAAGAGCACGCTGTCGGTATGGTGTCTCAGCCTTGAAAAAGAGAGATTTGAGCACAATCTTGGATGCAAGTTCTGGATCAAAGTCATTGCAGGTTTAAACTTTTTTCAGCTTTCTGCAGGTCGTATACGGAAAACGAATGGGCGGCCTAGGTGTGTAGCAAGAACTTCACTTCGTTCCTCCAGGATTGGGTAAGGAGTCCGAGCCACAAAGTCATAAGCAGCATCTTCTGAAGCTGCCTGAAGATCATCACTGGATAATGCTGCCTCTATACCAGTAAGAGGCAAGTTGAGTACATCCTCCTGGAACCTGACAAGAAAATGGCACAAACTAGTTAATCCATGAACCAGAAATTAACTCAAAATGGACCCAAAAAATAAACCAGTTAATGAAACATTGACACTAATTTCACAAAACTTGCCACTTCAGACAGCCAATACACACATACCCAAGTTATTAAACTTTACTCAGGAAAATATAAACATGCTATACACCACTGCATTTCTTATCCCATCGTTTAAAGAGAAGAATGCCCACCATTTTGGGGGGAAAAACTTAAAAACAAAACCAAATAAATATCAACAAAAGGATGCCGCAAATTCATATATAAGTAACAAGTAAGCAACCTTGTAGCTACAGATAAGAAATTACTCAAAATACAAATATGTACTTAATATTGTAGATAATAGTGGTGCTCACTTGGTTACATCCTTGTAACTCGCAGCAATAAACTCCTTTGCTGCATCTGTCAGTGGATGAACAGCTTCAGCCATTAAAACGCTAGAAGGAAGGTCCAAATATTGCAAGGCAGATTCACAGGTCATAGGATGGTTCCGCAACAATCGACTATAATATCTCATGCATGATGCAACCTTGAATTTGTCAGCAGCCATCAACACATCTAGCAAGGCAGTCGGTGTAGTTGTTGATGGGGTGTCGCTATACAGACCAGTGTTAGATCATATTTACCTAGTAAATAACAAAGTAATGACCTTTAGATCATGACCACATGCATAAATGAACCCACAAAATTCAACCCGTTCCCACATGAAAACAGACCAAGGTAATGGTAGTTCATATGAAGAGGTGGAAAAAGAAAATATCAATGATCAATAATAGGACAAATATTCCAGCATTTACCAGAGGCATGTATCCTAAGTGTTACATGTCGTTGATATGATTCCCTCATTCCATTCGAAAACATCTGCAAGAAGAGGCACAAACTGGTAAGTCAATCATGAGTATGACAGCCAATGAGAAAGACAGAAAACAACCAAATAATAATCATTCCCTTCCCTTTAAAAAAATGGACTTTTTGCTGCTAAAATTGGAAAACTAATGTATATGATCTTAACTTTTAGAACTGTTGAACGATCCATGTCCCAAGATGAATCATTGCTATGAGTTGGATCATTCCCTACAAAAGAATCAAATGGGTCTCAAGGTTCAGTCCTTGCAATCAAACAGCAACTAACACTGAATCAAAAATTAACTTTAAATCTAGTTAATATCATAAAGAAAAACTTTAGCTAAGTGAGCAAGATACCAACTTGTCCAAACTTATAGTCCCAATCTGATTAGTACTTTCCCTACTAGCTTACTGTTTTTAAATACAAAAAGCTTATGAAGAATCACATATTCACTTTTGCAGATAACAAAATCCATAGTTTTACTTGCACCCGAGCATTTGGCTCATTGGTTGGTGCATGACCTCCCTATCTCAAAGAGTAGGCTTCAAATCCCCCCTTCTCCAAATCAAAAAAATCCATAGCTTTACTTCTACCCATTTGCTAATTTCCAATCGAATACAACTTTGTGTTACACTCTATTATTTACAATCAAATAAATAATAAAATAAAAAATTTAAGAGTTGATGAAAATTTTAAAAGAAAAACTCTTGTTTTGTGCTTTAAAAAGCCGTAATTTGTTCATACTAATGATATAACAACCAAACCTTTTGTAGCACGATATAGGATCAGAATACCCGGGCTCCCAAGATGGGAACAGTTGTGGACATAGTGGGCTATGCTGGGGTTAGAGCCCAGTCATTGAGAGGGCTGCTGACCAATTATGAGCCGGCTGGCCATTTGAGCCAGATGACCAACTCAGTTTCCATACATAGAAGGTTCTGATGTAGAAACGACAAGAGTTGGCCCCATTCTGCAACTCGTTTCGGATTTGGAGGACGCTGCTCCCCCAATGGAGGTTTAAACTGGGTTGGATTTTAACCAGCCCTTAAATGCTCTACGCCCCTGCCAGCTCAAAATCAATTCATTTATATTAATAATGTAAAATTTTAAAAAATTTTAAAACATTTATATATATTTTTTTTAAATAGATATTTTTAGTAAAAATATTGATATAAAGTTTATCGATCAAATGTAAATTATAAATAATTTTTTAATAATTTTTTATATTAAATTTTATTAATTTATCAATTTAAAATTTTAATCCCTTTCATAAATTTTACTTAAAAAATTTCATGTAAGTTTTATTTTTTTGCTGATACATTTGACAAAGCCTTTTATTTGTTTAATTAAATGGGTAAAATTTAAATATTTCATTTATAAATTTAAGTTTGAATCCTGTTATTAATAATTTCGTGATTTATAAATTTAATGTAAATATTATTTAAAATCTATTATATGTTTTGATCTTAAAATTAAAAACCTCCTCTCAACCTATTAACTTTTATTTATCAAGACAAGCCTTTGTCTTGAAGATTCAATGACAGTTCAAAAGCAAGGTGAATTATACAGTATATGACCAAAAATATCATGGAAGTTTTTATAGCATGAATGAAAACCTACTCACAGTAATGAAATAAAGAAGTAAGAAACTTCCCGAACAAGAAATCTATGGTTTTTAGGCAGAACCCAACAAGGAAAGGTGAGCCTTCCTTGTCCCGTCAACTCAAAATCACATCTTTCTATTCCACCCTGGTGAGAGGTAAACAATCACAGAAGAAAATCTTCTCATTATAATTTCATGGCCCATGTTCATTTATCAACTTTCTTCATCCCAAATCGTTTCCAATGAACACTTTCGAAGGTGAGTTTTGACTTTGATGCGAGTGACGTGACTCAACCCAACCACCCCCACCAAAAACAATGTCACACATACATACCTAGTATTCTTTTTTACAGGTACAATTCTGCTTCTAGCTGGTTCCGATTATCCCTTCACGGAACACATGTATATTGTCTATGAACAGGAAAATGGCATTTCATAAAGTGATTTAGCATATGATTACCAAAGTTTACTTTTAATGGGAATAACTCATCAAATTATTAAAAATTTGATTCTGATTAATCTAATTAAGAGATAATGCCAATAATTAAAAGTTGATCATATTCTCCATTCATCCTTATCTATCATTCAAAGTACTGCTTGTGTACATATTAAACTTTAAACATTCTTAACTAACTGCTAAATGACGATGATGATGATCATAACCCCCTCTTTTTTTATCATTTGTGATTCTTTTCATTATTAAATCAGTTTATATAATTCTTTAGTAATAGGTCATTGATTTTTATTAACTTCAATTGTCGACCATTATCAGTGGTTGAACAGTAAAAAAAAGGCTAAAAATTCTGTCTCCTTTGTTTCCATTTCATGTCATTAAGAAAATATCAACTGTAATGAATCATTTAACTTGTTTAATTATATTTGGGAAACCTTTCTTTATATCGCCGACTCCGGCAAGAAGAATTTTTCATGCTTGATAATATACTAAAAATAAACCTTTTAATTCTTCAAAAGCTTAAGGATCATAAGAATCAATGCCCCCATAAAAAATATAAGGGCTACATGGTACACTCTTTGTTGAGTCATATCAGGTATCAATCAAGGATTTCTTTGAGAAGCATCTGAAATATTAATTAAAAAAAAAAAACCATTACTACTATTCCAACATGTACACCTTTGAGTTTGATTTTGGAACATGAATAAACATTTAAAAAAAAAAAAAAAAAGGGTTGGATTATCACTTCTCAAAGAAGTACAAAATTCTTTTAACTATTCAAAGTAAAATATCCCTGTCTGTTTTTTCTGATAAAGCTGACATACTTATTCACAGCTACTGCAAAATACTAAACTAGTCCTTCTTTGTTCCTATTTTGAGTTATGCTTAACGCAAATCTCATTGATTCTGCTGCATCTATTGGTTCATGGTTGGTACCTGGTGAAAGTTAAATTATACGGGCACGTTGGATTCGAATAATAAATTTGCCTTCAGTTGCAGGATATAACTATGTACTGTTTTTCTCTTTGATGATGGAAAGAAAAAGGAAAAATATGCTTTTGAGGTCATGACCCCTTATTTTTAGTTGCATATTAATAAGGAGGTTAATTTTGTCAAAATATGATGGATAATTTGATTTTTATATTTGAATGAAAATAGATATAAGTATTAAATTTTAAAGATAATAATGAAAATAGATATAATTTTAAAATATTTATTTAATATAAAAATAGAGTAAAATAATATAAGACTTATCTCATAATTATAGTTGATATATAAATTTATATATATTAAAAAATTTTATTAGGATTTATAAGGTATGATTTTAATATGCGTCTTTTTTATTTGTAATTTTTTAATTATTTAAAATTATTGTTGTTTAAATTTATTATAATATATTTATATAATTTGTAAATTTTTATTTATTTTAATAAATATCAAATACTTTATTTATATTTTTAAATTTTTTAAAATCATGAATAACGAGAATTTCTCACATTCATTAAATTTCTAAGAGGATAAATAAATATAAATATTTATTCAAAGGTGAGTATGTATAAAAAAATAAGGATATAGTGAAAATTACTTTTAACCGTCCCTTTCACATTACTTCAAATTAATCCTTGAAGAAATTTGGAAATTTTCTCCCTCTTTTGTCGTTTCTATGTATATAAAAATTATAAATATTTCTTTATGAGTGTTCTTTTTATAATTATAATAATCCTAAACAGAGAAGAGCCCTTGAAAGAATGAAAGGTAACTTTCTGTTGATCTTTAGAATTTAACTAGCTAGGTGAACCTTATTATTGGATATTTCGGTACCAGGTTCCTCACTTTCTTTTGCCCACCAATGCTTAATAAATATTGCTAAAAGTAAGCATTTTACTAAACTTATTTTGTTCATAATCTAGAGACCATTATAATATATTTCTACACTTTGTATGGTAATATTCTTAAGTTTATAATAATAAATACCAGTTTGGTAGTTTTAACAATTTAATGTCAACATCAAAAATTATTTTTTAACAAAAAAAGAGAAAAAATTTTTTGTATGAAAAAATTTGAAGGTAAATAAGTTATTTAATCATTTAAATTAAAATAAAATGTGTCATACTTGATAATTTAAAACATATAATTATAAATCGTACGTTTAAAATAATCCCAACAAGTAATCACAATCACCGATAAAATTTAAATCCAAAATTTTTTCGTTGAAAAAAATAAATCTTAATGAATTAATTACTAGATAAAAGAGAGAGAGAAAGAGAATTAGAATTTGGAAAGGTACACTTATAAATAATAATCTTTATTTAAATGCCAACATCCTGTGAGGATCCATTCGTTAATTTGTTGAGATCAAATCATCAAAATAAGCAAAAACTTTTGGCAGTGATCAACAAGTCAATTGGCTGGACGTTGTTAAGTCTGCATTAATCCAAATTCACTACATAAAAAGGTTAAATATTTTGTATTTTTTTAATTTAATAATTAAAAAAGTTAAAATTCTCAATTAAATATCTATATTTATGTTTTTTTTCAAACATTTAATCTCAAAGATTAACTTTGTTATGATATGATTTACTTGATTAATGATAAAATGTCAGCCGTCAAGCAATTGTCTATTCATGTCATGTTATTGGTGGATCTATGGTTATGTATAAAAAAAAATAAAAAATTCAAAAACAATAGAAAATATGATTTTTTTTTTTTTATAAAATGTACCCAAAAATCAAAATAAAAAGCAACTTTTAAAATTAAAACTTTTAAAACCAGAAAATTTTGTTAAAAAAATAAAAAAATTTTAAAGATTTTTTAAAAAATCTAAAAAATAAAAATAAATAAATAAAAAGAAAGTGAAGGAATTAAGGAAAGAGAGGAAAAGGAGGACAGGAGGGTAGGAGAGAAGGGACGGAAAAGGGTGACCCGATGCAAACCCTCCTTTTCTTTCCCTCCTCTCTCTCTCTCTCTCTCTCATAATTTCATTACTTTTTTCATTTTCTCTCTTTTTATTTTAAAATATAAATAATATAATATTTTTATCAGATGTCATAATTTTATTTAATTTATTTACCATGTCATCCACTTTATTAACAATATTAATTAAAAATAAAAATTGAACATTCAATTACAAATTTTTATTTTTTAAATATTAATATAACAAAAGTAATATAGATGACAGACCAAATGTGTATTAAACCTGCATAAAAGACATTGAAAAATTAAGAGATTGGAAAGAAATACTTTTGTTATAATACAGAAGTTTACAAAATATTAGAGAAATATTTTTCCCTTTATTTTATAAGAAAATCCCTTACAAAATGCATTCTAAAAATAAATTAATTATTATTGACTCCTACAAAAGAGCTTTTGTGATAGGTACAAAAGTTTATAATTCAATGTCATTTGTTAGTTTGAGTAATAAAAAATTTAATTTTTTTAAATTAAGATTTTAATTTTAAATTTTATAAATAAAAAAAATAAATATTGGGAGAGTTTATTTCTTTTGTGGGAGTCTTTATTTAACTCTGAAATAATCAAAATCTGAAGTGATTATTAAACATAAAAAATTTTCAAATAAAAAAAATTTTAATTAAAAAAAAAAGAATGAGAGGAAAGCAGGAACTGAGTTTTATCATTTTCAACCTTTAGTAAAAACTAAAGAGAGTTGGAACAAACTCTTAAAATATTTTTGTTTCATTGCCTCATTTCCTAGAACATCGTCTGAAAAGTTAGAACTGTAACTGAAGAGAGACAAGTGATTGAAAAACCCAAGCAGAGCTTGAATCTTGAAACCACGTCTCAAGGAGGTGCAGAACAGATCAAGAAAGAACAATGAAAAGATACAAAGGGTGGGCAGCTCAGCAATACCTCTGGGCTTCTGGCAAACCCCATCATGACAAATAGTGACAAATAGTGGATATAATTTTTTTTCTTAAAACATAAATCCCTGGTAAAGAAAAAATTTTGATTGTATACAATTTTAAGTATTTAGAGATAACAAATGGGGAATGAGGCAGAAGAAAGTCATTGTCATGGACAAGCCCATTTGTCCAATAAAGCATGAAATTAATGCTCTGTGCTCATGTTTGCATTGCTTTGGTACTTGTCTGCCTTCTGTTTCTATGTGCAGACTGAACTGATGTTGAACAACATCTAGTAGTACAAATATTTGGAAGAGGCTGTTCATCAAGAAAAGCTTTTGGCTTATAGCGTTTGTATACATTCGACGTTGAAGGATTTTAATTATGTTAGCCAGGCAGCATGCATTAACAATGAATTTTTTGCTCAGTTTTTAGTCATTTGAGAGTACAATTTCTAGGCACAATGAAACAGGAAAGGTGAAAAAAAATAATACAGAAGAATAGTAATGGAAAGAAGATTAGATGGAAAGATGGACAGATGAGAAAAAAAGAGGTGATTGGACAAATGGAAATGTGGTTGTTAGGAGGGAAATAGGGTTTCGGGAAAGGAAGAAAGCAAGGAAAAAAGAAGGTACGGCAGCCTTATTTTATGTTGACAAGACAGTGATTTCGGGAAGTGACTAAGAATCTACAAATTTATATATACTATATATATATATATATTAAAAATTAATTTTTCTCATTGCCGTCATGCTCCAATTGGCTCCTTTCTGGTTCTCCACCCTTCACTGTCTGTTGTCAAAATTCCACACCTCCACGTTAATTATTCAATTCTAATTTGTTGATTAAAGAAGGAAAAAAAAGAAGTTGAAAAATAAAAAGCCTTGAGTTGTAGACACCATATTATGATAGATTGAATTTTTATTCTGAAAATAAAAAATAAATAAAAAGATAAAAATGAGATAAATTAGAGGATAAAGTTTTGTGTTTGAAATTTGAAGTTTGGATTGAATTTTTAAAATTTTAGTATTTTTTCAAACTCAAAATTTAGATTGAAAGATATGACAGTTTTTAAATTGGCATCTTATCTTCATCATCTTTATATAAATTATTGTTCAAAAAATTAAAAAAAATTAAAAAAAAACATAAAAAGGAAAAATCAAAGTAAAAAACACAAAAAAATACAAAACAAAACCCAAAGGGGAAATACAAAGTGAAAAATACAAAAAAAAAAAAAAAATACAAAGCAAAATCTAGAGAAATTAAAGTGAAAAATAAAGAGAAAAAAATCCGACAATTATTGGCAACTTCATCACTAATTTCGTTATTTTCTCCATTATACTGCCACCACTATTACAAGCACCACATGAATCTTTAATCTACCACAACACTGCCAAACAGTTCACTCTTTAGCCACGACCACTAAGACTTCTACCATTATTATTCCCAACCATAGCTTTTAATAGCCCTAGTCTACAATCCACTTTTTCCAACAATTAAACTAAGAGAAAATCACAGAAAATAGACTAGCAAAAAACACAAACAGGAAAAATCACTGGCTAAAAATCCATTACCACCAAACTATCTAATCCTACAATCACTGAAATCGTTCGTTGGCTCAATCACTACATTTAGTATCACAAAATCACAACATTACTTGCAAACCTACCATCCCAGAATCAAGATATTGCACGATGAACGTACAAAATATAGCAAGTCAAAAAAGCCTAACTTTGAGCAAGATACAAGTTTAAAAACCTACTATCAAAAATTAATCACTCAATAAATACCCAAAACTCAGAATACTCGAAATGTAATAGAAAAATCAGTCATAATAAGCAGTAAAAAAAACAGTGGTGCTTGTGATTCATGAGTCAACGATGATCAAAAAGTAAGGTTCTAGGATACCAAAAATTTGAGATTGAAGGAAAAAAAAACAAAAATTAAAAAGGACGTTGGTAGTGACGACCTGCAACAACGACGGTGTCAGTAATGCACTAAAATCTAAAAAAACCTATTAGTCTTATTAAGGTTTGAGTTTCTTAGTTAATTCGGTGGAGAGAAAGAGATAGAAATGAGATTATAAAAGAAAATAAAAAAGAAAAGCTTTAAGTGAGTGTTTTAATGTTTTCCTAACCATAGCATTTTGGATTACCAGAAAAAGATTAAGCCATTCACCCTCATTCACTCTTGCGGCCAAGCCTCTTTCAACTAAGAGATTTTTTGGTATTTTTTTGTGTTATTTACTTAATTATTTTTTTAGTAAATCTTTGTTTTAAAAAAATAAAAATAATTTCAAAATTTTGCAAAAAGTTAAAGAATCAATTTTTATTAAAAATAAAAAATTTTAAAAAAATAAAAATAAAAAATAAGATTTTAAAAAAAATTGAAAGTATCAATTTTTCTTAAAACATACAAAATTTTCAAAAAATATATCTAAAAACAATTTTCAATAATTAATTATTTGATAAATTTTTAAGATTTAATAGATAACATGAAATCAAGATGGTATCATCATTTGATGAGCGTTGTGAGAGTATTATAATATTTTCACTCATAACCATACTCATGGATTTAGTTCTGATTTCGTAGACATTGAATTTACCTTTTAAAGATACTTGAGTCAAGTTTGAGATTTCTCTTTAAAACGAGACAGATTTAATTAGTTAACCAATCGTATCTAAATAAAAAAAAATGATGATGATTTTTTAAATTAATGTCTAAATATAAATTTACATATTTGTACGTTATAACATAAGTTTTTATAGAATGAATAATAAAAATACTAGTTTTGCTGTTATATTAATATACACTTATATGGTTAGAAATAGCCATGTGATATTTTGGTATATATATATTTTTTGTAATTTTGAAAAGAAATTGAATTCACTTTTTGTTAAACACTATACTTATCATTAAATAAAATATTCATTTATTAATCATATATATGATTTATATATATTAATTTAATCATTAAATGTCATTTCATTAATTTTTTCTAAGTTTTCACTACAACATCAATGTATTTGGATTTTACAACACTACTTACGATGTTAATAGGGAATATTGGAAATTATTGTTAGGAGTAGACGAAACCCATGGGGACACACATGGTGTTACGTTCCAAGTTGTGTGATTCGACATATAACCACAAATTATTTAAACAAAAAATGAGTCAAAAAATAAGGTTGGTAGAAATTTTTTAAAAAAAATCTATGTTAACTAAACAAATAAGCAAGGAAATTAATAAAACATGTGTTGTAAAGATGAAGTGATCTGGTGAAAATATGAGTGCAAAATATGTTACTTATGGATATACCTAATTTAAAAAAAAAAAAAAAACACTTTCCATGTCATATTTCCTAACGCATGCAGTACTTTAAAGCTGTTTTTGATCATATTGATTTCTTTTGTCAAGCCAAAGCTGGTTAATTTTTTTTTTCAGACAACAACCTGAAAGTCCGGTTGAATGGTTTTTGAAGAGATTTGATCATATTTGTCTAAATATAATATACAAAACGAGCAAAGTACGTGCGATCTGATTATCTGTTCCAACACCTTTCTAGTCCAACGCTTATAAAATAATCTTTTTCCAGCTTCAACTTTGATATAAAAAAAAAAAACCCAGAGTTGATTAACAGTTAAAAAATCAGGCTTTTCTTGACTAACTTTCTTCATGTGCACGGGGCATGATATTACGGATTCAATCTGTACTTTCAATTTCGATTTCAGACAAAGCTGAAACCGTGCTAACTGGCTTTTCTGATTCATATATATATATATATATATATAATTACTTCTTAACAATGAAATTCCTAAACTGTTGCAAGGCATGTGCTAAAAGAGAATAATATTAATTAAACTTGTTTTTGACAAGCAAAGGTATGTATGACTATTTACTAATACTACTAATTTTATGCATTAAAAACGTATTAATGGGGTTAATTGAGAATTAATTCAAATGATTTGTAGTTGGATAAATTCACAAAGATTGCAATTTGAAAAAATTTTAAACATTTAATATTATTTTTAAAAATTAAGTAAACAAAAATCAGGAAAATAAAAAATAAATTAAAAAATTAAGTATAAACATACATCTTCGGGCATAATATAATGGAAGTATAAAAAGGATAGTGAACTCAGGTCCTTGTTCAAAATAGGTTTGTACCTTTGCTGGAACAAAGTATATATTGGCCAGCATAATCCGAAAACCCTAGCTAGAATTAATTGTAGGTTTTCCAGGAATCTTTAGGGTTTTAATAGCCAGTTTTTTTCTTTTCATACAGTATCTAGCACTGATCTATCTACCTATTCTTTTCTTTCTAATTGAAACAACATATTACGGATATGCACTGCTCTGATGTCAACCGATGAAGATTCCCCCTTTTCACTTTCAACCTGAGAAGTGGGAATTAATCAAAGATGAATCTCTGGCTTTGCTTATTTTAATTTGAAGCAAAAACAGTGGCTTCAACTTTCAACGGCTACCCTGTTTCTTACCTACTAATTTCCAGCCCCACAGATTAAACAGAATAGTATAATAGTAGTATATGCTAGTGACAAAATTGAAAATTTTGTTTTCAACTCCATGCATAAAAACGAAGTTAATTATATTATATACGTATAATAATCTGTATGAAAATGACAAAAATATAGTAGTATTTTGTTGGTGAACAAGGGTTGTATACATGCATCAAATTCTAGATAACTTTGTGCATTAAAATATAGTAAGTATGAATAAAAAATGAAGGGCATATAGCAAAGGAGAGAAGTGATGGGCCTTCATAAATCATAATGCAAAGAGATTGGTGGGGAGCCTGGGAGAGGGTTTGAGGAAAGAAAAAACGAGAAAAGGAAAAGAATATAAATAAGTCTCTCCTGCTTTTATTTTGTTTATATTATATATTCCTATTATTATTACATTATTTAAAAGAAATTATACTTCTTGTTTGAGGAACGAACCGTTTTTTTTTAGCCTATATAAAGCCATATCCTTACGCTTACAGATGCATAAGGTGCTTTGAGCATTGATCAGTTTGCTAGTGATAATTGAAAACTAAGAACCAAAAAGAACTCTCTTCTCCAAAGTCCAAAGTCTCCTTCTCCCTGTTTGACTCTCTTTGCGAGATCTTCCATTTTGATCATTCGCTTTCATTACCCCCTCTCCCCTTTCTCTGTATTTCTCTCTCTCTTGTTGGAGCAGTTTCCACTTCCATTCCACTTTAACCCATGATCCATTTCCACCCGTCTCAGTGGAGAAATTTCTCTGGCTAATTGCTTTTGATTCTTTGAAGGGTTAGCTGACTTGTTCTTTTGGTTGGGGTTTGCCTAGGCTTACATGCCATTCGGGCCATTTTTATTTTCTTGTATCTGGTATTTGAAGTTGTTATTTTATTGATGATCTAACAGATAAGAGAGCTTTCTTCAGTCCACTCATGGGCGGCGATGGGATTTAATTAGCTGCCGACTCATTCATCCAAATGCTGTGTTAAAAAGGATCAGCAAAAGATACCCAGCAAATGAATGAATGATGCGGGAGACAAATTGAATCTTGAACTTCCTGTGCTTGGACTGAAGGGAGCTCCCTCTGCTGTTATCTTATCCATTTATAATTACTCTTTTTTATTCCCTTAGATCTTCTTTTGTCTAGTTCACATCACAATTTCATGAACTGCCATGGTACTTTGCTCAAGGTTTTTCATAAACTTTTTTCATGACTGCCAATGCTATATATATATGTGTGTGTGTGTGTGTGTGTGTGTATAGATAAACCAATTGAAATTATTTTAATGCTGAGGTAGTGTTGGAGTAATGATCATTATCGTTAACTTATTCCTTTATTCTTCGTGGACGTTTATCTAGATAATTTAACTTCTTAATGGCGATGCGTTATCATTGTTTGGCCGCTTCAAAAGGAAGCTTTGTTTTGCTCTTTATGAATTACGCAGCAGTTTGAGCTGACTAGGTCTGTTTGTACTCTTAAAAAGAAACTGTTATTTTCCCTAAAATAATTTGATTCACTGTTGGTTCCTAAAGTTGTAATGGTTAAGCCTAATTGCTAATTAATTTTTTGTTGGTTTTACATCTTGAATGAGCAGCTTGAAAACCCTTAAGACCAGAAGTATTAGGGTTTATGGTGGAGCCGCAGTTGCAGTTTCTCGTTAAAAGTACATAAAAAGGCAACCGCATGGGAGGAGAAACTCGCCAAGCTCACGCTCTACGACAAAACCTTCTTGGGTCTTGCTCACTTACTGCAACAAGTTCCTAGACATGTCTCCCCCACCTTGTGCAATTACCCAAATATCCTTTCAGTCGGTTTTTAAGTCTTGGACCAAGATTAATTTGCAGAAATATGATACTCTATCTTTGTTCAATGCTGTCATCGATCGTTTTATTTACTTCCCTATGTATTCCTTATGGATCCAAGGGAGGACTGTGTTACTTGTTTTCTCCGTTTGTCAAATAAAATGTGAATATGTGGTGAGATTAGTGGGTGTGATTGTTTGGATTCCAAAGAAAAATGCCGGACTCTTTCTCGGTGGTTTTTTTGGTGGAGCTGTGCGATCTGTTTCCATTCTAATTTGTTCACGGATTTAGTAACATCCCCATTCTAATTTCTACCCTAATACATTGATAAGAAAAAATTTTGTGCTTGTAATATAGAAAGGCCTCTGAGAAAGTAATTATAAATAAGCAAACATCTGCTCAACTTTTGCTGGTGTCTGTATGGGAAGTTGATATAGGCAGTTTTCATATTGCCCTTGCACAGAATTGAGCAATTTTTCATCATGTCAAGTGTTAAACTATTCATGGTTACGAAAAATATTCATGAACCGGGGAAATTTTTTAGGAACATTTGGCTTTTAGCAAATGTATTCTACAGAAGAAAGGTTGTAGAAGAGTAGCAGAATAAAGGCAGATGTAGAACATTATAAAGTAAATCAACCAATAGGGTGTAAAACAAGCTTTTGTATGATGAAGGCCTATTTGGGCTTCATTTAGATTCTTGATGCATGGATTAAACGGACAATGGATTGCTCAAATTGTAATCACTGCTTGATGGTATGCACGGTATAGTGTGCAAGTGTTTGTAAATGAGATGAAGGTGAAGAGAGAACGATAGCATTGAATTTGGTATACCATGTTTTAATGGCCAAAAAGAAATAAAAAAAAAAATTGATATACTATCTAAAGCTTTAGACAGGCATATGATATTCTTCAATATAATAAAAGCTTTTGGAAGAGGAAAGAAATGGCAACCAGCTAGGTCATTCCCGAAAATAATACGTCAAAGCAAATATCTCCTTTTAAGCTGATTTTCCATGAAACCCTATTTTAACACGAAAAAGAAACAGACAATGGCATATGTATATATATATGGGTGAAGTGGGGTTTACTTCTTTGTTATTGGGTTCTTTTCTCTAGTGCTTCCCTCCCAAGGACCAGTGAATGCCAAGTGCCTATTTATGGCTCTTTCCTTTCCCCCAAACGAATCTCTGAGGAGAAGAGAAAAACAATTCCCCCCTTCCCCTACCACACATGTCTGGTGCTTTGGTGCATCTTTATCTTAGGTCCATCATTTATATTAATCTTCTCTTTCTTTTTTTTTACCTCTCTAAGCTTACCCAACCCTATGCTAAATATGCATACGAGCTTTTTCTCCGAGACGCTGTCCGCTTTTGAAGAATCCAAAAGCTGTTTCTCATGCCATGATTGATCATTGCACCATCTTTAACACAAGTGCCATAGTTTTTTTGTCATTTTGTTTCATAACTTTAATCTGATGAAATGGAAATTTTCCATGTGCCAGTCCCCTAGTGGTCCCTTGAGATTGAATCTATTTTTTTATTTTTCGGATGCTGATCAAAATTGGGATTTTGATGATAAGGAATTGTTTCGTATTTTATTTAGTAAGATCTAAGCATTGTAAAGTTTGATGTTTCCTTTTATTCTCTGGGGCCTGGATGTTCCAACCCATCTGGAAAAAAGGTTCAGTGTTGATGAACTGGGTTGGCTTCAAAATCAAATCCCTTGTCCAACACCATCTTTTTTAGGGATATGTTAAAAATTTTTTACTCTTTTCTATTGGGGAAGTAGATTGATATGAACTTTGGGTAGCCTGATCAGGAACTACACAGAAAATAAGCCAAAGAAATGGAAGTGAATCTTTGTGCTGGCAGGCAGGCATGATGTGACAATCTCAAGATTTACCTTTGGATTACTATAGGAATTAGCAGATGAAAAGGATAACATTATAAGAGATCAAAACCCTTTTTTCTAGTTGTTAGGCATATGAAATTAGAAAGATTATCATTATTCTTTTTTTTTTTCTTCCTGCTGTCTTTTCATTATGAGTAACCAACATGATTTGAGCGTGATTAATGCCTTCAAGCTGGATGTCCCTTTATCAGAATAAATGGAGTATATCCTCAAATTCTCAGTTTAGTTATGTCATGAACTGTATTTGCATATTAGAATAATCTGCATCAATTCATACCGGCCAACTAATTTTTCGTATATATACTTGGAACTAATTAATTTTACTCGGTACCAAATCAAAACTTTTGGACATGATTGTACTCTAGTATGTTTCTGAATAAACATGTTTTCTTTTTGAATGGTCTTCCAAGAGATATAAATTCAATCCAAGGTTGATGTTTATAGGTGTACTCAAAGCCTAAAAATTGAAATAATCTTAGGCTATAAAATGCATTTGTTTTGTTTTTATAGGAAAATGACATTCAACATAAGTGGTTGTGAGAACTCTCTTATAATGATAACATTAGCATATATTATATATGGGGTTTATATTTGATTGTACATATAAACTTTAGAAAGTGTTCGATGTTTTTTTTTTTTTCAATTTTGGTAACTTTAGGGTCAACAAGATTATAAATGATATCAAGTTGCCCTAAATCATGCATATTTTTTTTGTAGAAAAATATAAGATATCCAATACTTGCCCTAGATCATTCATCTTTTCTGATCCACCTTCGATATTTCCAAGTATCATTGGATTACTTAACGTGCAAAAGTTTAATTAAATACAATTTTCTTTCTTTTAACTTTATAAATAATTAAAATTTGGAACGATATCTTACTTCTCTAACTATACACTTACGATGGGAAACCATAATCTCTCCTTTTTTTTTGGTGCACATGATCTCTCTTTTTGACCATCTTTTTTTTTAAACTGAGGTACTTTTGGCCATGGTTAGAGCTTTGAAGAGAAGAAATGAATTTAAATTTTAAACGTTAATGTTAGAAGTATAACTGAATTATATTTGATGCAATTACAATATTGTACTGACTAGATCAACCTCTCAAAAGAAAAAGCCGAAAAGCCAATGGCTTCTTCTGTATATTTTCAAATACATATCAGATACTAGTATTATTGACCCAAACATCAAATATCTAGATGCTAGATGACTCGTTTCTTGACATGGGTGTTTTACCAATTCCTTTTTCTCTTTTAAACGTGGGGAACGGCATTCCCAAGAGGACATTCCCAACAGGCATAACCTCGGTGCACATAAGGCATTCAAACAGGAATTGATGGAGAAAAGAGTTTAAAAGGGGACTGAGATTCAATTTGAACCATTTTAATTTAATGTACTACGTGTACGTCATAACTGGTGCGGTGGTCCAGACCAGACACTTGATATTTGCAAAATAGAACTTCCCTGCAGAATAATATGCCCTGCCTGCGGAGCCAAGTCCCCATGGCCCACACCCACTTCATTTCTCAGTTCATAGCACGCAATTCTTTTATGATGTGCATGCACTCCTTCCATTCAATCAAAACCATACAATTGCCGGATTAAATGTTGAAATATCATTCAAATCCAACTAGCATCTGCCCACCAATTAGGCCAGCCCAAAAAGAGAATTCCAATAATGTCATTTTCAAGGTTTATGTCCTTAGAAAGTGTAACCAACATTGGAGCATAACCATATTCTGCTTAGGAAAGAGGATAAGATACACCTTTGTTGTAATGACTTCGGCCACAGGGTTTGGAACACAAGCATGGAAGGGAAAACGCTGGACATGATTGAAGTTAGGCCCTGTGAAGATGACTACCAGCTGGATTTTCTCATAGGTCAAAAGATTCTGTAATCTAATAAGAAGCGGCTTGGTTGGAGACCTCATTCTTCAAAACCAGCTCCTTCCCTTTGCTCGAACACCACAGGCACAACCATTGATCAAAGCACTCTCAGAAACTAACCAGAAGAAGTTCCCAAGATATTGGGCTGAACTTTTGGGGACTGCAGAAGGAAGCGGCATGCCTGTTCTTAATGTAGTGCTCACAAACTGTTAATTTCATCATTTATCTCCATCGAATCAATTACATTCTAGTTCTTATGTGCACATAATACTTATCAACTTCAGGACCATACCATATCCATAGTTGTGAGCCAAGTATGACATTCAGCACAATAGGGCTGATCATACTCCTATACTGCTACATCTATATGTGGCTGCTGAGCTGAATCTCGAAATTGTTTTTTGCCAGTTGGCTTTCAAGGAATAGCAGTGCAAAAGCTTCAATATGACACATGCAGATGCATTATCACATATTGTTATTATTCAGCAAAGAATTCCCAATCAATTATATAACTTAATTCCATTACATTGAAACAGAAACCAGTGTTTGGCAATAAAGGTTCACGATGGAAACTCAATAAGCAGGTAAAAAAGAGCAGCTGTTCTACCACAAGGATCAAAAACTGATCAATAAGCAGACACAAAGTACCCAATCTACATGACAAGTACAAATTGATGGATGGAAATGTAAAGCTGCTTCTCTTCAACAGTAAATAACTTACTCCTATAGGCATTATTTTCAGGTCCAACTCTTTACACACTCTGTACGGCTGTGATTGATTTGGATGAAACACTTGCAATAATTGAAGGAAATCCAAAGGAGGGAAAAGTTCCTCATGTCTTCTCTTGCTTCAAAAGACTTAAACCAATTTGGTCAATTGCGCTGAGGGACTCCTCTCTTGAGCATGTTAAGCTGGTTCATAGAGACCAATCATGTGGCCATCAACGCATCTCATGGCAGCAACCTGATAACAGCGAACAAGATTGGATGGCACCATCAGTTCACCATCAAGCTAAGCATAGGAATAACTAAGTGAGGGATGAAAAAGTGGAGGCAATACCTTGCCGTGGATTTCATATTTAATGGGACCATCCAGTTCAGCTCCTAATGCCATTAATTTTGTTACTGTACAGTTAATGTCATTCACAGTGAATGATAAAAGTGAAGAGTACCCATTCTGCATCACATTATCACTGTAAAAAAAACTGGGTTAGAATGATCTAATTTCAACTCATTTTTTTTCATGGAAAATTGAATATTCACAGAGCTAAGCAAATTAACAACTCACAATTTTATTTATTTTTGTTATTCGTCACTAATTTTTTTTTTTTTTGGTTAATTTCTCGCTAAACTTCGCAATCGTCAAGAAATTTATTGAAACTTCCATATTAAGAAAAAGAAATATAAAAATAGTACCAGGGGGATTGCATGAGGGCCAGCTTGAGAGGACCAGACTCGAGCTCGGCCCACCGAAGAGTGCAGACGTTCACGGAGAAGTCGAGCCCTTGTGAGTAGAACTTTGCGGCCTTGGGAACGTCCCTGTGGAATTGGAGTAACCACCTAAACGTTGCCGCCGCCATCTCCTTCCTTCGTTTTCACTTCCTCATTCTCCGTACTTCTGCGCGATTGCCTGCGAGAAAGTGCCCGCAATTTGGTTTGTCTTTTGTGAACGATGTCGTTTTTGGAACCCAGCCCACAAGATTGATTTGGTTTTCAAGACTCAGGCCGAGACCCCACAGAACATAAATCCAACGGTAACTAAAGAGTAAAGCCCAAACCAAAAGTTCCCAACCAAATATGACTATTTTTTTTAATAAAAAAATATTTTCTGTCTATCCAAACAAACAGGGGAATTTCATTTTCCTTTTAAATTTTCTTCCATATTTTCATTTCCCTCTTATTTTCCATGATTTAAACAGAGCCTTAGGATCTGTTTAATAACACCTTTAAAATTTTCAATGCAGAAGGGACAACATAGCTGGAATGATTACTTGGAACAAAAATGGAGTGATACAAAGGCTTTGTTACTCAAAATTGTAATGGACCCAAAATTCATCAGATTCGTAACTATGTGGTGATATTACTCTAATATATAGACATAAAAAAGAATGCTAGAATTATAGATGAAGATTATGGCACAGCAACATTTAGAATAATGTGCATGGATGGCCAATATTCACATAACATATTGCCTGACTGCAAGCAACGCAGAAGCTGCCAATCCTGTGGGTTTTTCAGCTGGTTGCTAAAAAGCCTATAAGCTATGACTTGCTCTTTAATATTTTTAATCGAGAACGTGGCCCTTTCGACCTTGCTTCAAGAAGCTTGGCCTTCAAAGTGTTGTCCTTCGTTGCCGGAGGCTGCTTCGTAGAAGACTCCGATACATCTAGGGCAGGGGATGTGAATTTCGTCATCCATCGTCGCACTGGACTAGGCTGGTTCCTCCTTGGAGGGAAACTACAAGAAGCCTCACCACAGTCGTTTTCAGGATTTATATTCCCACGTTCTGACAATGCTACATGATTTCTTATCAAGTTATCCAGTACATAATTTGAGCTCAGTCCTTGTACCTCATCAAGCTTATTCTTTCTTCCCTCGCTGCCCTGGAGGGTAGCTTCATCATTTTCAAGCTCTTGTGAAACTGTTATTTCAGTGGTGCACCCTACACCAGTATTTTCCCGTTCTGAATCTCCCAAGTGGGACTTTTTATTTCCGTTACACATGGCTCTGGCCATCTTTTCTTCAAACTTAACTTGTAAGCTGGATGGATGCCGACTTTTACTCTTGTCATGAGATGATGGTTTTTTCTCCATTTGATTTGATTTCATTATTTCCCCGACATCACCTTTTGGATCTTCATCTTCATGTGATTTCATGTCAACACTGCTTGGTTTATTCAGTTCAAAACAATTCAAATCAGTGCCGGCAGAATCTTCCACATCACAAACATCTTTAGCGGCACTTACAGCCTCATTTAAAGGGGCAGATTCAAGTGATTTCCCTGGATCCCTTCGTGACAAATAATCAGAACGCTTAGAAACAGAAGTACCAATCTGTTTGGCGTGAAGGAAGGTCTCTATTTCAAAGCCTAATTTGTCTACTATTGAATTCTGTTCAGCAAAACCAGACTGAGCTTCTTCCAGCTTCATCTGCATCCGCTCATCAAGCCATGATTCAGATATATGAAGAATCAAACGATCATGGTCAGCCGCTCCTGCCCAATCTTCATCAGATTTCTGTCTCAGGGTATGCACCTCCTGTTCATAGCTTTTTATTCCCCTTGCAAACTCATCACAAAGATCTTCCAAAAGCTTCCTTGATTTCCTTTCCCTTTCAAGTTCTTTCAAGGCATCAGAAAGAGAAGCTTTTGCCTCAGACACTTCCCGAGCTAACTTCCTGTGTAGGCTCTCTGAACGTTTTCTTAACTTTCTCTCATCTTCTAGTTCATCTCTCACAGACTGTAGGGCAGCATGAACCCGGTCCTGTTCCTTACTCTTCCTAACTGACTTGTCTTCAGCAATCTGCTTCATTAAATCATCAATTTCGTGTCGATCTGCTTGCTGATCTCGAACCAACTCCTTGATCCTAACACGGGCATGATCTAGTTCCATCTTTAGTGCTTTTATCAATGAGATATTAGATGCATGTTGTTCTTCCAGGCTCCAAATACGGTTTAGTACTTTTAGCAGTTCTGTAGATGTTTTGAGATTATAATGCGACTCACCAATCCTTCCTCTAAAATCTAAGGAACTGCTTGGGGTGACTGCAGGATTGTAAGGTGCCACCTGAAAAAGAAGGGCATGTGAAAATTCTAGATAGATGGGATCTGAAAACTAAGTGGGAAAGACCTACTAAGCAAACCATACATAGCAGTGATTTCTAAGGAGGAATTCTTACACAGTTGATGTTAACAGAAATAACACCAAAAACATCAGTGCAGAAGTAGAAGATAGTCCAAAATTTTTCATTATGGTTTTCATCATAAATAACACCCTACTAAGTCAATTCTGCAATGCTGTTCTACGACAAGCATGCTATATATTTCTATGACTGGAATAAAATATAAGATATATGTAAACAAGTAATTAAGACACCGTGAACGCCCAACAATGCTATCTATCAACTTAGAAGTTAGAACCAAACTGAATAAGATAAGAGTTAAATTTGAGGCAGAGACCAAAGAGATAGTAGTCACACTATAGCCAATATGAACCTAACTTGATTGCATAGCTCAAGCTTGTCTTCATATGTAGGACTCATAACAACAAATTTTCCTTTACTCTAATTCAAGTAGCTTCAGTTGAAATATCAATTGCAGAAAGCAAGAAAATCATCTTCCCTATTCTGTATTCTCCTACAGATAGTATCTTTTACAGTAGGAATAGAAGACAATTTACCTCCATTGAACTGCCATAACTTGCAGGAGAAACGGGCTGTAGGGCATGATTATTTTTTTCAATCGATCGATGGTGTTTCAACAGTGTTTGAGCAATTTGCCTCCTCAAACTGCTTGCACTCTCTGGCTGATATAAGAAATAAACTAGAAAAATAAGTAACAGAAGGTATTTCTTCCACGTCAGATAACTCTATATCTTTGTTCTTAAAGAAGTTGCTGTAGACAATGTGTTGAAGCCACCAAAAAATGGATTAAATCAACTAATACTTTGATGGGTCTCTTTTCATAATAATTATCAATTAAATGACTCTCACTCATTGCAAAACCAACTTCTACCAAATCTACGCTAAACTTTAACCATCATAGAAAAATATAAGTTAAGGGTCACAGAAAAATCCTATTAAACAGTTGGGATTCAATAAATACTCAGCACCCTTCAGAAAATTCAAAACTTAAGGTAAATTACAATTAAATATTGAATTTTTAAAGCAGCCGGTGCCCTCGGGTTCCCCATAACAGAGTTATAAAAAACCACCCAACTACCAAATAACTGCTTCACCAAACACCACCAGATTTTATAGCATCAATCCTGAATTGAATGCTTTGGTTTTTATTTGTGTTAACATAATAATCCCTTAGCAGACAAAACAAACAATGTGTTAGTATAACCATACAACTCTTCATGTATTTCATGTTTGCTCATATAATTATACAACCCTTGACATGAAAAAACTCCATTAGGTTTTGAACTGGTTAAAAACGATTGGTAAAGCAATTTTTCCAATCAAACATGAATAAAGGACATTAAAAACAAAAACTCTAATCTAGCAAACAAGAAACACTCTATGAACCAACAAACATAGGAAAAAGTTAGGCAGATAATAATCAAACAAGCAAGATGGATAAACTGAAGAATAAAAATGTAGTCCAATCAACATTAACTGTAAACATCATCCATCTATCAACATACATGCATCTTAGCCCGAATAAAAAAAAAAGAAAAGAACAAACCCTGTAGCCAAGAACAAACACACCCAAAATTCCAAATCAATCCACATCCATCCCACCAACTAATAAACCAAAATACCCTTTAAAAGAAAATTAACATACAAGTACAAAAAATACACATACATTAATCGTACATAAACAGAAGTATGGAACAAAAAGGAAATACCTGGTCAGGATCAGAGCTGGGGCAAGGATCAGCCAAGAAATGAGAAAAGTCAATGCCTTTGGCCTTTAAAAGATTGTTGTGGTGGCGTTGGTGGTACCGGCCATTACTGTTGTTAACCCCTCTATGCATTTTAGGTTGTTGGTGACCAAGGTATTGATGAAACTCCCAGAGGGAAGCAGCTAACTTTCTTGCAGAAACAGCGGCAGCAGGAGGAAGAGGGATGTTGTTATGATGAAGGTGAGCCTGAGGGCGGTAAAGTTTCCAAGAAGGGATTGGCGTACAGGGACCCTCTCCTTTCCTATTCCCTACCAATAATACCCTCCTGCTCAACTTTTCACACAAATTTTCCTCCTTTTCTGCTACACTTTCTCCACTTTTTTCCTCCCTTTTCATTTCTCTCTCTTTCTTTCCCCCTCGCCTTCAAATGGTTTTATATAAAACCACTGTTTTCTTTTTTTTTCATCCATTCTTTTCATTTTTTTTCATGACGGCTAGTTTCTAGAGTGAAAATTTGATCTTTGTTGTGGGGATTTTTTTCCTTATTTATTTACTTTACTCCGTTCTTGGGTTCTCCTTTCTCTTAGAGAGTAGTACACTAGTACTGTGATTGATTTCCCATAGACAAAAAGGTTTATAGGGTGGGAATTGATTGGATTACCTGTCAAGCATTTAGTAATATTTTGAAAAATTTTCCACCCCTTTAATCACGGTTTTCTTTAAAAAAAAGTTAAAATATTAAAAAAGCCTTTGAATTTTATCATTTTATTTTTAAATAATTTTATATTTTTATTATATTAAAATGAAATTTTAATTTATACTAAAATCAATTCTTAATTTTTAATTTATAAACAAATTAACTTTTAAACTTTAATTTATATTTAGATAAATTCTTAACATAATACATAATGCATATAAAACATCAATTTTTTATTATCTCAAATATATGAAGTAAAACTTTTGATTATATAAACAATTAATTTTTAATGATTAAAGAAAATTAAAAAAATTATAAATTTAATTTTAAATAAAAATTAAAATATAAAATTTTTTTTGATGTAATAAAAGTATAAAAATTTATTTAAATAAAATAATAAAATTAAGAAATTAATATTTTAATAAAAATTTGTAATATTTTTTGAATAAAAACCTTAATTATACTATATTATTATTATGAACCTTAATGTTGAAGTGACTTTTATAAATCAAGAAAAATGCCAGCTTGTGACAAGATTTTGGCCATTGACTTATCTGCATTTTTTATAGTTGATTGATTTAACAATATTTTATATTTTTATTTACTGTAATAAAACAGTATTTTCACCAAAAAGTTAATTTTTTCCCTCCTGCTTTATATGAAAAAAATATCATTTTTTTATGTCGTTTGAGGATAATAAAATTTTTAAAATAAAAAAATGAGAGAGGTAAATAAATAAGTATTACTAATAAAATAAGAAATGTAAAAGTAAAAGGGTAAAAAAAAATTTGAAAAAATTTTAATAATTATTTAAAATTTTAACACTTTATTATGATTAATCAAATCTTTATTATTTTGGTTTAATTAAATTTTTAATTAGATAAAATCTAATCACATGATCAATGTAAATCAATTAATTTCAAAATTACACTTAATTAAATTCTTATGAAGGTTTTAGAAATATAGAAGGGGAGAAAAATTAAAAATTTTTATTTTGTTTAATTTTTATATATATTAATTATGTTACATGATAAATTTTTATTTGTTTTATTAGTATCATAAAAAATTTTATTTTAATTAACAAAAAAATTAATAATGTTAACATTTTCATTTAAACAAAAAATTTAATTAAATACAAATAAATATTAAAAATTAATTGATTATAATTATAATTAAATAATTTAAATAAATTTTATTCATTAAATTTCTATAATCTTTAATCAAATATAAAAGGGAAAAAAAAAAGGAACAAAGAGAAAGAGAAGATGCTAAAAGCCACTACAACCTGCCACGTACTTTGGTCGACAGGAATCAAAGTAACATAACCGTGACAAATGGCAACGGCTATTGGCCCACGTTTCCTTTTCGTGTCCGTGTCGGAGTTTCCTTCATCTGTTTCTGCTAAAAGTGTGACGTCGGATTCTGCTTGGATTGTATTGTAAATCCTCATGAAAAAAAAAAAAACCTAAAGATTTTTTATTTATTTTTCGTTAAAAATTAATCGAGAAAACACGTGCACTACTGGATTGCTGATGTTTGAGTCTGACAATGAAATCCTTTGGATCTCAACAGAGTAAAAGATATGAAGCCTAGTTGCAAAGGCAGAGAACAGATGTAGATCCTAACGCATGACCGCTTTTCACGTGTTGTCTGAAATTTCTAGCATCAAACCCTTACATAATTTTTTTTAATTCTTAATTTGCTTTAAATTTTTATTATTTAATTATTTCTTAATTAAAAAAATTTACAAATATTAACTCTTTCAAATCTTATATTTAAAGTGTCAATTTTCAACTATTACACTTTTTTTTTTCTATTTTTGAGATCAGAAGCAAACTTATAATAGGATTCACTTACTACTTTATTTAAGTGCAACTGTAATGGATTTATTAGATTATGGGTTATGGGCTTTTATTTTAGCTCCATCAATTACCCACTTGAGAAATTTTTTTACTTAACCAAGGTTTATTATATTTTTTATTCTCAAATAAAGATGCTTTCAAACTTATTTGGCACTTCAAACCATGTAAAGTCCCATGCCATTTTTCACATGGCAATTGAATTTTATTTTATTTATTTTTTCCTTTGCTTTTTCTTCACTAATATTGTTATCATATCAAACCTACACCATCGATATAAGCTCCCAATAATACCCACTTTACAGTTCTTTCATTTTCGTATTCAAAAAAGGATTATTTAGGTCTAGGATATTGTTTTGGTCTCATCTATTGATTTAATGCCTGAAAAGGACTTGAAGAGGGGAAATTAAAAAAATACCTTTATTTGAGAATAAAAAAATTGATTAACCTTGATTGGAGAAAAACCTAGCCTGATTTACCTTATATCATTGCTTCAAAATTTATTATTGTTGTCATTTATCACACCCTACTTGTTTTATTGTCATTGATTATCACGAAATTGCCTAAGTCTTTTGCTTGATTCTATACATTAAGTATAAATAAAATAGGCTTGGCAAAAAATTTCTTATGAAATTAAAAAATGTTTATCATCATTTTGGTGACGAAGTTTTGAAAGATAACAAATGAATTATTGGAGAAAAAAATTAGAAAGATAAGCAGCTGCTTTAATTTGACGACAACCATGGTGAGGGACGAGTCAGGTTTTTTATAAAAAAAGGTATAAAAGTAAGGTAAATTGGTTAAAATTTAATAAAAATATTATATTAAATAAAATAATAATGTAATTTAAATAAAAAAGTATAATTTTTTTTTGGATATTTAAAGAACAATTAAAATCTAACTAATAATTTTTTGAAAAAATAAAGAATAAAAGTAATGTATTAAAAGGATGAATTTTAGAAACAAAAAGTTTAGTAAAAAAAATTTATAATGTACAATTAAATTTGTAATTTGATATGTACAATATATATAGGTAGTTTAATGTTCTTAATCGTATTTTTTGTCTATATAAAAAAATATTTTGACATAATAATTAATGTCATCATGCTTGTTTAATTAATTAAAAAGGAAATTTTATTTTAATGATATAAAAAATTCAATAAAATAATAATGATTACATCAAAAAAAAATTTATTTAAAAAAGAAAAAAATCAAACTATTTATTACAATTACAAGTAAAATGTTTAAAAATTTATGAAATTTATCATATCATTAAAATTGTTCTTAAAAAAGGGCAAAATTATTAATTTTCAGGGGTCCAAAATATAATTTTATCATTTTTTGGATGAAACCCTAAAATAATTTTGAGGAACCAAGGAAGTTAAGTCCCTGGCCACCCCTCCTCTAGATTCGTCTGATCACGATACTTATTGTTCATACGCTTTAAATTAAGGTAAACCTCGTGAATATGATTGGGAATCGTGAATAATTAATTAATAAGTCCATGCAGCCTAGTAAAAAAAAAAATTATATTTCAATTATATATATGATCCCGTCTCTTATACTCAACTCATGCAAATAATAATTAACAAAATAAAAAAAATAAAATTATGTATGATTGGTACTTTTACTTTTTATTTTTATAAATAACATAAATATTTATTAAAATATAACAGGTGTTAACATCTCACACAAGGTTATTTCGAAGATGTTGATTTTGATTGATTGGTACTGTTATTTTTATATTTTTGTAATTAATAAAAATATTTATTAAAATCTAAACGGTGTTGACACAGATGATCTCTTCTCCTGATGAGGTTATTTATAATTATTATTGTTTCAAAGTATGATTTAAGATAATATTCTAAAAATAATCACAATACTCTTATCAATACTTTAGAAGAAGTAAGCATCAATGGGAGTTATGGGCATAGCCTCCCCCAACCAAAGGAGTCTCTGTTTCAGTCTTATATTTATTACCGTTTTCATTTATTTTACTTATTTATTAATTAAAAAAATAAGAATAATTTTAAAAATAGAGGTTACATTTTTTTAAAGATTCATTGATACGAAAAACTATCATTTTCAAATACCTAAGTTTATATAATTATTTTTAAAAATGATATTTTATAAATTTAAAATTTAAAATTTATTTATGTTTTTTAAACTAAAACCTCATTTATTTTATTAAAAAAAAACCATTAATCATACTCATATGTATAAACAACAATCATCTCTCTTTGAGTTGATCGAAGATTCTAAGTCAATATAAGTATCCCAATCAATTGTTTCATAATTTTTTTTTATGGAATCAAATAGCAAACTTTTAGGCGCCTTCGATTGTGATTGGTGTTGCATTCAAATTGCAATTCGAATATTCCTTTTTTGTTTGGAATCACAAAAATTAAAAATTAATTTAAATTTATAATATTTAATTTAATTTGAATTAATTTTTTATTCGATTCGAATCAAATTCAAATATTAAATATATATATATATTCAGTTTAAATTGAATTTTAAATTGAAATATAAAAAATTAAAAAAATTAAAATAAATTTTATATATTTTTAATTTATATATATTTTATTTTTTATAAAATAAAAATAACAAATTTTATATCAAAATTTTATATTAAAATAATATAAACAAATTAAAAATTAATAAATTAAATCGAATCGATAAAATTTAATTTAATTCTATTTGAATCGAATTTTTAAATTTTTATAATTTTATATAATATAAAAAAATTAAATTTGAATCATTATCATTATTGCATCATGTGTTAAATTAATTATTTAATTAAAAAGGACAAATATGCACTGTTGCTTCAATCAAAACGCGACATCAATGCTTACTAAAAATCCAACAACTTATAGAACCAATGCTGGTCCATTCAGGTTTGTTGATAAAAAATTGATGCAATTTTTGACTTTTTTGTAATTGGACGTACTTTTTCATTAAGTTCTATAATAGAAAATGAGTCACATATTTAAACTTATTATTGATTTGATATGACTCCCATTTCTACATCAGTTTTTTTTTTTTTTTTTAATTTATCAAACAATGACATCAAATGCTTACCTTTTTGTAAAGAGATAGTATATATATGCATTTTTCTTATGAGTAGAGTTTGATATTTGTTAAAAATATTTGAGAGTAAATAAAAACTTAATATGAATTTAAAATTTAATTTAATTGATTTATATAATTATTTTATCCCTATAATTATCCTTTTCATACTTATCTTGATCATATATAAGAGCTATAATTACGTAAATCATATATTGATGATATAGCATAAATAGGATTATTCTAATATAGGTAACCTTGTAAAAAAAAAAGAATACATATCAAAAGAAGAAAAATATATGAAATTATTCTCAAACTTTTAGTTTAGTGGTTAAAAATGTTTGAAAGGACATCAAATACCTAATTTCGAGCCAAACTTCCTTCCTCCCCTTACTTGTATTAGAGTTTTACCCACCTCATGTAATAATATATATATATATATATATATATGGAAGCCATTAGAGAATATTATCATGTGATCATTCATGCGGTACACATTTCCTTGCCGAGAAGCACATAGACAAGAGGAGAATCCTTGAAATAGTTTGTACAATGCTAATATATACAGAGAGGAATGGAATCCAACACGATTTCTTTGTTATTTGCCTTTCTCAAAATATTTCTAATAATTTAGCAAACTATATAGCTGTGTTTGATAATGCATTGAAAATTTTTAACAATTTTTTTTTTTTCAATGCCTTTTGATAATGTATTTTTAAATCAATTTAATGGAACTTTTTCAATCAAAAGTGTTGAATAAGATAAGTAGATAAAAATCTGCTTATCACTTATTACAGAAAATATTCAGCAATATATTTTTTTATTTGTTTAAAATTATTATCCTCTGTAAAAACTACTCATTTTCTGCAATGAAAATAAAGATAAAAATATAAAATAAATAAATTTTCATAATTCAATATTTTATAATTATCAAATAATATATTTATATCTCATAAAGTTAGGCAAAACATCAAAGCCACAAGTTTACCATTTTTATTCACATTCTTTAAATTTTTACATGGAAAGTTTCTTTTTTATATCTACTATTCTTAATTGACGCCAAAGGCCGTAGACAAGAGACAGCTAATATATTTTAACATATTTTTATGTAGGGGTAGACAAGGGCAGTCAGGCAGAAGCTAAGGCCTCCCCTAATTTTTGACTTTGCGTGCCAAACCCATTGCGTCGTTGGTCTTGGTCTTTCTTCCTTGTATTCTTCATTTCTTCACTGATTTAAAGAAGCTTTTCAGAAAAATATGAAGAGAAAAGGAATGTGATTAAGAGATTCTTGACGGTGCAAGTTCAGGTACGTACGTACTATCTCCTTTTCTTCTCATTAATTTCTGAAAAATTCTCTGTTTGATCACCGAGAAAATAATCAGACAACAAAAGTCTCATTTTCTTTCTTGTTTTCTTTTTTTTTTTTTTTTCGTGGAGTTTTGAGAAAGTGAGATTCATATAATTTAGTTGAGAGATTAGAGACTGAAAAACGGATCTTTTCCCGTTTTCATCCTTTTCTGTAACATCTTGTTGGTTACCAGTATTGGATTACGTTGAGTGGTTGAGATTGTAAATTTGTGGCCAGTTTTTGGGTATTACTGTCTTTGGGGATTGCATCGCAAATGCAGCCGGTCTTTAGTTGGACGGGGTTTCGAGGAAAACACAGAGCCTCCTCCGACTTCTCCTAGTCTGTCTGACCACGTTGAAAACGTAGTAAATTGTTCTGAAAAGACATTAGTGCCCCCTCCAAAATTTTAACTTCTTTTTCGATTCGAATTTTCACAAAAAATTTAAACCTTAACCTTAATCAGAAAATAATAATTTTGGTTGATCATTTTAGAAAAATTTTAATAATTTATTTTAAAACTAAACTGGCTTATGGTAATTAATATAAAAATGTAGGTAAGAAAATCTCTGTAATTTACCTAAAGAAGGTGTTGACGCATGGATAAGATTTAATAGATCTGTTTTTTTGGCTTATATATATATGTCATATATGCATCATGTAACGGAAAATTTACTTGTGTGAAACTTTATTTTTAAATCATATTTCATGTGAATGTTAGGATTATGTGATTTATCTTTTCTTTCTCATAATAATATGGTTCCCCAGTCATGGGGAAGGACTAAAACTTTATTAAGTTTCACTAGTTAATTTCTTATTAATTATCATTATCATTAGCACTGACATTCTTCATTTGTTCCTTTTATTATTAAATACATGAATTTTTTATATAAAATAAAGAGAGGGTTATAAATTTTGGAATTTGAATATTAGTATTAAAAAATAGAAATTAAATCTAACCCAAAAAAATTAGGAATTATACTATGGTAGATCAAAATTAAGAACTGTGAAAATATAAAAGGGAAGAAAGCTGGCAAATTGCTGAGCACTATCCTTGTTGTATTTGGGTTACTAGAAAGGGAGTTTGACTCTGACAAGGAAACCTGGAGTTTGATTAAGAGAAGAGATTAACTCAAGAGATATATTTTTTCTATATAAAGAAAAAGGATCTTCACCATGTAGCCAAACAAATTGAAAAGCTCGAGTCAATTAATTTTAATCTTGCTGGTATTTTCGATATCGTCTTCTGTGGCGGCTGCTGAACGTGCACCCAATTCAAGTACTTTTTAACTTTCTTTGATTCTCAAATGCTCCTATTATTTACTGTAAAACATCTACAACATGCAAATTCAAGTGTGTAATTTAATTGCGGTACGTACCATTGATATAAACCGAGTTATTGATGCTTGTAATTTTTTGATCTGTGGATGCAGGGAACTGAATTTAGAATTGGCAAATTCGTTTGTGTCAGAGGAGATACCGGTGAAATATGGCCACGAATGCTACGACTGCAATTCATTGTCCTTCTCCCATGAAGGCCACGTCGAACGGGGTGTTCCAGGGTGATCATCCTCTGGATTATGCACTCCCTCTCGCGATCCTTCAGATATGCCTTGTGGTTGCACTCACTCGCTTTCTTGCTTTTCTTTTAAGGCCTTTACGGCAGCCTCGTGTCATCGCCGAGATTGTAGTAAGTTCCTCTCTTCTTTCCACCTTTTTTCCTGAGTTGCTCACCGAATGAATGTAGTTAGATGCTTGCATGATCACCTCTCAGATGGTAGCAGTGGGTTCGATTTTTCTAACTTTCTTATTTCGTAGGGAGGAATATTACTTGGCCCATCCGTTTTAGGTAGAAGCGAAAAATATCTGAATGCATTCTTCCCATCTAGAAGCCTTACGGTGTTGGATACTTTGGCCAATCTTGGTCTCCTCTTCTTTCTGTTTCTTGTCGGCCTGGAGTTGGATCCAAAATCAATCCGCCGCACTGGAAAGAAAGCTCTTACTATAGCCCTTGCAGGGATTAGCCTTCCGTTTGTGTTAGGAGTGGGAACATCATTAGCCCTCCGTGCAACTATTTCAAAAGATGTAGATGAAGCGCCATTTCTTGTCTTCATGGGGGTTGCTCTTTCCATTACTGCCTTCCCTGTCTTAGCCCGTATTTTGGCTGAACTAAAGCTGTTAACTACAGATATTGGCCGAATGGCAATGTCAGCGGCAGCTGTGAATGATGTGGCTGCATGGATTCTGCTAGCTCTTGCCATTGCCTTATCAGGAACTGGCCATTCTCCCTTTGTATCGTTGTGGGTTTTCTTGTGTGGTTCTGGTTTTGTCCTTTGCTGCATACTCATTGTCCCTCCTACATTCAAATGGATGGCGCAGCGTTGCCCTGAGGGTGAACCAGTGGAAGAATTATATGTGTGTGCTACTTTGGCTGCTGTGTTAGCAGCAGGTTTTGTTACTGACACTATCGGAATTCATGCCCTCTTTGGTGCATTTGTGATTGGACTTCTTGTCCCCAAAGAAGGCCCATTTGCTGGTGCCCTTGTGGAAAAAGTTGAAGATCTTGTTTCTGGCCTATTCCTTCCTCTGTACTTTGTCTCCAGTGGATTAAAGACAAATGTAGCAACAATTCAAGGGGCTCAGTCTTGGGGTCTCCTCGTTCTAGTAATTATTACAGCATGTTTTGGAAAGATAGCTGGCACTGTTTCCGTTTCCCTTTTGTGCAAGGTGCCTTTCTCGGAGGCTCTAGCGCTTGGGTTCCTGATGAATACTAAAGGCTTGGTAGAGCTCATCGTTCTTAACATTGGTAAAGACAGAAAGGTAAAAACTTACTTGAATTCTGCCTGTTGCATTGGTCGCAGGGACTTTTACAGCTCTATATTCGTTCTTTTTATATATTTACTTGACTAATCATTTTTGCCAAATGATATTGCAGGTATTGAATGATCAAACATTTGCAATCATGGTTTTGATGGCCATCTTTACAACTTTCATAACTACTCCCCTTGTGATGGCAGTGTATAAGCCATCTAATAGAAAGAGTAAAGGTGATCACCAATACAAAACAATTGAGAGGAAAGACGACACTAATACTCAGCTTCGGATATTGGCCTGTTTCCACAGTACAAGAAACATCCCCTCTATACTTAATCTCATTGAGGCTTCACGCGGAACTGAGAAAAAGGAAGGACTATGTGTCTATGCAATGCACCTCATGGAGCTCTCAGAAAGGCCATCCGCGATACTCATGGTCCATAAGGCCAGAAAGAATGGGCTACCCTTCTGGAATAAGGGGAAACAGTCAGATTGTGATCAAGTTGTAGTTGCTTTTGAGACTTTCAAGCAGCTAAGCAGAGTGTCTGTCCGCCCAATGACGGCAATCTCAGCAATCTCTAGCTTGCACGAGGATGTCTGCACTAGTGCTGAAAGAAAAAGGGCAGCCATGATAATTCTCCCCTTTCATATGCACCAGAGGGTGAATGGGGAATTTGAGACGATTCGAACCGAGTATCGTTGGGTCAATAAGCGAGTTCTCGAGCAAGCACCTTGCTCGGTGGGCATCTTAGTTGATCGCGGTCTTGGTGGAACCACCCATGTATCTGCAAGCAATGTGTCTTGCATCATAACTGTCCTGTTCTTTGGGGGACGTGATGATCGTGAAGCCCTTACTTATGGTGCACGTATGGCCGAGCACCCTGGCATCAATCTTACTGTTCTTCGCTTCTTACCAGGCCCCGAGGTTTCAGGTGAGGTTGCCACAGTTGATACAACCACAAGCTTCAATGCTTCAGGAGGATCAGCCGATGAACCATTTCTGATGGAATTTAAGAACAAAATCTCAAATGATAGCTCAATAAGTTATGAAGAAAGAGTAACAAGAAACTCCAGGGAAACTATTGAAGTAATTCGAGAATTCTGCCGATGCAATCTTTTCGTGGTTGGTCGAATGCCTGAGAGTCAGGTGACAGCAAAATTGAATGCCAAGAGCGAATGCCCCGAATTAGGGCCAGTAGGCAGCCTGTTGACATTCCCAGCATTCTCAACTTCAGCATCTGTTTTGGTGGTGCAACAGTATACAACAGTTACAAACCAATCACCTCCTCCTTCAGTGACTTCTACAAAGACTGCAGAGATGCTCTAGAAATCGCATCATCATTGATCAAATTTCCTCTGCCTTGGATAGTTTGGATGCATAGCATCATGATCATGAAAATTTAATAGAAATATCAGTAACTGTTCAATTTCTTTTACATTTTTATAATTTGCTTGATTTATTCTTTAAAAAAATGTATTTTTTAATGAAGTTAAAAGCATCGTCAATTGATTATTAATATGGTTATCTTAAATAAGATGGTTCTCTCTCTTTTTCTCATTAAGATACTAAGTAGACTGATTCATCGGATAATCTTCAATGGTAAACAATATTATGCTTTCCATCCATTTCCTACATATCTATGTTTGTATATAATAAATGATTAATATAAAATTAAATGCTACCCAAGAGAGAGCCAGTTTGATTTAGAAGCAGAATCCCAGAGGCCTTTCTCTGGAATCTTCTGATTCAGGGAGCAGATCTCCCAAAGTGTGAGGCTTTTTGGTTCTTTCATAATAGACAGGTATTATCCATTAATCTTTGCAATGCAAACTGGGTTTCTTTTTGTTGATTTCCTTAACTTTTCTTTCAAGGAAAAAAAAAAAAATCTCTGTCTTGTTTCTGGTTCATGTTGAATTATTATGGAAATGGCAGTTGAATTCAGCATGAATGGATTGTCTTTTTTCTTTCAGTCTAGTTAATTCTGGATGAATGCTTTGCTTTTGTATTGGTTTTCTGACAAAGAATTTGGCTTGTAGTGGATTTGAACGGTTATTGGTTAAGCTTATATGCTCATCTATCTCTAGTGAGTTGATATAAAGCAATTAAATCGTTGGATTTGGTGATAAACATTAACGTGTATTTAAATAGAATTGTGTTAAACTGGTTAACAAGAGTCATGCTTGTTATGGGCATCTTCAAAAGAGTTTTTAGTTTCAATTGGCATATGGGTGGTACAGAGATAAGATGATAATGTGGCATCTCAATCTCACATCTAGATATTATTTATTATGATATATAAGATGAGATTTAAATTTAATACTTATGAAAAATATTTTATAAGATAAAATCGTAAGATCTTCGAATTAAAACATATAATACATAGGTTCTTCACAAATGATATCATAATAATTTTTAATTGGATGAAAGTTAAATGTTACATTGTAAGAGCTACTTTTAGAATCTTGAGAGAATTAAGTACTATATCGTATGAATTACTTCTATAATCCCAATTGATTTTGGTTTAGTGGTTCTATGTATGCACTATAATCCCAATGTTTGGTGTGTGATATTGATTATGTGATTATGTGTTTTTTGTATTAGGTTTGATAGAAACGTTAAATTTTAATTAGAGAATTTGTGATATTTTAATTTTATATTAGGATATTTTGATGATCTGTAATGATATATAAATTGAGCTTTAAAACTAATACTTATGAAATATTTTTTGTGAGATAAAATTATGAGACTTTTGAATTAAAACGAATAATATTTCATAAGTTTGGATGTGAGTTTTCACATGGTCAAAATTATTTGCTGTGGAGGTTTTTAGATACTTTTAAATTTGTCTTATATAATAATAATAATAATAATAATATTGAAAATTCAGATATAAGAAAATTACAGTAGTACAATATCTTAATTTTTTTGGTTCAAAGCTTAAGATTTAGAACAGTTGAAAGAAAATAACAAAGTTATCTTGAGCAAATATCACCAAATCTTTGCTGGATTGGACAAAGTATTATGATTTTTTATAACAAAAAATAACCAAAAAACAGAATGTTAAATATTCCTATTTCTCTCTCTTTTGCTCTTTATGTGGAACTCTTTCTCTATTTTTCTCTTCGGTACCCAAACCATTGCTGCCTAATCCTTTAGACAAGCTTCAATCTTGCTCCTCTAGCATTTCTTTATTTTTCTTTCTTAACTTTCACTGCAAAAAAAAAAAAAAAATTTAAAACTCCTTTCGATGCCACTTTATTGGATGGCCATTGAACTTTTTTTCTTTGGCTTTAGAGAAAGCTGGAATGACCAATGGCCATTAGTTAAAGAATGGGACTGGTCCTCATATGTCCACTAACAACGATTATAGTTGTAGTGTGATCTAAAATAACAGCCAAGTTCGGTAAGTAATCTTAAACAAACAAAAAAAAAGAGATCTGAGTCCTGACGGCACTTCTTGCAACTATTAATGGATCCAAGTATGCAAAAGCACGAGGAAAGTTGACAATTCTTTAAGGAAAGCATAGAGTGAAAGAGAGAGACTCAGAGTGTTATTTTGTTGCCAGCTTGCCATGCCTTATTTGGAGAGTAACGATCTCACTGGAACTAGAAAAGAGTCATTGGTGTGAGGCCAATTTTGGTTGTCACTAAAAAAGCACCTTCTTTTGTAGGATTCTGAAGTTTGACAAGCTATATCTCTTTGCAGGAACTGAGAAGCGTAAAGTGCTGATAGCTTTTAGTATTGTCTCAGTGGAATGGCTTCTAATACTACATTTGGACAGATATGTCCATCGCCAATGAAGGCTACATCAAATGGCCTCTTCCAGGGTGATAACCCACTTGATTTTGCGCTTCCTCTTGCCATTCTGCAAATATGTCTGGTAGTTGTACTCACAAGGGCCCTTGCTTGTCTTTTAAGGCCATTAAGGCAGCCTCGTGTGATTGCAGAGATCATTGTGAGTTCCTTTCTAGGTTCAAACTTCTGCACATCATCTATTAATTTCCCATCTTAGTGTTGTTTATGTATAGTTATTAGCATACCTGATGTCAAACTATGGAGAAATGTTTATGGTTCCTAACTTCAATGGTGGTTACATCTGGAATTTGAAAACACTTCCAAGTCTTAGATGTTTATAGTACAAAATTAGAATAGATTCTGGAAGTAACACAATATTCTATTGAAAGTCCATACTTTGTTGTAGGTTGTCTAAGCCATTTGACATGAGGCCCCGGTGCTTTAATTGTTCTGTCTGACCCTCCTTGTGCACTTTTAGTTATGATCTACTTGTCAAGTATAAGATGGTCAATCAGCTTACAAACTTACACCATCGACTAAACAAAGTCTAAAGCTGCTATATACATGTCATGATTAGGAACCAGTTGGTGCGAAAAAGTCTTTTTTTTTTTTTTTTTAATTTCCCTGTGGATGTGCATCTATTAGATAAACATGTTTCTATTAATTAGACCTTATAATTAATTTGATAATAAGATCATTTAATTTTTGCTGCTCATTTACCAGGGAGGAGTTTTACTTGGGCCATCTGTTCTTGGAAGAAGCAAGAGCTACTTGCAAGCTATATTTCCTCCCAAGAGTCTCACTGTATTAGATACCCTAGCAAACATTGGTCTCATTTTCTTTTTATTCCTTGCTGGGCTAGAGATAGATCCTAAAGCCCTCCGACAAACTGAAAAACAGCGTTTGCAATTCCTGTTGCTGGACTAGGGTTTCCTTTTGCATTAGGAATTGGTTCTTCATTTTTGCTCCGAGCAACTACATCAAAAAGTGCAAATGCTTCTGCTTTTCTTGTGTTCATGGGCATTGCTCTTTCTATTGCTGCCTTTTCTGTCTTAGCTCGCATTCTGGCGGAGTTGAAGCTCTTAACCACAGATGTTGGAAGGATGGCTATGTCAGCTGCAGCTGTTAATGATGTAGCTGAATGGATTCTACTTGCTCTTGCTGTTGCCCTATCTCGATCTAACGGTTCTGTTGTATCACTGTGGGTTTTCTTGTCTGGATGTGTTTTTTTCATTTGTTTGATTCTCATTGTACCCCCAATATTCAAATGGATGGCTCGTCGATGCCATGATGGTGAGCCATTGGAAGAGATAAACATATGTGCTACATTAGCTGCTGTTCTGGCTGCTGGGATTGTAACTGATGCTATTGAGACTCAGGCCATGTTTGGTGCTTTTGTGGTTGGAGTTGTTTTCCCAAAGGAAGGGCGCCCATGCTCTTGTGGAAAAAGTTGAGGATCATGTATCTGGTTTGTTCTTGCCATTATACTTTGTGTCAAGTGGACTGAAGACAAACGTTGCACAATTCAAGGGCTCCAATCCTGGGGTCTTCTGGCTTTAGTGATTTTTACAGCATGTTTTGGGAAGATTTTTGGGACCGTTGGGATGTCCCTTTCATGCAGAGTGCCTCTTTGTGAAGCTCTTGCGCTCGGGTTCCTTATGAACACTAAAGGGCTGGTGGAACTCATTGTTCTCAACATTGGGAAGGATAGAAAGGTAAATTGAGTTTTCTTCCACTAATGACTAGGGTCATTGCCTTGTTCATTTATGGTTTTTTAGAATAAATGATTCATTGTGGCTGTTTGCACTTTCAGGTTCTGAATAATCAAACATTCGCTATTATGTTCTAATGACTCTCTTCGCTACTTTCAGTACCACACCAGTTGTTATGGCATTATATAAGCCTGCAAGGAGATAAATGGACTACAAGTATAGGACCATTGAAAGAAAAAATCCAGATACTCAGCTTAGAATATTGGCCTGTTTCCACAGTGCAAGAAATATCCCATCAATAATAAATCTCCTTGAGGCTTCACGAGGAATGGAGAAGCGTGAAGGACTTTCTGTGTATGCTCTGCACCCTATGGAGCTGTCCAAGAGGTCATCAGCAATATTAATGGTACGCAAGGCAAGGAAAAATGGTCTTCCCTTCTGGAATAAGGGTCAGCGTTCAGATTCTGACCATGTCGTTGTGGCATTTGAGGCTTTCCAACAACTGAGTCAAGTAACTTTCCGGACAATGACTTCAATCTCTTCGGTGGCTGACATGCATGAGAACATCTGTAACACTGCTGAGAGCAAGAGAGCTGCAATCATAATTCTTCCATTCCATAAGCAACAGAGAATGGATGGTTCTTTGGAGAATACAAGGACAGAATTCCGCTTGGTGAATCGGAGGTTTCTCGAACATGCACCTTGTTCTGTCGGAATTCTAATCGATCGTGGGCTTGGTGGAACCACCCTTGTATCTGCAAGCAATGTTTCCTATCTGATAACAGTTCTTTTCTTTGGGGGCCATTATGATCGTGAAGCCCTTGCTTACGGGGCTCGAATGGCTGAGCACCCTGGTATCAGTTTAAACATCATTCGCTTTGTAGTGGAATCTGAGACTATTAGAGAAATTGCTACGATTGATGTGCAAGAGAATTCCAGCCCCAAAACAATATCATTGGATAAAGAATTTCTTTCTGAGTTTAAGAAGATACCAAAGGATGTCTCTGTTAGATATGAAGAAAAAGCTGTCCCAAAAGCCACAGAAACCATTGCTGCAATTCGTGGGACAGGCTGCTGTAATCTTTATCTTGTGGGGATGGTGAAATGGCCTTAGCTTTCAGGAGGAGAACTGACAGCCCAGAACTGGGGCCTGTTGGTAGTTTACTGATTTCTCCTGATTTTTCAGCAACAGCATCAGTCTTAGTTATTCGACAGTACCATGGCAGTGTATCTCTGATTGCGTTTCCAGACATGGAGGAAGAATCACCCGAGGAAGACTCAGAATCCAACTAAATTTTTCTCTGTGAAGATTTATCCTGATGTGTACATAATGTAGATGAATTTTCAGTAGTACCTTCAATTTCATGATATGAAAAAAGCAAAAAAAAAAGGTTAAACCGGCACTAGGAATTTTTCTTTGTCCTTCGCTAAATAAATGGAGCTTTTGTTCCGAAGAGAAGGAAAAAGGTTACCTGCAAAAAAAAAAAAAAAAGGCCGAATCCTTGATAATGATTTTTTTTACTATTTTAAATCTCCATGGAAAAAAAAAAAAAGGTCAAAAAAAACTCTTGTTTTAGGCGACGTGTCATTTTTTTATTCGGGGGCGAAACTTAAAGATCTTAACCGAGTCGCACTGAATAACTCTAATCAGATAACACCAGTTAGAGTGAGTGAGAGGACCGAAAGCCATACCCGCTTTTAAAGCGAGCTAGAGTTTGAGATTATGGCTTCACTTTGCTCCAATCTTCACCCTCTATCCTCCTTTTTGGTTCCCCCCGGCCAAAATACTGTTTCCAGTTGCTTTTTGATCAAGTAAGCCTTCATCTTTATTTAAATTATTCTAAAATTATATGCTCTTGTTTCAATTTTTAGTTCTTTTCATTCACTGTTAAAAATCAATTTTTTATTCTCTTTATTTTGTATATATTACTTCTGGGTTCATAAGTATATACGGGTTTGATTTAGTTTTGAACTTGGTTGGCGGTATTTGTGTCTTACTCTTCCAATTTTGTTGTTAATTGGTAATTTTATCTAATAATTGAGTGTTAATGAGTGAAAATATAGGTTTTTTAATCCAAGCCCAGGTGGAATCTAATGGTTTTTAAGCTTTTTTGTCAGATGATTGATCAAACTGATACCTAAGATAACCTTTTTATCATCGAGGATGACGCAATTTGTAAAATTTGAATCTGGAAATACTGTTTGGAAACAATAAAAAACGAACACCTTAAATTTTGGAAACGATAAAAAACGAACACCTTAAATCTCATCCTTTGTTTTCAGTAGCTGGGTAAAATTCAATCCGAGAAAGGTGTCAACAACAGGAACAATAACTTGCAAGAAAGCGAGCTCAAGGGGCCCTGACAGTGACAGGGTAGTCAAAAGTAAGTTTGAGAAAACTGTGGCGAAGAAGGGAGACAAAAAATTTGTTCATGAAGGTTTAATTACCGAATCACTTTCTAATGGTATGTTTCGAGTTCTTTTAGACAATCAAGATTTAATTCTCGGTTATCTTTCTGGAAAGATTCGAAAGAATTTTGTACGTGTATTGCCTGGAGACAGAGTTAGAGTTGAATTGAGTCCATATGATTCAACCAAGGGACGTATAGTTTTCAGGCTTCGTAACAAGGATGCAAGCGGATAGCTGGGTAGATTTCCAAGAATTTATGCACTTGCAATTAGTTGCTAGGAATTGAGGTGAGGAACCTCCAACTATGAAAACATGGCTATGTAGAGTATTAGAGAAAAATGCAATCCAATATCCTTCAAGTCAGAAGCACCTCGAGCTATTGATAAATCAGTTCATCATGCAAAACTTCAAACCTGATGATGATTAGAGAAAAAAAAATATTGCAATTAGTTTAGCTGGCAAGTTTCTTGGTGACATGGCATAGATTTGGATGAGTCTTGCCTTCTCTAGGAGCTTGGCTAGATAGGTAAGAATTAATCTTGTTGTGTAGCCTTACTTTTCAATGAAGTTTTATGATCATTATCGACCTTTCTTTGAATAGTTTCTATGAATTGTTTTTTTGTATGAATTGATATTTTTTTAATGGGCAAGTTTTCATGTACAAGCTTTGAATAGTCTTGATTGTTGAGTTGCCCTTGGAATTACATGATGCACGAGAATGTTAAGGAAGTAAACATCAAATTGGGAGAACTAAGTATTCCAAACACAAGACACCAATGCTAAACCACCTTCCTAGTTCGTCATCCAAAACTTGAAAAAGACACCATTAACAATTTGCAGCTAATTTCTTGTGTTTCATATCAAGCCATTCTCTACTTGTCTACCACAAGGACATGAGAGTTCAGAGGAATTCCATGGTGTATGTCATCTTAATTTCTTAGTTCTAAACCAAAAGATTAGATGGCAATGCATTGCAATCATAATATAGAGAAATTTAGTCCTAATCAAGTGTACAATTTGCTCAAATATGTGCCTTGGATTTACTTTTCTGCTTGTTGCCTTTCTATTTGTATCATGATATCACTATTGAAGATTGACTATATAAATCTGTCGCCCTTCATATGTAAATTCCATCAGAGTAACCCATTTAGTATTGTTGCTTCTTGCTATTATCTTTTGATTTTGACTTGAGAAAATTGGGATCCCGTCAGAAGTTTTTGGTTACAATGTTTTCTTTTTTGTTTGACAATAATCAATACAAGTGGAGATTATGCTACAAAGGGAGTGAAATATAATAGTTCTCAATTTTTTTTAGATTTCCGTTCAAAATTCCATGTATAATATATTTTTTTTGGCCAAATTTCATTTATAATATTTTAATGGTGCAACTATAGTGAGTATAGGAGGTAGCAGAAATAAGCTTATAGCAGAAAAGTCTAAACGGAGGATTGATAGCATCATTTTTGCATAGATGGTACAAGATGCTGTGTCACTTGGAATATGAGATTGAAATTATAGTTCTTTAACCAACTACTTTCGTGCAAAATCCATCTAGCAGGCTCTATATAAAGGCAAAGCCAGAGGGAAAGAAAACCTCACAATTGCTAGCAGAACTATAATTTATTTCGTCTGTGATCAGATATAGAAGTAATGGCGTCAAAAAGTTGCAATTTCTTCTGTATTTCATGCTTCTTCTTGTATCCTCGGCCGATCCATTCAAGAATAAGCAATATGAACCCCGCAAACACGTGGTTTTCTACTGGCATGACATTATTTACAATGGCCAAAACAAGGAGAATGGCACATCCGCCATTGTCGGAGCTCCACATGGAGCTAACCTGATCATCTTGGGAGATCAGTTCCCTGTCGGCAACATAGCAGTTTTTGATGATCCCATTGCCCTGGATATCAAACCTTATTTCATAGCCTGTTGGCAGGGCTCCAGGCATGTATCTTTATGATATCAAAAACACCTACACCGCCTGGCAAGGCTTTTCATTTGTTCTTAACAGCACAGACTACCAGGGCATTAATAAATTTCATTGGAGCTGATCCCCTGATGCACAAGACCAGAGACATTTCTGTGGCGGGTGGCACCAGAGACTTTCATGCACATGGGAATTGCAACTTTGACGACTGATTCATTTGAAGCTGCCGTGTATTTCAGGCACAAAACTGACATCCAAGTTCTATGAATGCTGCTGAAGAAAGAAAAACTTTACAATCAAAATTTGGATAATATAATGCATCCAAAAATTTTGGGATAATATATAGTTGAGTGAAGAGGGGTTGTGCTTGTTTTATAGTGCGTGTCACAGGGCATATGTAGGCTGAAATGCATCCGAAACATGTATACCACCCGGCAAGCGTAATACTGGTATGATTCTTGTAGTGTGCATATTTGCAATCTCTAATGCCATTGGCTGAAACTTTCAGATATGAACACCAAGTTTAGTGCTGTAACTTGTAACCCTGACAAGACCATACCCAAAAAGCACGCCGAAGTTTTGTGGCTCAGTGACACTAGTAACGTTCCTCCCTTTGATTGGCTTGGAAAATGTTTTGGAATCCCCGGTACCTTTCAAAGGAGATAAGAATATAATCACTCATTTTTTCAAGTTATTAAGATTTGAATTCGGATTATTAAAATTAAAAATCTAACACTACTGGCATATAATCACTGATCTGCCCGGAAAAGAGATGTCTTGAGAGGACTGCTACTCTTGACTTTGGGCTCTGCCACTTGGTTGAGTTCAACGTGCCAGTGCCAGACAAGGAAATTCTGTTTCCCAGATTTCAGATTCCTAGTTTATGACTACGTTTTCCCTGAGGGTATTGTTCTAGCTTTATTTCTAGAAAATCTTAAGCATAAAAATTGAATCTTCCTTATAATTAAGACCATAGTGGAAAGTTCAATGCTTCAAGATATTCCACATGGACTTAGAACAATATTCGTCGTGTTTAGAGTGACTTCAAACGTTCCTTGTCTCATTCCTTTCCTCACCAAGCCTAATAATTGGCAAATTGTTCCAAATTATTGTCCCGTGGGCATGATAAATGTCTGCAAGGATCTAGTCAATGATGATCTTATCTTTTGGCGGAATATTTTTGGAGTGGCAATGAAAGTTTGGTTTGAGCAAGTTATACCATTGATCTAGCCGACCGATTTATTCTCTGGTATAAATCGTCCAGTCCAAGAACATAAAGTCAGCATCATCATGGTATTTGTACCTTTAAAAGATGCATTGGATGGACCAACATGTTCAGGCCACCACTTACTGTTATCCCATATGACTAAACCTCAGTTTGGAATATATAGACTGTGGGGCTTCAGGGATTGTGTGCCATTGGGACACCTTCTTCCTTGTCAATGCAACTGAGTCTTCTTTTTGATTCTTGTGCAGGCCATTGCCTGTCTCTGTGGTACTCTCTTTCTCGTCTTTGCTGCTGTAACATTGATTGAGAATGGATTTATCATGTGGATTTGTTACATACTGAATCAAACCATGAGCTGAAACATTTCTTGTTGCTTAAGATCTGTAATTGGTGGCAGATATGACAAAATCAGAGGACTTTAAAGACCAAGCAGGGCAAGTTGGCTTGACCTTTTTTTGTGTATATATGTGCGAATTCATCACTTTCTTTAACTCTTCAGGGGTAGGGTAACAACGTGAACACACACACATACAGACGTGGCAGACCCATGCCCATCCATGAAACCTTTTAACAGAGAATCAAAAAGTCAGCCTCAAAAAGATGATATTTTGAAGGTGGACAAACCCCACTTCTGGCCTCTTCCTTTCCCAACTTTCTCCATTAACCTGTCATTTTCCACTTCCTGCTGCGTACTTTTGCCTAACCTGGCTGATTCCACTCCACTTTCTTCCTATCTTACCTTTCTGCCAATATTAAACTTCATTAATATTAGAAGAATTATCAGTTAATTTTGTTTTATTATGAAATTTGTTGATATAAAATATATCATTAGCATCTTGAACACATATCTACTTAGGCTAAATTTGAATTTCATCGCATTTCACAACGATGCAATTAAATTTATAATATCATAAATTAAATTTAAATATCAATTTCAATAAGATTCATTTAATATAAATTTTTTATTTAATTTTTTTCAATTACAATTATAATAATTTTTTAAATTATAACTATAATAATAATTATTATTATTTTTAATTTCATTAACTAATATCATCCTATATGCAAACAAAGCCTTACATATTATTTTTTCTTTTTGACAATGTCAACTCATTATCACTTGCAAGCTTTCTCCCATTTTTTTTCCATGAATTCCAACAAAATCTCAACTAGATTTAAACTTATTCTTTAAATTGATATTAATTATTAAATCAAATGTTGAAAAAATAAAATTTCATATAACTTGTGTAAAAAAAATAATCATAAAAGAAGAAGCAAAGAACAATTGAAGTTATTGTACGACCTGCAGGAGGTGCTGAATGTTAAACGAAGAAGGAAGGATTTAAAAGGTCGGAGAGAAGATCTTGTGGGACCCTTTTTGTGGCAGATGATGTACAGACAAGAAGCTTTTTCATGTGACGCAGACAACGATGCAATCTTAAACGATAAAGTTAAAAAATAATGATAATAAATGATGATTCTAACAATTTACTTTTGATTGAGTTTGGTACGTAGTGTGCCATCATCGTCGCAAGTGTACAAGACCGAATAATAAACCGCATATTCTAAATTGAAATTAAAGCAATAGGAAAACCCAAATTGGTGGTTGGCTTTTGGTTGTCCTCCCATTTAACATTTTCCTAAGATTGATCCAAAATAATAATAGTAATTGGAAAGTAATTACTGTATTAAATTAATTGGATGGTCCAAAATTCACCGAGAGTGGGTAGGTATTATATTAGAAAATATAAATTATTCTCCTAATAAGACTAAGGTTACCTAAAGAAAATAAGATCAAGACTTTGGTTTAATTAATTTTTTATTAAAAAAATTCACAGTATAAAAATAAAAAAATTATAATTATTAAATTTTAAATTTTATATATGCTAAATATTTTTTTTAATATTAATAATATAAATTAATTAAATTAAATTTCGAATTCACTTTTATCAATATTTTATACACAATACAATAGTATGATATTGTGTTTCGAAATCACAAATGTAATGTAATGTTACCATTTTTAAATCAAATTCTAATTTCAAATAGAAAATTTTTTGTTTAAATAAAAATCAAAATTGATTCTAACTGCATTTTGTTCAATTCAATCACTCAAATTATTAATTATTTTTTTAAGTAAATTTATTTGTTATAAATGTAGTATAGAATTTGAAAAAAAAAATGATTGAATTATTCAAGTAAGAAAATTTAAATGTACTTTAAATTTTATATCATTATTTTTTGTTTTGTAATTTTTACATTTAGATTACTTAACACATCCAACAAATCTAATGTTAATATCTGATTTTTTGTTTTTTTTTTTTACCTTGATTGCTTTTATTATTTCCATGCATACAAAAATAGCCATTGTAGTTGATGTCACTTTTGACTGTGATTTCCTTACCAAAAAATGTAGGTGATGGAATTTTTTTTAGCGTAAGGGACCTTCCTTAGAGATGAAGATCGGACGGTAAACAGTGAAGGATAGGTCTCTACGTGTCAAAATTCTGATTGGTTTGAGAGATTAAAAGATAATGGAATTGATTCTTTGACTCGTTTTTGGTTCTTACGAGATTTGACGTTTCATCACTTCTCTCTTGTACGAGCACCACTCTTTTCGTTGAACGCTTCATCTTGGTCCGATTCATAGAATACATTTTTATATAATGAGAAAATTTTAATTAAAATTTTTAATTTATATATTTTTTCATATTAAATGTATGCAAAGCACCGTATGACTATATAAATTTCTTTTATTTTGTTCAATTAATACATAATTTTTATTAAAGAGATATAAATTTACCATCATATATTTGTTAGTGATTCAAATTTATCATTAATCGAATAGTTTTATGATGATTTTTTTTTGGTTTTGGAGTAAATTTATTATTATACTTTAAATTTTGGAACAATTAAAAAATGTTTATTAGAAAATTGTTAGAACACTGTTTTATTGTTCAAAAAATAATTTTGAAAATGATAAAACAGGTAAAAAAATTATGAAGCTAAATTCCAAAATATTTTTATTTTATTTTTTATCATAGTATTTTTATTAATATAATGTCACATAGTTAAAATTTTTACTTTTATTTTATTTTATTTCATTGTAACATTTTTTACTACTTATAAAAGCATATCATATATTTTTAATTGTTATTGACCTCTTTCATGTCATATTTTTTAATTTTTTTGAATTATAAAACAAATTTTAACAGAATAAAATTAAAAAAAAATTATAATGATAAAGATTATTATGATAAAATTATACAAATTAAAATATTAATAATAAATATAAATTATTTACATAATAAAATAATAAAATTTTATTTTATCTTATAATTAAACGAACTCAAATCGCGCAAAGGTGCGAGTTGTTGACATAAATATTGGCACACATGGACGTTTAAAATTTAAAATGATAATCTGCGGGAAAAAAACCGCTAACCGCCGCCGTAAGCAAATCCAGCAAGGCGGGTTGTGGGGTCCACAGTCTGTGGAAGGTTGTTTTTAATAGGAGCGTGGGTCCCACTAGAAGAAGCGGGGAAATTCGAATCACAAAGAACGGTGACGAGCCGCTGCCAACAACCAATAAGAAAGCATCCCGCCACGTTGACGTGTTGGAAATTTATTTTTGATTTGTCTGATTTGGTGTGGGAAGGGGGGGAGGGGGCGAGGGGGAGGCGGGATGGACTAGGGGGTGTGCGTTGGCCACTGGGAGATCGATATCGCGTCGCCACGCAAACCTAACCGTGACACCTGACCCGACCTTAGACTTTCAAGTTAAGACAGCAGCCTCCATCTATCCTTTGCTGTCATCACCCATTACGTTAGACTTCAAGACAAAGGAAAGCAGTTTTTGTTCCCATGCAGCCTGTCCTTGTTTTGATTTCGATAGGATAAGGATGAATTTTATTTTATTTTATTTTTTTGGTTTTAACTTTTTGTACTTTTTAATTGGACAAATTAAAAAAAAAAAGAGTTTCCTATTTATTTTTACTATTCATAATTGAATTTTTTCGATTGTTTATCAAATATACTATTAAAAATATGCAATGAGTAAAATATTTTGTGATTGTTCGAACTTAATTTTATTTTAAAAATATTTTACACAAAAACTAAACATAAATACCATTAGAAAATATAATTGTAGACGAAAGAGTTACAAATAATATAATATGAGTAAAACCCTACACTTGTCCTCGTTTGAAAAAAATAAAAAAATAAAATTTTATGGGTGAAACTGAAGCATCAGTTTCCTAGTAGCCACATATTTCTTTAAAAATTCATTTTCTTCCTCTCCAACTTAACTATAGTCTACAAAAAGATTGATGTTTTAATTTCAAATTGAAGTTTTAATGGTAAGACATTTTTTTTGGCACCATTAGGAGTTAAATCAAAGGAGTTGTTGACAAAAAATCATGATTAATTATATCTTCCTAAAACCCTAAATGTAGCACGTGCAGCTAAATCATTGACACGTGCCAGCACCATCTGAAATTCCACCCTTTCACGACCTTTTTAGCTACCCTCTCCCTCTGTCTCCCTTTCTCTCTCTAACTCGCTTCATGTTTGTGCCTTCTTTTCTCTCCCCATCTTCGGTACGCCCAAAGCTCTAAAAATCCCTTGCCTCTGTTCTTCCGTACGCTATTTTTTCCGAATAAATTCATTCCAATTTAAAAGGTAATTTTTCAATTTCATTGTTCCTATCAACAATTTTCCTTCTTTTTTTTTTTTTTTTGAATTCGAATGATTAATCTTCTCTAAAATCTCGTCCAGGTTCATAGTAGCTCAGTTTTTTAAGTAACTGTCTTATGAATCAGTTAATATCTGGTTCTGTTTGGCTGCCGAGAAACTCAAAAGCTTGGTGAAAATTTACTGAAAAACAGAGGTTGGTTGCTTTCTTTTCTTTTCTGTTTTGAACGAAGAGGCATGAATTTTTATACAACCTCAATTGAGCTGAATACAACACGTTTCTCTTACTTGAGTTGAAAGTGAAAAGTTTAGCTTCTTTTTTCTTTTCTTTTGGAATCATGAAGGAAGAAATCGGTATAATCTTTCCTTTCCCTTAATTTTCTGCTCTTTTCTCAGCAACCAAACAGGTTTCCTATCCGATATCTGTGTTTATCAGGATTTGTTGTTTTGTTTTTTACCCAATTTATTGATAAATGCAAATCCTTTAAACTCTGCATCTATTTCTTAGAAAATTCCGTTTAGTTTTAAATTATTTACTCAAAAAATATTGAGGTACTTAAAAAAAAAAATCATTTAAATTGAAACTTTTTTCTATTAAGTCATTTTACTATTATGAATCCATTGCCAGCTCTATCATAGATCTCTACTTCATATTGTTCTTTTTTTTTTTTTTTCAATTTTTTAATTCCTTTAGTGATTGCTTCAATTATAATTTCTTACTGGCATCTTTTTTTTTTTGTAGGATTTCTGGATAAATACCTTATAAAGTTGGAGCTATCCATAGTGTGTCTTTTCATAATTTAAGTAAGTTTCTTTAAATTATATGTTTTTCTGTTGAGTTGGTATTGGCAAAACACATACTAGCTCAGAGGGAGTTTAAGTAGATCAAAGATGCTATTAAAGTTAGAGACCATATATATATATATATATATATATAAATATTTCCTCACTTTCTCAATAATGAAGCTGTAACACACTAGTTTTTGTTTTGAATGTTATGTTTGATTCATCACCTTGGTTTCGACCCCATTTCTGATGCTATATTTAGCTGTTTATGAAATCGAAGAATAGAAAGGAGAGCTAATTGATTTTCATACTTTGCATTACTTGAATATCCTAGAAGCAGAATAATAAAATGAATTTATTCCTGTCTATGTTAGATCAAATTTGGTTATCTATTTCACGTGCATAGCGTGCTTTAAATTTCTTATATAGTTCTCCTGCATTTGGATATCTAATGTTATTGAAATTTATTTATTTGTGCTATGCTGTCACCATCTCACAAAAACTAACCGGCGCTTAAGAAAATAATAGAACTTTCCCCTTTTCTCCCTCTGTTTATTGGCATTTATTCCACCAAATCTCAAACATGTTATGCCCATTTGTATTAATTTATACTGCTGTGTTCTTTTTGTCTCCTGATAGTGCAGATTGTTCATTCCTTGACAGGGATGCTGTCTGCTTTGGCTGGCTGACTTCTTAATTTGTGTCTGGTGTAATAAGGTTATCTTTCCATCCTGTGACATGTCAGCATATATATGTGCATGTTACTAACATTATGTTTTAGAGCTGTAACCTTTTTAAAAAAATCAGCAGATTTTAGCTTGATAAGAAGCTAATTTTGTTTTCCAATGTTTTAGTTTTCCTTATCTCAAACATGGTTGCAGTCTATTCTATTGAGCTTCAACTTTCTTATTCTTATTTTGTGACAGGATGGTGGAGCACCATGATGTTGTTTTAAACTTGCCTGGTCTCCAGAGATTTATCTTCTTTTGCTACAACTGATTGGCTAAATTTTGGGTTAAATCACTTTTAAGCAAATGGATCGCTGTGACACTTCAGGATTTGTTAGTGGGGGTGGGATTTACTCACTCAACAACATATAACCTTAGTTTTGTGGCTAATTGTCTTTACCCGGAAGTCAGGTTGACTGCTCTATTGCAATTGAGATTTGGTCTGCATATCATTATTTGATTTTGGCTATCGCTAGATGGACACCAGGTTCTCAAACTTGGGTTTTGCTGCTAATTATTCTTTGAATGCATTCAAGACTTTGGGTAGTTCAATGCAAGTTGGAGGAAATGGAGGTTCATTTAGCACAGATACTGTTTTACATCTTGATTCCCCTAGCTCTTCAATTCCTTACATGTTCACATCAAAGGGAATCAAGCAGAAGCGGAGTTTGATGGATGGATCCATCAGGGAGCAAGTTGGGTTGTCATTGTCTCTTGGGCTAGGCCGCTCCTCAAGTTCCTCAGACAGCAAGGGGAGTTCAATAACTGCTTGTGCTACCACATCTTCAGCCAAAGAAGCTGATGAAGAGTCCTCTATGGATATTGAATTGGACTTTACTCTCAACCCCAAGAAATCTGCTATTCCAAATCTGAAAGGACTGGAATTGCAACTAAAAGTGGACTTGGAGTTAAGTCTTTCCACTGGGTCTTCTGAATCCGGTATCACTACTGTCCATCTTATCTCTTCTCCTATTCAGTCAGGTATAGAGCTGCCAATAGCAAATGATGGGGCCCCAAATGCTGATGAAGGATCTACTTCATGTCGTTGGAAACCAGGGATTGTTTTGCCACCATGGCAGAGTTTGCTAGCAAAAGAGACTAGCATCTTCTTCGAGGAGGTTCCAAGAAGCATTGATCTTTCTCCCATTGTTCCAGACCTTTCTTCAAGCATGATTACTACTCCAAAATGCTCAGTCACCTGCACTTCCGGGATAAAACGGCAACAACAGCCACAACACCGCAGCTCTAGTTCAAAGAGATGTCAGGTTGAAGGATGTGGAAAGGGGGCCAGAGGTGCTTCTGGCCGTTGCATATCTCATGGTGGTGGCAGGAGGTGTCAAAAACCTGGTTGCCATAAGGGAGCAGAGGGCCGGACTGTGTATTGCAAGGCCCATGGTGGTGGTCGGCGATGTGAATTTCTTGGTTGCACAAAGAGTGCAGAAGGTCGTACTGATTTCTGTATTGCCCACGGTGGTGGTAGGAGATGTAGTCATGCTGGTTGCACTCGAGCTGCCAGGGGCAAATCTGGACTATGTATACGTCATGGTGGTGGGAAGAGATGCCAAAAGGAAAATTGCACAAGGAGTGCTGAAGGCCTCTCAGGACTCTGCATCTCACATGGAGGTGGGCGTCGATGCCAATTTATAGGATGCACAAAAGGGGCACAAGGGAGCACCATGTTCTGCAAGGCACATGGTGGTGGAAAACGATGCACTTTTCCGGGGTGTACCAAGGGTGCTGAAGGGAGTACGCCTTTCTGTAAGGGTCATGGAGGGGGGAAAAGATGTGCATTTCAAGGTGGTGGGGTTTGTACAAAGAGTGTGCATGGAGGAACCAACTTTTGTGTAGCTCATGGAGGAGGTAAGAGGTGTGTGGTGCCTGAATGCACAAAGAGTGCTAGGGGACGTACTGATTATTGTGTTCGTCATGGTGGAGGCAAGAGATGCAAGTTTGAAGGGTGTGGCAAAAGTGCGCAAGGTAGCACGGATTTTTGCAAGGCGCATGGTGGAGGAAAGAGATGCTCCTGGGGCCATCCTGGGTCAGAATATGGCAACCAACTTTCAGGTCCTTGTAACTCTTTTGCAAGGGTTAAGACAGGTCTCTGTGCACTACACAGCGGCCTGGTTCAGGATCAGAGGGTTCATGGTGGTGCAACACTTGGGCCTATTATCCAAGACCCTAAACTTAGCAAGTCTGGGAAGATAAAAGAGATTGTTACTGCTGAGAACATGAATGTTGACATTATGAAAATGGGCAGTGGCGTAGAAGCTTCGGCAGGCATAATTTATTCTGGTTTGAATCACTATGGAGTTCCTGCTTGTAAATCTGTAGGCAAAGGAGGCTTCTCTACTTTTGCTCCTGAAGGTAGGGTGCATGGAGGGAGTTTGATGGCAATGCTAGCAGGTGGTTCTGGTCTTGGCTCAGGCAACAGTGAGGGTTTGGCTGGTGATCCATCAGAGCCAGGTAAGTCTTTTATGGTGCCCAAGAACTGGATGTAAGTTTATTTCACAACTATTGTCAGATTGGTCTTCGAAGTTGACCTAGTTTCCCTGCTTGTAGATGTCCTTTGGTTCTAGTTTGTTAGTCCTTAAGCGTTTGAAAACTATCCTCAGTCATTAGTCTAGACAGTGAGGACGAAGAGCTTCAGTAGTCGTGTGCCAATTTGGGGGATCGGGTAGGATGCAGCTAGCAATGAATCAGGCCTTTGTTCTTTCTTGTAAATATTTATGTATGTCCAGCAGGTTGTTGTGAATACAGGGTAGTGCCTGTAAGGTCAGTCAGTTTGTCGAATATTATGGTTATAATAAAGGTTTCATTGGGATTGTATTTATCATTAAGCTATTTTGGTTTCACTTACCAATTATGGATTGCTTTCCTGGCAAGACATTTTCAGATAGCATGTAGCTTGTCGTAAACTTCAACTTATGTTTTGAAGAATGATTTATTGCTTGTGTATTGCGAATAAAGTAGGATGGAGCGAATAGCTGTGACAATTAATTTTCTAGTGTGACCACGGGATTCTTTATGCCCCGAAGGGCTTATACGAATTTTGACAGCTGAATGTGGATTTCCCACGCACTGTTGGAGTCATAGCGTTAACATTGATTCCGTTTGCACTGCAGGTCTATCACTTCTCTTCTCCGCCTTTCCCCTTCATTTCTGCTAATAATGGTTTCTGGTTCTCCAAATCTGGTGATCAGTCTCTCCCCTTGTGCAGATTTTTCCCTGTTGAGAATTCTTTCTCTGGTTTCTTCTGGCCATTCTGTTTCAGGAGTTTTTTTAGATCAAACTGCTTGTTCGCATTTCTTCAGCCATTCTGTTAAGTCGCTCTTAACCTTTTAACCCTCAATTTTGATCTATCCTATTTTACATCCCTCCACCTTTGCTTGATTCAGAGGTGATTATTCCTATCATGTTCTCTGGGTTCTTTATTTTTATTTTTATTTTTTTCACTCCTTCAAACTAAGCAAAGGATCTAATCATGTGATTGTCTTTTGCATCTCGCAATGGCCCAGCAACCGTGCGATTGGGCCTTCCCTCCACTGGAAGAGAAGGAAAAACTTAATCAACTATCATTTAAGACCAGTCTTGAAAATTGCATGTTGCCCATAGTCTCCAAATCTTCAAGGACTTTGCCCCAAGCATCTCTACAGACTTTTATAAGTGAAAGCTATGTGAAATTTGTTTTGTGGATTCCTTTATACATATATATAAATGAAGTTCTGATGAAAAGGAAAAATTAACTTTATTTTTGGGTTATTTCAATTTACAACATCTAGAATCCCTCTTTACTCTCTCCATCTTGTCCCCGTTTGTAATGGTATATTATTGTATGGACGCATTACAACATAAAGTTTTGTATACATGTGTAGATTCCCCCTCTATAGACCCTCGTGCTTGAACTTTGCCATCTTTGAAAGTTCATCAACTGCTTCTACCAGGTGATCAAGCCTAACTACAAATTCAATGAGCAACGAGCTAAAGGTGGCAAGTGATAATGCTGCAGTGGTCTCGAGAGCTCTCATCTTAGGCAAAAAGTCTGTGCTAAAACCTCCTTCTTCTTCGAAGGCATCCACCTCTCTGGATGGCCAAGAATGCATCCTTCGAGATTGTTTCCTCATCATCTCATGGTATGACTCAGTTTGTGCGGGCGGGAGAGTCCCTGACTGCATGTTTTGTGTTAGTTGATTTGAGCTCTTTCCAAGGCTTGTGCTGTCAATATCATGCAACTGGTCTGGGAGGTCATAAACGATTGATGATAGAGCGTGAGAAAGGTCTGGAAGTGGTTTGGAAGAGTTATCAGGAGGGTCACAATGGGCGGTGAGGAGGTATGAATGCATGTCTATGGCATGTTGGAGTCGCTCGGTTGAGCTGTGAACCCTCTTTAGCAGGGAGGTTTTGAGGCCTCGTTTCATGTTGCAAATGTCTTTGCCCAAGCTCCTCACTAGCTCTGCTGCCTGGTTTGTTGCATCTTGGATCTCTGATTGGAATGTGATTCGGAGGTTGTAAGGTGCCTGAAAACCAAGGAAGAGGAGCTTAATCAATTCATTGATGCCATCCTGAATTTGGAAATTCTCTTCATGTTAGTTGTTATGCTCATGATAATACTTTCTAATGACTTGTTCATATTGACCGAGACAAAAATAATCTTCTTTGCTCTTCTTGCTGAAATATCAGCTTAAGATTAAACTATCTTATGCACTTTTATGATCTGGCTTGGTAGAAGGCATCAACAAATAGTGATGCGGGTTTTACTGATCTGCCAAACACAAAGGTGGTTCAGAGCTTCTCAAGCAATGATGACGAAATCTGATATATGGCTTATTTCGTGTTCTCATTTTATCAGATTAGTCGAGGGAAGTTCTGGTAAGGTATCAGGGGAGGCCAAGGTACCTTGCAAAGACTTTTTGTAGACTTTGTGTTGTATAGACACTTTTTAGTCGAGGGAACTGCTCTATCTTAAATTTTAATTTAAGGCAACAGCTTCTCTTTGTAGACACCAGTTATCTACTAGAACTACCTTGAGCTCCCTCAAAGTCAGAAAACTTAACGACTCATTCGCCTATACACTTTGCAGACTATTCAAACAGTCCCCTCTTTCCCATTTGTATCTGATAACCGGGCTAGTCCATGACCCATCAAAATCCTTCATTCTCTCCGACGTTTTTCTTTTATGTGGCAGCAAAAATATTAAGCTGCCAAACAATGATTTCTTGTTTTCTCTTGAGCAATTTGATAAGGACCAGGTCATAGGAATATGCCTATAATTGTGGCAACATTGCCACTTATATGAGATACGAGAACAAAGAATAAACAAAACGGGATGCCTTCATTATTTTAGACTCAGTGAGCCAGTATTCATATGTGACGAACCTGAATGCATGCCAACTTGAGAACAAACGCATGGTATAATTCCTAACTATCTTGATTTATGGACCTTACTGATCTCTTTTCACCTTTTTAGAATTCCTTTTTTACAATAAATCTAGACCATTGATTTTATTTTTTGTTTTCGCAATCTTAGGTATATTCCTGGGCTGCAAGCAGTCCTGTGGAAATGGTTCTGATTCTGGTAAAATGGAATGCGAATATTCCTGTATTTACTATGGAAAAGTGGCAATACACTTGTAAGCGCGGAAAAGCGAAGTGGGGGAATACCTGAATCTGAGAGCGAAGAACTCCATGGAGTGCCATAACCTCATAAGCACAGTATCGAAGAACTGCTCCAACTTTAACATACTCTGACCATGGATAGAAGAAGTGTCGGAACCTGCCATGTGGGGGCTCCCATTTTGCTGCATTAGCCTAATGATCCAAAAACTGGTCAGAATCAGAATTAGGATTATTTAAAGCACTCAAAGGGTGATAAAGACAGAAAACTTGTCGAGGAAAAAAAGAATATATGCAAGGAACATGGATAAATTACCAAGGACTCCAATTTGACAGAAGAGTTCAAAGTGGTTCGGCATTTTCTGTAGGCAGGTTCTTCTGGGAACTCATCCATGACTGTCTTTGAGAATTCCGGATGATCTAACCCGTCATCTTCGAAATATTTCGTCACACATTCTGAAATTTCCATTATGATTGAGTTCTTTGATGACAGTTCCAATTAATAGCACTTTTTACTTTCATCAAGCTATGACCAAGTCAAGTCTTTCCATACGTGAGCTTGAGTATGTTAATTAAAGGGATATGAGAGAGTTTTCAAAGTTGCTAATTACCTTCAAGTGCGTCAGCCAGTGAGTTAAAGCTGTTGACTAGCTCTTTGTGCAATTGTTCCCCAGCCCATATTGGAAAAACAAGAACGTTCACGAAGACTGCAACAAAACCTCCAATGGCAATAGAGTATAGCCTATCCATGGCAGTTCTAATTGGATTCCCCATTCGATATCCAGAGATTATTATCAGGCAATAGGTGAAGAGTATGACCCGGAAACCATATTCATAAGGAACAAATGATGGCCATAGTTTCATGAATGATGTAATAGCCCCTATGCATAATGTTCAACAAATATGCCTATAATTAGAATATGGATTTCCACTTTTAGTTTTTTTTTCCTCTTTTTTCTTCATTTTAAGAGTACATTGATGAAAATAAAAACTATTTCATATAATTTCGAATGCATATATAGAAGATATACCGATGAAGAAGATGCTAATTCCGATTATTATAGGCTCAGCAACCGGACCACTACGTAGAGCTAACTGAGCAACTGCAATGGCTAAGATTCCCGCTAGCAAGCTTCCAAGTGCTCGGTTGAATCCTCGATTAAAAGTTGCCCCTTGCGAAAATTCACAACAGTTAGATATATAGGAATGATACATATGTTTCTGTGCTGAAATATGTATGATAGTTGTGTTTACTAGTGAAGATGTGAGCATACATGTAGCTGATTAGGCTTTTCACGGTGTTGGTTTATGCACAATGTTATGGCCTATGAACATGAAATCATGATTGTGTTTAATGACGATGTGCACATACATACCAACTGTGTATTCAAACATGATGGCAACAGTGAGGATGGACCAAATGATATCGGTTCCAAAAATTTCATAAGGTCCTCGAAGTAGTATAAGCAAAGAAACTAGTAGAACAGCCAGTCCCACTTTGAATGAGAATGTTACTCTGTTACTATCTTCTCTGCAAAATTCCCAAAAATTCCATATCCAAGCTTTGCAGGAAAAGCCCTGGAAGCCAGAATTCTTGCCAACTTCTGGCTGTTTGACTTTAGGAGCTGGTGGAATGTTGATCTCAACACTGCCCTTTTTGCCATTCATTCTCCAAAGAAGTAATATAAGTTCTTCCAACCTGTCAGCCTACTTTGCTTCAAGTTCTCCTTGATGGTTGAGCTTGTTTAATTTGAATTCTCTGATTAGATTTTCGAAGAAAATTAGGAATTACAGGCAGATGATATTGGCACAGCCAGAGCCAGAGGAGGTGGGGAGTTGAGTTTGGAGGTGGGAAATGTGTATATGGATGGAAGATTATAAAGGGAGTGCAAGCTGAGTTAATTTAGGTGCAACTGGGAAATGAAAGTATGTCTAGTCAGGATATGAAATGCAGAAAAAAGAATTATACGGTAATAATAGAAGAGTAGATGGAGCTAAAAACTCAGGATAAAGATGCTTAATCTCAACAATGTTGCATGGATGGAGAGTTGGAATCTAAAATAATGCATGGCACTGCATTTTTCAATAGCCACGTTTTCTCCTATAAATTTCTTTTCTTTTTCGAGATTTTGAAGTTAAAGTAATAAAAAAAAAAAATTCCCTGCACCATAAATACTCTTGTATGATAAACTTTTGATCTTCGCTTATTTTATCTGATACAACAATTTTCTTTTGGAATTTGCATGTTTTATTCTATATCACTAAATATAATCAAGATCAAGTACTGCAGACCTTACATTTCATAGCTGCTTGATTTACATTCATCTATCATAATCTACCATGGGAACATCATTGTCATCAGCTGGTTGTCACTTGTCGTCAATATTTGGAGTTGGGTACTTTTTTTGTCTTTTTTTGTATAAAAGAGGTCGTGGATTAGGGATAGAAGAAATTACAAATTGAGACCTGCTAAATGTGATTACATGAACTAAATGTCGCCTCTTAAGTTGAAACTTGTTAAATGTCGCTTCTCAAAAATGATTGCGTGACACAATTAAACTAAGCCTCGGTTCATGGGGTGGGTAATTTAAACCTGAAGCTGTGACTACTCACAATTGAGAGGCTCCATTTGAGAAGTATACCTTGAGTAAGACTGCTTAAAGTAATCACTTCGTATTAGAATTTTCTCCAATCCTTCATCATCTGCAACATTCATTGGTGCTATCCTGTTCTTGATGATTTAAGCATATAACTATATATTCTTTCGTTTTCTATAAATTAATATGAATTATGAGGTATCTGATTATGTAATATATGCTTTTATATCTCATTTATTCCTTAAATTTAATTTAGGTGCTTATGCTATGTATTATTCCTTCACAGTTGCCTTCCTTTTGTTCTATCTCCCTAGTTGGATTGGTTGTATTGCAGTTAACGATTTCTTTGGAAAGGAATAAATGCTGAAATTTTTCTTGTAGTCGATGCTGATTCATTGATTATCATTTTACATTGACAATGCATTTCGCTGAGCATAAATGAACCATGGATGTACAATAAACTCTGTGGTTACATGCACAAACATATATAATACTGCTATTTAATAACTGCTAAGATTATTCTCCAGAAACAAATTGACTAATTGAGAAAGGTTTATATGTATATATACAAATTGAGGAAGCTATTAACTGTACTGAAAATGTGAAATTTAGTTGAGGAATATATGCCAGGAATAAATCAATCAGTGTTTCTTTCCTATCACATGAGAAAATCAATAAATTGAAAGATAGCACAGGTGACAAAACTTTTGACCAAGACACATGGAAGTTAGCCAACAAAACATTAAACCTCGCACTTACGAGGTAAATTTAAAATCCATAGGGTTATAAGATTTTTTTTTTTCTGTTTAGCTTAGGTGCATCCAAATAGCAGACATTCTGGTCAGGTGTGTATTCCTCCAGGCAACCCCTTCCCTACATTGAAAATTTATGACCAAAGAGAAAAATGAACGAAGATATTGCAGGATGACACTTTCGAAGATGAAATTAAATTCTGATTCTACCGCCAGGCTCCATGGGAGCCACCTCCATGTAATGGGAACCTGCAAATTATTATATGCTATACAGATTTTGCTCAGCTTAAGCATGCCTGAGAAAAGTCAACCTCACAACCACAATATGAAAAAAGATAATCTAATTGAATGATCAGGTCACTTGATTATGTCTGGTCATGATCCGGTTTGCAGCAGTTTGCTGTTGCAATTTTGCTGAAGGGCCACTAAACTTGAATTTTCTTACTCAAAAAACTCTTATAAGGTACCAAGTGCCCTGAATAAGATGTTAAATCTTCACAAATCTTCCAGGTGGCTGCTCGTGTATGTTTTGTCGTTTCAAGCCCAAACCTGTACGAAATTTTTTTTTTTTTTATTTAGTCTTCTTTTGTTCAGGGAGAACTTCCATGTTAGGCCAAGAGGCTAAAATGCTTCTTTTGATTATTCTAAGATGCTATCTATTGAATATAATCTAATCATGATTATTTTCTTTTATATTTTCTATTCTGAGGCAGATTTGAGATTCCATATTTTTTTTAGGCCGATTTGTGGATATATATTTTCAAAGATCACAGATGTGAGATTTCCCTTCCACAATTGGCTACAGAAATCATGCTGCTTGCCACTGGAATTTGTTCCCATAATTTTTCTTGATACATCTTAACCTAGCACTTTTTCACATGACGAAGCAAAGTTGATTGTCTGATTCCATATCTCATTAGCTCCGAGCACGAAAATAACATAAAATCTAACAACGAAAATAAGACCTGATCTTTCTCCTCCACATTTGGATGCCAGTTTGTCTGCATTTGCAAGCAGTCATTATTCGGCTTTGCTTTTGCAAGAGAGATGAAGAAAAAATACTCATTGAAATTTGTTTAATTTTGTGGGATTTAATTCTTGATTGCCTTGGCATGATCTTTCAATGATCAACAACTAATGCACCAGGAAACAAATTTGGTAGAAATTTGCTGATATTATTGCATATATGTTGCATATATGACTTGATAGTTGATATGAAACCCAGATTTGTGATTTTTTCTTCATTGTCCTAAGAGGTGAGGGGGAAAAAATTACAATCTCTTTCAGAATACACAGCAATTCATATGTCATACCCAACATATTGGAGAATTGGATGCCTAAGGTCTTGAAAGCTGGATCCCAACTATTTTATGCTTCCAAATCTGCAGGGACTTGAGCAGAAGCAAATGGACCAACTCTGCTTGGAGTAGTGCTCCCCCACAACCTCGTTGAATCGGTGTATGAATATATATTCAGATTTCAGGGTGGCATTTCTCCCCCTCATCAGTCAGTTATCAGTTAAAAGCTGATCGATTCCGTTCGTAATCAGACATAGACTCACCCTCACTGCATTTATGTGAAACTTGGTGTCTTTCATGATAATCATATCATTATTTGTCCATGCAGTGAATGAAAATCAAAGAGCCAATGCTGTGACTATGACTATATGACTATGAGTTTTCATGTGTCCAGTTTTGCTTTGCGATTTCGAGTTGTTAGCACTTTTTCATTCTCCGTAACCCTTTAATTTCCCCAAGGCCTGGTAAGTAATCGGTTTGAACCAATTTGAGCTGTTTGGCCAATGAGAAAGTTGCTCTTTTCTACCGATTCTCGTGCTGCTCATAATCAAGTTTCAAGAATGGGTTTGATTTACAGTTGAAGAAATAGAGCACTTGACACTATTTAAATTCACTGCAAAAGAAATGTATTTGCAGAGAGTTTGAGCTTGAGCTATGATGTCCTATGCTCTTGCCTCACAACAACGCAAAAAAAAAAAAAAAAAGGAACCCAACAATCAGATTATAGTCAATTTAGATTTAGACCTTGGAAGGGAAAAATAAGTCGCAGGGGTGAGAAAAAAGTATAAAAAAAATAAAAAATTGATTTAAAATGGTAGTATTTAATCTTGTTTGAATTAATTTTTTTATTCTATTCGGATTAAATTTAAATGTTAAATATCTATAACTATAAATAAAACCAATCTCCAATTTCATATTACCAACATACCTCAGCAATGTCTTAAAAAAGAAATCCATGGGTAATTTTGAAATAAAACAAATCTATAAGGTTCTTTCATATCCTCTTAAACTCTTCTTATTTCTCTTCAATTCTTGTTTATAGGTTTTCTCAAACACTCTCTCAAACCACAAGGAGTTTTTGAAAACAAATTGACCTTTAAGAAATATGCCAAAATTTGCGTTTTTTTTTGGTAAGTCATTTGTCAACTTAGTTTTGAGTTGATCTTTACGTTTTTGATTTGATTTTTTTCAAGCTTTTTTTTTTTATTACTTTTTTTATATAGATTTTTTATTAAGTCATAAACTTTTGGTTTTCATTGTTCTTTTTTGTTTTTTTGATAATTTTTTGAAATGAGTATTGATTATTGATTGATAAAGTTAAGGGTTTGATTGTTTAGATTAAAATTTTTTACTATTTTTTTAATTTGGATTTTGATTTTTTGTTGAGTTTGAACTTTTTCATGAATACAATGAGCATTACTTGAAAAGATGGTTTGTCAAATCGTTATACTACTAAATTTATGTCTTTGTTTTACAATTATTGAAGCTCCTGATTTGAGAGAAAATGAGAAGGAAAAGGAGTGGATGGTTCTGGATGGTAAAAAAAGTGTTCAAATCATATTTTAAGGCCTTGCATGCAAAAAAGGTAACTAATTTTTATTGGTTTTTGGATTTTTCCTTTTTTATTCACTGATATGATTGCTATATTTCTAAGTAATTAATCTAAGACATTTATGTCAGCACCTTTCAAGAATTTTTTTTTACTAAAAATTTCATTTTAAGATAGCTTTTCAAAAAACCAAACATCTACATTCAAAACATTTTGATGGTAATGAAATAAAGCCTAAACATGTAAATCATTTAGTGATGATTAAAGATGTTGATGATGATGAATCATAATGACGATCAATCATTGAATATTTTTCTTTTTAATATATTTTTTGCTTTTTTATGCATGTATGGGTCTTTTATGGTGTTTAGAAGGATTTTGTCAGTTTTGAATTGCTTTTTTTTTTTGTACCATTTGCCAATATAACAACATCATTAGGGTTTTCACAACAAAGGAATAGAGTAATAGTAGGCATAGCAGTGATGGTTCTTAGGTGCCAATCTTTTCTTTTTCTTTTTTGCAAAAATTTGTATTTTCATTGGTTATTTTTCTATTTTGTTTGAATTTTTTTGACTATTTGTTCATATCCACATTGATTTTGTTTTATTATTCCTTGAAATGAAATGGTACTAGTTCGATTTTTATTTTTTTATCAATAATTGCTTATTAGGATAAATGGGTTTTTCTTCGTGCTTAGATTTTGTAGGTTTTTATTTAGTGATAAGCTTTATTAAGAGAACCCATTTCATTTTTTCTATGTTGTGTTTATATTTTGAGGGTTTTCTATTTCAGGACTGTTAGATATGTAGAATTTGTTTCAAATTGATTTTGGTTTGAAATAATTTTAACTAGAGATAGGTGAGAAAATATGATTTTGATTTGATCATATTTATACTTAATTATAAATTGTATATATTCATAAAAGATGAATTTTCTAATCATTACCTAAAAAAAAATTTCTTTATAATGTATCAAAAGTATAGACAGAAAGAGACTATATAGGAGTGAATTATTACTTTTTGGTAGCATGTATGATTTAATATTTAGCTAGAAAATTAAAGATTATTACTATTTAGTTAATAATAACAACTCAAACAAGTGAGTCCCAATAGATAACTTTTTTTTAAGCAGTTTCTTTCTATGTAATTTTTTTTTCTGTTTCTTGATACAAATCTTTAAGAAAAAACTTAGTTCACTTTTTGTATCAAGTGTTAAAGAAAAGGTTTACTTTTTTTATTGTATTCTTTGTTTCTTATAAAGAAAGAAGCCATTATAGTGTTTTTATAGGAAGAAGGGCCCTGTAATTTATAGTATAGTAAATATTGTTTTTATTTGGTTTAGCTGAGAAAATTCAGGGGAAGATTCTGGATTCTAGATTTTTTTTTTTGCTACTTTTAAAGTTGGTTTTTTCTTGGTTTTATGTTTTAAAGGTTTCTATTTGGTTGTTGAGAAAACTAAGGTGAAGAACGAGGGAATGTGTTGAGAAATTCAAATGTTCTTGCTTTAATTAAATTTTCAGTATTCTAATTTGACAAATAAAGAAAATTTTTTGCTTTCTCTAATTTTTTTTTTCTTAGAAATCAAGCAGAACATAAAAGTTCAAGACTCAAATATTTCAATTTGAAAGCTTCAAACTCAATTCCTAGAAATATGAAAATTTCAAATTTTGAGTGTGTGATCTTATTATTACTGAATTCTAATTCTTAACATTTTTTTACAATTATCAACTATTTTTGTTGTCATTTCACTCATGTAAGCAATTTGCCATACTAGAACAACTTGACTGATCTTTTTTTTTTTTTGTCAAGATTAATTCATTTTTATTTTTAGTTTTTTTTTTTTCAGTTAATTTCAAACATAAAAATATGTACTAGCTCCCTTTCATAATCTCATGCAATTTATTATACATTTTTTTAGGTGAAAACAACCTGCCAAAACAAATCAGTAATTGAATTCTTTTATTTAAGGTATGCAATATGTGATTTTTTCTTTTATTTCATAGCCTTTTTAATCTAATTCCTTTTTTGAATTAAACTTGGTTTAATTATAGAATATGTATTGAGTTTTTTAGATTTTTGTAGTAGGAGATTGAGGTTTGAAAAGAATGAAAAACTCAATCTCAAATTGAAGCTTTTACATTGTGAGTGAAAATGAGAAAGATAAGGAGAAAGTGTATAATAGACATAAAGGTGAAGATGATGGAAACAAATCTGATGCTTCTGATTATTCAACTAAAATCTAGTAGCATAACAAACCCAATTCCTACAATACTTTACGGCCTCAAAGTTATAGGTCATATATCTTTTTATATCTTTACATAATTTACTACTCTTATATAAAACTTTACTTTATTTTGATCACTTTTATTTGTTAAGTCTTATAGTCATAGCAACCTAGATTATGATACAAAGTAAGAACTGTCAAGCCAAAAATATTTTAATTTTTTTCTTGACTCTTAAAAAAACAGAAGATAAATAAAGAATGAGAGCTTGCTAAAAAGCAGGAGCTTGAAGTTGCAAGGAAGAAAAAAGTCGAGAACCAAGTAAGCAGCTTTATAATTTGCACAATTCTCATTCATTTTGGAATTTTATTAAATCCAAAAGTTTTAATGTGAATGATTCTAATCTTGGTTTTTATTTTTCTTAAGTTGTATTATATTGAAACACACATGTTTTGGTAGCTTTATTAAAATCCTTACAAAGTTGAATAGCCTTCCAAGCCATGGCCAATAATTTTATGGCTATAGGGTTGACTTGTAAGTTTTTTTCATCAATCCGACATTATTTGAAATGTGAGACAAATATTGTTTAAAATTTCTCTTAGATGTTTCATTTTGAAAAGCTGAGGCATATGTTTCTAAATTTTAATTGATTTTCAATTCTGTTTCAACTTTGAAATTGCTTTCATGTTTGTTTTCTTCTCAATTGAAGGTGTTTTAGTCATTGAAATTAGAAACTTTGAAGAGATTAGGCCATTAGACATCAACTTGAAGCCAAAAAATTTTACTTGGTTAAAAATTATAGATCTTTTATTAATGGCTAGTCAGCCATAATTCAATTTACTGCTTTAATCTTAATACCAAAAATTTGGTGTGATATAGGACAACCTAGTTGGAACATGATATAACTATGTAGAGGATATAGAGTTATTGGTGAAAACTAATGATGAATCAATGATTGATTTAATTACTTTGCTGATAAAATTGTTTAATACAAATAAAAGCCTCTAGAAGAGTCTTCTATATATTGTGGCAAAGTCTTATTGAGGAAAATTTGTAGTCACTGCTTGATTATCAATTCTAAAAGTTATTGAAACTAAAAATTTGAAACTAAAACTTAGAGGTAAACAACTGTTTGAAGAAATGCTTGACTTTGCTTCTTTTAGAGAAAAGAAAAACTTTGTTTTGTATAGAAAATTGATTTTTCTATTACATATTCATGTGAATTTGAAGTTTTTAATTGTAGGAGTTGCTTTGGGAGATTGTTGAATCTCCCCGAAGGATTTTATGGTAAATGACTTCATTTAAATTGTTAAATCCCCAGTATATTTAACTTGGCATTAGATTTTGAATTGAATACTTGCATTGGCATCCTCTAAAGATTTTCTTTTAATCTGGATTTACAATATTTTTAGGGGTTTTTTCTCAAGGATGTTTCACAGTTAAACAACTATGGCTTGAAAAATTCAAATAAAGTACGAGGCTAAGGTAAATGTACTTTTTTGTTTGTACCTATATAAATTTGTTTTTATCAAATCCCAAAAGCGTCTAAGTTGTATTATGTGGTCTATAAGCATCAAGAAAAAAATTGATTGAATTGAAGCGAGAGGTAAAATTGAAAGGAAGGTTCTATGCCAATCCAAAAGTTAAACTTTTATTTATCATTTGAATATGTGGGTATGTGTTTATTATGACATTTTATTGGTTTATGAATCTAAATTCTAAATAATAACATGTTATGAATCTTTGTTTTTAGTATCTATGTCATGCATCTAAGGGCAAGAAAGATCTTCCAGCTCTTGCGATTAAGACATGTAGCTTATTGATTCTTTTCTAAAATTAAGAAAAATAAAGGTTATAAGAATCAATTCCTCACTTTTCCCTATGTGTGCATGAAGTGAATTTTCCTTTGAAAGGTTAGATGTGTCTTAAGATATTTGGTTAAAATAACCTTGCTCTTTGGATATTTTAATGTCGGTATTCATGTGCTAATGTTTGAGATATTTTGTTTAAAATTCAATTTTAATATGTTGTTTGTATGGTTTGAAGCTGTTGAAACTTTGGGCAATTTGTCATTTAGATAATGCAACTCAAAATTGAAAGTTAATGTGGTAATTTTTTAGCTATTGTGAACTTATTATCAAACTTGCACGTTATGCTACATTGTCATGGTAATTTTGGATCTTTCTTCCTAACATTGTAGGCAGGGATTTAAATAGCGGTCGCAGTCATGTTTTCGGTCGCGTAACATTTGTTACGTTTTCGGATATAACGGAGATAATTACGATCACTGCGATCATCACGGTCGTGAAAATTTTTTTTTTGCACAATTTATTATAAAATATAATAATTATAATTATAATTATAAAAACTCTTATTCAATGATTTTAAAAATAATTTATGACACTCTATGTTTTTTATTTTTTAAAAAAATTATTCACAATTTTATTTAGATTATAAAAAGCATTCATATTTGGTTTATCCATAAAATTTTTCTTGGCCAAGTTCGTATTCAATATTAATTCTAGACAAATTAAATATTAACAAAACATAATATGTTAAATACCAAGCATTTAATTTAATAAAATTACAAACTTAAAAATATAATAAATTCAAATTCCATCAACTACAATTATTGATACATATTTCAAATTTACCACATAGTAGAATGACGAGGAGGATCAGATTCTCTATCTTCACTTTGAGAGCCAAGTTGACTCCATCTCCATCCCTGAGACCTTTGTTCTTGATACATTTGAGGTGGATGATATATTTGAGGATGATACATTTATGATGGAGGGTACATTTATGGTAACTGATACATTTGAGGTGGAGGATATATTTGAAGAGGTGGAGGATACATTTAAGGTGGATAATAACCATATGGAGGTGGATAACCATGAAGAGGTTGAAAATTATGTTGTTCTAGTGGATAGTAATGTCTTTGAGTACTAACAGATGATTCACTATACTCAAAGTTACTAGAATTTGGTCTCTCACCTGAAAATGAAGAACCTTTAGAAATTTCATAGTGGTGCTTCTTCGTTTTTCTTTTTGATCAAGCTGTACGTGCACTTTGAGCCTCACTAGATTCAGCAAATGGATTTCTTCCGTATTCTGTCATATTAATAAAAAGTTCACCAGTAGCAGCAAGCCCAAATTCTCCTTCAAGTGGGCTGTAAGGTCGATTTGCATCCATATTATCACCAAAATTCACACCATCACCATTACCATCTCCATCACCATCATCATCTGGACTTAAACCACCACCATCATCACTCTGACTTGGTGTTGGACTTGAACTTGAATGAGACACATTCCTTTCTTGAGATTGACGTGATCGTTCAACATTCATTTCATTATCAGAATTATCTACAAGCAACCAATCAGAGTTTTGACCATCTAATAGAGGATTTTCTTTCTCTTGCAACCATTCTGTTAGTGGATCATCATTTTTAAAAATATGGTTAAGGCTAATAAGATTAAAACTATTATTTATTTCATCAATGCTCATTCTTTTCTGATGTCTCATCCTCAACCTCATGTTATAATAGGTATATACCAGTTTCTGGAGTCTTTCAAACTTCAATCTGTTTCTTGCTTTGGTGTGAATATAGCTAAATGTGCTCCAATTACGTTCACAATTTGATGCAGATGTTGTTTGACTAAGCACTTTGATTGCTAGTTTTTATAATTCGGAAACACAAGTGCCATATATCATCCACCACTCAGCTATATAAAATTATTTAAATTAAATTTTAATAGGCTATACAATTAAATAATATAAATAAATTATAATTATTTAACTTACTATTTACCTGGATTCATTTGCTTTCAAGCTCTTTGTGCTTGTGGACTACCAAATGTTTCATGCTTGTATCGAAATAATAACAACTACATCGATTGAAAATACAATAATAGATGAATAAATAAAAAATAATTTAATTTTTAATACATAAAACAAATGTTAAAGTTATAAAATAGTATTAAATACTAATCTGATTAATTATTCTGATTTGAGTATCTATCGAAGGTTCTAATCTTTCAATAACTACTTTTATACCTTCTAATGTTTCCTTAATACATTTGTAGAATGTTTCACTCCAAATTGAAATTGTAGATTTAGATAGTAACCTAAACATAATTTATAACAATATTATATTAAAATAATAAAAAATAAATATATAAGCAATTTAAGTATAAAAAATAAACATATTTTTTAAATACCATCTATATTCTTGGTTTACTTACCAGCTGAATGCAAGTCAGAGTGCATGAAACTCCATCTATTGTCAATAATCTTTTCATATTTAGCAGAATAACGACAAGTTTGTTGAATTGCTTGTTTAGCTCTATCCACAACCTCGTAAATAAAGCTCATTGTTGGTTTTTCATCACCATCCATAAGGCGCAACACTTTTACCAAAGGCTCATAACTTTTATTATATCGCCTGCTTTTTTCCAAAAATCTTTTTCCAAAATGATTTTTTTGACTTCATAAGCAGGTCCTGATTTTTGTTGTCTCCATTTTGAATCTTTAAATTCCTATATATTCATCAATAAATTTTTAGAGTAATATATTTTAAATTAATATTTTAAAACAATAATATCATAAAAAGATGCTAGATTTAAATAGTTGTACTAATTACTAAGTACTAACCTTTGAATTGAACATCTCTCTCAAACTTTGCTTTTGCCTCATTATTTCTTCTAATTGTATGAAATGAGTGGTAAATCGGGTAAGAGCAGGACGAAGTATTTGCTTCCCTTGTGTATATTTTTTCATCAAATTAACAGTCCAAGTGTGATTGTATATAAAACAAGTCACTTTCTTTGCATCATCTAAAACCTTTGCCACATTTTTTTTTCCTCCCAATATCTTTAAGGCACAAGTCCAAACTTGTCCAATACAAATGTTTTCTCTTCTCCATTAGTCTTTTTCCTGCGGCCTTAAATGCTGCCTCGTTATCAGTGACTATTTAAATAATGTATTTTTCTCCAATTTCTTTTACAACTTCATCTAATAATCTGTAATAAAAGTTTGTATCTATACTACGAACACTTGAGACATCTATAGATTTCCAAAAAATAGTCCCTTTACTACAGTAAACAAAGAAATTAATGATATGTATTTGATTCAAACTATTGGTCCAATAATCACACATCAAAGTGACACCCAATTCATTCCAATAAATTTTTAATCCATTAACCCATTCATGAACTTGTTGATACTCAGACTTTAAATACACATCTGAGACCTTATAAGGTGTTGAAAGTCTTACATGTTGGCCAACTTCTGCTGCCACAGAAATCAAATTATGCAACCATGGGAAATTTGCTAATTGAAAAAGAAGTCGATCATATATCAAAAATTTTGATACTGATTCACCTATTTTTCTTCTTAATGTCTTTAGAAATGAATCACTTACTTTTGGTTGTCTTGAACTTTTACTTCTAACCAATTCAGGAATAGCTCCCCTTAATGAAAATTTAGACTCATTTGGAGTTAATTTCCTTGTTCTTTCTTCAAAATATTCAGCAACTGAACCATGAGAGCTTCATCTTTTTTCATATATGTTACTCCAAACCACTAGTTCTTTATCTGAATTCTTATATTTTATGCCACTCATGTTGTGATTGGATACTATCTCGCATGGTTTGTCTAGTAGCAATGTCTTCATCAATAAATCCTTCATAATCATCTTCCCCTCTTAACTGTGATAAAAATTCATTTTTTCTCCTTTTGTTGTCAGTTTTTTTTTATTTGCTTTCTTGAAGGAGTTTCATCATACTTTCTCTTACTATACCTATTAATAATATAGTTAAAAAAAAAGAGAAAATTAGTTGCACATGCTTATATAATTTTATAATTTTTATTAAGAAATTAACAATAATATTTTCAAAGAAATTAAAAAAACATAACATACCAGTAACGTTGGGGCATGGTGCAACATTGCCAGTTTTATGAGCAATGTGTTCTTTGAAACGTGTTATTCCTCCTTTTACAACTTTACCACAAAGTTTACATAAAACATTTCCTCTTGTATTTGGCACAGTTGTTCCAAAATGCCAACCTATATCATCACTTGGCGCGCCCTCTACTCTTTTACTCGGGAACTCTTCATGTGGTGGCATACTTACTATTTTGTATAAAAACAAAATAAACTTATATTTAGAAATATTAATATTACTTATTACATCATTAAAAATTGATTTTACGCTAAATTTTTTAATTTTTAGTTTTTAATCTTAAGAATATTATTAAATAACTTAATCTTTTTGATGCACTAATTGATATTAATGTTTTTATCACAAATAACTTCAAATAATTATATAATAAATACAATCTTCGATAATTACACAAAATAATAAGAATTAATCTAATATTAAAAGAATTGACAACAATATAAATATCAAAACAACAAAAAAAATTATTAAATTTCATATACAAAATTATAAATTAATATCTAACACAATCAAAATATAATATTTAATTTTAATTAATTTTTGTCTAACTTATATAAAAAATTTATCAATAATTTTCATCTACAATCTCTATGTATATCATATTAAATTATTAATCTCTTATTTTTTTTAATTATAAATCTTCAATCCCTCTAATTGGATTTTATCTAAAAAAAATTTCAAAAATTAAAAGTTTTCAAACTTATATTTTAATAAAATTTTCAAACCTATATTTTTTATTTTTTAGTTTTTAATGTTAATAAGAGTAATAGATCATAAAATGCTAAATTTGTTAAGTAACTTAATTTTTTTGATACACTAATTGATATAAAAATTTTTTTATCACAAACAACTTTTAATAATTATATAATAAACACAATCTTCAATAGTTACACAAAAATAACAAGAATTAATATAATATCAAAAGAATTGACAATAATATAAATATCAAAACAACAAAAAAAATTAAAATTCATATACAAAATTATAAATTAATATATAACACAATCAAAATATAATATTTAATTTTAATTATTTTTCATTTAACTTATACAAAAAAATTTATCAAAATTTTTCATTTAAAATATCTATATATTATATTAAATTATTAATCTCTTTTTTTTAATTATAAATTTTCAAAACCACTAATTAAATTTTATCTAAAAAATTTTCAAAAATTAATTATAAAATTAAATAAAAAAATTCAATCCCACCCTCTAAACACCCTACCACACCCAATCCCTCCCCACCCCCATCAATCCCTCTCCACCTTCCCCTCCAACATCCCACCACACCCAATCCCTCCCCATCTTCCCCCCAACGCCCCACCACACCCAATCCTCTCCACCCTATCCAATCTCTCCCCACGTGCCTAATATATCAAATTTGTTTAATTCTTTCTAGCAAACGGAGACCCTTATAGAAACGCTACCTTCTTCTGTTTATCTTCTTCTTCGTCTTACCTTCTCTGGCTTTCCAGAAATTTCTTCTTATTTTTTTTTTCATCTCTCATTTTCTCTTACATCCATTTATCACTATCACTTGCTGACTTGCCTAATATCTACAGATATCTCGTTCGTCTTTCAAACTCTCACAAGACACAACAGATCATTTTACAAAAATTTTACAAAAAAAAAAAGTAATTTAACTTTCTTTTCTTACCTTATTTGATCTTGAATGTTGATTGAAAACTTGAGGTTAATTTGAATTTGAATGCTGAAAATGTCGATTGAACGGTTGAAAGTTGAAACTTAAAATAATTGATCTGTTTTCTAGCTTTTTTTAAAATTTATTTTGATGATAAAGATCTGAGATTATGAGCTTTATTTTTTGATTTGGCTTTTACTTTTACTTTTGCAGGTTTGTTGTTTTATTCTGCAGGCTTAAAATTTTATTTTTTTGTTAGAACTATTAAATCCGTGAGTAGAAAAACGGAATAGTGACAATAACGGTATGTTATTATCGCTATTGCTCGTTACGTCATTATTTTACGATCGTTACTCTTCATTTTTGCTATGAATGAATTTTTCAACCGTTTTTTATCTATTAACGGTAGCGGAAGGCAATGCTACCGTAATTTTATGACCGCCATTCCGCTATCAAACGTTATTTGAATCCCTGATTGTAGGCAAATGATGGTTGTAAATATATTGGGAATTATTTAATACTTTTCTAATAAATAATTAAAATCTGAATGTAAATTGTTATGTTTGCTCTTAACAAATGCAAATTTTCAATGGTGTTTTTCTCAAAGTGAACAAGGCAACAATGGACATGCTTAACCTGGTTGTACTTTATGTGACTTACAGACATATTTTACTTTTTTGTTTCCATGCTTTTCCTTTTAATATTTTATATACTTGCAATATCTTATTTTTCAATAATGTGTGTTTCTAGATATCATAATCTTAAGAGTATGAGGGAATTAATTTACAAAAGAGGTTATGGGAAGTTGAATAAGTAAATAGTTGCTTTGACTGATAATGCAATCATTGAACAAGTTTGCATCTTTTACATTTATAGAGTTTTATGTTAGTGTTGAACATTTACTAAGCACATCTTTTTTTTTTGTTGAACATTTACAGACCCTAAATCCAATTATGGAAACAACTAGCAAAACATCAAATAAGAAAACAATAACTACTCTGATTTCTTTTTCCAAACCTAACCATAACCTGCCACCTCTTTGTCAAGCATGTTTTTATCATCAACTAGCACAATTCAAATAGTATGTAATCATTTTCAATTAATTTAAGTAAAAAATTTCTCTTCAATTTTCTAAAGATTTTTTTGACATATTAATTTTTAGGTACAACAAACAAGCTTGGAGTTTTTAAGAGTCTACAAAAAAAGATGATTTTTCCTCAAGGAAGAGTATGGTAAAACCTGAATACACCCAAATGCAAAACTTTTACCCTGAGATTGCCAATATTCAAAGCAATAATGGTTGTTGATTAGATCATAGCAATTATTAGTAGCAATCTCAGTCAATTAGAGAGAGCAATAAAGGAATTTTTTTAATTTTATTGTTTGTCTTCTGGGTATTAATGGATTGCTTTAATTCTTATGTAATACTTTGTGTTTCAATTTAGATAAAGATAATCCATGGATCATGGATTCATGGTTCTGCTTTATTATGCCTTAAGAAAAAAAAAAAGCACCTACAATACCCTATATTATTACATGTGTAACATAGATTACTTTTGTTCTAGTGACTTATACTGTTTATATATCAAAGAAAGAAAAATAGATCATAAGCCCTGAAATTGGTGTTATGTAAGGCATTTGATTGTCGATATTCCAAAATAGATTATAAAACTTGATATTGCTATTATGTGAGGCACTTGATTGTTAATATTTCAAACAATATACAGGCATCTTTGGAAAGAAATTGAACATAAAATAAGATTATTGAATGCTACATTCTATAAATGGCTTATCTAACTCAATTATGGTAAATGAAATCTCGCTTAATTCTCTAATACCTGTTAGAACATTCTCAACTTGAAAAGCTTAATTCGATCAATCTCAATAAGACATAAATTCTAGATATGCTGAACTAGACTATAAGCATGTATTAAAAGGACTAAAGTTTGAGTATGTCTAGATTATAATAATGGAAAAACCTGTAGCATTTATCTTTGTAGAGATATTATTAGTTATAGACAATTTTGAATGTCCTTAATTCTCTAATATCTGTTATTGCATGTCTAAATTAAATCTAAGTAATTTGTTGCATATGCTAATTTAAATGTATGGCTTATCTTAGACATAATTTATGCTTGTTGTTATTGCATTATTGCTTCAACCTTTGATAATCTATAGTTTAAGCTAATGAAATCTACGAAGAAACATGGATACATATATTTTTTATTATACATTTTTTAATATTTAAACTAATACATAACTGTATTTTACTTTCGCAAGTGAAGCGCGGGGTTGAAATCTATTATATATTAATTTGAATTAAAATTTAGAGTGGGATATGAAAAACTAAAAAAAAATGGAATCAAATCGAATATATATTTTATTAATTTATATATATATTTTAAATTTTTATAAAATAAAAATAATTATTTGTATATGAATCTATTTAAATATATTAAAACTCTTATTAAAATAATATATAAAAATTAATAAATTAATAAATCAAATCAAATCGAATTAATATAATTTAATTAAAATTGAATCGATTTAAAAAAAAATCGATTCAAATTCGAATTAAATTTTTAAAATTTATAATATTATATATGTCATAACGTCTAGATTTATGAACCTATCGTTAGATATTGATTTAGGAGTAGCCACCAATCTTTTTGTTTAGGTGTAATTGACCACCTGATTGAATTTGCCCCTTTTTAAATAGAAATCTTAAGTTTGACTTAGGTATATTTAAAAGGTAGATTTAATGTCTGCGAAACCAAAAGTAGGTCCGGGAGTACGGTTACATTGAGAAAGGTTATAGCACTCCCATAACGTCTATCGAAAGATGGTACAAACTCAATTTTGTATTATTCATTAAGCCAAAAATATCTTACCAAATAGTTAATTATTAAAAATTATTTTTAATTGACTTCAATATTTTTGAGAAAAAATTAATAAAATTTTCTCACCTCGAGAGTCTACAAAAAAAACTACTATTTCTTTTGCAAGGGCTCTATCATCAAATTATTTAACAAAAAAAAATTAAGAAAAGAAAAAAAAATAATGCTTCCACCTTTTGTGGGAATCTCTTTTATTGTTTTATTTCATTTTTCTTTTAAAAAATTCATGCTTTTATATAAAAAAATTGATATTTTTAATTTTTTTTAAAGCATTTTTTGAATTTTGATTTCTAAAAAAAATTGATACTTTTAACTTTCATTAAAAACGTTTTTATTAAATATATTTTTGATTAAATTAATTTAATAAATACATCAAATAAGAAAAAAAAAGTACCCATAATAAAAATCGCCTGGCTTAGTTTGGCAGCTAAAAAAGGGATTCTGTAGAAATAGAAAACAGCTTGGTAGGTATAGCTTTAGGCTCGGCTTGACTGGTTAAACGACTTGACTTCACAAATTGGCCTGGCTTGAAGTCTAAAGCGAGTCGCAACTGGGTCAGATTGCCCGTGGGGCAACACGCGGATCCCCTTCAAAGAACCCCGTTTCTTGATTCACCGAAATGTTACGTTTTAGTTTAACTGTAAAAGCCAAAAATTTTCATTTCTTCTTTCTTTTTCAGACTTTCACTCTCTCTAACTATATACTTTCTTCTTTCTCTCTATAGAGTTTTCCAAAACTAATGAGACCTCAAGAACACCGGTCAGCTTCTAGCTTTTTCAGATACCTGCTGCGTTTGACCACCTAATGCTGCTGTCTAGTCAGCATCGGTCACCATCCGTCGGCTTCGATTGGCCTCCAACTCTCACCAAAAGTTCACCTTGGTCAGCTCATCTTGGATCTGGGATCAGATTATCAAAGATCATTTCCTAGTTGCCTAGATTCAAACTTAAAGTCGCAGCCTTCCCCTACCGTTTTTGCTTCTTTTCACCATCCAATCAAAGTGATTTTTGGCTATGTTAATCACTTTTCCTAGTTGTAAAATTCCACCATTCCAGATCTCCCAAAACTTAATTGTCGCTGTAAGTCGCTTACACTACTGTCATCAATGGTGACACCTCACTTGTTTTCTGTCTTCTAACCAAGCGTTACTGGTTGTCTGACTATATTCGTCTTGTGAATGATTTGTGTATTCTAAAAAGTGTGAGATGTGTCTGTGTTGGACTTGTGTTTGCCAATTGATGGTATACATGCTTCAGGTGGTCTAATTTTATGGATGTGGGTAATGGTTGGGTGATTGATGGCAATGGTTCGAAGATGGCGATAGTGGATTCAGGGTTGCTGTGCTTAGCGATTTTGGTTGCCAGTGGTCGTTAATAGTTGGTCATGGTTTCTAGATGAAAATTGATTGGTGAAAAATCAGGTGTTAAGATTTGTATAGGTTCGGTAGAGTCTAGGCTAGGTTGAATTATTGGTGTGATGTGAAGGGTTATTTTCAATTTGGCAATGGTGCTTACAGTTTCACACGGGGCTATGGCTGGTGATGGCAATGTAGTTTAGCAACAAAGCTGTAGGATGCAGTTTAGCAATAAAGCTGTAAGGTGATGGCAATGGTAGAGAAGGCAAAGATGGGTGAAAATCATGGTCTTTTTTTTTTTTTGCCTCTTTTTATTGTGTGCGATCACTAGTTTATATAGGACTCAAATTGCTCAGCCTAACTTTTCAGATCAGTGGAAAAATTTTAAAAAGAATCCTCTTTTCCAAAAACTCTTATCCGTTTATCCTTTTTGTTTTGATTTCTCAAGAGTCCTCTTATCAGCTCAATTTCAAACCTTTTATCTCATAGTCTTATCATCCCTATTTGAAGTCCACTGAATCAACCAAAATAAATTTTAAAAATGAGTATCTACAGTTGTCTCTTTTTGCATATTTTTTATGAAATAAAGATTATACAAAGATGTAGACACTCATCATGACCTTATCCAAAAAAGAAACACGCTGGACTAATATGAAGTCTAAAGATAGAAAAATTTGGATTAAATTGGAATTCAAGATGAACGACTTAGACTAAGTCAAAAAAGGACTTGGCGTAGGTCGAAATCCAAAAATGATGACCTGGATCGAATCGAAGTTTAAAATGAACAGCTTGGACTAAGCTAAAGAAGGATCTGACATAAGCCAAAATCTAAAATAAAATGACCTAGATTAAAGCAAAGTTTGAAGTGAATAATTTGAAAAAAGTCGAAAAAGAATCTGACATATGTCAAAATCCAAAACAAAATGACTTGGATGGAACTGAAGTTTAAAATGCAAGCTAAAGAAGGATCTAACATAAGTCGAAATCCAAAATGAAATGACCTAGACTAAATCGAAGTCTGGAAGTGAATAATTTAGAATAAATTAAAGAAAGATCTGATATAGGTCAAAATCTGAAAACAAAATGACTTGAACAGAATCGAAGTCTGAAATGCAAGCCAAAAAAAGATCTAACATAAGTCAAAATTCAAAACGAAATGACTTGGACTGAACCGAAGTCTAGAATGAATGACTTGGACTAAGCCGAAGAAAGATCTGACATAAGTCGAAATCTAAAACAAAATGACCTAGAATGAACCAAAGTTTGAAACGAATAACTTGGACTAAGCCGAAAAAGATCTGACATAGGCTAAAATTCGAAAACAAAATGACTTGGATGAAACCGAAGTCTGAAATGAATAACTTGGACTAAGTCGAAGAAGAATCTGGCATAGGCCGAAATCCAAAAATAAAATGACCTGGATGGAACCGAAGTCTGATTTTACAACAATTATGAAATTTCAAAACTTCAAAGGTTCACGATTTGAAGCATTCAAAAATTTCATAATAAAAAATTCACAATACAAGTTAAACTCAAAGATTCACAAATTGTGTTCAAAAAATTTGAAATTCAAAGATTCATAATTCAAATATTCATAAGGTTCAAAGATTCACAAGAATTTTAGATTCGTAAAAATTAAAAATTCACAAAACTTTCAGATTCGCAAGAATTGAAGACTTGTAAGATTTCATATTCACAAGAATTGGAGATTCGCAAGAGATTCACATTCACAAGAATTGGAGATTCGTAAGGCATCCATATTCGCAAGAATTGGAGATTCGCAAGGTTTTCAGATTCATAAGAAATGAAGATTTGTAAAAACTTTCAGATTTGCAAGAATTAAAGATCACAAAGTTTTCAGATTCATAAGAATTAAAGATTCGCAAGGCTTTCAAATTCGTAATAAATGAAGATTCGTAAAAACTTTCAGATTCACATTTGAAAAACTTCTAGAGATTCACAACTAGCATTTCAAAGGTTCTTATTCAAAAATTTTAAAATTTCATCTAAAATTTTTAAGACTCTGATTCAAAACTTTAGGGATTCACATAAAAAAAATTTTAAGATTCTCATTTGAAAATTATTAGAGATTATGCTTAGAGGTCTCACAAATTATCCTCAACATTGAAAATATTTCTTCAAAAAGTTTTCACAACTTCAAAATTTGGAATGTTTTCCTCATCAAAAATCTCATCATGAAAATTTTTCTTTTTCCTACCAAAGTTAAAATTTTGTATGATAATGATGCGAATGCTTTCTCAATGATGCAAATACAACAACCCAGATTCTCACAACAATGCATATGTCATACTCTAAATCATAATTCACATGTTCACTACATGATGCAAATACGTGACTAAACTATGTTGCAAATGCAATGTAATGCAAATGTTACTAAAATCAACACCATGAAATTCTAATTGATTGTGGTAATAAGGTTCTCAAGACTCCACCGTCTCACATTTTTTTTTTAACTTTCCAACGCTAACATTTTCAGAATCAATTCACCAATTTCATTAATTGATCCATGTTTTTTCTAGCATTTGGTCACAACTCACATATTATATTGGTTGATCCATCTCCATATTCACCACTTGGGTACCATATTTGCCTTTTCAATTCAACTTTTCAGTCTTTTTCCATCTTTTTCATTTTTTTTTTACTTCTATCATCTTAGATTTCTTTTCAAAAGAATTCATGAATCTTTTATGAACATTATCATTCGTTCATTATCATTTCAATTCATGGCAAACACAATGCAATCTCATATTTTTTTGATTTATTATGGGAAAGCCAAAATGAATGAATTGAGAAAAAAAGAGAATCAATACAAGAACAAGTCTGGTACAAAAATAAATAGATCAAGGAACAAATTCAAAGCATGTCATTAGGGTAGGTGTTTGAATGGTATAACAATATCCAAATAATAAATATTTAGAAATTTTTAACATTAATCTAGGATTCTTTTTCAAAAACTCATTCCACTGACTTTCAAAATCATGTTGAGCTCTCACATTTTACCCTAGTTTTAGAGGATCTTCAGATGACATTGACTTTTCATATATTGAACCATCATTCTAGTTTTCAGCTCAGATTTTTTTTACCCAAATTGTATTTTTAGGTTTTCAATTTAAGTATTTTTTTCTCTCTTTTTTCATTTTTTAATTTTTTTGCTTTTTAATTTTTTTCACTTCATCCATTATTAGTACCCCCCAAACATCAATCTCAAAGACATAAGAACATAGCACAATTTCATTGCTCCATCATAAGCATGCTTGAGTCTAACATATAATCATTCAATTCGAGCATTCACATTCGATCAAAATGAACTTTTAAAGGTTGTAATGTAGGCTATGGTGAGGGGTAATGAAAGAAATGGATAAAATAGGTTCAAGACAAGTGTTTAAAGGGTTCAAACCAAAGGATCATTTCATATCATATGATGCAACTTGACATTTTGCCCTATTCCACATCATTTCATTATTTTTTGCTTTTTCATTCATCTTATTTCTCACAAAAGAATTCTCACTATTTTGCCCCAAATCATTCATTTTTCTTTTTCTTTTTTGTTGTTTTTTTTTAAATGGTTCTTCTTTTTTCATTCCTATCTTTGAGACTTATTATGATCTTTTATTTTTTTTAAATAGGTTTTTTTTTTTAAATTTGCTCTCTAGTCTAGAGGGTGATCTTTGGTTGGGGTTCTTTAAAAAAAATCATAACAAGCTCTAAGGGGGTAGCAATAGATGATTTTACTTTTATGAATGATAAAAGAAAGACGATCATTTTTCATCTCAAATATGAATGCTTTATTTGAATATCATATTTTGAACAAAGACAAATTGATTAGATGCCTTCAAGACATGTATATTTTTTATGAATGATATCTGCTTACAGATTACTTTTTTTGCTCAAATAATTTCACATATCAATATGAATGGGTTTTCAAAATTAAATCTTAGAATTATTGTTTATAATTATCCAAACATTCACCATTTGAAATTTGAGAATGGGAACAAAATGTGTATGAAAAGTAATAAAAAATAATGATTTGGATGAAAGAGAAAATGTAATGAGATGCATCAACTTGCGTTTTATTAAAATGATAAATGATTAAATCTTATTACATAAAAGAAATCTTGGCATTACTCTAAAAGAAATCCAAGCAACTTTTAGCTAATATCAATATCCTTGTCCTTCCTCAAGATTATGCCCATGTGCGATCAAGTGAAAGGTTTTTACTACCATATGATTTTTCTGATTCATCGAAGCTTATCAAGCTTTTTCGGATCAAACTTTGCACTCTGTGCTTGAAAGCAGGACAAGTTTCTATAAATGACCCATATTCTCATTATGGAAATCACATGTGATATTGGAATCATACCATTAGAGATAGGGTAGCTTTAATAGTTCTAGAATAACAGGAGATACTAAGTTATTTTTAACTAGTTCGAAGAATAACTCAGTGTAAGTCATAAGGATTGGATCGATATGGGCTCTTTTTTGGTTGTTTTGAGACTTTCTCAAACCACCTATTTGGTTATTAGGCATTGAGGCTGGTGTACTAATAAGATTAGACCTATATGTAGGTGTTTGAAAAGTTGATCGAAAGATTGGTTATGGACCATGATGGTAAGAAATTGGTGAAACATGATTAATGGATGGATAATAGACAAGATATACTGGATGTGGATATGGGACATAACTTTTAAATTGCTGTCATTCAAAACTCACAGCTTGAATTTCATTTTCTTTTCTTCTGGACATCCCACCCTTTTTTGTATTGAAGGTTTCACCTTCTTCAAACATGCCACTTTTAATGGCATTCTCTATCATTTTCCCAAAGATCACCATATCAGTAAAATTCTTAGTGGCATTCCCAATCATTTTTTCATAATATGGAGGCTTCAAGTACTTATAAATAAAATAGTCATTTTCTTTTCAGTAAAAAATTGTTAAACTTGAGCAGCTACATCTTTCCACATTTGTGTATACTTTTTGAAGCCTTCAGAAGATTTTTTTTCATACTTTGTAGAGATAGACGATCTGAAATTAAGTCTATAATGTGTTGGTATTAGAGGATGAATGCCTTTACCAAATCATTCTAGAAATAGATACGGGTTCAGTCTAACTGGACATATCACCTCGCGACTGAGTCAATGAAACTATCTTAAAACACATGCATCAGTAGTTTTTCATCATGAGCATGGGAATATATGGTAACATGAGTTACCGAGCATTTTGTCTCATCATATTTTTCAAATTTGAAGACTTTAAATTTTGGTGGGATGATCACCTCTATAACTAAGCATAGTTTAGCTGCATTTACAGATATCCATTCCTTCGATAGCTCATATTCTTTTTTTAAAAAAGTTCATTTATTACATGCTAAGGTCTTCCATCACCTTAGAAGTCTTCATCTTCAATCTTTATTTTTTTTTTAAGATCATTAAAATCAAGGACCTGAATTGGATTATACATCTTTGCCCCAATGGTAGGGTTGGTGTAACTATAAAATGGCATTTCAGGACATGCCTCAGAAAATGGCATTTGTAGGGCTTGTGTATTTGGAGGAGATTGGCCTCGATTTGGGTCAAACTTCGAAGGGTGTAGAGGATCTACAATATCTTGTTTCTCATTTGAATTTGAGGTATCTTTTACTGTTTTACCTTTATCTAATTTCTCTAGCATCTCTATCATCTTTGCTAACTCTCATTTTATCTCCTATTGAACTTTCTCAATCTTGTCCATATGGAGACTTTGTTCCTGTTCCATTTGCCTTACTCACGATCGAGTATTATATAGGTGACGTGCAAGTTGGCTTAAATTTGTCGACGGTCGAGCTATCCTTAAACCTTTGATTACCATAAATTAAGAAATTGCATTACTACATGCTCATGTCATGAAAGTAGGACTATAAAAAATCTTAACATGATTTCAAGTTAACACATGCGAAATGAATGGCAAAAATATATACAACCTAATGTTATCTTACTTTAATAAAAGAATAATAGATGAAAGAAAAAACAATTCAATTAACATGCATCTATCATGACAATTCATGTAACATGACATATACAATAGTTAATTTCCACTCAAGAAAAATCAATCATTGTAAAAATGTAACTTAGCTGTTGCATTTTTCTACAAAAGATAAAGGTAAAGCTCTAACTACAGGTTAGGTTCCTTATGTTCACTATATGTGGTTTAAGGTTGATAGTCTAAAGGTTCTTAAATTGTTCCTCACATCCTTGTCTATCACAGACTAGTGAGGCACTTCGATCCTCACCCATCACAGGCTGTAAGTGAAAATGATTCAATTTGTGGGACTATTTTGCTAGCCACTGCGGAGGCATTAAAACCTCACGAAAGTACGGGTGCTTTACTTTCTCCTAGAGAGACAGAGTTTAAGTATAAAGTTCATATTATGCACATGTATGTGAATGACGTAATAAATAAATAATAAACAAAAATATTTTTTTTAAAAAAATTAATTTTATTAGGCTTTTGGATAACACAAATTTATTTGCTGGCTTGACTCTCGGCTTATCTCCAGTAGAGTCGACAAACTGTCATAATGTCTAAATTTATGGACCTATCGTTAGACATTGATTTAGGAGTCACCACCAATCTTTTTATTTATGTGCGATTGATCACCTTATTTAATTTATCATTTTTTAAAGAGAAATTCTAAGTTTGACTTAGGTATTTTTAAAAGGTGGGAAACTAAAACTAGGTCTGAGAGCATAGTTACATGTGAGGAAGGTTATAATACCTTCACAACGTCCTTGAAAGATGGTACCAGCTCGATTCTATGTTATCCATTAAGCCTAAAAAATCTTATCAAATAGTTAATTATTGAAAATTATTCTTAATTGAGTCCAATACTTTTAACAAAAAATTAAGAAAATTTTCTCACCTTAAGAGTTTATAAGAAAATTACTATTTCTCTTACAAGGGCTCTATCGTTAGATTGTTTAACAAAAAAAAATTAAAAAAAAAAAAGAATAATGCTTTCACCTTTTATGGGAATATCTTTTATTGCTTTGTTTCATTTTTCTTTTAAAAAATTCATACTTTTATACAAAAAAAATTCATATTTTTAATTTTTTCTTAAAATATTTTTTAAAATTTAATTTTTAAAAAAAATTGATACTTTTAATTTTTTTTTGAAAAATATTTTTAAAATTTTTATTTTTAAAAAAATTAATACTTTTAACTTTTTCTTAAAAATATTTTTATTAAATATATTTTTTATTATGTTAATATAATAAATACATCAAATAAAAAAAAAGTACTCACAATAAAAATCGCCTCACTTAGTTTGGTAGCTAAAAAAGGGTTTCAGCCGTAGAAATAGAAAACAGCTTGGTAGGTATAGCTTTAGGCTCGGCTTGACTGGTCAAACGACTTGACTTCACAGATTGGCCTGGCTTGAAGTCTGAAGCGGGTCGCAACTAGGTCAGATTGCCCGTGGGGCAACACGCAGATCCCCTTCGAAGGACCCCGTTTCTTGATTCACCGAAATGTTGCGTTTTAGTTTAACTATAAGAGTCAAAATTTTTCATTTCTTCTTTCTTTTTCAGACTTTCACTCTCTCTCTAACTATATACTTTCCTCCTTCTCTCTATAGAGTTTTCCAGAAACCGAGGAGACCTCAAGAACATCGATCAGCTTCGAGCTTTTCCAGATCTCTGCTGCCACTGACTGCCGGATGCTGCTGTCTGGTCAGCATTGGTCACCGTCCGTCGGCTCTGGTTGGCCTCCAAATCTCACCTAAACTTCAACTTGGTCTGCTCATCTTGGATCCGGGATCAGATTATCAAAGATCATTTCCTAGTTGCCTAGATTCAAAGTTGAAGTCGCAGCCTTCCCCCACCGTTTCGCTTCTTTTCATCGTCCGATCAAAGTGATTTTTGGCTATGTTAATCACTTTCCCTAGTTGCAAAATTTCACCATTCCAGATCTCCCAAAACTTAATTGCCGCTGTGAGCTGTTTACACTGCTGTCATCAACGGTGACACTCCACTTGCTTTCTGCCTTCTAACCAAGCGTTACTAGTTGTCTGACTATATTCGCCTTGTGAATGATTTGTGTATTCTGGAAAGTGCGAGATGTGTCTGTGTTGGACTTGTGTTTGCCAGTTGGTGGTATACAGGTTTCAGGTGGTCTAATTTTATGGATGTGGGTAGTGGTTGGGTGATTGAGGGCAATGGTTTGAAGATGGCGATAGTGGATTCACGGTTGCTGTGCTTGGCGGTTTTGTTTGCCAATGGTCGCTAATGGTTGGTCATGGTTTCTAGATGAAAATTGATTGACGAAAAATCGGGTGTTAGGATTTGTGTGGGTTCGGTAGAGTCTAGGGTAGGCTAAATTATTGGTGTGATCTGAAGGGTTGTTTTCAATTTGGCAATGGTGCTTGCAGTTTCACACGGGGCTATGGCTGGTGATGGCAATGTAGTTTAACAATAGAGCTGTCGGATGCAGTTTAGCAATAAAGCTGTAGGGTGATGGCAATGGCAGAAAAGGCAAAGATGGGTGAAAATCGTGGTCTGTTTTTTTTTTTTTTTTTTGCCTCTCCTTACTCTGTACATCACTAGTTTATATAGGACTCAAATTGCTCAGTCCAACTTTTCAATCAGTTGAAAAATTTTAAAAAGAATCCTTTTTCAAAAACTCTTATCCATTTATCCATTTTGTTTTGATTTCTCGAGAGTCCTCTTATTAGCTCAATTTCAAACCTTCTATTTTATAGCCTTATCACAACTGAAATTTTATTTTTATTATTCTGATTATCCCTATTCGAAGTCCACCGAATCAACCAAAATAAATTAAAAAAATGAGTGTCTATAATACATTATTTAAAAAATTTAATCAAGTGAGCATTTGTGCCGTTTCATTTCTTGCAGTTCTCGCCCAAAGCGAGGACAAAAATCTGCTTACCATCGGCCGGGTTTCAGTTTAGACACGTCATTTTTACTTGGGTTCCAGATCCGAAAGTCAAAAGGCTTAGGGTAAAAAAAACAAAAACATGTCGGAAAGTACGAAAGTGGGAAAAAGGGCACATTTGTCAGCTGAGGAAACTTCTGAACGTGACAGCAACTGCCCATCCCATTTTTGTCATTTCAAAAACCTCAAGCTAATTTCTTTTGACCAATCACAAAACTCGAAGTGTTCCAGTTTTGGTTCGGACAAACAAAAACAGCTTTGTTTTAACGTTCCTCCTTAACTCTCATAACTCCCTTGACTCTGATTTGACGTAGAAAAGGAAATTTGGGCTTTTCGTTTTGGTTTTTATAGAATGGGCAACTGCAACGGCCTTCCGTCCAGCAATAACCAGTTTGGACCAGAGTCCTGCGGCGGTCCCCACGATGGCATCAATGTCAAACCTGCCGAACCATCACCGCCAAGACCCCAACAACCGTCAATCCACCACCACCCTTCCGCCGCTGCCTCCAATCACCGCCTTGCTACCTCCACCACTCCTCCGATTGGTCGCGTTCTCGGCCGTCCCATGGAGGACGTCCAGTCTAATTACGTCTTCGGCCGCGAGCTTGGCCGCGGGCAGTTTGGTGTTACCTACTTGGTTACTCATAAAGAAACCAACCAGCAGTTCGCTTGTAAATCTATCGCCACGCGTAAGCTTATCAACCGTGATGATATCGAAGACGCCCGCCGTGAAGTCCAGATCATGCACCACCTCACCGGCCACAGGTCCTCCCCTAAACAAAACTTTGATATTATATATTAAATTCTGTTATATATTTTTTTTGTCTTTTTTAATAAGTTTTCAGTCAATGGGGTTGACAGGAACATAGTGGAGCTGAAGGGGGCTTATGAAGATCGACACTCCGTGAATCTGCTTATGGAGCTGTGTGCCGGTGGGGAGTTGTTTGATCGGCTTATCGTGAAAGGTCATTATTCTGAGAGGGAGGCGGCTAATTTGTGTAGGCAGATCGTGATGGTGGTGCATAACTGTCATTCCATGGGGGTGATGCATAGGGACTTAAAGCCTGAGAATTTCTTGTTCTTGAGTAAGGACGAGGATTCTCCATTGAAGGCTACAGATTTCGGGCTATCCGTATTTTTTAAGCCAGGTAAGCATTTTGGTTTCTCTGATTTGATTTTGTTTGACTTTGTGGTGATGAACTGATTATCAATATTAGTGCCATGAAAATGTGACAAAGCACTTATAGATGAAAAAAGGAGGGATAGTGAATTTTCATCCTAGTAGGGTGAAGCTATGATTGTTGAATTCATGAGTTGGATTTCTTCTAATGGTTGCTTCTCATGGTACATTGGATGCATAACTCTGAAGTTTTTTCTAACAGCTTGACAACAGTTACTTTGGAATGAGAGTCTCACCTTTGGTTTCAGTACATTTATATGTTGGTCATTGGAACAATATCTTCTTAGAGGCACTGTCTATGGTGTAATGAAAGACAACTAGAGACTCATGTCCAAGAGAACCGGAAAAGCATATTGTTTAGAACGGAAATATTGTAGCTATAGTCAATCTTCAATGATACGAAATGAAAATTCTTCTTAACTTTCTGTATGATGGAAAAATCATATTGAAGATCTTTGTCAATCTTAGATGTTTCTAACAAGAAAATGCTACTATTTAACGTAAATTGTAAATTTTCATCTTTTATCTGCAATTAATCTAACAAAGTAAGGTAGATTCCAAGACAATTACTCACTTTTCTCATCACTTTTACTTCTGAAGACTTATTGATGACGGGAATCAACTAGAAAGTTTCTCCACTGATGCAGGAGATGTTTTTAAGGACCTTGTTGGAAGTGCTTATTATGTAGCTCCAGAAGTATTGCGCCGACGTTATGGACCTGAAGCAGATATTTGGAGTGCAGGAGTGATTCTTTACATTCTCCTTAGTGGGGTCCCGCCATTCTATGGAGGTACTACTTGTTTCTTGTGAAGATTAGCTGATCCTCATAATATGTTCTACAACCGTATCTTTTTCTAGGAGTTGAAAACTTTTAAAGTTTTAAAATTTCAATGATTTCCAGTTAAGCATATATAAAAAATAAGAGCTTATTTGCAATAAACATTGGTCAGCGGTGGGTGAGCGAGAGGGTCTCTCATCTCTGCTTTTGGTTTTGTATGCAGAAACTGAACAGAGTATTTTTGATTCTATTCTTCGGGGAAATATCAATTTCTCATCAGATCCATGGCCCTCTGTTACCAGCAGTGCCAAAGATCTTGTGAGGAAGATGCTACGAGATGATCCCAAAGAACGGCTCTTAGCATTTGAAGTGTTAAGTAAGTTTTTTTTTTAATTTGAGAGAACCTATGGACTGATTAGGGTTTCTTGCAAGTCGATGGTGGTTGTGTTCTGTTGTGAAGGATAAGGAAGTTAAAAGCCTTGGACTTGAAACTATAAAGTTGGCTGTCAAATAAAATTTTGAATTTTTTTTGCCTCGGTTCTAAATTTCTTCAAGTTTCTTGGCAGTTCTTAAGAAAAGAAATAAAGTTTCACTTACAAATTTCACTGCAGGTCATCCATGGATGCGTGAAGATGGTGATGCATCTGATAAGCCTCTTGATGTTGCTGTTTTAACTAGAATGAAGCAATTCAGGGCAATGAACAAACTCAAAAAAGTTGCTCTGAAGGTGAATTGCTTTCTCTGTTACCATTATGAAATATTAGTATTTAAGCTACATAATTAATGAATGTGAAAAGAAGATAATATAATGGGGGATGAGCCAATGAGGTGTTCTGACCTAAAAGTTCTGAAAGCTGAGAGTATGAAGGAAAATATTTAAGGATAATCTTCAAGAGAACAAGCTAAAGATGATTGTGTTAAGGTGATATTCCTCTTTTTCAAAAAACTTCTCTTTGGTTGATCTATTAGCCCAAGTTTATTTTGCTCATAGTAAATTTGAAATATCAGCCATCGATTCAACTATATGTAGGCATCTATAGGGCCATAGCATAAAAAACCTCTAGTCTATTTCTGGCCATTAGTTGATGGCAGCAATGTGGCACATAGTCATCATTATTATGCATTATTCTTTCTTTCTTTCTCCTTTCAGGTAATTGCAGAAAATCTATCTGAAGAAGAAATTATAGGTTTGAAGGAGATGTTCAAATCCATGGACACTGATAACAGTGGAACAATCACCTTTGAGGAGTTAAAAGCTGGCCTTCCTAAACTTGGTACTAAGCTTTCTGAATCTGAAGTGAGGCAGTTAATGCAAGCGGTATGCCTTTGTCCTTTTATATACATCCTCTGTAATAATCACTATGCTTTAAAATAATTTAATCAAAACTCCAATCTGATGATGGACAATAAATGTCTGGATGGGACAACATTGCTTTCCTTGTAGAACTTTGGTCAGTACTGATTAGTTCCATGCTTCTATTCTTGGCTGAAAGAAATAGGACTAGGAACAAGAAATTAATAAATTTTACAAGAAGAATAATGCTGAGTGAGGCTATCGTGCAACTTGCCATCTCATTATATTATGCTAAATAAATGACAAGATAGGGACCACACACATTGGGGACCCGTAAGTAATCCCTCAAACCAAGCTGAAGTCATAGTCTAACTTCTGCCCTGCTAAATGTGCTGTTGGAACCCTTAATTTTTCTAGGTAGCTATAGTGGTGCCCTAAAGCAACTCGAAACCACATATTAAAGGAAGGATGAATATACCCTCTCGGTGATTGGCTTAGTGTTATCTCATGATAACGTTTTATCTATATTTTAGTCTATTGCTGAGCTAATATGTAATTGGGGTATGCTCAATTTATGTCATTTTTTGTTTTGCAACACATCATCTCAGCATCCAATCATGGTATTGTTCTATGAATGTGTGATTTCTTGATTAAAATGCGTTCTGCTGGAATCTTAATCACAGGCAAGAACTGAAAAAAGCGTAGATGAATAATGGAAATTTATCAAATGTATGTGTAAATCTAATTATGCAAAACATTCTTCTTAATTTAGCTATGGTATACCTGTTTGTTACTTCCCCAGGCTGATGTCGATGGAAATGGAACGATTGATTACATTGAGTTTATAACAGCTACCATGCATATGAATAGAATGGAAAGAGAAGAACACTTATACACTGCCTTCCAATACTTTGACAAGGACAATAGCGGGTAATCAGTCTTACCATCTTGTTATAAAACATAACTGTTTTCTTGTAATTGTCATTCCCTAATTATATGTTTCATTGTGATGACTGAACGTATATGTTTGCTGCTCAATTTAGGTACATTACAATGGAAGAGCTAGAGCAGGCCCTTAGGAAGTATAATATGGGTGATGAGAAAACAATAAAAGAGATCATTGCTGAAGTTGACACAGATAGGGTATGCTTCTTCTTCTTTAAAGACAAGTATTTATTCTTATAATCTCTTTTCAGATGCTATTTTTTTATTTGTATTTTCTTCTCTTCAAAAGTGCTTAACTTTGGCTAATAGTGAATCCATCCATATAAATGAAAATGCCAATTGGGGTATTGAATTATATTCTAGTTGTTATTTAGATAACCAAAACCTATAATTTTTCTTGACCATTGTAATCGCATCTTCATAATTGATGTACCATGTTCTTCCTGCAGGATGGAAGAATTAACTATGATGAGTTTGTTGCCATGATGAGAAAAGGCAATCCAGAGTTAGTCAGTAACATACGATGCAAGTAAACTGAATGTGGCATGCTTGTCTGCTCGCTTATATTCATATCTGGACTGGTTGGTTTGTTATAAGTATGACCATGATCATAAGTGATCTCATTTTCACCACCTGGAATCGTGAGATAGCCCTTGCGTTGTGAAATCATTAGTGTTTTGTCTCTTCCTGCGCTTTACCAGAGAAATGGACTAGATTGCCATCAAACTGCTGGTGAGTGTAATCATATTGAGGTTCTGCAGATTTCTTTGGTTTAATTCTGGAGTGCCATGAACTCAAACCTTGGATGCATTGCAGATTTTAAAGAGGGTGGAGCATGGTTTTTAGTTTTTGCTTGCTTGTACCTTGTGCTAGTGCTAGAACACGAAGGATGCATTGTATAAATGGGCACGGTTAGTTGATCATTCAGCGAGTGGAGCGACATTTCTTATGGCATATTGTGCTACTAAAGTTTGGTTGGTTCACTTGACGCATTTGGCAAATGGTGCAAATCATTGTGGAGTGTAGCAACCGGCAACTGGAAACTAAATGAACTCAAGCAGATGCTATGGTTCAACCAGTTCATTTAAAATGTTTATTAAGAATCGGATATTGTAATGTTATCCAGTTTTATGCAAAAGTGGCATTCTCAATTGGTATCAGTTTGTTTTAATTCAGGTGGAGCCTTTATTTCTTTTTTATTGAAGTAACAAACTTTTTCTACTTTCTCCTTTATTGTTATTCAAAGAAATCCCCCCTTTTCCCTCTCTCCCCTTTCCATTTCAAGATATTTGACCAAATGTCTTTAAGAAGAAAGCTCATTAATAAACAAGCAAGCCTGCTGGTTTTTGATTAATACATTTACATTAGGGCCTATCCAATGACGCATGAAAAATTTTTTTTTTTAAATACAATCAATTTATATTTTTAAATTAATAATTTAATTATCCTTAATCAGTATTTAGGGACATCATTTGAAGGAACCCTTTATAAAATATTAAAAAAAATTGAGTAGAATTTTTTTTTTGGTAAAAATGAAGATAGATATATTGTTTCGTATTTTAGGTCAAAATAAAATATATGTATTTAATAATTTAAAATAAATAATTGTAAGTAGATAAAATTTAAATTTAAAATATTTTTATTGAAAAAGATGAACGTAATTAATTAAATAAATCATTATTAATAAATGGGTAAAATTTTTTCGATTGGGAACTTATATATATATTTTTTAAAGAAAACGTGTTTGACCATCACAATTAATAGCATGAAAGGGACTATTATTTTTAGAAAAAGAATTTCTGATTTCCTGGAACTATTATCAAGAAAAATGTATCCCTCGTTTCCAAACACCCATAAATCTTCTCGACCAGAAAAAATCACTCTAGGAAACTGGAAAGTAGCTTACAAGTTCCGTCCCTACTCTCAAAACCCGAGTCCGCAAAGTAGGGTTTTTTTTATTACAATTCCCCAATTACTTGTAAAAAAATTTGCCTTTTTAATGCTAGTTGTTAGAGTTCTTGAAATTAGGGCCTCATGTTGAGTTCCTATTGCTCTCATTCTCTCTATCAGCGCCCAATTCTTGCACCTTCTCGCTCCAAATTTCGGGTTCCGAATCGACCCGGTACCTTTTCTTTGACCCGGAGCTCCCGGATCTTTGAATCCAATATCCAGCTCACAAAGAAAGTAAGTACAAATGCACAAGCATTTTTGTTGTTTTCATGTTTATTTTCTGTTTTTTTAATTTCATTTTTATTTTAAAATTTTGGTTTTTGAGAATCTGAAGTTCAAATTTTGAAATGGATTATGTTTGGTTATCGAGAAAGTGGAGGAAAAGTTATTTGGAAGTTATAAAATTGAAAAATTTTAATCCATTTAATAAGTTTTACCTAAATGATTCTTTTTTAATATTGGTTTTTGACCTGAGCTGAATTATAATTGTTTGTGCTTAGTTACTGAGAAATTGGAGGAAAAAGAAAGAGTAAATTATGTATCAGGAAACTTGTTTTAATCCACTTAGGCCATGATAAATCTACAAAGTTAGTAGGTTTTCTAATTGGTTGAGTTTTTAGAGTTCAATTGTATATGTCCTTTATTGTGGTTATGTTAATGAAATTATGCTACCTGTACTATAGTGGTTTATAGTCATTTCTGGTTTTGTTTTTAATTTGCAGAAATGGAAATTTTCATGCTTTAGGCATGAGGGGGTCTCCCCGGAAAACCCAAAATCCGAATATATTGAGCATTTTTGCGCCGATGAATTAATACAACCTGAGTTCGATAAGTCTTGTGCTCACAAAAGAGATTGGAAATCAACACTTCAGGAGGTGATGTTTTCCTTCAATTCTGTTCAATATAATTGACCTCATATGTTTATTTTATTTATGTGTGCAATAGATAGTACTTTCAATTTATCTATATGCCCGCTATCTGTCATTGGTTGATCACTGGATCTGTTAGCAACCAGTCTCTTCATAGGCTGGACGATGAATTTATTAACTAAAGTTCAGTCTGAGATAGTATTTATTTGAGAATATAGGTGTTGCTTTTATGTCCTAAGTGAACTTACTGGCAACTAATGAGAATAAGTTAAATGGGCTATTATACTGAATATCCTCTGGCTCTTGGCATATAAACTAGGTGGTTTTAGAACATGAAAACTGGTAGAGTTTGTTCCTGTAGTTGGATTTTGTGGTTGTGACTCAATGGATTTATTAATCAACCTGTTGAGTATCTAAGCTTACATACTGAAACTGTACTGATATGGACCAAATGGTATTGAATGACCTGTAAACCTGATATGGTTGTTTGCACATTCAAGCTATGAAGAAACGACTGGCTAGTTTCCTAGTAATTATAAAAGAAAGAAGGCTACGAATTCCTTCAACATGTATAATGCTGGAGATCCTACTTCTCTCATTTCTTTCATATCAAGTAATGAAATTGGGATTAAGACGTTTATTTTTGTTCCTTCCTTTTTTTTTTTTTTTTTTTTTTTTGAGAATCAAAATGGATTATAGTTTCAGGGGATGTAAAATTTGAGCATAGTGCAGAATTGTCAAATATGTCAACATGTTTGCTAATCTCTTTACATTTTCTTTCTCCTTTCTTTTTTTTTTTTTTTTTTAATTTCTATGGAGAAAATGAAGAAATTAGTTGGTTACAATGCAGGCTGTAGATGCAGTCTTGGGGGCAGTTGGTAGCAGGTGGACTGTACCATGGACAGCAGAGACCATTCTGCAGGTTAGTTTGTTTTACTTGGTATTCTCTAGTAATATATTTGGCATCTGTAACTGGCTTCTTTGCTTTTATAGATGTTAAGCATGTTTTGCCAATTATTTATACAGAAATAAGCAGCTTAAGCTCCATGAGCTTTAACAATGAGCATCATGTGGCAAAGCTGCCAACTAGGAGCTGTAGGAGATGACATGCTGTGGATTCAAATCCATTCTTTTGAGCCCTAAACGAATCTAGGAGAGAAAAGAAAATTGAGAGTTTGTTTTACCTGCTTCCTAACATGTCATTGATTGTAGGTTCAATATCTGCTGGTAGATCGCAGCTGAACAGGAATAAATCTTTGTTTATTGTACTATATTTGATAATTGGCAATGGTTTGTCATGGAGATAAGTAATGAAAATGAATTTGAGTAAAGAAGTGGAAGAATATTTGATGATCAGTTAAAATCATCATATCTAACGGTAGATGTTGTCATTAATCAGTCATCCATACTAGCATTTTAAGAGTAGGAACTGTAATAAAGGATGTAACTGAAGGAATGGCATTTTGTATGACAGTCTCATTGAAACTTGGATGAATTACAAGCACGTCAATCAGTTGCATGATAATAGTTTCTGTCTTCACACAGGTTATGCTTCTCTGGGTAACTGCATTCTGGTTCATTGGGTCTTGGATGATTCCTTTTGCAGCTCACATGGCAGGGTTCAGCAAGGAATCCCTAACATTCAGAGGACAGGCCCTGTTCAGCCTTGTGACTGATGTAACCGAAGGCCTTGCTGGGATTGCAATACTCCACCGCTGTCTGTCTCAGTTTCATCCCCTTCCATCAGATTGGTTTAAATTTAGCTTGAGAGGGAAGTGGCTCTTTGATGTTGTGCTAGGATGCCTCATGTTTCCTCTCGTCAACCGATTATCACAGTTCAACCTCAACTTGTTACCCCTTATGCCTTCTACACCTGTAACCCTTTCAAGCGTTGAGCAGTCAATTTTATCGAGGGATCCGGTAGCCATGGCACTATATGCAATAGTAGTTTCAATTTGTGCTCCTGTATGGGAGGAGATAGTTTTCCGTGGTTTCCTTCTCCCTTCATTGACCAAATACATGCCTGTATGGTGTGCAATACTGGTTAGCTCAGTTGCCTTTGCTCTGGCACATTTTAATGTACAGAGAATGTTACCACTTATTTTCCTAGGAATGGTGATGGGTGTTGTATTTGCACGGTCAAGGAATCTATTGCCATCTATGCTTCTGCACAGCCTCTGGAATGGTTTTGTGTTCTTGGATTTAATGAGATAAGCATCTTTGTCTTCTCATATTAGCTCTATTGTTGGTTGATCTTAACTAAGTGAAGCATAGGCTTCAGGTAAATTTTCTGGGGTACGCGTCTTTGCAATGTTTTAAGCATATTCTTGTCGATAGACAAGCTTCTTCATTGTATCTGCAACACAAATGAATGCATAGAAATTTTGTACGGTTCCACTAACTGAATGCTACAAGTAACATGCATGCAGCATGCTGATGGGCCATTCAGTTGATCCAGCATAGCTTAAGAGATTTGCTCCGCTGTTTCTGTTTGTCTTTGATTATACCAGGGACAGTCAAAGACCGGGGACGGTAAAAGCAATAAAGATAATGAAGATTATATCTCCTTATTAGCCAAAGGCAATCTCCCATCTTGGAATTGTAGAACTGCATGTTTTAATTTGTTAGGTGAGGATGTTTTACTTTCTTTATGGTAAATAATAATTCTTTATTTCCATTCTTGTAGGGTGCTTCTGAAATTCATTCTGCTATGATTAGGCCAAGCCAAGTATATAATCAATTAAACTATATTTTAATAGAATGGTCTTAATTTTTCTCCTTTTCTAAGAAAAAAAAGCGAAGGCTCTTTTTTATAAAAGATACTTTACAGGTATAGAAAAATGCATGCTTTCTGCTTTGGAAAGAATCAAAGAACCAGATCCATGTGCCCACCTTCCATTAATCAGTATATGCATGGAGATTCCCTTTAATTTATTAATACTTAATTGCCATGGCTACTTTTGCCCTATCATTGTCCTTTTCAACTAATTATAAATTGCTTTTGACAGAATCTTTTGATTCTCTTTCTTATACAATTTGATCCTTCTTGGTGCTAATGATCATATCCCCAGAAATCACTATCAAAACCCAAAAAAGAGGACGCAGTACATCAATCCTCTACGATTCTAGCAGTAGTGCATGTGAGAGTGGCTTGATGACAACAATAAACGTCTTAGCTTTTGCAGCATCCACAGTTCTTGGGAGATTGCTTTGATATTGAATATTCATGGTACAGCTTTAGTGGGAATCCGACACTGATCCATCTCTTTTGTGCATGATCGGGCACTGTATAAAAAATAAAATGGTGCAGCTGATATTTTCAAACCTTTGTCTCATTCTTCCATCGAAAATTGCGTCTTTGTATAATTAACTACAAATATATGAGATCAATCAACGATTCTGGTTTCAGACTTAAATGTTTGTAGTTTCCACAGTTACGCCTCAAGGGTTATCGGTCTTCCTCTGGGGACCAGACCAATGATGCCGACATAAGAACGTACTTACCCAACTAAAAACCACACATTAGTATGATTCCTGTCCACATCATTGTTCAGGTCCACTTTCTCCAAATTTCTTGTATGTGCTTCTCGACTACTTTTTCTAAAGCAAATCTTTAAATTTTAAAACTTCATTTTATTGAAAGTTTCCGAGGCAGATACATAAAAAAAAAAAAGAAAAAGAAAAAGAAAAACCTTTTTCTACTTGAATTTGTTTCCAAAATCCAAGCCAATTCAATTTTCCAGATCAGAATGATTTTGATTTGTCAATCTTTTGTGCTCATGGTCGACTGAGTCACTGAGACGTCGTGGCCTTGACAATTTTAAAAAGCATTGGATTTTTCTTTCCTAGGGAGGTAAAGGAGAAAACAGAAATTACCAAATAATTTACCTGGCATCAAATCATGTGAATGCTTGATTGGATAAAGTAAAGAAAACAGGTTACGTCAAGCAGAAGACAGAGCTTGTGCCCGCCCCAAAATTGATCAGATCCGCTGGCTTGGAAGGTCAAGGTTTTGTACTTGCAAGCACGCACAGACCAATTTTGGAGCTTACTGTAAAATCATGGTCAACTTCGTTCCCCATACATGCTTCTTCTCCATTGGTAGAAATGGTGCTGCTGCTGTTTCCATAGTTGCCACGTGCAAATTATACAGATGTAGTTAAGTTGACCCATTATCTGCTTTGAACTCCGAAACAAAGCTTTTTTTTTTGCCAACGTGCTCTTATAGATGCAATGCTTTGTTCCACTTGATTCTGTCCTCATACGGTCATACTATATATCTAGATGTCATAGTCGCTGCTCCTCTTTCCTTGTAAACTTCCGTCCTAGGAATTGGAAACCTGACCCGCCAATGACTTGATTTAACGGTCTTGATAGAACCGGTCAGGAGATCCATTAAAATACTACAAAGCTTACCACATTGTGGGCGACTACATTAGGCAACGGTTTTCTTACACCCGACTTCCTTCGTAATCATGCGCCAACTGTCAAACTGAGCCACAAACCGTCAAAATAGGGCCGCTTAAGCGAATTGTGATTACTCGGCAAATTTTCCCTCTCCTCTGTTTTTCTTCTTTGAAAGGAAGAGCCGATGGAGACTCCACCACTCCAGGAATAGCGGTAACCGACTCCACCACTCTTCCTTCGTCTCCATCCTCCGTGCATAAACGCCGCTTTTCTTTTCGTCAAAACATTCGCTTCTTTTGCTTCATTTAAATTGGCCACGAAAAATTACCATTCAATTGTTAGGAACCAAAAAAAGGGTATACGCACTAGACAGAGGAAATATCGCAAGAGACGGAAGGATTTTCATTTGGGTTTCCAAAACATAAGACTTCTGAAGAACAATCAAATTAATTCTGACATGAAGAAAAATAAAAGTTTGGGTTTAAAAAATCTTAGGCAAGCAATGGAACAAAAGCATGTACCGTTGTCGGCGTTGGGTGGGGGTGTGGGGGTAGGAGTGGGTCTTGGGTTGGCTTCGGGTCAGACCAAATGGAACGGAAGCAGTTCGACTGCAGCAACTAACATCACTTGGAGAAGTTGAAGAAAGAATTGCTCCGCCAAATCGTTGATGGCAGAGACAGCCAGGTCACCTTTGATCAGTTTCCCTACTATCTCAGGTAACTTTACATTTTTCTCGTTCTTGTTTGATATTTGAAAAATAAATTATTTTTTCATAGTAACAAAAAAGAACGTATTTTTCTTTTTCAGTCTTTGAAAACGTTTGTTTTTAATGATGGAAAACTGCTAAACTTATAATGCTGATCATTTTCACATGCTCTTCTGTTTTCTTGTGTTTTTAAATTGAATTTCTCAGTTATCTCGCTCATTTATTTTGTATATAACTATCCTAAGATATTTCTGCTTACCCAATATAGTGTATTATGTGGTAGCTTGCCAAACCCAAGATGAAGATTATTTCCTTTTTTGGAACAAATAGGTGTTAAAGGCTTAAACTCCATACAGGTTTAGATGGATTTTATAGTTTGATGCGTGTGCTTGATAACAAACGCCTAATTTTACTGAATCTAATAGCAAGATAAAGGCTATCTTGTGTTTTACTTGATGATGATGTATCCAAGTTACAAAAAGGCAAGGGGAATAGGCAATATTAATTTTTCATTGTTCGAATGATCTGCTTACTGTTGAGTTGTCATCCTTTAATCTAGTCCTGCTTGTTCTGACATCTTCATCCTGTTGGTTTCGTTTGGCAGCGAGCAGACTCGAACATCGCTGACTAGTGCTGCCTATGTCCAATTGAAACATGCTGATGTTTTCAAGTATACCAGGAACCTTTCCCCTGCTAGTCAAGCCATATTGCTATCAGGACCTGCAGGTTGGTTGCCCGGAATCCTTTTTCTTACTGGCAGGCTATACTTCACATTTTCCGTATTATCTGTTTCTGTAAAGGTGCTAATTGCATTATTTCTTTTTTTTTGTTGGAGAACTTTAGCTCCAAATGCTTGCCAAAGCTTTAGCGCATACTTTGAATCAAAGTTGCTGCTGTTGGATGTAACTGACTTTTCCTTAAAAGTGAGCATTGCACATTTTCATTTCCCCCATCCTTTACCGTGCCGTGTCTTTAAGCTTCAAGTTTTTACATTTGATAGTTTAAATGGTTACCTATGTACACATTCAAAGTAAATATGGAAGTGGCAAAGAATCTGTAAGTTTTTCTCTTTTTTATAGTCAAATTTTCTCATATGGCACATAGAAATGGGTTCCTCTGCTTTTGATTTTTCCCTAATCTTTGATTCTGTTGTGCAGTGTTTCAAAAGATCCCCTTCGGAGTCAACACTAGAGCGATTGGCTGGCCTATTTGATTCATTTTCACTCCTTTCACAGGAGGAACCCAAAGGTACAGTAGAAAATTTTTGGTTTCCAGTACTTACGTGAAGTTTTTTTTCTATCTTTTATATCCATATCATTTATTGAATCTAGTAGCAGAACTGAAATATCTAATTTCTTCAATTCCTATGATGTAGATACTGTTTACAATAGTTGTGTGTATCCTTCTTTGACTATCAACTCTAAGTTCTATTGCAGGTACCTTGAGGCGGCAAAGCAGTGGTGTGGATATTGTATCAAGGTATTGAGAAAATATTCCTCATTAATCTCAAAGAAATGCGTAGCCTGGAGTTTAGTCTTCTGTTTTTCAATATTTCTGGTTCTTGTAACTGCATGCATCAGATAATATCAATAGCCTTGCTTCTCAACGTAGTCATGCAAATCCAGGTTGTCCTTAAGTTTTATTAATTAAAGGCTTTTTTTTTGTCAAAATTAATGAAAGGCTTAAAAAGTAGTTTTTTTAAACTTCTTTTTGCAGTAAAGAATAGAAATTTTTGGGTGAAATAGTTGTAAGTTTTTCCTTGAGTGCAAGGTTAACACTAAAAACCACAAATTTTAGTTCACAACAAACAAAAGAAATCTCCTTCATAGTAACTTTTTAGGACAGAATGTAGAACCAAGCACTTCATTACAAGCAGCTAACAAACGGTGCTATTATCTCTCATGAGAAAGCAATAAGAAAGTAGTAGGCCATTCTTGTGTTTCTTCTCTAGCCCTTAGGTCTCTGTTCAGAATTTGTACTAGACAAGGAAATGCAGGCAATCCTATAACTGAAATATAGAATTGTGAGTTGTGTTGAAGAGATTCAGAGTCGTCTCTTATTATCCTGAATGAACAATAAGATTTTTGAAGCTGGTGGTAGTTAAACAACTTTGCTTGGTCTTTCTTCAATCAATTATTTGAATTTTATAAGGACAAAGGTTTCATGTTAATCACGGATTTTGAATCAATCACTGATGATTAAAAGAATCCTCCAACATGGCTGGAACACTTTCCCTTCTCTTGAAATCTTAAGTACTCTCTACTATTTATACTTCATATTCTTATTTTCCAAGTTCATTTTCCCACCGCTCATAGCTGCTTTTTTTTTTTTTTCTCCCTTCTTTTTAGCTCCTCTGAGGAGGACAAGCAGTTTGTCTTTTGATGAGAAGTTTCTTATACAGGCTCTTTACAAGGTAGTGCCATTTTGGCATGCATGTGAGTTGCAGCAGAATTTTAATGAATCTTATTTATAAATGAGATCATCTTTTGTTTTGAAATAAATGATGACAAACAGCAATTCTGAATTGAATGCAGGTGTTGGTTTTTTTGTCAAAAGCCAATCCTATTGTACCGTATCTTAGGGATGTTGACAAGATCTTGTTTAGATCACAAACAATTTGTAATTTGTTTCAAAAAATGTTGAAGAAACTGTCTGGAAATGTGTTGATCCTTGGGTCACGAGTTGTAGATCGGGGTAATGATGACAGAGAGGTGGATGAGAGGCTAGCTGCCCTTTTCCCTGGCAACATTGAGATCAGGCCACCAGAAGATGAAAAACATCTTGTCAGCTGGAAATCTCAACTGGAAAAGGACATGAAGATGATCCAAGCTCATGATAATAGAAATCACTTCATATTCAGCAAACAATCTTGATTGTGATGATCTAGATTCAATCTGTGTGGCAGACACAATGGCCCTCAGTAAATACATAGAGGAGGTATCAGCAATTTCTTATCAATTGATGAATAATAAGGATCATGAATACAGAAATGGAAAACTCGGGATATCATCAAAAAGGTCAGATTAGTTTTTCTAGCATGGTTGATGTACCATTAACATTACATTTTCTGATTAGATCACATTGATGCAGTTTGTCACATGGATTAAGTATATTCCAGGAAGGAAAGTCCATTGGCAAAGACACATTAAAACTGGAAGCACAAACTGAAACATCAAAGGTCTTCACGCTAACTATTTGTTTTTTAACATTAGACAGAAGGAATTAAATGGTAGATTACTAAGCCTACCTTCCCATTTTGTTCTTTAAGTATTGTAGGAAGCAGGAGCGGTTTCTGCAGGTATGTAGCCAGAATCAAAATCCGAAAGCGCAAATCCTGAAAAGAAGAGTGAAACAGAGACGATAGTTTTGGCAACAAAGATTGAGGGTGAAATTTCTGCTCGAGCCTCGAAAGTTCCTGTGAGTTTTTTGTCTTCTTTTAGGTACATTTTATGGATGATATTGTTTGAATAAATGCACCTCAAAATTGCAACTATTTTGAATAATTTAACCAATCACCAAATTTACCCCTTTCAGGAGTAAGGAATTGTGAAAATAATTTTGTAGTAGTTCCACTTCACAAAATTTTCAGGTAACCAGTTCCTTCAATATCCGGTTTTTTCATCCTTTATATCACTTTGTACTTGTGGCAGGAAGTTCCTCCGGACATGAATTTGAAAAGCATATAAGGCCAGGGGTCGTACCAGCAAATGAGATCAATGTAACATTTGCTCACATTGGTGCCTTAGATGAGACCAAAGAATCCCTGCAGGAGCTAGTGATGCTTCCTCTGAGAAGGCCAGACCTTTTTAAATGTGGACTTCTAAAGCCTTGCGGCGGAATATTGTTGTTTGGTCCTCCTGGCACTGGGAAGACAATGCTGGCCAAGGCCATTGCCAGAGAGGCTGGAGCAAGCTTCATTAATGTATCCATGTCTACCATTACTTCTAAATCGTTTGGTGAAGATGAGAAAAATGTCCGAGCTGTGTTCACATTGGCAGCCAAGTTCTTTCCAACTATTATATTTGTTGATGAGGTTGATAGTATGCTTGGTCAGAGGACTAGAGTTGGAGAGCATGAAGCCATGTGGAAAATAAAAATAAGTTTATGACTCACTGGGATGGGCTCTTGACAAAGCCTGGTGAACGTATCCTTGTCCTTGCTGCGATCAACAGGCCATTTGACCTTGATGAAGCAATCATTAGGCGTCTTGAGCGAAGGTACTTATGCTTACTGATAATTTTAAATTACAGAACTGTCTTACATCTTGGCAGAAGCACAGGTTCTACTTGCATTTGTACCATTTTTTTTGCTTCACAAAAGGTGAAATTCTAATTTAAAAAATTTCAATTTGAAGCTCCATTCTGTACTCAATCTGCAGCCTATTGCTCTCATTAAGTAGTTGAGTAGTTTAGTATGCAGAGAACGTAATTTGTTCAAGAATTGATACAGTTCAAAGCTTATACATCTCTTAAATGATCATCTGAACACTTTATAATTTCCTAAATTGTGTAAATTGCTACTGGAGAATTGGCACCAATGAAATTAATTGAATCATTGAATTCTTTCAAGGAATCATGTTTGTTATAGTAACCGTACTCATTTTAACAGAATCATGGTGGGGCTTCCAGCTGCAGAGAACCGGGAAAAGATTTTTAGAACTCTTTTGGCAAAAGAAAAAGTAGAAGAAGGTCTAGACTTCACCGAGCTTTCATTGATGACGGAAGGATATACTGGAAGTAACCTAAAGGTTTGCATTTTGATAAGATGTTATCATTTAGATTAGTGATTAAAGTATAATCAATGTCATTTCCTGTTTAAAAACAGAACTTATGCACAACAGCTGCTTATCGGCCAGTTAGAGAGTTAATACAGCAAGAGAGATTGAAAGATCTGGTGAGTTCATTACTTCCTTTAAGTCCTTGACATCCACCTGTTTTTGTTTTAAACAAAGAAAATTATTTTTCTTGAAGGAAAATTTCAGTTTAGACATTTATTTTCAAGCAAATGCCTGGAATAAACTATAGCCTTTGCAGGAGGGAAAGCAGAGAGCTGATGAAGAGCAGAACAAAGAAGATGCCTCAACTAAAAAGATGCTGCAGAGGAAAGAGTCATTACCTAAGGCTATTAAATACGGAAGATTTTAGGCAAGCAAAGAATCAGGTAACTCCATTGTTAGGAGCAGTTGATGGTCAAAAAAATATAATGGTTTTTTCTCTCTCAAAACCTTTAGCAGACAATCAACAATATCTTTATCATTTGTGTTGATATGACACGTTAGATCGACCTGACATGATCAGTGTTATTTCAATTTGACTCTATCCTAGTTATCTCTTTATAATCCTTTTGGTTTACTTATAAATATGAAGACTCATACATCATCCTATAAATATGAAGTCTCATACATCATAAAGGCAAGTACATCTCAATCACTCTCTCTTTTCATATTTCTTTACTTTCTTGTCGGTTTGATTTTTACTGATTTGTGTGTTAAAGTGTAAATGTAAAAAACATCCCTTATCTTTATCTCTAACCGTTTTTTTCTTTTTTGAATTTATAGAAATACCGAAGCTTGACGCCATCATCCATAATCAAATGATTCAATAGCGTGTTACAATTCATTGATTGTTTTCTTATTTGTTTCTCACAAATTATTTATGTTCCATTTTCCCGCTAGGCAGGTGACAGCTATCTTTTCTTCGGAGGGAGCTGGAAAGAACGAGTTAAAAATGGAGAAGGGGGTTCAAGAAAGAAGGAACAGTTATCATACTTCCTATGATTACGGTTACAAGCACCATGAGAAGTATTTTATAATGACTCAAATCATCCTTCATAAAAGTGGGTGAAAATTCCGATCAATGAATAAATAAGATGCCAAATGGGACCTGAAAATCCGTCCCTCTTGGTAGCTAAGTCCTGTTGTGAAGCAGATAAAAGTTGCAATATTATTTTCACCATAGTTTGGGTTGTGGTCTACAAGTATAATGCTTCAGATACAGCTTGTTTTACTTTATTCTTGGAGTAGGGTGTTAAAAGCCAGCAGTCTACGCAATTTCCAACCAAATTGCGAGCGTACAACAACCCCATGCTTAAGTAGATCGTGTTGAAACAATGCTATTTGCTAGTTGGTATAATTGCAGCTCTTGTGGAGATAGAGCTTTTACACATCCACAGGGCATCCTCAAGAACTATAAATGCACTTTTAATTATATGAAATATAACGCAACTAGATCTGTTTTAGAGCCGGCTATTAGTCCAAGTTCGGCATGGCAAAATTTTAAGAGAGTTTGAACAAAAAAATTAAGTTCCTTAAACAAATTTGAACATAATTTTTAAATTTATTTAAATTTTAAATTAAATTTTTTACAAAATATTTAAGATCTAAACCCAATCCTAATTTACATATATATAAATTTTTAATTTTTATATATATGTAAAATATATAAAAATTAATTTCTATATATATATAAATTAAAAACAAAATTTTTTTTATATTTTATTACACCTATTTTTTACTTTTATGTTATTTTTATTTTTTATATATATATAATTTTTGTTTTTAATTTTTATATTGTATGAATTAAATATAACCTCATTAAATTTAATTTAATCAATTTTTTTAAAATTTTATTATATAAATTAAATTTAATAGCTAAACTTAAATTTTTTTTAATTTAAACCAAGTTTAAAAATACTTTTAGATTTGAAATTTCAAAATCTCATCGGACTTTTTGAACCGAGTTTAATAAAATCTTTAAATCTGAAATTTCAAAATCCCATCAAGCCGAACCTGGCCCTTGAACACCTCAACGGCAACAAATTAGTCTACTTCAGTTTTATCAACATTATAGGATCTCGTTTGATTTCATTTATACACAGGCTGGCATTAACATCTATCCGTAGGCTGGAATTATGCGCAATTGTCTACGCAGACACGTAACAGCAATTTAAACGATTATGATTGGAGGTCAATCAGTCCAAAAACACAGAGCAAAGTGACCATTCCGAAAGGAATCCAGAACAATTTTGGAGAACTTTCAACCCAATGTACAATGCACTAATCAACATGCAATATGATAACATATTGTCACATAGCTTATAGATCCATGGAAAGGCTACCACGTGTGTAGCAAAAACAAGATTTAAAAAAAAATCCCATATTCATCAACATTGAGAACCCAGAAACTACGAAAATAAAGGATGACAGCCGGGTTCTGGCTTATACTGGATAAAATTTAACACCACCTTCACAAAACGCAGCTACCAGATGTATGTCAGAACCTAGCAACACCAACATCTTGGTCGGTGAATCTAATCCTTCTTCTTTTCCTTTAATGGTCCCCATGGAATCTTATTTAGAACTTTAGCATCAAACACCGCATATTGCTTCTTAATCTCATGCATTGCTTTCTCAGCAAATGGGTCCACCTTGTCCTCGTATTTCTCATACAGCACAGGTACGGTATGAAGTAGTACAAAGACTGTTTTGCAAAATCATTGAAATAAAATCAGGAAACGAAAATGTTTGTAACGGTTAAAAAAACAATGCGCTTGAAGGCAACTCCAATACCTATGTAGAACAATGTCAAGAAGTTGCACCAACTTCCCACAATAGACAAGACCCACAAGCCAGCAATCACCTGAACAATCATAATGCCATTCCAATATCATTATCAAATGCAAAATAACATAATTCAAAATCTTCATATCAATAAAATGATCTGGACATAGGAAACCATGTAACCATTGCTTCGCTATCTTAATTGCAAGTTGGATGAATAATTGCATATTACCAACCAGAAAAGAAAGCAATTCAGTACAAGAAAACAAGTAATCAACATACAGAGAGGAACTTCTTAAGATCTCTTCCTGATGCAATATCCCGCAGGACAGAAAAAGCCCAGTTAATCTCAAAACTAAGTGCTTGGGCAAATTCTACAACTGGTTCCTTAGGGATTTGAACTTCGGGAATGCGAGGTGGAGACCTACTCAAAACAATTTATGTTAACATGAGCAAAAAGAAACCTGAATCCAAATATAACCCCAAAGGCAGACAACAAATTCAACAACTTACTTGTTGATGAAGGTAGTAGCATTTGACCACAAGAAGAGTATTGCAAGGGCAAGTATTAACACGTGACACACTAAAGTGAGAAGGTGGTACTCAAGCAACTCAAATAAAACCCATATCACAGTAGCAACACCAAGAGCTCCGGCCGAAATCTTTTTGTTCCTCCACAGGAGAATGTCAGCCGCTATTACACACCCAATTTCATTACATAAGTATGCATCATAAAAAGAATTCCAGTCAAGAGGTAATAATTACTGATGATAATCAATTGGAATATCAAATTATTATCGTCAGGGAAGTTATTGATAATCAATACTACAACGTTTTGAAACTTTTAATACAATAATATAATCCCAGAATTTGTTCGCTCCCATAAAGCAAAAAAGTAATCTCTCCTAGAACCAATCGCATCCATTCGGTTAAAGATCTAGAATCCCAAACTTCTTTTTCATCCCAAAACAAATATCAACAGATCAAAAACCATAATTCAGCTCAACCAACATCAATTAATCAAAATCGAATGCTCGATCTAAATCACTGAGCCAGATCTAACTCTTCAATGACCACCAATCAAATAATAAAAATGGGAATTTAACTCTGATTCATAAAGAAAATCAAAATTAAGAAAAAAAACCCAGACTTCTAGAAAACTTAAAAATGGAGTGAACAAATTTAAGAAAAGAAGAAAAGGGTTTTTGCAACATACGTTTGCCTCCACCGAAAACGTGGTGGACGGGCCTTTCTCTCCCAAAGAGACGGAAGACCTTGGCCTTGATCGACGATTCTGATGGCTTATCGTCTTCAGAATCCGACGATGACGACGATGAATCATGGCCGTGGATCTTCTCCGTTATCTTCTCCATCAACGATTCCTCGTGCTTCTCCTCATGTTCAGCCATTTTTTTCACCCAATTTCTAAAACCCTAACTACTCGTTTCGAAAAGCTTTGTAGATTGAAAGAAAAAAAAAACACACACACACACACAACAGTTGTGAAAATTTCCAGAGTGTTCTATCTTCCAAGCTCGAATCTTTTTTGTGGCTAAATAGAGTGTGAACACGTTTGATTTAATCTGGACCGCTTGATGGAAAGATTTTGATCTGGACCGTTGATAGCTTTGGAAATTCCGAACCTATAGGCTTGGAAAAAACCGGTACCCGAAGTGGAAAAAGATAAATAAATGGGGAAGTACGTTTTATATAAGTTCGAGGATTAACTGTCGTCCGATTTTGACGGCGGTGTTTCCGAATATTATTACGACACGTGGAGTTCCAGAGCCGTTCGATAGAGGCATTGATTGGTAAATAAGTGTACTTGCATTACATGGGTGCATGTGAGGGAGGGCAAAGTACTGAATCTAAAGCTAATTCCAGCAATTCGAATAATTAATTTTAAAACATTATATTTAATAATTTTAAATTTAATATATTTTAATATTTTATTGTACCTATGTAAAAAATCCTAAATTATTAAGCAAAAGGTAAGTAAATTTATGACTTTTAAATTCAATTATATTTAATTGAAGGACATATACTTAATAGGTTGGTTTATATTTGTGGTCAATAATAAAGATAACTTAAAAAACGGATTCTTTTAAAAAATAATTAATTGATTTGTATAATATTTTCCATGTATCTTCTAGATTTGAAAAAATAATACAAAATCTAGATGCTTCTAGCAACGATTCTTAATTAATTGACTTCTACGTTGTTGTTAGAACATCATTTGAGGCATACCAATAACATGTACTTGTAAACGTTCCAAATTCATCCACTATACGGAGTTGTGGACATCCATGTTCATGATGAGAACCAAACTTCCAAAATATGCCAAAGGACACCCAAAAATGAAAAGAGAAAGAGTAAGAATCTATGCTTTTAGTAGTGATGTTAATGTGTTTGAACCAGGAGAAAATCTGGTGAAATCTGTAGCTTATTTTGTACATAGAGCAATTTAGCCGGTTGTCATTAGGCCATCATCTATCATCTAATAGCCGTAAGTGGGAGTTTCCTCATGGGGCCAGATGAGGAAGTATCTTTTCTCCAAACGAAAGCTAACAAAAATGTGAAGGGAAGACAAAGATGTGGCTATAAAAAAAAAAAAAAAAAAAAAAAACTCCAAAAGTTGAATAACAGCAAAATGTTACTATCAAAACCCGATTGCAATGTTTGAAATTTAAATTGAAAAAAATGATTTAGGATTGGGAGATTGTTAGTCATCTTTGACATGATGTTGATGACCCTACATCCAGCTTCTATGTGACAAACATTCATAAAAAGTGAACACAATTCAAGCTTTTATAACAAATCTGATCTATACGCCTTCAAAAAGCAAATGATTCAGAAAATTGTGGGGTCAGGAGACAAATGCAAGCAAAGCTGATAAATTTCTGCACCCATCTGTACCTGGACAGAGTATGCCCTGATATTGCTTCAACCCAAATTTTTCATTTTTCGTAATGATTGGGTGGAGAGAAACTAAAATGTGTAATTTGGGATATTCATCCAAGGAGCATGCAGGCATCTCATTAGCAAATAATCGTTAACATGATGATGATGATGTCCAAGTAAAATGTGGGTTTCCCATCACTTTAAAGTCATTAGCTATTATGTAGGCTAAGTTTAACTTCAAATGTTGGACATCTATAAAGCAAATAAGTTAGTCGTTGTCTTGCCATATATGAAACTAAATACAGCCACCCTACCTTCAAGACCAAGCAAGACTAGATCAGCAAGTAGGATTTCAGCTTCAGTGATCACTCCAAATTCTCATTTTCCCCATTGCCATAATAATAACCTTGTGATAGTCAACAAAATATTTTTACTCTCCCCACCGTCTGTATATCTACTACTTTCACTTTCCTAAAACAAAGTGCTTTGAAACAGACTGACCATTTTTTTTAAAGTGTTGGTGGCTAGTAGACTATATTATATCAGTACTTAGAGAATCAACAGATGTGAGAACTAAACAGCATATCTCTCACCAACTAGCATGATCATTAATTAGTTAACCAATTAAGGGAACTTTTGTCATGGATTAACCTTAAGGACCATCCTTTGGTCATAGACTGCACCACTTCACGGCTTGTTATGAATACCAATCTAGGTTTAACCACCAAGATTGTGTTCAAATCTTTTGACAGATAAGTCATCAATTGCAACGCTCTAATTTCATGTCAAGATATTTTAAAGATCTATTATGATAAATATATATATATATATATATAAAATCTTAAATTCAAATTTATGAGGTGATTTTTTTGAGATAAAATTATGAGGCTTTGAGTTCAAAACAGATAATATATCGTAAATTAAGTGCGAGTCTCCACAAATAATATCAAAACGTTCACTAGTCGAATTGGAGTTAAGTGTTACAACATGTAAGTCACCTTTAAAATCTTAACCTTTAATGTGAACTTATAAACTGTGTGTACTTTGTGTTAGGCTTATTTAAATTTGGTGTGATTTGATAAATCTATAGGTTTTGTGTTGGATTTAATGGGGATGTCAAATTTTAACAAGAAGAGTTTGTAACGTCTTAATTCACATCAAGATACTTTGAGGATTTATTATGATATACATGTAGAGATTTAAACCCAAACTTAAAAATTTTTTTCACATAATAAAATCGTAAAATCTTTAAGTTAAAGCAGACAATATCATTGAATGCGGGTTTCCACATCAATATATAGCAAATTTTACTAATCAAGGTGAATAAAACCTTGCATATGTAGAACCAAATTCTATGTTTGCGGAAGTTAAGTTCTCCAAAACCCCAATCAATGATCATTCTACCTAAACATGTTCTCTGAATTTGGGTTTACCTTCAATTGAATCTAGACATCATTCACAAATTATTGCAATAAATGACAAAATCGCAATTTTGCATCTCAGTCTATAGAATCCTACAAAACAACTAATCATCAGCAAGAATCTCTTGATATTTTATATGCAGACACCAAAAACATTTAATTAATGGATTGACAGATACTCATAACCATGATTCTTTACCAAGATCCACCAACTACCCAAAAGACCAGACTGCAATTTTAACTCCCAACAGTTTTTCCTCACCATATTGCAAATAAAACGACTTTTTGTTTCTTGAATCTTGGTCAAGCAACTAAAAGGGACCATAACATTAAAGCAGGAAAAACATGCGTATTAAATTAAATGAATCAACATACATGAATTCTGCACGGATGAAACATATAAATAATGCAGAACAGACGACAACATACACACAGTTGAACAAAGCATGCATATAAGAAAGTCAACATCTCATCACAAGTTATGTTGCATAAGGCAGTAAAGTCTATAGAGACTTTCCTTTTCTTCACCCATAAACTTTTTTTTTTCTTCATTTTTGCAGAGAAAAAGAAGCTAAAGTGTTGGATGATCCTACAATACTAAACAAACTAAAAGCAGAAGCAAAGAAACAAAAAAAAAACAAATCTGCCAGAGAAAAGTATAGTAGGGAAGTATTGGAATTACCTGATTTGATGCTGTGAAGAGAGAAAAAGCCATGCTTTAACTGGCTTCACGAAAGCAGCTTGTACTTGGATACGCTTCCAGATAACAAAGACTTCAGCTTCAATTGCCTGAAGGTGCTCATTGACCATATTTGAAGCCAATTTCTGAGAGTTGTTTTTACTGGTTTGACCAAAATAACCATGTTGGAGGGTTATAATTTGAAGCTACCGTCCGCAGTCTTTGAAGGTTATAAGGGCACTGTTGTCATTCAAGTCAATGGAGGCTTTTCCATATGAATTTAAATGGTTTTGTTCGAGGCATATTACTTTGTTTGAGAAAAAAGAACATTTCAACGAATACACGCAAAGTACCATGTGCCTGGCTTCTCTTATCTACCAATAACTAGTTGCATAAATATATATATATATATATATATATATATTCTTTCTGTCATGACGTAAACTTGTCTGCTTACACTAGGAAAAAAAGAAAAATAATTAAATTGTGTGACAAATGCAAATTGGGTAAAGGATTGTGACCCCAAAAAAGGTGTTGGCAACCAGAGAGGGCCAAGATTTTTTTTCATATTATTAAAAAAAAAATGTTTCATATTCACACATGCCCTCAATCTTTTATACAAAATAAATTTAAATCATTAATCTTTTATTACATATAAATAAATTTAAAATAATAACGTGTAAAATAGCATACATGTCAAAATGATGCATAAGTTTTAATAAATTGTTTTATTTATTTTTTATCCAAATGATACCTACTTTTATATTATTTTATACATCATCTTACATGTTAATTGTATTATATAACCAATGGTTAGTCTTATTTAACTTAATTGGTTAAGGCCTTAAATTCATTTTATACAAAAGTTGAGGGTATATTCGGTATTAAAACTAAAAAATTAGAGAAAACTTTGCAATTGGGCCTTTTTGAAACTTAAAAGCAAGCCAGGAACCTTGGGCCTCGCTTCAGGGCTGAAAGATACTACAAAATTGGGCTGCACCTCTGCAGCCTGTAGACCAGAAAACAGAGTGATTTGGGCTTAGGGAGAAAATGATTTACCAACCCAATAAACCTCCAACTTTAATAAGAAGGTGGCAGTCGCCAAGATTTGGCTAAGTTCTTTATTAACCGTGTCAAATCCAATCGTGGTTGAGCGACCAGCAGAGCAACTATAAAGTACACACACAAAAAATAAAAAAAATCATGGAGCTAGAAATGGGATATGATTGAGCCTTAAACCTGAAAAGGAAGGGCTTGTTGTTTTCCACGAGAGAAGATGAAAGAAAAAGGGGAAGTAATGGGCCACCCTTCATATTCAAAAGGAAAGTAAGTGGGAACAAAAAATGCCAAGGCTGTGATTACCATCACAATATTAGTGGGGATATTCTAACATATAGTTTCAACAAATCATTGTTTTCCCAAAGTTTCTTGTGATTTATTGATGTAAATACAATGAATGTGGGGTCGGTTTTGAAACTTTTGTACCTGCCTCCAATTAACAAGACAAAATGGTTAGGAAATCAGGGGATTTTAGAGGGTAAGATCCCTTTTCCAAACTAAAGTAAAAGGTTACTCTAGTTCAGTAGAACCTAGATAGTTTCAGTTTTTATGCATATTTCTTTTTCATTTTCTTTCAAGAAGTTTGGCCTTACGTGTTCCTGAACCGGGAAGAGAAATTTTTACTGCCATTCATACATGCATGCGCCTCTGATATGAACCCTAAACTAGTACTAGTTTAATAAGGTCAAGTTTTTGGGCTAGCTGCGGAAAAACCTACCCAACAATAGAGTTTTTTACTTACTTTGTTGAAAGATTGCGGCCCTTTAAAAAGGTGCTAAACCATGTGGAAGAATGTGGGAATATCAGTTACTGATTCGATCAATTGCGACGGATGCTTTTAAAACTTAAAATATACCCGATTCTATCTATTGGACCAATAATCCATTGATAATATAGTAGTAGTAGTAGCTTGGAAGCAGCAGGTAGGTAGCTACATTTAAGAGTAAAGGGGGTTGTTCTGTCACTTCCATGGGACCCTTTTCCGAAGAAAACTTCCCTCAAGTAATAAAACTATGGTGGTTGTCCATACATCGGACGGTTGCTATCAATCTCTCTTTCTCTCTCTCTCTCTCTCTCTCGCTCGAAATGCGGCAGATGGGCAGTCCCTTATCTTTTTGTTGTTATTGAAATCCAGAAATCCAGAACCAGACTTTATCCTTCGTGTAAGGAAACTTCACTCTTTTTCGTTGAGATACATATAATGTCAAAAGAAGGATATGGGTTATGGCCATCAGGCTGAACTAGCAAACTCTCGAGCTCAAAGCTTTTTTTCTAGTGAAAGTCTCGATCGGAAGTGGATTTATGCAAAGGTCCCCTACATGGGCACATGATTTTTCTACGGAAGTATAGCCAATTCGGATTCTGCAGCTCGCAGGGGCTTGGTCCCCGGGATTTGTCCTTTTCGTCTGTAAAAGTAACTGTGAATTAAACTCAGACCTAGGCTAAAGTTTAAAGTCAACAGTAGATGATAGCTTCAAGAATCACTGTTCTTCCTTTGATAATTTGTGTAAAATTTTACTATGAAACAACAATCATGTATATAGTAATTCGCTAAGTCGATGAACTACCGTGTCGGTGCCACAATTAACACATACAATCTTACCATGTAAAAGAGAGGGATGTTCAAAAAAAAAAAGGTGAATTTTCATAGTATTAAATATGTTTTTCTTATATTTTTAGGTATAACATCATAAACCATATGATTCCATAATGATTTGAGGTTTTAAATTATCACAAAAGATTCACAAATTTGTGTAATTATGAACTAAAAAATCACAGTTCGAGAATAAAAGGAGAGTTAAAAAGAGTATTATCCAACTCATTCAACAAATGAACTTGCTATAAAACAAAAAGGATGGGTAGAGATGCAGAACTTATTACCTTGCCAACAACCAGCAAAAATACAGTAAAACCACGTAAAAGATAAAACATTTTACGGTATATTAGTAGTACATAGTGTATGTACACACACTTCCCCTCTCTCTTCTCTTATAACTCTGTCTTCTGTCATTTTTTTTTTTCTGAGCATTTCAGACTGCTCTCACATGACTGACCTGCTGGTTGCTGCAGCCACGTATATAGTACAAGACAAAATAGAGGCCAACACTCTTCCTCTCTTTCTTTCTCTCTTTACTCTCCTTTTCTCTTCCTTGGTAAAAAAGCTGGCCCGTCCTCTGTTCACTACTGTCACACCCACTTCCCATTAATAACCCTGAAGCCTCCGCCTTCTTTCTCTAATTCTCTCTAACACAAAAAAAAAAAAAATCCCTTCTTTTCCTTTTCTTGTTTTTATTTTAGTCCTCTACACTAAAATCCATCTTCAGGAAGGACTCAAAATTTGTGTTTTTGTTTTTTTCTTATTCTGGCTCTCCCAACAATGGAAGCTTTTAGCTTGCTTAAGTATTGGAGAGGGGGTGGTACTACTGGTGGAGCTGGCGGTAATTCTTGCGTTAATGCACGTTCGACCGCCACCGCCTCCGACACAACTACGATTGTGACGGCAGTGACTACTCATCAGGCGGTTGATGCGGATGATGATGACGACGACGATGATGGGCCTTTCTTTGACCTAGAATTTGCGGTTCCTGAAGAGGATGAAACGGAGGAAAACGAAGAGATTGATGAAGGAGATAATGTTGAAGATGGAGAAAGTGAGGATCTAAACGACGACGTTGATTCAAAATCCGATGATGGCTGCTCAGATGGTGAAACAGAGTTAAATTTTACACTCTCCTCTGGCTCCAGCGACGATCATTCTGATCCAAACTTGACCTTATCTCCTTCTGATGATTTGTTCTTTAAAGGAAGACTAGTACCCATTGAGCCAAACTCTTCTTTAGACTCAAAGCCTCCCCAATTCCCTGTCTCATTGTTGAAATCAGCCACCAAGTTTCGAGTTATGTTGTTAAGGTTCAAGAAATCAAAGCTTAACTCAACTGAAAAAACAGAGTCGGCTTCAGCTAATGGCTCTGTTTCTGTACCCGCAGCTGCACCAAAAATACAAGAAACAACCCAAGAGGAAAACAACAATAACAACAAGAACAAGTTTTTCACTGTGAAATTTAAGGTTGAAGATGTTCCTATAATGTCTTTGTTTTCCAGAGACAACAGCAAGTCCCAGAAACAACAGAGCTCCGAATACTCTTTTTCTGATGAAAAGAAATTCTCCAAAGATGTAATGCAAAAATATTTAAAGAAAGTTAAGCCTTTTTACGTTAGGGTTTCAAGAAAATACGCTGAGAAGTTAAGGTTTTCAGGGCAGTTAAGCTTTGGCTCTTTAAAACCTGCAATGCCACCGTCTACAGCGACTCAGAAATCTGTTTCGGGGAAGGTAACGACGGCGGAGAAGGGACAGGTGGAGATGGAGGTTGGGGAGAGTCAGGTGAATGGGAAGAACCTCAAGCAGGTGAATATTCCAGCTGGACTTAGAGTTGTTTGTAATCATTTGGGAAAGAGTAGATCAGCTTCCTCCGCCGTGGCGGCGGCTCCTCCTGCGCCGGCTTTGTCTAAGAGGAGAGATGATTCTCTGTTGCAGCAACAGGATGGAATCCAAAGCGCCATCTTGCATTGCAAGAGATCCTTTAATGGCTCTCGAGGTATTTTGTTTAAAGCTCATCACTTTACTTAAAGGTGACCCTTTTTTTTCTTATTAATTCTGTTTCTGGATGAGTTTTGAATCTTTTTTTTTCTATCTGCCATAGATTCTTCAGAGTCTACCGTGTTGCCAAGGTCTGTGAGTGACCCAACTCATGAAAAGTCAAATACTTTGTCAAGAACATCACCAGTTAAAGCTAAAGAATGAAGAATGCTGGAAACCCCAGTCTCCGTAAGTTTTAAGATCGGCTCGCAAAAGAAATATAAAAAGAAACAAAAGGCGGGAAAATTTGTCCTTTATCAGTGAATCAATCCTGTATTAATATTTCAGGACAAGGAAATCAGTTTTCACCTCTCAGTTGATTATCTTTCTGTAAATAAATGTTTTTCTTTAGTAGATAATGAATTTTTACTAGTAGTATTAGATAAAAGGGAAAAATGAGCAGCAGCTTATTTGTGAAGATGACTGGTTAGTAGTAGCTAGTTGGTCTCTTCTGCTCTCTCTCTTTCTCTCCATGATGTATGTAAAGCTCCTCTTTCTGTGAAAGTGAGAGAAGAATCAGATCTTTGTTATGAAGGCTTCATTGTTATCAGCTAATTTTGCGTTTTTTTTTTCCTTTTAATTTGTATTTCTTATTCCTGGGTCCCGGAGTCGGGACAAAATACTGTCTTTAGTGGTCAGAGAAGTGGGAAAGTGGAAACCAAAACAGTTAAAAAATAGATTTGAGGTTTTGACAAAAAGACCGACACAATAGGGTTAACGATTGGGCAGCAGCAGATTAGGGTAAAGTAGAAAGAAAGGGAATGGGCAACGGCATATGGGTTGGCATCTCCATCACGGCAAAAATTCCAACATTTTTATCTTTCTTTTTTTAGTCTGTGGAGCAGTCCACGTACGAGTTCTCTCATGGACTCGTTCCTTGGTTCTTGCTTAATTTTTTTTTCCCATTAGCTTTGGCCTAATCATGTATTGGAACTCGAGAAGACATGGATGTTGATGATGCGTCCCATTTTTTCTCTTTGGTGTTGTGAAATAACTTAGGAGATTCAGTTTGTCTCCCGGGCGGCAGTATTGGGTCAAAAGCGCTGCTGAGTGCCTGCCTGGTGCTTTGTCGTTTTGGCCAATAGTCGGCTTCTTACCGATTAATTTTTACCAACAGCAGCTATTTGCCCAAACTTTTGTTGCTCAAGCTTCCATTATATGAACTTAATTCTTCGTTTACTTAGTAAAATCGTAAAAAGAAATGAAACTAACAAATTCTTAGGAAAGAAAATGAAGAGAATGTTGTAGGGTAATAAATCGAGTAAATGATTGAAGTAAGAATCTTTTGGTTTTGGTGTCTGAAGCAGCATGCCCGAAAAACTTGATAACGGCATTGTTTTGTTCGCACAATACTTTGACTAATGCATTAGAAAGTTTAAATGGGCTTTCTAATCAGACTAAAGATTGAAGCACGCCGCACAACCTTTTTCAATTTCTCTCTCCAAAAAAACAAAGCAAAGAATCTATAATTATTAGTTCTTTGCAATCTTTTTTAGGCATAAGTGTACCATATTAGCCTCTGTTTGTCGGAAGAAGTGTTCAATGCATGTTGAGTGAGCCATTCTTTAGTGTTTATGATCTTTCGCGGATCATAAGCTTACTTCAAACAAGTTTTGTAATTGTCAACATGATCCTGGCCAATTTCTTCGAAGGTTTGGCTTCCACTACCTGACCAAGTAGTAACCAGGATGGTTTGTCTGATAGGAGACGATTAGATGAGGGCGGATATTAATAAATGCACTGTATTTGGTTTTGGATATCCGAGAGAAACATGTTAGCACTCGGCAGATTTTAACCTATATTGTAACTGCTATAGGGGACAGATCCCCTCAAAATGCCTGCATGGATGGCTTTTTGAGGCTGATTCATGAACATGGAAACTACTCTTTGTTTTCTCGATTTCATAAATGGATGTTTGAAACACAAATTTCACCATCCATGACAATTGCGACTGTTTTAAGGGGCACATACGCCCATCAAGAGCCCGCATGTGCGAGAGGGAGTGAGGGGATGCTTTTCCCCCCTTAATTGAGATTTGATAGTGATTAAACAGGCGTGATTCATGCAACCACTGAGAATTTTGCATTTTAATAGAGGCAAATGAGATTAATGCAGATTAAGGTTTTTTTTTTTTTTTTTTTTTTGGAAGTTATAAGTGGAAAAATGCATGGACTTGAAAAGGCTTGACAAAGTCCCCAAACAAGTTCTCATCAGCCTGAGGAAGAAAGATTGGCACTGCTTCCCGGGATGATTTAGCTCTTTAAAGTTGCTAGCTTAATAAGAATACAAATTTAACTCATTTATGTAATATATATATAAAAAATTAATATTCAACAAATTTAACATTAAAATTTCAGTAACTACAAATTTTTTTTTTAATTCTTATATTATGACGATGCTAGCCCAACAAGCAATTAAGCACGTAGGTCATTTTGAAAAAAAAAGAATATACATATAATTTAAAATTAAATTATATATTTCGTATGTGAACATGATTTAAGTATTTTCTCAATGATTTTGACATCACTTTTCTATTTAAACATTTTAATAATCTCCTAAGAAAAACTAATTATAAAAATATGTAAAAAAAAATTATCATATATATATTAATAGTGAATAAAAAAATAATAAAAAAGTGAGACGCATATAGAGATGATAATCTATCTTAACGAGAAGCTCTTAGGATTGATTTTTTTTTAAAATTATATTTTGAGTCGTGTCAAATAATAATAAAAAAATTAAGATAAAATCGAGATTGTGTTTTAGATAAACCTGTCTTGATCTTATTTGATATATATATAATTTTTTTAATTAATTATATTTAATTAATTATTTTATATTTATATTAAAAATTAATATTGTATTAATTTTATGTTTAATCAAATCGAATATAATATTATATAATATCAAATTAGATCTTATCAAATTTTAATATTAAAAAAATAAAAAATTATTAAATTAAATTCTATTATTATGGATATAAAATCAGATCAATTGACTCGATCTCTTGTCATCCATAGATGGATAGATGGATAGCAGATTTTAATCTTATAGAATTAAAAAATTTACTTTTAAGTGAATAAAAAACGACTTTTTTTCCTTTTCTCTTAAATTAAAATAAAAACTTGCTAAAAAAAGTTGTCGGCCGCGTTTTCCAGGTACGGCGGTTTGCGTTAAAATAAAAAGCTATGTCCTCTTTATGGGCCACGGCTGATGCAGTTGGTAAGGGAAAGTTGGCCAAGTTGACCCAACGAGGCTTATAAGAGCCAATGTCTTTCTCCTGAAAGGCCCAAATTATCAAAATTCCTGGGCCTCGCTATATTTTCAGAAACATTTGAACAAAAAAAATATTAAACAAAATTTTGCCAAAACGAACCATGCACAAAAACATTGGCCTTTTAACAGATTAATCAGAAAATCATACAACAGTCGAAGTGTCACGTTGGGGTTCTTCATTGAAGCATCAACTAAAAGTGTCACGTTCACATCAGTCCTGACTTGAGACTCCGTTTGGTAAAAAGTACTCCAGGGGCTGGATTGTTATAGAATCCATCCAGATCTTGAGATCCTGTATCCGAAAAACTCTGAAAAAAGGGACTAAAAGTAAAACAACCACGCGGCTTGAATCAATAAAGCGCCCAGATGCAGCCACTATACTGGATATATTTTCTCTTTTTCAGCTTCAAGGCTTCATCGTCGCTGCGAGCTTGGATATACCATATGGTAAGTGTTCTTAGTTTTGGTTTTTACAATGATGTTTTAGTTATTGCACATACAATATCATGAAGAAGTTGAGAAATTAATTCAGTTATTTGTCAAAGAGAGATTGCTTTCCATTGGATTTGGACGCCTATATATATCTTAATTACCAGCAGTTAATGAAATGGCTCCGTTAGTCCTATATGATTAAATCAGGATATTAAAGCTCTCAGTCTGTCTTCTTAAGTTCCCTTAATCTTGCTAAGAATCATAAATGTTAAAGAAAAGGAAGTAAGAACCAAAACCAGTAAGCATAAAATACAAAAATGAAATAAAAATTCAACAATAATAAATGTATATGATGACATCCTGTATAAGATGTATCTGTACACACAAGGAGATCGTCATCTAGCATATATAATGCTGTGAACAAAATAAATATATGTCGGCGTATAATTTCTCACATAACATAGTATTAAAAAAAACCAAAGAACTTGAAAACCAAGTTGTCGTCATTTGCAGTTCAGATCTTGGAGATTCCTTGTTGAAACATCGAATGTGAGGGTACAATTCATCTCTGGGGATTTCCTTTTCTTCATCAGTTTCATCAGTTCCACTTTTCCTGTCAACTTGGCATGGCTGTTCAATGTCAATATATTGGAACTCAGTTCAGAGGCAAGTCCTGTAGTGCTGGGCAATGCTCTGGAGTTTACTTCCACTGTAACATCCAATCTTTTGGTCGAACGAGCCCTGGCCCTGGCCTTAGGAATAATCGCCTCCCCTACTATTACACCATCGTACAGGAATGTCAGAGTACTGTAATCAAATCTGTAATGACCAAAATTGGTGTTTTTTACTGTAACTTGGGCAATGAACTTGAGGTCAAATGAAGGAGCAGCAGCAGCAGTGCCGGTGTTATTAGTTTCCATTGTTTCAATGGTGACTCTTCCAATTCTCACCTTTGGGTTCTTAACCCGCATGACAGTTAGTGCAAAAACCAGGATGACAATAGTTTGGAACACCACAAAAGCGGCAATATACACAGCATATTTGATTCTTTTCTTTCTTTTGAGCTCTTCCAATTGCAAACTGGCTGATTCTCCATCACTTCTCGGGTGCTCGTTGGCCGGTGCTAGGGGATGCATCTGCTGGTCTTTCTCAGCCATTTTTCTTTTGCTAGCTCAGAAACTGAAAAGAAAAATATTCTCTAATTTATCACTTTTCTTGATGTTTAAACTGAATTGAGAAAGTTTGTGGCAACTTCACCAAAGCAATCTGATATATATAGTACTCCAAAATCATTAGGGCGGTGAATTTAACATAGAAATAAACAAATTGTCATAGTGAAATATTGATGGTCAGAGAGGTTCCCCGAAATGGGAATGAAACGAAGAGTCTTTGTTTTTGTTCAAGCATTAAACGCGTGTAAGATTGGACTTTTTGACATTCATTCTAGATGGCCCCTTGACTTTGTTAAATGGTAAGAACTTCTCATCGTTAGGTTTCAAATTCTATTCAATCCGTTAATTGGACTAGAAAATATATTAGATATTTATCAGGGTATTATATTATTTTAAATTATTAGAAATTAATCGTTAATATTTAAATTATAAATTTGTACAGTTTATCCACAGATCACGTAATTGTTATTATATAATATTATATTTTTAATATTATAAGATAAAGAATTAAACAAGTTGCATCTTTTGAAGTGAAAACAAATATAAAAATTAGAATATTGAGAGGGACAAAAGAGTTATGTCTTCTTATTTATGTTTATGGCAATAACATTCATGTTTATTTATCGTTGAACAATTCTTTTGGGAAGACGTAGAAATGAAGGCTTTGAACATTAGAGGTGAAGAAATTAACTCCTTTTTCCTTCCAAATCTGAACTATATTGGGTCACAGTCATAAACTGTGTTCAAGGGACTCTTCGGAGGGTCAGAATGGTGGGGGACTCGGACTAGTTTTGTTTGAATCGGTTCAGTTTGCAAAGATGTATGTTAGAAAGCTGCATTCATCTAAATCTAATTAAACAAAAGAAAAAAAAAAAAAACTTATAAAATTTCTTAATTTATTATGGTCAATAAAATGGAAAAAATATCTTTTTATTTGCAGGACTTATCTAACTGATTTCCATCAACTTTTATGAAATTATATGTACAAATTAAAATTAATTAATAAACATGACATAACAAATTAATTAAATAGATTAATAAAATAACAACAAATTGAATGAAAAAAATTCACATATGATAAGATTTTATTCAATGAAATCCTTTTATTATGATTAAATTATTATTAATAAATATCAAGGTTTTTATGATAATTTATTCATATTTATTTAAATTATAGATGATTTTTTGCTATGATATCAAAACTCCTTTCACTTAACTTATTTCAATATCACATTGCAACTCTCTCTTATTTTGTTGAGTTAAATTTCAAGATAATTTTTTTTTTACATAATTTATATATATTAAGAATTAAGTGATTCAAACTCAATTTTTCAATAAGAAAAAATTATGTATTAACCATTAAACCAAATCTTCGGATAATGTTTGCTACATAAATTTTAAGATAATAAACATAAACAAACTTTGTTTACCATCAAAGGATAGTTTTATTCTTAAGTAGAGATTAACAAAATTTCTAACAAAAGAGGATAGTATTTATTTCTTTATTTCAACACATAATAATGTATCTAATATATATAGAAGTAGAAAAAGTATTAAAAAGAAAAGGTCGACTGAAGCGAAACATAAATAAAAGAAAAACAATCTATCCAACAGCTGAAATTTCATTCGCAATCCAAATCCTGAAGAGCATGGCTGGTCAAATTCACAGTCATAGTGCAATTCATCTCTGCAGTCTTGCTTTTCTTCATCATCTTCATCAAAGTCACCTTCCCTCTCAACCTCGCCACTCCGGCCAACCTCAAAGTCCCACTGCTCAACTCAGTACGAAGCTCATCATTTCCATCAGATATAGCACTTGAGCTTACAATATCAACCGCCACATTCATCCTCTTAGTCTTCCTAGCACGGGCACGGCTCTTGATGATTTCACCACGACCCACCACCACGCTTCCGAAGGTAATGTTAGCAGTGGTATTTTCAAACCGGAAGTGACCAAAATTCGTGTTCTTCACTGCGATTTCCATGATCAGTGTCATGTTGAAGTGAGGGGCTCCCGAAGCATTATAGTTGAGATTTTGGACCGTCACGGATCTTACCCTAACCCTAGGAGTCTTGATACGCATGACCGTTAACGCGAAAACAAGAATTATGATGGTTTGAAAGACAACCCCAGCAACGATATATGCATAACATTTCATGTTTTGCATTTTCTTGTACTTCTCCGATTCCAACATGGCTGGACTTGTTTTAACTAAGATCAGAGAAAAGTGGGTTCAAATGATGTTTGATCGGCTAAGTACCTGAGTGCTGGAGATTAATTTGTGCTTGTGGGTATCATAAATACTTATAGGTAGCGGTGGCCAAAGGAACAGATTTATAATAAAGTTTTCATCTCGATCAATGAAAATGGAGGAAGATGCTATGAAATGATTTGCTCATACAGCGTGTGGAAAAAATATAAATATATCTTGGCAGCCAATGTAGATTTTCACAACTGAGGTGTTGGAACGATATTGAAAAAACGACTTGGACAGAAGTTTCGGATCCAAAAGTTCAAACAATTAAACTTAATTTGAATTTACCAATTTCGGAGACTTTAGAGACAAGTAAATTATATAGTACGGTAAGTTAGAAGAAACGACGGGGTATTTCAGACTGACCAAAACAACTGATAGGGAACCACAAGCCCTATTAATTAGTATTAAATTTTTGGTGGCTTCAAGAATTCAAAGAAAATGCATTTACCTCAGTTATCTTGGTCGTGTAACAAACAATTTGCGTTTTTCATATTGGTCTAGAGTCCTCTAATGCGTGTTGATCCTACCAATTTAATTAGATTAAGAAATACTATAAACATAAACATGATATAAAAAAAATAAAAAAAATTATATGAATTAAAATTTTAATAATAATTATATATAAATTTAATAAAATAAAATATATATTTTATATTTTTATATTAACACGATGCGTAATTTTTAATATAAATATATAAATTTTAATAGTTTATATAATAATAATATATGAATCATTAGGTTTACATGTAACCCTTTTATGAGAGTATATGACCTTATTATATCAATAATAATAGAGAAAAAAAAATCAAATCAAAGGGGAATTAAACCTTAAATCATTTGGGAGAATTAGCCTATCCTCAACTATATATCCCTCACATCAAATACAATTACCCTTAATAGTTAATTGAGGTTTTAGAAGGGGAAGAACGTGGATGGAAGCAACCTCAATATTATGCATAGTGATACCTCCTTTCTGGACCTCTATGGGAGAAAAAAGTACAAGAAGAGAAGCAAAGGACATGATTCAAGCTTAATTAATTGAATAATCATAGAGCTTATAAATGAAAACAAAAAAATCATTCATCATCAAAAGCAACACTGGAGTTCGTAAGTTGCGTTGGCCAAAAAAAAGTTGGTACGTTGCCAAACTTGGAGAAAAACCAGAGCAATGATTAGTAGTAGTACATTAGACAGCAGCCATTAAGGACTTGAGCAGCGCATTACATAGGCAGGCTGATTACATAGGCAGGTGAGGGAGAGAATTTGACAATGATATCAAAGCAATTTTAACTTCAAAATTAAATAAAAAATAAAAAATAAAAATCCAAGTGAATAAAGCTGAAAAAACAAATGAATATAAAAAAAATCCCCCGTTGAATTAAGCTACCGATACAGTTGCTCAAATAATTAATCTTGAGGGATGAGGATCTCTATTTTTCATTGGGCTGACGAGGCCTTATGTGATCTGTGGGCTAGGTATTGGAGCCCAATGGAAAAAAGGCCTATCTAAGAGAAATCAAATGGGCTATATTTCGGATCAAGGCTCTTGTTGTGCTGTAATTACCATCTAATGAAGTACAAGGGTGAAAAAAAAAAAAAGAAAAAGCTCTCTCCAAATGGAACCACACTGCCATAATATATACTATAGAACTGCAAATTTCGAGGTTTAGTGTCAAAGTTGATTATTTATTGTTTGACGGAAATATATAAAAGAAGAAAAGAAATTGTTGAAATTATATTATATAACTGATCGTATACATTTACATTTACACAATAACTATATATATAAAAGAAAAACCCTTTCCATTGAATCTGTATTAAACATCAAGATAAAACTAGCAAAATTAATTAACTTACAAAAGGTGTGAACATCTGATCCTTATTGGAATAAAATACGTAATAGCAGCTTGAAATCTTCATCGGCACGACATTGTAGAAGGATTCTTCCCTGGAAAAATTGGAACGTTTCAAAAAGACAAAATTCCAGGCATCCCCTCTGCTTTTCAAAGTTGTCCTCGTTCTAATCCACCTATGAATGGCTTACCAGTCATGCCTGACCTGGCTTTATCATTTCATTATCACCAGCGTCAACCTCTACATTAAATTGCATGCAGCTGTACGGCACTCATCCCTTGCTCGCCATACATTTCAGTCTCTCTCCGTACTTGCGCCACGAGTCAAATGAAGAAGTACGCCTTTGAATTCCAAGCCATTTCCCAAAACCATTAACTTTTTCTTTTTCCCATTCTTTTTTTGTGGGTATTAAAAGATAGACCTAAATGAAATATATATTTAAAGAGAGACCTAAATAAAAATATATTTGATAATTTTTTTCTTCTTTTTTTTTTTTTTCTCTCTTTTCTATTGTAACTGTACAGCAACGACTCCTATCTTGGCTTACTGCAAAATTTCTTATTTCTATTTACTCCCATGATCATTCTTTTTTAAAAATGCTCCTTGTGGAATTCAAATTTAGTGGAACCTTTTTGGTTGAACTCGTAGCAGAGTTTGCTAAGTTCTTTAGCCAAAACCGGAGCACCGCAGTAAAAGACTCCTGCTCCACCACAATAAAACCACCACCACCAACAATATAAGAAGACACAGAAGATTGCCATTTTAATTTGCTTTTATAGAATTGGGGCTCACCTATCCTTGCATTGCAGTGCTTGGAACTTAGTTTAGAGAGGACGTTCTTCCATTTAGGCCTTGCAAAATGGGTCCGCACCTGATAATGGAAAAGAGGAACTGTTGCTATGTATTTATGTTTAAAAGTTTGTAACAGTCGCACTATTTTTAATGCATGGGAAACACCCGTGATTTGCAGAGCGAATTTGTGACAGAAACAGATTGCAGAGTCTCATCATAAAGGTTTTGGATGTGATGTTCAGAATCCTAAAAGACAATCAGTTGGTGGCATATGCTAACAGAATGAAAATGAAAGACAAAAAGATCTTACCCTGGTGCCGGAAACGATGTCAACTCCATTCTTGGCATGATTTAGTTCTTGGACCATGGTGATAAGAGCTGAACGTGCGTCTCCTTCCTCGTACACGCTAGTCAAATAGTTGTGCATTTCAATGACACCCTAGTGTTCAAAGTGACAAGTTAGTAACACCTTAAGATTTTCTAAGAAAATTAAGAATACAAAACTTTTAAGTTGATTAGTTCATTTACCCTTTTATCAAGTTCTGCAACTTCATTCATGACTCCTTTGAACCAATCAAATGAACCTTGCTCCCTGGTTACCCAATAAAAGTAAGCATTGGTCGTCTTAAGAGTTTTCTTCCGTTTTGGTGAAACTCTGTTGTGAGTGGTTGAATCATTGCTCCCAGTACTTAGGTCTGATGTCCTGCTGGTATCTGAGACCGAATCCTGAAAATGAAGAAGAATCATTGGATCTGATAATGAAACATCGAGAAACCATGATTTAGCCAAATAATAAGAAAAGCAGATTCTTTAACTTAGCAAGTGTTACTTACTGCCTGCTCCTCCATTTTGACAATGTTGTAAAGCAGATCTTTTAAGATGCTGATAAATGGTGTTGCACCAATTCCAAGGCCTACAAGTAACAAGACATCGTACTTCCGATAGTCTTGTGCCGGGGCACCATATGGCCCATCTATTAAGAGCTTTGGCAAACTGTTTTTCAGAGAAGAATATCAAGAATCATTTAAAAATACTAGATAATTCCTATAGATTCTAAATGCTTCTAAAAAAGAGAGAAAATGTTGAATATTAATAGAAGCCAAATAGATTAGACCTTTTCTTAGTTGTCTCATCAGCCCTGAGAAGGCCACTTTTCCCAGCTACAGGAGGTTCACAAACATCTGAGAATAGCCGTTTGAGCTCTTGGGTCCAGTCACCTAGCTGTCGGATATGAACACTAAGGTAGGAATCACCGGGAGCAGAGGTGATGGAAAATGGATGCCTGGTTCACAAAAAGAAATGCTCATGAGTAGAGAAAAAACTTGCATAATGCAAAATATACCCCTGCTCTCTCGATTGATCAAGCCACCCTTATCTCAAAACTGATTTAAGATTGCAACTATTGAAACATTTTGTATGTTAAACTTCCTTTTCATTCTTAAAAAGCGATCAAATACGATGAACCAGGTTCTTATCATATTACAGGATTATTGTTCACGGCAAATTGAATTTGCTTCTGATCTAACTAATGTCCATTCTCATCCTCTTCTATTTAAGGATTTATCTCTAGTGATATTATTCTTGAAGTGAAACAGCTGAAATCATCCCTAAAATATTATATATACTTTAAATTTTTTACTTACCACTCAAATGGGGAGACAGCAGGGCACTGGACAAACATGTACTGTCCACTCTTGTACCGAAATTGAGGTGGCTTAGATATTTGTAATGTAAGAACACCCCCGGGATAAATTGCAACCTATTTATTGAGAATGTGGGGGACAATAAGATCATCAGTCAAAATACATAGTGGCCTGGATTGAGACCTAAATTCAGGGTTCATTCGAAAAGGATCGCAAAGAGAAGCAAATTTCTGCAATCACTTGTCGTATATAATGAATCATAATTGACAGGAGTTAAGCTTACCTTCAAGAGCCGGACGGTATAGAAACCAGATCGGAAAAATCTCAGTGTCCTTTCTGCAGCATATAACAAAGCTGGAACAGCTAGGTACATCCAAGTCTGTAACCAGGAATTCCATTCCTTAAACTACAGTTACAGTTACTTAAAAAATAATATAAAATCCTGCTGTTAGAATTTCTCCAATCATTCGAGAAATGAATAAGATTTAAATATATACCGTCTTTCGGTACCATATGTGCTCGAGATAAAGGAATACACCATGGATGATAAGCAAGACGTAGACGATGACGAACAGGTGATGTGAGTACCAGAAGGCATTGAAGCCAGTGATTCTATCAAAGGGCTTGGGCAGCTTAATCAGGTTCCGCCGAAACCATCTTGTTGCCAGTGTAAATGCAATTGCCATGCAGATAATCATTAGAATTCCTGTCACTCCTTCAGCCCCTTTTACCAGGTCTATGTACGTTGGTTTATGACTTCCAAAGTCTTGGATTAGAAAATCACCATAGTCTTCAGTAGAAGACTTGAGCAGCCTCGGAAAATCGCAGGCAAGATGGTTAACAGCATGGAGAATGACTCCAATAACAATCGCTGCAGCTATAGCCTGCACAAATTCAATGGGACGAAGAGAGAACATAAAAAATGATCTAATCGGATGGGAATCATGAACAACTTTCAAACTTTAATAACAAAATACTCCATTAACAATTAGCAATGTTATTATGCAATGCATCAATTTTGCTTTTCTTTATGGGCTAATTTGCAAATGTTTGAATTGTTTTTAACTCAAGAACATGGTTAATTCAGGGATATAAAATAGTCAGTGCCATGAAAACCTTATATCCACTAGCTAACTCCGCTAACCTTATATTCATTCTACTAAATCCTATATATGTATATCTACATATATATATATATGTACATAAACATATATCTATGTTTATGTATATGTATGTATAAATGTGTGGGTGTGGGTGTGTGTGTGTGCATGTGTGTGTGTCAGTTTTGGCTCCATGGACCCAAGTACAGCAAAGATTACATTCTTCAGAACCTTTGAAGCTACAATTCCCTGAGCTACAGTAGAAAACAGGATAAATGATGCGGCTGATGGATTAAGTATCTGCTTCTTAATCATAAAACAACAAAGTATGCTGATCCATTGTTCTAGAGCCGTCACTTGCCATCTATGGGGGCACGTTTTATCAATCTAGTAAGTAATATCGAACCGTCCACGTCCAAGTAGGGAAAATGTCAAGCTATTGGGACACGAGAGTCTTGCAAGGAACTGAAATTAAGAATGCATATTATTGGCTTTAAAAAGGACCAGATTGAAAATCATTACGGTATATTTGAATTCATTGCTTATTTTAATTAATTTGTGCAATTATTTTTAAAATATAATATTTAGTAGATTTGAAATTTAAATGCCAAGATTTAAAATATTTTCTTTTATCTTGTAAAATTTTTTACAAAAATATTACAATATATTTACCTAATATGATAGGTTTACTTAGGCCAACTAGATGAGATGCGAAGGGAAATAAGTGCTTTAATAACTCAACCCAACCCCAAATTAATGAGCAAATTTTATGTAAAATGTAAATAATAAAAGTTAATTTCAATTTATTTTTAAAGATTTTTTAACTTTCAAATTTATTTATAAATGATGTGATAAATTGTGATTCAAAGATATTGTATAAACTTTATTAGTATATAAAGTTCATATACTATTAACACATTAGATATAAACTCTTTTGAGATTGAGTTGAGCTATTAAAGCTCTTATTTCCCTTCAGATCTCATCTAGCTGGCCTAAGTAAACCTATAAGTAAATATACTGTAATTTTTTGTTAAAAAAAATCACAGTTTGAGATAAAAAGAAACAATTGTAGATGCGGGATTCAAACTCAAAATCTATTAAGCTGCACAAATCAACTAAAGTAAGATATGGGCTCGAATACACTGTAATTAAATGCCCGTTATCTTCTTTTCTAAAATTTGATGTTGAAGGAACATTGGAATAGGAGAGAGAAAATAGAAGACTAACCCAGATAACATGATATTTTCTTCCGTGTATAAAAAGAAGAAAGAGTCTATTGCAAATGCAGGTTTTGCAATTTTGAGAAGCATTTAACCAAACCCAGATCCTGGCTATACGATTATAACATATGGAGACTTTGTTGGATAGCCTAGTACAGTATTTACCAGGTTTTTCGCTTCTAATATTCTATCTCCTAATTTCAACAATTAATTCCTTTTTGTTTCTTTGTTAGTGAAACTAAAACCTTGGTTTGTCTGTGAAAGTCGATGCTTTTGGTCACCACCAAAAAAAGCTAAAACAGTAAAACTACAATGTTTTAATTTCATGTATAGTATTAGTACCCTAATTTCTTCAACCACAAAAAAAAAGAAAACAAAAGATCTGTTTAGTTGTCAACTTTTGCTGCTTGATGCCCCCCACATAAATAGTCTTGTAGACATCACTGTTTTAAGTGGGAGAGAAAATAACGATCTATTATTGTCTTTTATGGCTGAAATTAACCCATCATATTGACTTCCATGATCAAGCCCCCCCACCAGGGACCCAGTCACCCAGAGGATAAACGTAAAGGAGAAGCAAAAAAGGTTAAAGAGAAAAAAGAGTTGGTATACAAGTATACGCACCTTGTGAAAGTTGATATTGTCGTCAAAAGGAACAAAAAGATTCAGCTTGGTGGACCTGAGCCAAGTGATGGTGTTTCTGCACACGGGCAAGAGGATAAGAGCCATGTTAAACTTCAAGGTCTCAGCTGCTCCCTTGGCAGTGAGGAGACAATAACGCATAACCTTAAAAGCATTCTTCTGTTTGTATTGAAAGAACTTCCAAGTAAAGAGCCCTATCATAATCAAAATCCACAATGACACGACCCATAACCTCTTCCAATTTTCTCCCAAATAGTACAGAAGTTTAGCGCTCATCCTTCTGATTCTGCTCTTCTTTCTCAATCCTTGTAAGTTTTGGCTAAGGGCTTGGCTTGTGTAGCTTAGGGCTTGACTGTAGCTCAGATACGTGTCCTTTTGCAAGAGAAGTGTCTCCAATTGCCACAGCTGCATCATTTTCATCAGTCATCATCCACCAAATCATACAATTATATTAAATGATCAGAAATTTCTAGGCATGCAAAGAACAGGATTATCTTGATTCTGTCAAGTGTCAACTCATTACACTATCAGTGATGCAGAATGGAGGACGCGCGCATGCGTGAATGAGTGAAGGAAACGCGTATTAGAGACGGCAATAACCAGAAAGCAAAGCTCACATGGGAACTCAACAGTGTCAGGTCCACAATTTGGCAGGACCACGAGTTCAAAACGGTCAATCATAGGATGGAGTTGGTCAGGACCCATAAAATCTATTACCAAATAACGTAAATACCCTTTGCTCAATACTCTTATCTCAACAACTTTGACAAGTAAAACAAAAGAAAAACATCAACATGCAAAAAATGAAAAAAATAAAGAAAAAAAATCAAATTCGAGGCAGATGCCAGACAGTGACCTGACAAGTTGATTTTGGCCTTTCGATACACTCTTTAATTATCACATGAAGATGAAGCAGTTAAAGAAAACAATACACTCACTGAAACTGAAGATTAAATGTGGTAAATATTCACTGGATAATCCTGTAATTTGAGAGATTAAAATGGAAAACATATTAGATAGGAGTATAATTTGGGCTGCACCATTTATTACGGAAAGGAACTTATTAACTTTTTCTCCACATGGAGCTCAAGCAAATTGGCCCAGACTCAGAAAAGGAAGTATTGGAAACTGTTCGACGACCTCAAATATAAGTTACTGTTTACCAACATAAGATGAGTTGAGCTGTCTCTGGTAAAACTGTAAAAGCTTGTTATTCTTGCTTTGATCATTCTTTCTTCATAACGGTTGAACAAAACCAGAACCAGATTGTTGGATCATTTTTCGCCTAACAAATACACTTTGGAAGAAAATGTCCAATTTAAGAACTGTTTCCTTTACTTATTGTTTTATAATATTCAAAACTCCATCTCCAATTGGATATCTTACTGAAACTAATTTATGATTGTGGAACCTAATTTGAAAACGAAGTCTGCAAAAGATCAATAATAATGTGTAGTATAATTATCTCAACTTGCTTTATTAAATTCTAGAACATCCCTTTTCTTGATGCCTTAAAAAAAGTCATGCAAAAAGCAAAGAAGGAAACATTTGGTCATGGAAATATCACTTTATCATATAAATAATGGACCCACCTCCATGTATCCAAGTCTTTCAGGGTCCAACTCTTCCATGATCAGAGCTGCATATTCTTCCGCCTGCTCCTTCAATCTCGATAGCTTGTTTGCTGAAGCACTTAGCACGATAATCTACACATCCCAGGAGGAAAATAAAAATTTAATAGACCAAAATGCCCCCACCAATCCCACTAAAAAGTTATTGATAAAAAAATGGAAGTGCCATCTGTCCTTATCTTTGAATAATGAATATCGATCTATTATATATTGGAGTAGATAGTTTTAAGAATTTCTTGTGATTTAAGGTCGGCCAATCCCTGCCTAACACTGATTATAATAAACCCAAACGACACCCTGTAACCAAGTCTTTAATCATTCATGATAAACTTTAAATCACTTCCCTCCGATAACGAAATGGCGGCCTGAAATTTTTTTTTTTCAAGAAAAAACTTTTAATTTTAGCGGAAGGGACAATAATTTTGGCTAATTTATGCATGTTGGGTTACAAAATTAGTTTAACGTGGCTCCCTAATGCAATTTTATTAAAGATTTGGAAAAGAATAATTTTTACCTCTTTTACTTCAGCCTCGGTAATTCTACCGTCTTCATTCTTGTCCACCCTGTAACATAAAGTAAACATCATATAATATAAGATTATAAAAATAAAATTCAAATATTAATCATTTAAATACTTACAAAAAGACGATTTTCTCTAACTTTCAATTTGCATCACTATTTATTGGTCTTTAAAATTATGAAGTTAAGCGGTTAGTTTAATAGAGAAATTCTTAAATGAAATTTTTAGGTGAAATTTATAAAGTTTTTAATTAAAAATAATTAAATTAAAATTAAAATTGAAAAGCAAAATTTATAGGTTAAAAATTCTCTTTACATAAATAAAATATGAACGAAATTTTTATAGTTAAATAAATATTGATTAAATTTAAATTATAAATAAAATTTTTAATTTTTTTTACACATTATTAATTTTTATATTAAATTTCTTAATCTATCTATTTAAATTTTTATTAAAAATTTTATTAAATCATTTTTAAGAAAAAATTTCACAAATTTTACCTCATTGTAACTTTTTTCCTAGTTTAATAAAAATAAAAACTTAAATTTTTAAATTTTAAATTTGAACCTATAAAAAAAATTTCAAACAGTCTCAAACAAAGTTGAGAGAGAGAGAGAGAGAGAGAGAGAGAGAACTTTAAGCTTTATTTATTAATTTAAAAATTGATTAATTAAAAAAACTTTATAATTAATTAAAAACTAGAATTAATAATAGTAGTTTAAAAATGCGTACATGTCGAAGAATATCTGAAGGCGAGAATCAAAACTTTGATCGGTGATTTGAGACCAATATTCATAAAGCTCATCTTTGCTAATTTTTTCAACTTGTAATCTCCTTCGTCTACTCAATGCATCGAACATCTCCAACGCAAATTCCTTCGAGTCCTTCATTCCTTGAAAAACAGTAAAAAACGAAAAAGAAAACGTCAATTACTAAATGGTGTTTGAAGATAGATTCAAGTTTAAGCGCTTAGGAAAATTGGATATGAAAGAAAAATGTGATGATGAAATGAATGATAACCTATGCATTGTGCGAAATCGGAGCGGAAGAGAAAGCCGTCTTTGGCGAGTTTGTTGAAATTGTTTTCAACTTCTTCCCATGCATTGGCTTTATTGTTACTTATAAATCTTAATCCTCGGAGTGCTTTTTGAGCCCCGGAGCGATTCCGGTCGAGTTGAGCTCGCTGCTTTCTAAGAGCTCGAGCGGCTAAAACCGAGTCTAATCCGGTTATAGTTTGAGCTGCGTGTCCGTAGCCCCATGAGAACTTGAGTAGTTCAGCTTTTAGCTCTTGTGAGAACTGCTTGGCTTTGGCTACGGCTTCCGCTTTTAGTTCTTGTGAAAACTGTCTCAATCTATTGGATGAGCTTCGCTTGATCGCCGGCGATCGTGAGCCAGAGGCCGGAGTATCCGCTCCGTCATCTACACTGATGACAGTGGCCGGCTCGACGCTTCGGAGTATGATGGTGTCATCGTCTTGGAGATCGAGAGTGACCTCGACGAACTCCTCGGCCGAGTTGGACTCAGTCCCCGGCGACGTCGTTGAACTGAGGATGGTTTTGGCGGGAATAGTGTCTGAGGCCCACCGCCTCTCGTGCGTCGGTAAAGAACCGCCTCTCATTGACCCAACAATATTAATTACACTCTGTTACTGTTGATGTTATTTTAAAGAAGCAGGAGTTAAATGAAAGTTTAGTTATTGAAGGAAAGAAAAAAAAAAGACAGAAGCTTTCAATATAAGGGGAGGGGAGAGGAAAAGCGGAGGGAATCTGAGGGAAAAGACAATAACGTTAGTGAGCTCTTGAGGATTGGGGAGTCTTTTTCCTGTCCGCTGTAATTTGATGTTTGGCTTCACGCGTTTATACTGATTTGGTTTGTTTGGAGAGGAAGTTGTGAGCTAGAAACTAGTAAGTAGGCAAACAAAGAAAGCCAGATGGGCAGTGAACATTTTAGGACGAAAGAAATATTAATTAATATAAATTTTCACAATTAAAATTTTAATTTACCGTGTTGCTTGGGTCTGCAAAGCCCTTCCTTTTTTCTTGTCTTTTCAACAAAGCTAATACTATTTTTAGTTATGTTTCTAAAAATAAAACAGAAATGCAAAAGAGATAATCACACTTTTAAACATGACATTCTCATTTTTAGCAAATTTGTGTGGTTCTCAAGCTTACAATTACATACATACTTGTAATCTCAGGAATTCTGTCTTTGGATTAAAGACAATGCCAAGTCTCTCATTACATTACTTCCAACCAACAAATCAGTCTCTTGCCTCATTACAGGATTTGAATGACAGCTTCTTCTATTATAACATTACTCTAAACTTGAAAACTGAGATTACATATATGATCAGATCATGACACAGATGCAATGTGGGACGACATTCTTATTTGACTTTGCCGTCTCATATATATATATATATATATATATGGAGAGAGAGAGAGAGAGAGAGAGAGAGTTTAAGGAAGAACAAATAAAGTAACGGAATGTCTGATTTCAGTCTGCTTTAAATCAGGAATTTCTTCAAAGGGCTTTAGCATTATAGTATGCATTCTTTTCAAGTTTTTATAGCTAAAAACAGATATTAAAGGAAAAGTGTGTCCAAAAAGACATGCCAACAAAATTTGTCGACTTTTTTTGAAGCAAAATGATGTTACACATGTGCATATATACACTTCATGTCAAGCTTGTTTTCAACAACAAAATTACAGTTTCAGTCAAGAGAGAATTTAGACGGTATAAAGTAAAAAACTTTGAATGCATGCTTTTCCTCAAATTTTGTGGCTTTCAAAAGGATAAAAAGAAAGAACTGAAGAGTCCAAAAAAATCATCGTAGACGATGCTAAACAAATAACAACAAACAAGTTTTATTTTATGAGTTTATACTTGATACAATGATAATGTAAATGATAATTTGGGTCCACTTGAAATCTCTTCCATTATTCCCAAGTCATTTGCCCACCAACTCCTTTTTAGAATTTAAACCTTTTTCAAGGTCTTGTTGGTTTTTGTGGATGTGGTCGTTCAATTTTTCTTTGCATAACATCATCTATTTCCCTCTCATCAATTGGCTAATCTACCAGAGACTTTTGATTGGATTTGTTTTCTTATTATATTATATGTAAGCCTATGCTGTAAATAACACAAAACCAATTTAATTTACATATTTATTTATGGGACTTGAGTTGATCCAAATTTAAAACACTAGAAACCCAGGTTGAATAAATAACACCAACACAGGAAAAACAGACAATTTCCCACATCGCCCTCAAGGAAGATTGGTTCCTGTAAATTTAAACGTCCTTATCTTACCAGTTGCGCTTTTTTTTCTCATTGGAAGTGTTTGGTAGAGTTAGCTGTAATTCAAATGAAATTGTTTATATTGACTGGGACTTCACTTGTTCGTCAATGATGCTACGTGAAAAGACCGCACGAAGTCCATCGATGTATATATGCAGGCAAATGACATCTTGCAGTAGTTATGGACTTTTGCCAAAGAGCCTGTTTCAATGCCCACTTATACAATATCTGAGCTCATGTCATTGAACATTTTTGAACTGATCAATGATGCATGGAAAAATGTCACTAAAATTAGTTAAATTTTAAACGTACAAGTAACATTTACGGATACGTACAAAAAGTTACTAACATTTATTTCAACCTTTCTGGATTATAAAACGTAGAGAAAAACGAATGAAGAGATTGGTGTTACTATAATATATGATAATTACAAATTGAAATTCAGCTGCACAAGGCAAAACTCATATCTATATTTTACCTACCATTTCTATCTGCTGTACATGTAATGGAGTTTTCTGTAGATGCAATTCATTGGGGTCCCTTAAATTTTAATTCTTTTTAAGGTTCTTTCTTGATAAAGTCATCCCCACAACGGTATTTTAATGCATATGACTTGACTTCACCTGCACATTTTTGGAGGCAACAGTCTTGATCATTATCATCAGCCAGCTTTCTTCATGTTTCATACAAAGAAAGAATGCTATAATATTCTATTACTGTTTCAATTCTCTGGTCTTAATTTTTTGCTGATGATAACAACCCCATCTGCATTAATTTGTACAGCTGCTTGCTTAGTATATATCAGTCATTGAAAGTGAAATGGAGATTCCCCATATTCATACCAAGAGAACAAAAAGCATGAAATCCCACTAATGGCAGCAAGAAAGAAGCACTGATTCATTTTTCTGTAAAGCTTTGTAAGGGGTTGAACAAGTTCATAAATGGGAATAAAAGTAGATTATATGCGCCGAATTAAGCTTTATTAGAGTCCAAAATACGGCAAAACTAATGGCAAGGATCAGACTTGGAAAATTCTTGGAGACATAGACAAGTGTTTTATGTATTGGCCTCATGAAATACCCATGGCAGACAGCCTATACATTGAATTTGGAAAAAAAAGGAAGGGGAACCCACTCAAAAAATGCTTAAATGATGATAATTGTTTCTAGTTAGCCAAGTCTTCATGTGTGAAAAGGAAAGTGTAATTCAACGATTAGGATAAATGAAAAGTCACTCCATCTTTGATATATACTTGTTCTGCTTTGCTTTATGAAAGAAATTAAGGTTTAGACTTTTAGTAAAGTTGCTTTACATTTGCTGCGATGTTATATATTTTTTCTTTTAATTCTTTTGCAGCAGCTTTAATAAGAAGCTACTAACCAGAATCTTTGAGATTACTGAGGAAGTATGTAAAATAATAGAAAAAAATATTATCACCGTTAATGTATAAATTTTTTAAATTATCAATAAATCAAATGATAATAAATCATTATAAATAAATATAAATTTTTAAAATAAATTTATTTATTAATGAATTATTATTATTTAATTAATTGATAGTATATAAAAATTTATATATTAATAATATATTAAATATAAACTCTTTGTGACGAGAGACAATATTATAGAAAAAAACGGCAAATTAAACTTTCATTTGGATGATCATTGCGGAAGAATTCTCATCGTGCTATCCAGTTGTTTCCACGTCGGATCCTTTCTTTTACCATCTGAATGAAACCTGAAACAAAACAATTGGGTCTTATCTTTCAATTTATTTGTTTTCCCTTAATTTTAATGGCGGGTGCTAATTAATTTGTTTTCCTTAATCATTTCATAAAGTTAAAGATTTTATAAATGAATTATTCATATATAAATTCTATATAGTATTAATATATTATATAATAATATTTTATTAAAAAATTAATTTTAAAGTCTTAAAAATAAATATATTTAATCTTTAAAATATAGTTAAAATTAATTTTTTAATAACGTGTCATTATACAACTCCCTAAAGTTTCTAATAGTACATAGCGATAAAATCATAGTGCATAAGATATAAACTTCAAATTTAAGAGAAAAAAAAATAATTGGCTGGAAGTTTCTTAAAAGTAGGCCGGCTTATGCTCTGTAAATCACTACTCGTTTGGGTCATAAAGCTTCGATGAGTCCACTCGGCAGCATCGCCCCAGATAATACATCATCCATACTAGTAGACTGTGGGTCTTAGGCCTCCCATAGAGTTGACTTCAACCAGATTGGTTGGCCTGCATTGTTATCCACGCAAACCATCTTTTCCGACGATTAAGCTCTAAGGTTTTGGGTGTGGAGAAGATTTAAAGACTTCAAAACCAACGCAAAATCAAATCCTAAATATGAAATCTTTTCCAACAGAACGACAGTCTCAATCCAAAAAAAAAGAAAAAAAAGAAAAAATAAAGAACAGAGTTTTTATATTTTGGACAAAGATTGTGGTTATGAGCCTGGCTTCCTTCTGTACTACGGCTCTGTCGCTGGGGTGAATTTGAAATCTTGCTTTCTGTATTTAGTAGGGATAATTGCTGTTTAGATTTTCATATGAAACCTAAATTTTTTTGCAGTCCATTGGATCTAGCAAAGTGGTGTACATTCTTCATTCACCCCAACAGTTTGGTAAGAGGGGGGAAAAAATATTGCACCCAATAAACAAACCTGTCCGGTGTCCAAGCTTATGAACAACATTTTCTTTCTCTTAACAGGAAACCTTTCGATGGGTCACTTACAAGAAGATCAGAAAATCACCACTTCCAAAGAGAAAACTTGCACGTGGTTTGACACCTACTCACAAGGACTTGCATGCTCTTGCTTGGCATAGTTTCCTATAGAGTGCTGCTATTTGCACCTCAAGTTCTTTTTCACACCTCATTATTATTAATATCCATTAATTTTTCTCTTCACATCATAAATTAAAACATAAATTTATTAAAAAATTCAAGCACTCATTTCCTCGCACTCCTCATCTTCTTCAACCGAAAATCCTAAACTTTTGAAAGATTAAATCCCAAATCAAGTTTCAATCACCCATTTTATGTTAGATTAACTTAAAATAAAAGATAAATCGTTTTTTCTTTTATTTTTTCGTTAGATTTTGTATTTAGTTTCAAAATATTTAAGATTTTAAGTTTTAAGGTGTGATTTGAAATATGATTCAAGTATTTCGAAAATAAATTTTTAAAAATTTTTAAAAATAGATATTCAGATCTTTTTCAATGTACCAAAAATTTATTTTCGAAATCTCATAAAAGTTTCCAAACATTTATTTTCGAAAACCTTTAAAATATTTTGAAAGTATATTTTCAAATTTTCTCAATGGTTTTTAAACATTTATTTTTGAAATCTTTCAAAAAATTTTGAAAATAGATTTTCGGTACACAATAATTTGGCACCATAAAAAATATTAACCTTGACAATATCAGCAGACTGATAAATTCAACAATAGAGATCTTTAATCTTTTATCCGCCAAACACTATCTGTTTAATAACATTTGTAATATTTTTACAATTCTAACAAATTTACATATGAGAAAAATTACTAAATATGAAGAGGTGTTCGTACAAGTTAGCTGCTGCACCACGTGCGATGAAACGTGACTGCCTCATCGCATATGGTGCAATATTCATTTGTACCAATATCTTTTCATAATTATCGATTCTTTTGAGATACAAATTTGTTAGAATTGAAAAAATATTATAAACAATATTGAATGGGTAGTATAATTGAAAGATTATACATTTTTATTATCAAATTTAAATAATCCAATATCAAAAAATTATTAGAGATTCATTTGGAGATCACAACAAAAAATATTAGATATTCTCATCTCGAACGCTAATCAAGATATTGTAATAAAAGAATTGAAGTAAAAGAATGCTTACAGAAATGAAATTATGGATAATCATAATGTTTTTTGAAAATATATTTTTGAATAATTACAATACTTTCTGAAAATTAATTTTTAGATAATTGGGAAAAATATTGCACCCAATAAACAAACCTGTCCAGTGTCCAAGCTTTTGAACGCCATTTTCTTTCTCTAAACAGGAAACCTGTCGATGGGTCACTTACAAGAAGATCAGAAAATCACCACTTCCAAAGAGGAAACTTGCACGTGGTTTGACACCTACTCACAAGGAAACACTCATTTTCTTCAACCGAAAATCTTAAACTCTTAAAAGTTTAAACCTCAAATAAAGCCTTAATCACTCACTTAGAATGAGAGGTAAATTTTTTTTTTTCGTTTAATTTTACGTTTAATTTCAAAATATTTAAGATTTTAGGTTTTAAGGTTCGATTTGGAATGTGATTCGAGTATTTCAAAAATAAAATTTTTAAAAATAAATATTCAAAAAAAATTTTAACATATTCAAAATCTCATAAAAGTTTTCGAATATTCATTTTCGAAAACTTTTAAAAATTTTTGAAAATATATTTTCAAAAGTTTTCAATGATTTTTAAACATTAATTTTCAAAATATTTCAAAAACTTTCGAAAATAAATTTTTAATACACAATAATTTAGCATCGTAAAGAATATTAACCTTAACATTATCATCAGTAGATTGATAAATTCGATAATAGAGATCTTTAATTTTTTGACCGCCAAACACTATCCGTTCAATAACATTTATAATATTTTTATAATTTTGACAAACGTATATTTGAGAAGAATCATTAAATATGAAGAAGTGTTCGTGCAAGTTGGTTATTGCTTCATGTGCGGTGAAACATGATTGTCTCATCGCATATAATGCAGTAATCATTTATACGAATATCTTTTCACAATTATCGATTTCTTTCATATACAAATTTGTTAGAATTGAAAAAATATTATAAACAATAATGAATGGATAGTACAATTGAAAGATTAAAAGTTTTTATTATTGGATTTAAATAATCCAATATCAAAGAAATTATTAGAGATCCATTTGAAAATCACAATAAAAGATATAAGATATTTTCATATCAAACACACTGATCAAGATATTGTAATAAAAAAATTGAAGTAAAAAATTATTTACGGAAATGAATTTTTGAATAATTATAATGTTTTTTGAAAATATATTTTTAAATAATTACAATACTTTTTGAAAATTAAGTTTTAAATAATTGTAATGCTTTCCGGAATGTATTTTTCTATATAATAAAGAAGTTTTCAGATAAATTTTCAATGACTTACTATGTGAAGGATAAAAAAATAATTAATTAATAAATATTTAAATAAAATTTTGAGATGTATTTAAAATTTTTTTGAGGTGCAGATAGCGCTTCTCTTTTCGGGAAATAATATCTTAAAGTGACCCACGATTATAATCAAGGCCGCGTGTCAATACGATGGAAACATGTTCATGGTTATACAAACCAGTGCCAGAGAGACAAATCAAAGCCGTATAAAGGTTGAAGATTCCCTGTTTATTTGAAGAAAAGTTGTTGTCTAATTTTGATTTTGGGTGTCTTAATTGACTGACATAGGAAGATTTTGTTGCTTTCTTAAGAAATTCCTTCATAAACAGTGGCTTGAAGTCCCCAAGGGGAGCAAATTCCGTTTCAATTGTCAACTTGTGATGGTAGAAAACACCGAGACTGGTGACCCTGATCTGATATAGAATATTAGCTTTAGGCCAGCCTGTTAAGATGAGATTGGTTTTGCTCGTTCACCTGTTTTGTTAGGCATTATTATGTGTGTGAGTCTCAGTTGGTTACATTGCAATGAAAAGAACCCCAAACCAGAAAGTCTGAAAGAATAGAAGATGGGTTACTGAAAGTCTTGGTCGGCTGCCCATGTCAACAAAATACTTTGAAGTTTGAAGTGGACAGTTCATTGGTGTAAATATCCTTAAGCTAGGACATAGATGATGAATCATTGCACAATTCTCACTTCGAAATAAAGAGTTTTTTTGAATATATAAGAAAAGAAAACCAAAAAATTGGAAAAATAAATGTCCAAGTGGGTTATTATTGATTCCATTAATGCTGAATGTTCTTCTGAATTGGTCCTTCTCGATCTCTTTCTGATCTCTATCTTAGAGGGAAAACGTGTTTGAAGAGAATATAACTAATGGGTCTCTCTTCATTGAAAAACGTGTTGGAAAAGAGAACCTACATTGCACATAATGATATTTTCCAGTCTATAATGCTATGAACTTTGAGTGTTTGATGATGTCTACAAATTATATTACAAATTTACTGGCAATAGTATTGAATCAGGCAAAACTAACCCCAAAACCAAATTTAGAAGTTCACTTTGGAATAACCTGCCAAAACCTGCTACATCTTACATGGTTTAAGCTTGATTAAAACTACCAGAGCACCCAAGGTAGAATGATATCATCATCTGATTATATAGACCATCTTTGCATAAACCAAAGCAATCACTCATGAGGATTTGGATCACTCATCTATTGTTCTTTTCAATGTTAGTATATTATGCAGACCAAGTGACCAACACCCTAGGGAACAATGTCTCCACCATGCTGGCCTACCAAGGACGACTGGAATGCAGAAAAACAATGACTACTAGCATTCAAACAACTTAAGATGATTTGGATACAAAAATAATATGCCGATGGGGTCACTGGTCTCACCATCTCTGTTTCGTCTTTATATGTTTGACAGACATCAACGGATGGGAAACAGTGAAGTCTATCTTGAATTTCTCTTTCTCACTCATTTTATGGTTCATATTTTCGTCCTTTCCTTATGAATCCGTAAACGTAACAACTACTTGAAAGAAGAAAAAAATGGAATCTTGGAATTGGATATCATCTATGCATAAAACACAAGAATCCCATTTTCCAACGCAAAGAATATGTGAAATCTAGACAACATGAGATTAAAAAAACTTTTTTTTTTCAATCCCATCAAAATTGCCTCTAGAAAAAGAGGCATAACAGGTTGGTAAAAAGTTCTGTCTTTCACAATTTTTGGAAGGAAATGAAATAAATACAGCTTAACCACCATAGGTTGGTCTTACTATAGCCTATAAATTTCTTTTTCCATAACCTTCTCAACCTTTGAGAACAGCTGTTAGACAGAGAAACATAAGAAAAATGTTTCTTTTCTTGAAATCCTTGTCAAGATCGGTCCATCAAGAACATCAAGAACAGCCAGAGTTATCCAAAACCAAAGGTGATCTGTGCACATCACTAACAGTGTGGAGAAAATCACTTATAATTAGCTGTAATGGATTTACTGTGATTGATTCTGATGGAAATCTAGTTTATCGAGTTGACAATTACATGGCACGCCCCAAGGAACTCATTCTCATGGACGGCTCAGGAAAATCCATCCTGACAATGCACCGTAACAAGGTACTATATCATCTTTGTATAATTCTCGCAAGATTTCATCTACACTAATACATGTATGCATAAATAGTAGTAATATGGAGCTAAATTTGTCATTTTCATGGACAGAACCTTGGATTGATAGATACTTGGCTTGTCTATGGAGGGGAAGTAGGTGATTATTGCACATCAGCAAAATCATCAGAAAAGCCAATTTTCTATGTAAAGAAGTGCATTAACATTTTACATGGCAACCCTAACGTGCTAGCATATGTATATTGCCAGTCATCGGACAAAAGGTATGCTTATATGATTGAAGGATCATATTCGCATAGATCTTGTAAAGTGGTTGATGAAACAAAGAGGATGGTGGCAGAGATCAGGAGAAAGGATGCAATAATTGGAGGCATTTTTTTCGGCCTAGAGGTTTTTATGTTGATTGTACAGCCAGGATTTGATCCTGGCTTTGCAATGGCTCTGGTTATTTTGCTGGATCAGATGTTCTCTTAGGTGTTCAATTTTTTTGTTGTGAGAATTAATCATTCATGTTTTCAACCCAAAGCTGCCATTGTAATGATCAGCTACTACAGCAGCAAATACCATGTAAATATTCATAAACAGCGACTTAACAGAAAAAGCAACGAATTAAAATTGAATGAGACCATTTTCCATTTTACTATAACTTGTGAAAACCAGCTCAACCTTGATTAGGCATAGAAAAACAAATTCGAAAGTGGCTACTCCTATCCATTATCAACAGCATATGCATGCTGAACCAAATACATAGGTCCTCTGTTTTGTCATTTTAAGCAGTTGACAATGGTGGAATTATGGCCTGTTCCACAAAAGTTCCCACTCGTACTGGTCAGGAGAGGCTTATACTTCAACCTGGATTTAAGAAAACGAGGCCCGAAAGCTGAAAGTAAGAGAAACTGAAATTTCTATTGCCCCATCAATTGCTTGTTCTACACAAGGCAAAGAATTCCCTACCGTACAACTATCCTTGATGTTACAACAAATGAAATACTCGGCTTCTATTGCAACAAAGCCTCACAAGTATTGCATTCCACCTATAACACAATATATACAAATAAACCGGGAACGCTAGTAACCTCACAGAGTGGCTGATAAATTGCAATAATTGTTGAACGAAACTTCTACATTGAAAAAAAAAAAACTTTATTAGTAAAGCCCATCTCTCCCCTTCTTCCAGTCCACTGGCATTAGTTTACGCAGCTTCTGTTGGCTGCTGCGAGGCTTATCCGAAGCCGTTGGTGGTGGCTGCATCGTACATGGTGGCTTTACTACATTGGCAGTTGAATGTTTTATTCCCACGGTTGAGTCTCTTAATGATTTGCCCGGGGATAATCTACTTGATCTAGGCGTAGACCAAGCTATTGGTCCTTTTCTAACACCATTGATATGACTGAGATCTTTCTTATTCTCAACTACAGAGAGCTTAGGCCTTTTTGAGGGAATTGTCTGGCCCACATCACTTCTCACTAGTTTGTCAGATCCCAATACTGAAGAAGGCGTTGCATATATTTCCTCAGGTTTCTCAATTGATTTTGTCTTTCGAGCTGTCATGGCCTTTTGTGAAGGCTTCTTTGGCCACCTTGTAATCCCATCTGGGTTTTGCCTGAAGGATTTAGTCGCAATGTCACATAATGTTTGAGCGGCAGTCAATAGTCCTGGACAGTGCCAAACTATCACCAAAAAGAAAACCACAAATTAGAAATGACAGACAACTGAAATGGCAATAAATTTGCCTATATTCATATAGGAGAATGATAACTAGAAATCTCACGCCACATGGCCCATATTTCAACCTAAAGCTACTCGGTCCTTAGAATCTAAGACTAGATAGCCAGAACCAGAACAAGTACACTGAATTCCATTTTGGAAGATTTCTATCATTCAGTTCTTTATCCCAAAATGAAAAAAGTTAAAAAAAAAAGGGAAATGCGTGCCCAGGGAGGCTGGCAGGATTCCTAAGAAGAATCATGTGAAACTAGCAACTTGATCCAGAAACTAAGATACTCCTGGAAAACCAAGTAAAAGAGTCCTTCAAAAGAGATCAGTATATCTATAGCAAACAAACCAACTACCAAACAAGGAGAAAGATAGTTGGTACTAGGGATTGCATTCTCTTTTCTATGTACTATTCAATAAAAAAAACGAGAGTGAGGTGCAGGAGAGCTCTAGATAATAGTAAACCATACCATTCCATTGTTCTGCCAGCCCAAGTCCAGATTCTGCAAATTCAAGAAAAGAATCCCTCATTAAGCCAAAAAGGTTGACAGAGAAAGACCATGAAGCTACCCCTACAAGAAATTCTTACCTTGAGGAACATTAAAAGCCTTGGTATAAGTTGCAAGAGATGATGCACCTTGCTCATAGAAAGGTGGATTACCAGTGGATGAAGCACTACCACCTTCCGAATTACCAAACTTTGAACCTAAAGGAATTAGGCCTGGATCATAAGCAAGTGACTCCAAGTTGGTAAAACAACCAGTTTCAATCCCAAGAGAACTGGGAGTGTTAGGTATTTTTACCCATCGGCCTTGACACGTGCTCTTATTTGATAAAAGCTTAACAGCATCAGAATTGGTTCTAAACCCATTAAAAGTATGTGACCAGGGAAATGGTGGCAACCTAGCTCCGCGGACTATTTGCTTGCCTGAGCGAGTATCAGAATTGTTCCTTGTCGATGAAGAAGGCTTGGTTGCATCAAGAAGTAAAGAGTCCAAATCTTTTGGGGGAGGCAATGCCAAGCGCTCCAGAATATCCTTAGGCCGACACAATGGAAAATCTGGAGGACTGGCAGGCAATTCAGGCTGACCGTATGAATCCTGGGTTAGGAACAAGATAAAAGTACAAACTTAATCACTAACTTGTCAGCATCTACAATGAATTTAAACAAAAAAAAAAAAAGTGCTTCCAGTTGGGCCTAAGACTTCAAGGCATGATAAAAAAGGTGTAATACGCATTACAGCTTTCAATAGGATCAGTATATGAACTTCAGAGAATGGAATGGATCTAGTCAAATGACCTTGACACAATGAAAAGTTACAAAATGAAAACAGATAAATAAAAAGGGAAAAATGAAAATTGCTAAAGGCTCCTGTCAATAGGGAGAAAGTATTTTACTAAGTATCAATACGTATCAATATTTTAACTTCATTTATAGTTGCATTTTAGGATCATGCATGTTAGACTTTTGCTCAAAAACCACCTTGTTGCATGGTGATGGGTCTATAGAACAGATGTCTTCTTTATCACCATTAACACAACTTGGCGCTACAGAAACAGAGCTTGGTGGGTAAATGGACATTTCCTTGTTAGAAGAATTGTCTATATCTGTAAAATTTTGGGACTGAACCCTTTGAAGTGGAATAATGGAGCACGCCTTTTTAACTGAATGTAGAAAATTTTCAGTTGTGTTAGCTGCTTTCCTGCTTTTCTCCTTGCTTAAAATGGGTTGCTCATAAGTGCCATCAAGGAGTTCATTTAATGATAAATCCTCCATGAGCTTGGTGACATCTTGAATGTCTGACTTCAGACCATATAATCCTGAAATTGATGCCCAAAGGTGAATGATGTATAAAACAGAAACACAGGATCGGTAGCTAACTTTAAATTAAATGAGTAGAAATTATTCATGCAGCCAGTTGTCAACAAATTGGTGAGACTCTTTTAGCATATCCAAACCCAACAACTGTGATAAACATTTCTTGTATGCTAAATATAGCGTAATACACTAAAAAATACATGTATGTTAGCAAAACCTTTTTTGGTAACAATCACATACCAAGGAAGTTGTTCCCTCCAGAGGCCATATTAAAGCTCCCCAAACCTGCCTTCATTGAGAAAGAGTCAAATTTTGGCTTCATAGGAACTTTAAAATTTCTCCTATCACCCCGCTTGCCACTAAAGCTGTTCTTTTGTCTTGAAATTTGAGTTTTATCTGGAATGTAACAAAAAGGAAAAAACAGACAATCAGCATAATCTCCAACATATTGCAAGGATAATCCAGAATCTACTTCTAAGTTTCTATTTCTAATCTTGTTGTCTTCAGTAGGTGACATGCAGGATGTGCAGTCCATTTAAACCAGTCTCATAAATTTTAGCCATTCAGACTTGGCATAAGTGTTAAGTACAATCATCATCATTACAAATTAACAATAACAATAAAATAATTAAACGAGTCTGTTCATTATTAAATAGGCCAAGTTGGAGCCAGGAAAAGAAGACCACATGCTAAATTTTCATCTAGTACCTAAGCAATAAAGCAAATTATTTAGGAGCATGACATTGACAAATCAACCAGAGCAATTAATTCCACAAGAATCATTCAAGATGTTTTTCCATCAAAACATAGGACTACAATAGAATGTGGAATTAAAGTTACTGATCATAATTAGAGGTCAAACTTTACACTACAATTGGACAAGTAAGAAAGGGCATTATTACAGTAATATCACTAGCAGAGAGAGAAATCTTCTGTTTATGTAGGCTTGACTTTTATCACCTTGTAGATAACATAAAGGGTCATTATCCAAATAAGACTCCACAAAAGGTGGGAACCTGAGGCAGGTGATCCTAATAAGCTCCTATCCTTACTCCAGTAAAGCAGCCACTCCCATTGTTTAAATTGATGCACTTACACTTGTTGATGCAAGGTTTTTACAATTGAATAAAATAAAGCTCTTGCCTCATTAAAACATGCATCCTTCAAATATAAATTCTAAAGGTGCCTCACAACCTTTAAAGAGGAGAGCCAGATTTTCTAAGCATCAATTGGTTAAAAGCATCTTGCCAAATCTAAGTGATACAACACCAATTTAAGTGAAACAAGATTAATCAATTTAAACATTATTTCTGTAAAACTTTCCATTGTGTCCCCCACGATGGTGGAGGTAATCGAAGTGATTATGTGATATGCACACAAACTTAGGCAAAAACAAGGATACTAGCCAACACTGCAATTTCAAACTAAATAGCATTTGTTACTATACCAAACATTAGACTCCAAGGTTATTCCCGCTACAAAATAAGGAGCCACATATGTGGAGACTAAACATGCAAAGAAAGAATGATATAAAAAATAGCACAAACCAGACAACTGTATCATTTAAGTAGACTTTCAGGGGACAAAAACATTCTCAATGATCTGACATTAAAGTGTGCTGACATAAATCTACATTAAATTAATGTACTACTTCCAAAAAGGGGAAGAAAAGGTACAACCTGGAAAGTTACATTTTGTAGAATAAGACCCTAGCTTATTATTTATATCCTTTATATCATCAACTCCAGCTGAAGTCATAGTGTCTTCTAGTTGAGCAACACGTGCTCTCTTAGAACGTCCACTACTACTCCTCGGCATTTTTCCAGCTTTCCTTTGTGTATTAACAGCATCAGGACCAGGATTTGATAAGTGACAATTGGTGCCCTTGTGATCATGCTGTTCAGACAGTTCTTCTATCTGACAGCTGGACAGCAGACTAGCATGCCTACAAAGTTCAGCATCAGGAACCATACCCCATGAAGCCGACTCTATATCATTAAGAACCATGGTCTCATCTGCAAAATCAGATTTTATTAGAACACATGTCAAAGATGAATTTCAGTACAAAAGATTAGACACTGATGACCTACAAATTGAGAATGGAAAAGTTGGGATAACATCCCAACCATATAAACTGTATGAACAAAAGACAATAAGCACCACAACAAATTATTGAAGTGCAAAAGAAAAAGTAACAAAGTATTGAAGCAAGCGAACAACGTTCTAAAATTGGCAGCATATTTTCCACCGTGTAGACAGTTACTCCTATATCATCACAAACAGTTTTTTTTTTTGCTAAAAGAAGAAGAATAACAGTTACTGCAGGAGTGAGGCAAGGGGAAGTCTCATCTGCCATCTGTAGAAGGATTTATTTTATTACAACCACTACTAAAGAATAAACTAAAAACAGACAACTCTCTACTTTCCTTGAAACCCATGAGATATTCTCCACTATAATTACCAAAGAAAGGATTAAAAACAATTAAAAAAAAAACTCACAGCTTCACTAATTATCCTCATTTTCCATTTTTGGTTTTTTTTTTATTGAATTTTTTATCCTCTACTGAGACCATTGTTTTTGCTTCCCTAGAATAAATTACATAAGCTGAACAAAAAATTTCTCCATTTCTGGTATTAAGAAAGAAATAAAAGAAAAAAAAAATTAAAACTCCTAACAAAATAAAAGAAAAGAAAAAATAACCAAAATAATTAAAAGAAAAAAAAAGAGTTAAAAAGTATGGACCTTTATGTTTAAGCGAAGAGGTACAACAGTCAATCGAAGAATTAAGAAGCGGCTTACAATCTTCACTAACCCTAGCCCCTCTTCCAAACCCTTCAGACCCCATAAGCTTCGAAATGTCAAACCGGATAATTCAAATCCAGCGCATCCATCCAAACACCCCACCACCCCAACCAAAGAAAAAGGAATGAACTTTGCACTCGATCGAAGAAAAAAGAAAAAAAGAACGCCAAGAAACAACGGTGTTTCGGGTGAGGGATTCAGAGAAGTACAATCGGTCAAAAGGGAAGAAAACGACGGTGTCGGAGGAAGAGAAAGGGGAGATGAAGGGAGCAACAGGGAGGAAAGTGGAAGGAAACTGAGTATTTGGTAGAGGAAATCATGGTCGCGGCTGAAACGTTAGAGGAGGAGTCGGTTGGAAATTTTAGGGCAAAATGCAAAGGAAAGTGAGAGTGACAAGTATTTATAGTTTTCGGGAAAAGGTCGGACTTTTGGTCTCTGTTGTGGAAAAATTACCCGTCGGTTGGGGCCTGGGAGCCTTTAGGGTATATTCCGGTGAGGCCATCTCCACACTAACATCTCTTTTCTCCGCTCAACGTCCTGACATGGCATTATCCATTCAATTATGTTCATCCGATGAGGCCCACGAGAAAAGTGTTGCAATTAAGAGCCAATAGTAACATAACACGTTTCTAGTCAAGTCTATCGTTGACTAAAGATTTTACGTTAATGACCTCCTAAGTCGGTAATTGGACGGGTTTGTGACACCGTGTGAGCGTCACTACTGTAGGAACACTCAGTTTGAGCGTTTTGTAGTGATATTACAACTATACCCCTCTGAGAAAGTAATTTAACCCTGTCATGCTCTCCTCCTCTTTGAACTCTGACAAAGCCAAAAGAAACAAACGAAACGCATTCTCTGAATAAGTGGAATCTATTGTTTTCTGGTTCAGTTTGAGAAAAGAGGTGTTGTTGTTTCAGGGTTTTTGGTATTCTGGATGAGAATTTGCTTGATGACATCACAACGAGGCTGGCTGGTGGCGGCCAAGAATGGGAGGACCACCAGGCAAGTTCAGCTGACGGAGGCTGAGAAAAGGCAGCTTTGTGTTGCCTCCAAAGAGAGCTTTCTTTGTGAGCCTAATCTTCTTGAGCTTGAAGCTCCTATCAAGATTTGTGGTAATAATTAGTAGCTTAATTTATACAATTGATTATTGTTTTTCTTTTGGGGGTATTTTTCATTGCTTTCTTGGGGGGAGAGGGGTAGGTTTTAGTTGATTGTAATCATTGAAAGTGTTAATCTTGAACATGTATGGATGTAAGAATTTGCAAATTTATACCCAAATTTCTAGCCTCTGTTTGCAATAGAGTTTTTGAGGTGAAGGGTAAAAGATGCTATGGACTTGGAGGAAGGAATAAAGAAACAAATAGGAAAAAGTAGGAAGGTTGTGAAGCGCAGTAAAAGTGTAGTCCAAACTGTTAATTGAATTGTTATTGGCAATGCAGTATTGGGAGATAACAACCAAGATACTTGATTGGTTTAATCACAGGGAAAGCCTTTGCAGCACGAGAATATTATGCAAGTGCTTTGTTTGGTAGCCTTGGATTTTCAAATGTGAGTTTTGCATTTAGTTATATACAATTTTTGCCTAAGATTTAATCTCACATGTATCTGGTATATCATTGTTGCTTTGGAAGCATCACTTGGCTCAACTATGTTATAGCTAGTGCCTAGTTGTATGGCATTATCCATATGACATAATGAGATGATACTTTAGACTTTCAAAAGTTATTGGGTTTATTATTTACCAATTAGTGTGTTTATGAGGCCAGTTTTTGTTGTTGAACTTTGGTTGTCTTGTGGTCATAGGCAGAACTTTTCTTTACCGACGGTCTCAATTTCAAATGTTGTTGACATTTTGTCCTATCAGGAAGTTAAAGTAGTTGTATCCCCCATGCAGTGAGAATAATAAAAGCACTTCTGGAAAGTCTTGTTTTCACTGTGGTATTAAGGGAAAGTTCTACGAAGCGAAACTTATGTGATGAGACTAATGGCATCATATGAAGGTTCTAGAATCGCCATTGTTGTCTTAATCTTTAGATGGAGGCTTGGAGCTTGAAATGTCTTCGTGTTTAAAATAAGACTTGAAGGTTGCACCATTCAGTTTAATCTTTAGTTGGAGGCTTGGAGCTTGAAATGTCTTCATGTTTAAAATAAGACTCGAAAGCTGCACTATTCAGTTTATTTATTTGTTCCTTTACATCCTTCCATAAAATTGGACATTTTCCCTTCTGTTTTATTCTTTTCTTCTCTTCAGTATTTATGTTTCTCTGTACAAGTGTTTGGGTGGGGTTTGGGTGGGGTGTCCAGTAAGTTTGTTACCATCCATAAAACATATACGAAAGGGTTCATCAAAGTTTGTGATGGTTCTTGGTGAGCCTCCAAGTATTAGAGTGTTGCAGAAGCTATTGAGCCTTAAATGAGATCTTTGTGGTCTTTTCAGTTTTTATAGGATCTCACTCTCACTCAGTTATTTTAAGGCCTTTTAACTGAGTCCTTAAGGTCTATCTTGCAAATGTTTGGCCCCCAAGGGACTTGGACTTCTCCAAGTTGAGTTTATCTTCCGTTTAATACCACACTACTTGATCTTCATTAACTATATCACAAGCATGCTTGGTGTGCATATGCTGGCTTGCATGTATATAATTCTATTCCTTTTGTTTTAGCACGTTTTAACAAATTGATATGTAATATCTGCTTTTCGATTCTTATTATGTTGGCAGGAGATGTTCATGTTCAATTTTCAGATCTTTTACTCTTGTTTGAGTATGGTGGGTACCCTCCTGCAGCAAACTATTTATTCCTAGGTGACTATGGTGATTGTGGCAAGCAAAGCATTGAGATAATTTGTGTTCTCCTAGCATACAAAATCAAATACAAAGAAAACTTTTTTTCTTCTTAGAGGCAACCATGAATGTGCACAATCAACCGTATATATGGGTTCTACAATGAGTGCAAGGAGGTTTAGTGTGCATGTCTGGAAGATATTTACAGACTGCTTTAATTGCCTGGCTGTTGCTGCTCTAATTGATGAGAAGATCCTTTGCATGCAATGTGGATTATCTCCTGATTTGAAAAAAATTGGATCAGATATGGATCATTGATCACCCTGTTTATGTGCCAGATCAGGGCCTTCTCTGTGATCTTTGGGCTGACCCTGATAAAGATGCTGAAGGCTGGGGAGAGAATGATAGGGTTATGTCATAGACATTTGAGGCTGACAAAGTTTCTGAATTCCTTCAAAAACATGACCTCGGTCTCTTTTGCCGAGCTCACCAGGTATCATTTGCATTAGCCTTCCTAATTGGACTTGCAGCTTACATGTATGGAAGGTTTCACATTTCTTTGCTGAAGTTGCATTACTTGATGGTATAATAGGCAATTTGGGAACCATGTGAGAACTGAAGAGTTTAGTATATCATTATAGATTGTTTCTTTGCATGTCAGTAGATGCACTTATCTCCATGTTCTTGGAACCTTCCTATTACTGCCTATCGTGGGCACCCCTACTAAATTCTTGTAATTAATTTTTGTATATTGTCAAAATAGAAACATGTGCATCCGTGTTTTACTTTCTTATTGAATTGTAAATATTTCTTAATTTTTTTTATATATATTTTTATGCTTCATTCAGGCTGTGAAAGATGGTTATGAGTTCTTTTCTAAGCGGAAACTGGTAACCATATTCTCTGCATCAAACTACTGTGGTGAATTTGATAATGCAGGTGCCCATTTATGTGACCAACGTTTGATAGAATCTGCTGAAGGGGGTGAGATTTCATTGGATAAAGAATCTCAGGACAGGAAGCCTCTTAAGTGTAGTGTTGTTATTGTTGATTCGTGTACGCTTACCATTGTTCAAATTGTTTTTCGTGGGAATTTGTCCATTGGGCCTTTGAAGTTTATGGATGATGTTGTCACTCTTAGGCCGGACCACAACTTGCATTAATGCAGCATATGTGAGTGCAGATGCTGCTTTGCCTGATGAAACCAAGCAGGAGCTTCTGCAACCACTTCAGATTAACACAAGCACAAACATGACTGATTATATGTAATTTACAAGAACTGCATGCAATTGAAACCCCTTCAATTTCCAGTCATGGGATTAATATTTGCCATAAGGATTTAAAAAAACCCACAAATAAAAATTTAACAATTAATTAAATTTCTAATGTTTTATTACAATCAATTGATTCGTACATCTTTTATTTTGGATCAATTAAATTTTTAAATATCTATTTTCATCAAATTAAATCTTTAATTATTTATTTTTACTCAATTAAATATTTGATTAGATAAAAATAATTAACCATTTTTTCTCTAACAAAAATTTAATTGATGAAAATAAATATTTAAAAATTTAATTAATTAAAAAATAAAAATTTAAATAATTATTAAATTTTAGTTAAGTGATTTTCCTTTTGCCTAAATAATTTAAACTTCTAGAGATCGTATACCCTAACCCATTTACGCGATTGTAAAACATCTTAGAATTAACAAGCATGACGCATCTTTTTTTGACTTTTTCAAACCAAATCATAAGCCAAAAATTAAAAAGTCAAAGCCAACTGTATCTAATCATCAATAACCAAACCGTGAAGAACTAGAATTACATGATTGTATATAAAAATGTGCAAGATTTCCGGTTTGCTCGAGTTCGTACGGAAAAAGTTAAACATAATTGATAGAAATGATGGAAGAAGAATCATCATAGAATAAACTGCGGATGACACAATATACAAAAGCATGCTGGATGCCTCCAAGAAAAGCTTATCCTATTTAAATAATATTATTATATTTTTTTTAACTGTTGTTTTCAATTAGGTCAGGTGGGGCGCGGATAATTTCTGCATTATTTTTGCACGAAAAAAGTTTTCCGAGAAATATATTGCAAGTTGGTTTTAGCTTAATTGGGTATTCCTAATAAAATATTCCTTCTTTCCAATTTTTTTCTTTTTTTTTAGGTTTTAAAATTATATTTTTTTAATCCTTAAATCTATTGTTTTTTATATTCTAAAATTTTTATAATTTTTTATTTTTATCTTTAAAAATTATGAACATCAAATTCATAAAAAGATAAAAATTTAATATTATATATACCAAAATTAAAAAAAAAAAATTTCTTAAAGTTCGTCAAAGTAGGGAATAATTAAATTAACCGACACTAATTGCGAATTAAAATTATAAGCAACTGTAAAATTGGTCAACTCTGATTTTCTTGACATTCAACATTTACTGTAGCTCATTTCCTTTTGTTTTCGTCATGTTGACTACAGATTGGTTCTAAATTATCAAGCTAGGTTTCAAATTTCGGCCACCTCCTCTCAAACCCTAGGCAAATTTTGGTGTTTTCTTTCTTTTTTTTTTTTTTATCTTTTAATTTCTCTTCCCTTAGTCTATCTAACCAGTAATTCAAAATCCCATGCGTTCACTCACTTCAATGTTTTAATCACATAAATATATGCAAAATTACATTTTTTATTTTATAACAAAAAAGTTGATGATGTGTGTTGAAGGAGAAAATATTATCGTTAAGAATCAAGGATTAGAATATGATTTATAAATAAGGGTTCATTTTTTTTTTATTGAGACATCTTTAAAAAAAAAAAAAAAAAAATTTGGGAGCATGTAATGATCAAATATTTGATGTAATTCAACAATTCTCACATAAGTAACTAAAGATTTAATCAATGCACATTAAACTTTTGGACTTAATTGACACTTTAAGAAATATAAGAACGAAATTAATGTTTAAATCAAACCTTAGACTTGGACACGACAAGTAAAACTATACAAATACTATCTACTGTCAAGACGTGTCTGGTGGGCTAAATGGAATTGCTTGGTTGGTGGTATGGATTCTATATCTAATCCATAAATTTTTTGTTGTAATTAATTCCATTTATTTATTTATTGCCAACAATATTTCCATTTCATTTAGTGTAACCAAAAAAAATATTTTTTATGCATAAATCTAGTTTTTTTTATCACTATTATACTTGCAACCTCTTGCAAGAAGATGGATTACAGGAACTGAAAGTGCCAAAAGAAAGGTTATATAAACAAAACCAAGCAAAAAAACGTGGTGCCTCTTAGAGAAGTGCAATTTTCTTGTTACATGGCTGGCTTTGTGCCCGGTCTAGCTACCTAAGAGGCTGCAAATTCATTCATGGACCATAATTCATGAGACAAATCGGGAAATTGGTCTGGAAAGAGACCCTCAAAATTCTCTAAGCTTTGAACTAGTTCGTCACTCAACATTATGTCTGGCGTGAGAATTTTGTCCCTTTGATCATCACCATCTTCAAGCATTTGTAATTCCTCCATTTTTATGCACTCTTGTTGCACGGACTCATCTTTAATGGTTGTTGGAGAAATAACTGTTTCTGCTGCTTCATGGGGTTCTTTTTTGTTGGCAAGAATTTTAGTTACTCCTGATGATGACTTGCTGCGAGTGCTTCCAGCAAGCGCGCTTCGGCGAGTTGGGTAGCCATGGCTGTGCTCAGCCGTGTAGGTTATGATAAAGATTCGAGGATCCGAACAGCTACGCTCTACTTGCTTTCTTGCCAAACATCCTTTTGAGCTGCTGCACCTGTAATAGCTCCTGTTTTTCCATTCAACCAAGCAAACAAGTTTATTCAATGACATGAAGATCAAAACTACCCTTCAAACTATCTAACTTTGATACCAAAGCAAAATTGAAAATGGGAAGAGAGATTTTTACCTTGGATATGGTGAACCCTTGATGGGTTTTTGTCCATATTTTCTCCAAGCCCATATATCCGATGATAGACCATCAGCTGTTACATGCTGCACCACTCTATTTTGTTGATTCCTCCGGCTGAAATATGTGAACTTTTCAACATCAATTGTTTAATTAACCAGAATAAACTTCGGGTTTCCAATTATGAAATTCTTACTTTGTAAACATAAGCACGAATTTACAAACCTGGATCTTTTAGGTTTGACTGATTCATTATTTGTACCAGAAATAGCAGGCTGAGAAACAGATTGCTGCCCTTTTTGATTCTCTTGTTCGTCCACATCTTGAGGGACTGGTAGGGAACTGGTAATGATGGTTTGTGTGGAATATGGATTCAACTCAGGATAAAAAGGCTTGTAAAGTTCCTCCAATTCATCTAAAATTGTAGGGTTTGTTCCAAAAATTTCTGGGAAACTCATAAGGTCTTCTTGTTGAAAACTCCAAGGATCAAAACTATATGGTGGGTCTTCCATGTCGGGGATACAGGCACCATTGCTGCTTCCTCCAACTACTGCTTGCAAATCCCAGTTCTCCATGTAGAATTCGCTCATCAACAATTGTTCTTATTCCATATATGAAAAATAGGAGAGATAGAAAGGAAAACTAGAAGAGAACAAACAGTGGTGGTGACTTGAGATCTGTTAGGGATTTGTGATAAAGAGATATGAGAGAAAATCTAAATCCGGGCCTTTGTCTATATAATGGTGAGAAAGAGAAAAGATTTGTTTACTTGAAATTAAGCAGCAATTCTGTAAGTTAGGTTTTTGCATTTCCACTGAGTTGACTTTTTGAAAAGTCAAATAGTTATAGTTTTAGGAAAGATAATATATTCAGCATTTTGTACAGTTTTCACTTGTGAAAATGTTGAATACAATTTCACTTCAGTCGGGGGGAAACAAACAGGCTGCCGCATTTGCTAAATGCTAAAGCAGTTTTCTATGAATTCATCTCTGATAAATAATCACTTGAAAATGGTGGATGTACTATGTATTAATATATGTTATTTAATTCACTTATCATGAACGCTGATAAACCTGTCACTTTCCTTTTCAACAACTTGAACTTATCTGATAAGATGGTTCGTAGGAAGATAAAATTTTAGGCAGAAATATTTTTATAATTGAGCATCAAACTTTTCCAGAAATTTTACCAAAGCAATATAGATATCCAAACTTGGAAATCTTATAATTATTATGATCAGAATGACTATATCACATACCCCATATGTCTCCAGTTTAGAGCTAGGGCATTGCCATGGTTGGTCCCCATATGAAACCATAGCCTCGTCTTTAATTTAAGCCCAACAACCTCTCTTTCCATTGTGGTCCTGTTTATAGAATTCATCAGCTTATATGTCCTGCCAATTCTTGTTCATATAAAACAATTGCTAACGGATCATAACTGGGGCCAAGATGAAAAATTCAAAGTCAAGCAATAAACTATGGAGTATATATATGATCAGTATCTGTCTTCATTCTGCAACTTGCAAAGTGCAAACAGATCTGTTAATACTTCATTTGTAGCCTGTAAAAGATTATGCACATATAGGCTTATGGGCCTTTAGCTATGAACATAATATTGAAGAAAAAATAAAGAAACAAATCATTACGTGAACTGAAGGAAAACTCAAAAGAATGGAGGCTTTTCGGACCACAAAAAGGGCCACTACTTCCACTACTACTTCTCATAAGAACATTTTTTTGGTCACTTTTGTCAACAACTTCATCCTCCCAGTTGAGATTCTACATCATTTTCCTAGGAAGCTACAACCTAGAAAAGTTTGAAAAATGAAAAATCTTGAAAGCTGTTTGTTTTAGTCTTTGGGGACTGTACCACGCGGAAAGGAGGGGGAAATTTCTGGCAATTGGGAAAACCAAACTGAATACACGAAACCGGATGATTCTCCAAGTCTTGGTCTGGTTTCGATTCAACATTTCCTGCTGGCTATATTCCTTCTTTATGTGATAAGCACTAATTTTTATATATAAAATATTAAAATAATGGATTTTTTCCCCTTTCACCGGTCAAGTTTGAGGAAAAAGGGCCATATCTCAAATTGGCAACCGACGTTTGACGAGAAATTCACGTAATAAACTCTTAAAATAGTGTTTTAATAATGTTTTATATTATTTATTTATGTTGTATCTATTTAATATTATACACGTGTAAAATATAAAATTTATCCTATTTTAATTTGTATTCCCACGCGAAATATAAAATATATATATTTTTTTCATATTTGAAATTGGCTTTTAATACTGTAAGATTTTGTTTCTTTTTCTACAATGAGGTAAGCATTTGCGACGCTTACAGCAATTGTTGTGGACAAAGCCCAATTGATGCGAGCCCGAAAGTAATAGGCCTTGAATGCTAACTCAAGGAGCCCATCAAGCCTGACCTTAAGCATACACGGGAAATAAAAAACTCAGAACTCATTTCCCGCCACTTCCTCAGAATCAACAAAAACAACGGACGGTTTCAACAAATACTCCATGAAATTCTTCTCCGATCAACATCTCTGTTACGCCGACATCTTCCCTCCTCACGAGGTAATCCTTCTTCCTTGATCATATATCAGTTATTGATTTGACCCTGTTTCGTTTGTCTTAAAAGATCGGAATCTCTCTTTCAGGTTCGAGCCAGAATCGAAGTAGCCATCTTCAATTTCCTCAAGATCTTTGTGCTCTCCTGATCCTGCTATGCCCGATCTTTCTCTGGTAACTATAAATTTTCTCTTTGTTTGGTTTGTGGGAAATTTGAGTTGTTTTCTTTTCTTTTTGCAACTACGATATCAATAGGAAATCGAGTAATAGCAGCGTGAGTGAAGGGACCTTGACTGATGTTTCGTGGATTTTTCTGTCTCACTCCTTCAGTACAAGATCATTGATGAGGTCCAACGCTCCTTTTTATTCTTTTATTCTTTTGTTTTAAAATTTAATCGGTTCTTGATGTTATCCCTACTAAAAATGAAGTGTGGAAGGTTATGGAGATATGCTTTGAGATTCTGATTCAAAAGAAGCGAGTTACGCAGAGGGAACTCTTTTACAAGTTGCTTTGTGATTCACCAGATTACTTCTCATCTCAATTGCAGGTCAATAGGACAATCTAAGGTCACTTCACTGAGTTCTCACTCGTTTATAATAATACTAATGATTTCAGAAGATGTTTATGTTCAATATGAAGGGGTTTTTTTTTCTTATTAAGTTTCTTTTTAATGGTTGAAATAACTGAGAACTTTGTGCCAAAGATGTTGTAGCATCGCTTCGTTGCAGCCGTTCCTGTCTAGGAAATAGGAATCATGGCATCTAGCAGAGGACTTGTTGCTGGGCCTTTCTTGCTGCAGGCACTTCAATTTCATCAATCTTGTTTGGGAAAAGAATTCATCAAATTTCATAGGCCACTTGCTTCTTTTGTTTTCTAATGTTATGATGTACATGCACATGTGAGTGATTTCTTGTTTATGGACCATGTGACAGGAACCAAACCAAGAGGCTGTGGATTTTTCTGCTTGTGAGTCTTCTGTATAAGCAATTTCAGATGATCCGAAATTGTTAGAGAGCTTGGTTACGAAGAAAGTGTTGGAGAGATAAACCACACCTGGAACTCATATATGCATATTGGACATCATTTGAGTTTATTAGGTTTTTGAGTTCTTAAATCATTCATGCTTATATAAAACATTTTATTCAGATTTTCTAATGATGTTTGTAAGTTCTAATAAGTCTTACCTCAGCTCCCCATGCGACGAGTAAGTCCTATTAATACCTCATTCACAGCACTCAACCTTATCACCTAAGTTATTTCAATGCTCCTTCAATCTATGATCTACCAACAATTTCCACTTTAGTAACACAACTGTGATTTGAACCCGTAATTTTTAGAACTCGTGATTTTTGGCTCTGATATCACTTATTGAAAAGATAAATTACACTTGAAGTTCATAGGAGGACATTAGAGAATCTATACATATATGTTGGACACTACTTGATCCCAAAAATTTAAACTATTAAGTTCTTAGGTTATTTATGTATATATAAAATATTTTATTCAGATTTTTTAGTAATGTAAGATTTTTTACTCACATATGAACTATTTTCTAACGGAAAGATACTCGCTATATATTATTGTGGTAGAAAAGTTGATTTTCTACATTGAAATCCAATCAGACGTCATTATGAATATATGATTTCTACATCCAATTAAACAGCATTCGACATGATTCTGTTTTGAAGCATGCAATATTTCAGCGATTGGTAGAGGATCGTGCATTTAACCAGGATCCAAGCATTCTTCTCACAGCAAAAGGTTATCCAGATATACCCACAAGGTACCAATAGTGTTTGCGAATTCAACTAGTTTCATGAATTTGCTTTAACCATTTTCTAGCTTAAGCCTGTTGTCATTTGGATTTTTCATTGTAATCACCAACCTTGAATGCCTATAGATTTCTTCTTCACCAAATGAGTCGGGCTTTTCCTGATTTGCCAATTTTAGCACTAGTTGACTGGTATGGATCTCCTGTAGATACCGACCTCTAATAAACTGGTTTCAGCACAATTTTCTTTTGTTTGAGATGACTCTTTGTATATGCCCCTTACACTTATCCTACTCGCACACGAATTCTTCATTCATGAAATTGAGAACAGCAATAGCTGTGCACCATTGACACTGATGAGCTTCAAACTTGAACCTCTATAGGTATCCAGCCGGATTAGCTATATTGTCTACCTACAAGTTTCGAAGCTTAGGGAAGGGCCTAGAGGCATAAAGATAGGGTACTTTCCTGCAGTCAAGCCAATTTGCACCTGTTTTCTCCTTGTTTAAGATATAAACCGAAATTGTTTTCTATGCACCATTCAGCTTGCAACGTTACGTGGTTGGGACTGCGAGGCGATGATCTACAACTGATACCTGACCAATCTTTAGCTCCGGTAAAGCCACGGGACCTTCAAATCGCTAAAAGCTTGATTTCCTCAGAAATCATGCAGGTGCAGTAGTCTACATCCATCCCTAGTTCATGTTCTCAATATCCTTCTAGGAAGTTGGTATATAACCTAGCATCTCCATATTTTAAGAGTTAAAATGGTGTTCATCAGGAGAATAACAGGGAAGAGTTGGCACTAATGATGCAGAATGGTCAGATAGTAGACTTCGAAGCTCTATATTTTCACGGATACGACTACTTGGTGATGTATATAGCAAAGAAAATTGTACAAGGCAATTACATCTAATGACAGTAGGCATTGTCGGAGAAGAATCATGCCTCGAAATTCAATCACTGATAAAAACAGGAGGAAATGCAAGGTGAGATATACAAGGTACAAATATCCAATGCCTTTGACAATTCTATGAAATTTTTTTAGTATTTCCAGCATGCCTGTTGTCGTCCATGCAACTCTCATAACTCTTAACAAATGAAGAACAAATTTCAAAAAATATACTGGCCGCTACAAAAAATGAATGCAAGGCATATAAATGCACTAATTCAGTCTCAGTATATACTGGTAGCTAAAAGAATATCAGATCCGTATCAAAATTTATTTAGCCGCTTCTTGATGTAAGACTCACCCGCTGTCCCTCCACGGAAAACTTGCTACTGCCTTCAAGCTGTTGCCAAATGAAAGAAATGGCAGAATTCAGAACCAGAAAGCAATGAAGAGATGAAGCCATTTTCTTCTACCAAAAAGGAAACGAAGTTTCATAGTACTAAACTAATCAGAAAATACAGTCACCTTTCGTTTCAAGTAGGCAAGAGCCTCTTTCTTTGAAGAATAGTTGGAAAAAACTGAGGATGACTGTTTATCAACAAGAACTTTTAGTCGTTTTAGTTTTAATGACTCACCAGGTACCTGAAATAGGCAGATAACTACTAATTACAGATTGAAACACGATTTTAAACAGCTTGCATTTTAGATCAAGTACCTGACGAAGAAGCTGTTTACACAGCTTTTTCAACTTCAATTTTGGTTCATTAGCTCTCTCCATTTCTAATGCGTTGTCATGCATTCGTTTTGCTGGAAGACCAAAATCATCAGCATTCTCATCATCACTATCACTAAATGAAGTTCTTTTCCCCTGAAAGTGAACTCCGGCTATTTTCTTTGGTCGATCTTTAATGCCTAGGCCTTGCTTTCCAGTTGTGGCTTTATCCTGAAATTTTGGGATAAAAGACAAATATTACTTATCTAACATGCTATTCAGCTGCTTCAGGCTTCGCTTAGTAGAGATGATGGAAAGGAGTAAGGATATAAAACTTGTTAATCTAATGGTTAAGCTATAAAGTGGGAATGTGGTTAAGAATTTTAACGATTAACAAGTTTTCCATCCTTTCTACCAAAACAAAGCCTTAATCTCCCAGTCCCCAACACTATTAAATTCACATACAACAAAAGTATGCAGAATAATCAATTAAAATATTACACATTGATGAGACTTGTTATTGTTTCTCATCTTCAGATCAAAGGTTAAATTAAAAGGAAAATTATAATTGTTCTCTTCATCATACAAATAACTTTAGCACATTTTAAAAAAATGGAGAAGAGACATACTTGCACGAGTTTGTAGAGATTCTCTTGGTCATCTTCGAAAAATACAGTTCTCTCAGTTAAATTTTTAGACTCTCCAGCTTTTATTGATTTCTTTCTGGTAGATTCTCCCAGAAAACCTCCAGAAACAAATCCAAATTTATGGCCCCACCATTCTGGAGAAACACTTTCAGCTTTGTTTCCTGTAACAAAGAGCAAAGTTATATCAGAAATGACCAACAGCAGACAGTTGCAGCCAGCAAATAGCAAGCAAGTTACAGAAAGAGGCCAAGAATATCATTTTCCAGCAAAAGGACTATAATAGGTCTTCAGGTAGAAGGTAACATAAAATCTAAATAAAAAGTCTGGTCTGGCTTTCCTTCTTCAATATTTACCGCATAGACCATAAAGACTAAGCAAAAGTTTCTGAACAATATAATGTAATAGCACATAAACTTACTGCAAGAATTCACCCCAAGGTTTTCAGTATGAATTAAAGTTACTATCAGTGTCTGCTGTCAATGAATTTGTAGTATTTACCTTCAGTGGGAAAATCCTGAGTTTCAGTTGTCTCTATCAACTCCATTTCACCACCCACATCAGGATTTGCCGGTGATGACTCCTCACCCTTTTTGGCCTATTGCAAAGCATGCATGGGTAAATATACAGTGATTGTTTAAACCAAAAATACTAGTAAATGTCAAAAATGCATCAAATCAAACACTATTTACAAGGGAAAAATATATTTCTGAAAAAAAGGATCTGATAATTCTATCAAACAAAACATAAAGACTAATTTCTAATGACCATTTCAATTTCCATATGAAGTTGTAAGATCATTTAGCATTTAACCGAAACATAAGAACTATCTATTACTGAATCACCATGTTTCACAAGTGCTTTGCGTTTCCACCTTTCTAACTCATGTAGAGACATCTAGAATTTGTTTAAAAAGTTGAGAGACTCAATGGTGAAGGTAAAATGGTTTCTTTCTCTTGTGCTAATATGAAACAATTAACAAATTGATCGAGTATATAAAATTATACTGACAATTAGACTTACAAACACACCCAAGAAAACATAAATATTCAAGATTTACCTTTTACTTGAGCTCTCATGTATTTTCTACACCAGGAAAATCTTGTTGAGTAAATTGGGCATTATTAAAACATCAAATTTGAATAATCAATGACAAGTGAACACATTTCAAACCAAACACAGGACATGTTACAGTTTGATCTGATGTAATATAAAATTATTTTGTACCTTGAAGAGGACACTGGGGGACAAAAAAGAATTACATACTGAAATATATATATATATATATATATATATATATAAAAGAAGGCATGATTGCCACAGCTTCAAACAAGTATTTTTGACAGAATAAATAACTTTAATGAAGACATGATGAAGGTTTCGAACTTACAAAAATTCCTTCAAGATCCTTTGAAGAATATGCATGCACAAGCTTCCCTCTCTCTCTTTTCTTATATCTAAGAACCAAAGAAAGTAAAAACAACAACAAACAACATAAATAATCACCAAAAATCTCCGATCACTAAAAATAGAGTAACAAACAAACATGAAACAAGCGCACCAACCTTCCCTGTGGTCGGGTAGCCTTGACAACTTGTTCTTCCGTGTCATTAGACACATCCATCTTGGCTTCTACTTGATTTTCATCATTGTCAGCTGTTCAGTAAAATTAACTTACTTCTCAATCAATAATCTTCTACTACGTATAAAATGAGATTCATTTTTCTTTTTGCATCAATCATACCTTCATCATTGTTTTGCGTTGCTTGCTCCTAAAAAAAAAAAGAGCATTGAATCAAATTGAACACTTTATTGGCCAAATCAAAGACAATAAAATTAAGAATCAAATACTCACCACTTTCAACCTTTTGAGAATACTATCAAACTGAGCAGTATCGAAAGCCCACGGATTCGGCTTGTCTAATCCAACACCTGCTCCATATATTGTCAAAAATAAAAATCCATTTTTAAAATTAAAAAAAAAAAAGAAAGCAAAGAGAAACGAACCAGTAGTGTCCTGTTTGTTTTTAACTCTAACGTAACCTTTGATCCCTTGTTTATCTTTGCCAAGCCCTTCTCCTTCCTCCCATCCCTAACCAGGCCACCCAAACAACAAATAATTACAAATTACAAATACGCTTATACATACAAAATATAAGTACATATGGATCCGTACCATTTGCTTCATGAGTCGAAAAGCAGCAGATTGGCGAGCGATGCCGACGTAGCAGAGTGGAGCTTCAGGTGCGGCCATGTTTGCCTCTTCTTTTTGTTCCCCTCTGCTACGCCGCCGACAATTCTGAGCCGCGTTTTAAAGAAGGTTGAGAGAAAAAGGTTTAAGAGGGAGGAAAAAAACCTAGGTGGAAGTGAGGGGATATGTGGTGCTTCGAGATAGTTGGAGTTCAGTGGACACGCGAAGATCTGGCGGTGGATATTTAATTATGGTGTGATAGTTACAGGGTTGGATTGTGGTTCCCTTTTAATAACGTAATGATGCGTGGCTGACCTGATGGTTGTAAGCCGCTTATTCTGTTTCCAGTATCCACTTCGGCATTCGCTTTATTGGCCCAAAAAGAAAGGCTTTGGCATTCGCTTCCTAACGGTTGATATTTCACCTATCGGGCGTAGTATTCATATGAACGGCGTCGTTTCTTCAGCACTGTCAAAGTGTCTACTAACCAAAAACCAAAACTCTTTGATTTCAACTAATCAACGGTTCTAATTAACTTTCATATGCTAACTCCATTAATGATTTTCATCATTACATTGAAAAAATAAAATGTTCATGACTGACATATATATATATATATATGTATGTATATAGAAAATCATGTACCTTGATCCTGACATATGCAAGTGCAATTAAGGTCATTTGTTTGTAGAAAAACAAATTAAAAAGAAAAGTCATAGTTATTTATTCAAACATCATTTTCCTACTGTGGATAGTGATCCTTATCCATATAAGAGGTTAGAAATTTACAATACAAATCTCATTGTAGAGCAAGTTTATATATGTCTACTTGGCATGGAAGAACAATGAAAATATGGGAAAAACAGGTGGGGTGTGAGTGGGACAGACAAAAGAGATCACTGCCTAAATGGATTGGATGCTTAAGCTAATGCTTTATTGCATATATATATTAACGTCAATTTACTGATAATCATCCAGCACTGGCATAAACAAGGCTCATTCTAAAACCGGGGTAGGCTTTGTCGTGGTTTCTCTATCATTTTATCTCATATCTCTCTAGCTAGTCTGCAGAGATTTTTGGGTGCAGGCCGAAAACGAGCATTTTTTCTTTTCCAATGGGGTCTATGCTCGGTGACCTGCCGTCATTTGACCCCCACAACTTCAGCCAGCTTCGTCCCTCCGATCCTTCTAATCCTTCTGTAAGTATCCCCACAATCCTTTTTAACCCAACCTCACTTTCCGAAATACGTAACATAGGAATTTTATTTCTGGGTTTGATCTGAACAAGTTGTTTGTTTCAGCTGTCATGCTATTGTAATAAATCCCGATGTGCAGTTTACATGAGTACTGAAAATTTGTTACATTTTTTATGAGTAGGTTTCTGGGTTTACCTCAGATATATTTACTGGATTCTATCAAGTAATTTTTCTGAATTTGGACCTTAATGCTGTTGTCCATATATAACCAGTTAGTTGTCAGAAGCTTTTTGGATAAAGGCGTTTGTGGTTACAAAAGAATATATTTGCTTCCTGGTTTATACGGTTTAAATGATTCATGGAATTCCAACTCTGGTATTTTACCCTTTAGTGATTTTATTGTTTGCATTGCCAGATACATTTATTATTAGGATGTTGATTAATCTGATGAAATGGAGTGTAATATGGTGATGTTTATGTGTGAAGCATCCAAGTAATGCTAATGCTTGTTATTATCTGTTTGCTAAAATGACAAAGATCTTTATACAACACAAGCATTAGCCCGGAAATGCTTTATTGCACGGGATAATGATGGGAGTTTCCTTAAGATGGGCGGTAACTATTCTTCGCGAGCTTGTGATTTTGTCTGCTGCTAGTCAATATCAGCTTCAAAAACTACTAAGACTTTAAGTTTATGCTTTAGAAGCTTTCCAGATCTTGTTGTGTTCTTGGTAGTTTTGGTTCTTAGCACTGGTTCTTAACAATGGTCACGAAATTCTATGTTTTAGCTAAGACAGTAGTTGATAGTTTGTTTTTGTGTGGGAATTTAGACGTATTTATGTAATCTATCTTTAGTTTCAATAGTTTGCAGTGGTTCCTTGCTTACCTGTTATAAGATTTCTGATTAAGCATAGAATAGTCTAATGGTTCAAATGGTATAGAGCAATTTTCTCCTTCCCCTTTATCATTTTGAGCTATTTTAGCATGTGAGATCTATGCTATTGCATGGAGTTCATATTGAGCTCCTATGTTGTTTTTAAATGAACGGTTTATGAGAGATTAGTCTTTTTGCTCTCATGGGTTGGTCTTTAACAAAATTACACTGACTTCACGTGTATGGTTTGTTACTTTGCTTGAACATTTTAGGAGCACAAAAAGCTTCTCCTCATTTTTCAGTCATGTTAAGAATTGATTGCACTTATCTTTTATAGTGTAACTTTTTCTTTTTGGCTAGAAAATGATACCTGCCACCTACCACCCTACTCATAGCCGGACTCTTCCACCACCCGATCAAGGTATTGAGCAGATATTTCTTTCTTCTTGTTTTACTTCTGAAACAATATTTCTTTCTCAGTGAAAGTGAGATATTCTTGGCACTTTAAACTGTCTGTGGTGACAATATGGTAACCTTTGCTTGGAGAATTCTTTCAGGCTTTATCCACATAGTGATAATATATTTTTATAATGCGAGTCAAATGGTGTGGTAATTATTTGGCTGTTATACCTTCTAGGATGTTGAATGTTGACTTATTTTTGAAAGCATCAAGTGCTGGAAAAGTATGTAGAGATTTCTGAATTGGAACTTGATATGATATAATTTAGCTGGAAAAATGGTATTGTCTTGACAAATGGGCTTTAAATAAATGGTAATGGATTGAGAAATTGATTTTTATGCATCACTTGATGCATGCCACTGCTACTATTTGTTACATACTTTCTATTATCTTCCTCTGAAATGGTGGAATTGATTTACCTTCTTTGTTTCCCTCTTCAGTAATCTAAATGTCATAGATTACTTATATGGAATTGTTCATTGTCTCTCAGTTCTGTTTTGATATCTACAAAGAGTGGATATTTTCTAATCAGAATTTAAAATGATTGGTTGCATACAAGATTGAAATTGTTGTTTGAAGTTTATCAATTGGAATGAAAATGTTGAGAATATTATTTGTATGTGTTTTCTGAACTACCTGTGCTACCAATATAAAGGCACTACCGATTGAAATTGCATCCTGGTGCAAAATGCCACAGCTCATTGACTTAAATTAATGACTTTTTGTTATGAATAATTTTTTTAATTGACCTGTAAGCATTTTCTTTATTTGTAACTGACCTTTCAAACACTTTTAACAGTTATAACTACTGAGGCCAAAAATATACTAATTAGAAACTTCTATCAGTGTTCTGAGGAGAAGGTTAGTAACTTGTTTATGATTTTTCATGCTATAACACTGCATACAAATAATTTCATAGTCACAGATAGAAAGTCACGGACACATGCATGCACTTTGAGACTGGCTGTGTGGATATGTCATGTAGTTTCTTAGTGCTTTTCCTATTGCAGTTGAGATCAAAGAGAGCTGCCACTGAACATCTAATACCAGAGCATGGATGCAAGCAACCTAGGGCTTCCACCTCATAGTCATAATGAGATTTTCTTTTGTTTCTTAGTGCTCATGTCTCTGTTTATTCTCGTAAACCGGGATGCCATACTTGTACATTTTGTGTATAAATCAAACTAATAGCTGGGGTTATCATAGTAACAAAAGGTGTTATGCTTAGTTCTACATTCTCTTCTTGGTATTCATTCCATGTGGCAATGGTATGGCTGAATTGCTGAAATGCTAAATCCTTGTATGCTGGTTTAAGTATTCAAGATTTCATCTTAAAAGTGATGTGCACAATTGAATCTCTAGGTAATCACACGTTTGAAAATGTTACTTGGGGCTCTTGGGGCTTTATGTTTTAACTGAAATCATATACATTTTTGTGTTGTCTGGTTTGGTAAACCTGATTATGAAGTTAGTTTTTTTTTCCTGTTACGGTCATACAAATTGAAGGTTTTCCCTGTCTGGTTTCACGGACAGACATAAGATAACCATTCATGTTTCAGGAAGTAAAATTAGGTTTATTTATGATCCCAACTCTCAAGTTTCAAGGTTGGCACCGAACTGACCTAAGCAATTTATTGGAAAAGGCTCTTCTAAAAATTACTTGAGCATTTGGGACTCGTATTCATGGGGTAGGTGGATTGCAATGGCTGTGATTACACTAACATGAATCATCGATAAAAACATTGGAAATGGGCCACTAGCCGGAGTTCTTGGCACCACTGGTTGAAAAGTAAAATAATGAATGAAATTGTTTGGTTCGTGCGTGTGTCATGGATTGACACTTAAGTTTCGATTCGCATGATTTTAAGATTCAGAAGTATTGTCTGTTTTATTCTTATGATCTCACGATTTTATTTTATAAAAAAGACCTCATAAGATCTAACGAAAAAATTGATCATTCTGTCTATCCCTTTCGAAGTGGTTGACGTGGATCAAATGGTTTAGAGTTGATTCTGATACCACAGGTCACGACTTAAGCTCCGACCCACGCGGCTCCAAGACTCGGATATCCATTCATCGAACGTTTCAGATCAACTTAACTGTTAGGATTCACACCCTTGTAAGATATTATCTATTCTGATCTCTTGATTTCAGGGTTTTATCTTACAAAAACACCTCACAAAAAAGAGATGATATGAAATCTTATATACTTTAATAATTTTTTTTTTATTTTTTATGTGAAATTCAAAATTTCTCCTCGTATCCATGTGTATAATATTATATATTAAAAAAAGAAAAAAAGGACAAAATTTCAACGGCTATGGCCACTCAGTCTTACGGTTGTTCTCCAATTCCAGCAAAACCCACCTCCAAAACAATCTCAATCAGGTCCATTTTGTTGCCTAATCCTCTTATCTCAACCGCCAGACATCATAATAATGTCGTACCATTGTCATCTTCTTCATCTTTCACTCTTCGAGCTTCAATTTCACCAGCTGCTACTTCAGTTGCAGTCGATGGACCCACCACCTTCAACAAACCTTCTAAGTCTTTGCCGTTTAGAGCCATGGCTTCTACCTGCATCGATGGGAGCCTGGCTACCCTCTGATCATTGGTGGGATTGATATTCCTCGTGATAGAGGCTGTGAGGCTCATTCTGATGGTATTTTTCTCATTCCCTTTTTCCTATTTTTTTTAATTTCTGAAATTTTTCCCCATTTATTTTTCTCCCCGACATCAACGCCATACTTTTTATTTCTTTTGATTTCTTGCATTTGGATAGTTTTAATTTATAAAATTTCTCTGATGTTATCTCGAAATCTTTATTTCTTGGTTGTATTATTTGTTTAAAATTTCCACAATTTGCTTTTGATGCTAACCATATGGAGATCGATATGTTGCAGGAGATGTGCTACTTCATTGTGTTGTGGATGAAATACTGGGAGCTTTAGGGCTTCCTCATATAGGGCAGATACTTCCAGACTCTGATCCCAAGTGGAAAGGAGCTGCATCTTCGGTCTTCATCAAAGAAGCTGTGAGTATTTCTTTAGTGTAGATTCTGGGTAATTTTGAGAAATTTGTTTTATTTATTTAATTTTTTGGGGTGTTTATTTTCCCGTGGATGCTTTGAGCCTTTGACTGGTTCATTGCTGGTTACCTTAAAAACAGAGGAAACAAAGAAAAGACTGGTTCATTGCCATACTCTGAAACTTCTATTTGAAATCTGGCCTTAGCTTAGATGGAAAGTGTTCGGATGGGGATACCGAACCACAGTATTGTGAGTACCAAAAAGAGACTAAATGCAATTATTTAGCTCAGGTGCATGGTTAAGCAAGGAAAACATAAACGAGACTGAAAGTTATAGGCTGCACTAGTGTACTTTGACACACCATATAAGTATTAAAATTTTATGAAATATCCTTTTCAGCCTTGTTAATAAGGAAAAAAAAATGAAAAGAAACTCCTGGAGTGGGTTGGACTGCATAGCCAGTCTTTGTAGCAACCCATATATGATATAGCACTACTTGTTGATCTCTTGAGGGGCATGGCTGGTTAATTTCTATCTGCTTAGAAACCAAAATTGTGTCTGCTAGTTCGAAGCTTTTGGTAATTTGTCTTGGATGCGTTAGCAAATCAAATTAATAGATGTCTGCTGTCTTGAGCAGTGGAGAAGTGCGTATTATACTGCTGTATTAGAGCAAAACTCTGATGCTTTAACTTTGATAGTGACTTCCCAACCTCGATGCAATGAACCTTGTACTTTATTTGATACAATGAACCTAACAGGCTATGATTCTTCCTTTGAAACAGCTTAACTTTTTTATGGTAGGAAATTGGATTAAGTTTTTATTACGGAATGTTAGAACTAGTATGGCACGTGCATGTATGTAACTGAAAAAAACTCTATATATCCTTATATTCTATCTAACCTGCAAAAGTGATTCTATATGCAGATGCACCTTGTAAACATGATGTTTTACTTAAGTTATATAAATTAATAAACGTTTTTTTGCTTTTAAAAGCACTGTATCTGGTATGATATTGCTTCTGTAAAAACTTTGATGCTTTATTTGACAGTGACTTTACCAACCATGATGCAATGAACCTTTCTTCAAAACAGCCTAACTTGTTTGTGGTTGGAAACGGAATCTACTTTGTGATGCTATACGGTGATGTCAATGTAGGCTGTAAAGTGAAATGCTAAACATCTTATGCTAAATGTTTCACCTAGAAATTCGCATGTGGTTTTCTGTATATATAAATAGTGGAGGGATCCTTGCTGAACCTGAATTTGCATGTATACTGCATCAGTCAGAGAAGAGACTAAATCATTAAAATGTTCCCCCAATCCCTCTTCTCATCCAAATCTTTTACTGTCACTTTCTTCTCAAGGATTTAGCTGTTTGGCATTCTAAAATTTTTAACTTAATGTGAGATTGCCAACCCTAAATTGTTTGTAGGACTGGCAAAAGGAAGAATGATTAACAAACTGGCAAGTCAAAACAAACTAGAAAGTAGGGGAATATATGAAAACCATGGTTTTTTATAACTATAGATGTGGATGACCCCTTAACTGATTTAATTCAGGAAAGAGATATCTGTTCCCTTTCCACTGAATTCAGATCTTAGAAATGAGTAGCAAATAACTAAATGTGTATATCATTTGAAGAACTCCCTGACTAAGTTTTTACATATCAATGTGCTAGGCACAATCAGAGAGAAACCCTTAAGAGTATTATTTAAAAATAAAATGAGTAGGAATAATTTGTCTGGGAATTTTTTTTCCCTTGTGCAGTATGCACTCTGCTCAAGTTAGTCATGCTAGGCCATCATTGTTTATATCTTCCATTCTAGGAAACATACTCAATTTTGGCTGTTCAGACTGTTTAGATTACTCATGCTCATTTTCTGCAACATGGTTTATTTCATGTGAGACTCATGCATGAGGCAGGTTATGAGATTGGAAACTTAGATGCCACCTTAATTCTTCAAAGACCAAAAATGAGCCCACACAAGGAGGCTATCAAAGCCAACTGGTCTGAGCTGTTAGAAGCCAACCCAAGGTGGTCATAATTCGGTTTTAATCAAATTAATCTATCGAACCATTTTAATTCGATTAATTTGGTTTTAAATAATTCGATTCAAAATTAATTGAATCGATCGAATGAACACACTAGAAGGTTGACAGCCTTGGCGAAAATCAAAGTATTCTGCACATACTATTGCCCTACATATGAGGAAGTGAATATAGGTCCCTCAAAGTATGGCAATTGTATACCGTCATCGATATGGTATTGCTATATTTGACAGCTTAATGTATTTGGTTGGCCCAGTTCACCTGAACAACTAGAACAATAAAGTGCTGGTTAGTTTTAACAGGCTACCATCTCCATATTGGTCATTGTTATACTAAGTTTGTCAAAGACTCAACTTGAAACATACCATGGTCAAATTAATAGTAAAAATTTATGTTCTGCAGTTTTCCAATTTCCGTGTTCAATGCCTACTTTCTGCTGCATTAAAGTGCCAATGGCTGCCTTCACGTGTTCAACTTTAGTTAATTTACCAGTTTTTTTTTTTTTCTTTACTTTAAATAATCATTCTCAAGTTTCACATCGAATCATCAAATACATGGCTGCCATGAATTTCACATGATTATTGAATAAAGATTGGTAAGTTCACTCTTTTCAAATATTGTTTGCTGCATTTCTCAACACGAAAACTACAAGGGGAATAAAAGTCTTTTTCTTTCCGGGATTCTTTGATGTTTTGTTGAACAATTGAGTTTTGATCAGGTCAAAGTAGAAGACATAAAAACCAACTTTAGACGTCTCTGGCCGCGGGCAATTAACTTATTTTTCTCATGAAATTCCAACATGATTCTCATTTATTTATATATCATATCAAGATAATCTGTGAAAGATTAATTATAATGAAATATTTAATTTAATATCCAAATATTAAAAAATTTTAATATGATATTTAAATTATAAATATATTAATTAAGTTGATATTTGAATGATTATTTATTTTATTACGTGTTATTATGTAAAGTTAAATACATTAAAAATGAGTATAATATTAATTAATAAGTTCATAATTTAAGTATTACATTAAAAATTTTTAAAATTTAAATATCATGTTTAATGATTATTATAATTCAAAGATTATCTTTTGGTGTTAAATTATTTTTCTATAATTCATTAAGGACTACTGGTTTCTGGAGTTGAGGATCACTAATAAACCCAGAAAAACGTTCTTCGAGTTAGGCTTTGAAGGTAGACCGCATTTACTAGGTCAGAGTCAGACTATTTGTCACTGACTATCCGGGTTGCCAAAGTGTTATTGTACCGGATCAGAATTTTCAACGCTGCTCTTAGCCAATCAAATGTTTTGACTTTCTAAACGACGAATGACAAGCTTTCATCTTAACCTGAAAGAGTAAGTTAAACAAGTGGATCGAATTGGACACCTATGAAGGCTTCAAACTTCCCATACGATCAGTCTCTGACCGTGAAAATCTCAGGGGAAGACCTCCACTCAGCCTCCCCTGAAGCTGACGAAGTTTGTAACCAAGTTAGAAGCCATCATATTGACGAAGAGATTTTAAATCTGAATTTTAATAATAATTATTTGTTGAAATCATTTCGAATATATTATTTATAATTATTTATTTTAAATTATTATTAAAAGATTAAATAATTTATATACTTTCAATTTTAATTAAAAAAAAAGTTAGAAGCCTCCAATAATATTTCTGTCTTCTTGTTATTCTAATTTTGTCATACATTGCTCTTTGAAGGAGACACCTTCGACCAAGTTGGAGAAAAAGACTAAAGTAGACGGAGGAAGCACGCTAATTTTTTGTATATAAAAAAGTCGGAGTACGAGAATAAAATAAAAAATTATATATATTAAAATTTGAAATTTAAATGTATTAAATGATAATTTTTTAGATAGTTGTATAAACAAAAGAAATTAAGTTTTGAAAAACAAGCTAATTTTACCAAAGAATTAAGACGTAATTTACTAATTAATCAGGTAATAATACAATAAAATATATTGATCAAATCTTCCTTTATAAAAGATTAAGCATCAAAACGGATATAAAAGCATTATCTTAGTTTGTGTAATCCAACTGTTCTAAAAAGGACAACCGGGGGGATTAAAAAAGGAAGTCAATGCATATCTCAGAGCAAACCGGATTGATTCCACAGTTGCTTCCCAATGCTGCTGCTGCCTCTCTGGTTGCACTTCCTGAGCAACATAAACTAGCATTTATAAAATAGGGCCAAAGAGAGAGTTGAATTATTCTATAGAAGGGCCATAGCAGGTAAGCAGATTGAGACCTCCTACTGAATTGATTGAGCTAAGTGAAGTCGGTCTCTTTAAATTTCCAATAAATTAATAGTCGGTGGTTACGGGACATCCATTTATATGCTTTAGTTATTAGCTATGAACCAGTATACCTCCCTTATGTCGGTACACTTACTACAGATTTAGACTCTATCCTGGTTTACAAGCAATGTTCTAGAAGTGTCCACTCCACTAACCTTGTTTTTCAATCTTCAAAGTCCATGAAAAACTTTCATTCGTTTAAGTCTTTAACCACTAATTACTGGAAAAGGTGCAAAGGGTTGAGAGGACCGCACCAATTGACTTGCCTAGTCGTCTGCAATTCTTTGATCGAGCCAGGTCGTAGGCTGCATAACCCTGCCCCGTCACACTTACTCTCAGAGCTAAGTTGTTTCGTGGTCCATGCTTGACATATGAAAAATGGAACATGCCACTGTCACATAGCAAGCCAAAAGATGAAAATGTTACCATATGAAAGTAGCACTATAATCGCATGGGACGGTTTTGGTTCATCGAATTTTGATGTCTGATGTAGTAAAGTTAGTCGGTGACTTTGGAGTGAGTTACTATTGTATACCATGACACGCTACCGTGTTCGGGAACTGATAATCTTTTTTCAACCTGTTTGTAGAATTCAGAGAACAATAATAATTGCATATCAGAAACAAGGAAAATATTTTTATCCTTTAAATGACAAGATTTCTTTAGTCAGAAAAAACACAAAAGATGTACTTTAGGGAATGTTGTTTACATTTAATTTGAAAGCAATTACTATGAGTTAATAAGTTATATGTTTTTAAAACGTTGATTCAATCCTCAAAAATATACTAATAATAATACTTCTCATTACCAATAAATGATTGATTCGATCATTTTTTTTATAAAAAAAAATTTTAAATTCAAATTTTATTAATAATCATTTATTGAGTTCATCTCGAATGCATAACTTATAATCATTTAACTTAAATTATTATATATAATACATCTTATCATGATCCAAAAAACTAAACAATCTATTTACTTCAAATTTTTTCGCCCACTAATAGTTCATCTCATCTGTCACCATCACGTTGTGAAGCTGTATTAACTTAATTGATGGCCATGTCGTCTCTTTTTTGTAAGGAGATTCTTTTAATTTTCTAAACACTAACAGCAAATTTAATGTTAAAAATGATTATAAAAAATCGCAAAAATCCTGTCAATAGTCTTCCTCCTTCATGGAACTTTCTAATTCTCTCAGATAGATCCCAGCCATCATAGACTTTATGCAGATGTAATCAACACTATAAATAGCAGCATTACAACCCACAATAACTCAAAGCAATTCCTGCACTCTCACCAAAGCTAATCTGTTCTTTCTTTGTAACGACGTGTTTGCTTCTCCAAAGCTAATCTTCATTCTTTGAACTTGAAAAAAAGAATTTTCTCAAGCAGGAAAAAATGGCTGGCATGTCTAAGATTGCAACTGGCAATGGTCACGGTGAAAACTCTGCTTACTTCGATGGATGGAAGGCATTCGAGAAAAATCCTTTTCATCTCACAGACAGACGAGATGGAGTCATTCAGATGGGTCTTGCTGAGAATCTGGTAAATTCAATTCTCCCGGAATTTTGTAGTAAGATCACTTTCTATTTTCTGGGCTCTGATAGAAAGAAACTGATAGTTTCCTGCTCTTTACTTCTCCAGCTTTGCTTTGACTTCATCGAAAAGTGGCTCATGGAACACCCAGAAGCCTCCCTCTGCAATGGAGAAGGTGTAAGCAAATTCAAGGAGACAGCACTTTTCCAGGATTACCATGGAATGCCCAAGTTCAGACGGGTATGGCAAACTATAACAGAATTTTTGCATCTGCTTCAATTTATTGATTGATCACATTAATTAACACTGACTAATGAAAATTGTGTACTTTCACCACAGGCTGTTGCAAATTTTATGGCGAAAGTGAGGGGAGATAGAGTAGAATTTGACCCAGACCGCATTGTTATGAGCGGTGGAGCAACCGGAGCTCATGAGATGGTTGCCTTTTGCTTGGCAGATCCTGGTGAAGCAATTCTGGTTCCCACTCCTTATTACCCCGGGTAATGCATCAGACATTTTCTTCTTAATTTTCCTTTTTCGGTTTTTTCCTTTAAAAAAAATGATAAGAAAATGGAAATTAGATGCATACAAGAGCCCAAATTTGAATTGCTTAACTTGAGTTTGAGTTTTTTCTTCACCCTTGCAATGACCAACCTTGACCTTTGTCCCCAAACCCACGCACGCATGGATAGTAACGAGAAAGAGGAAGGAAATTCTAATTCACAATTAAATGATGGCTAAGATTAGTTTAATAGAACTAAGTTTGGTCAACTTAGCAGTAATGTCAAATGTGGCAATGTCGCCGCCTGGGATTGATTCAAAGGGGGATGGAGTCTGGTTAAATCGGTACTCTCTTCCTCCATTTTTTCTTCTTCTATAGCATTCGCATCATTTTTAAGATCATTATAATAATTTCATCACCGAGATGATTTTATTGTAAAAGTAATTTTATCTCTGGTGATCGAAAATCATTTTATTTGATTAAAAATCATTAATTTTTAGTAATTAAATATTATTATATTTGATATTATTAAAAATTAAATATTATTTTATTTGAAATACCAAAATAACCATGCACCTTGTCATAGTTACACAAGTTAATGGTTTTAATATTATTTAAATATAATAATTTATATATTAAATATTAGTAATATTTTATTTACTTCATAGTAAATATAATTAAATTATTAAATTAAAAATATATTTATTGATAGAAAATTAGTTTTTATAGTATAAATTATGTAAACAAAATTTTGAATTAGAAAATAAATTAATATATTAAAATCAAAAGATTATATTATGAATAAATTTAAAAAAAATTTAAAAAATCACATAAAATATTTTTGAACTTGTTACAATAAATATTAGTTTGAAAATATAAAAGTTATAATATAAAATAATTACAATTAATTTTTTAAAAAAAAAGCTTTTAGTTTACATATTAAATAAGTAAAATATTTACTATTATTAATTTTATATATCATTTTATCCCAATGATAAAAGTTTTTTACATTTTCGAATGAAAATTAAATCACTTTCAAAGAAATAATCTAATCATTTTTAATGATTCAAGATTACTATCACGTAAGATTACTAAATGGTTATCAAATATAATAATATGATTGCTATGCATAAATCAGGATTTTTTGAGTGATCCCTTCGTGCTAAACAATACCTTAAAAAGGAAAACAAATTTGTTGGCATCAAGTTTTCTTCTATGCACATACGTTTCACCGACGAGTATCATGAAAGCAACATTCTCTCTTTGTTTTTTTTATGTCGAAAACTTTTAAGCTCTTGGCCCATCTGTGTATAGATAAAAGTTATTATCAAGTACAGAGACCCTCTTTAAAAGATATAGGAAAACTTCAGAACCTTGTATAGAGGGCGGAGGACAATAATTCAACAGTTCTTGCTAATTTTTAGCAAAAAAAAAAAAAAACCATTTCTTATAAACATGAGGCTCGTCAACCTGAGTGGGACAGTAATACTCTTAGAAAGTTGAGTAGTCATTTTCATTAGAATCAGTCTGCTTGTCATTCATTTCTCATAGACCTAACTCTGTAGCATAATAGCTGGATGCATGAAAGACACTTAAGATGCTATAAAGGAAAACAGATAACAAATGGGACTAAGGCTTAAATGGAATGACTAATTCAAGCAATTTAGAAATTGAAAAGTGATTTCATTACTTTGCAATTTCATGGTGTAATTAGTTCCTAGTTTACTCAAATATTTGGCATCTCTTTGCAGATTTGATCGTGACTTGAGGTGGAGAACAGGCGTTGAACTTGTTCCAGTCATTTGTGAGAGTTCCAATAATTTCAAGATCACTAGAAATGCCTTGGAAGCTGCATATGGAAAAGCACAAGAAGCTAACCTCAGAGTCAAGGGTTTGCTCATAACCAATCCATCAAATCCATTGGGTACTATCTTGGATAGAGAGACTTTGAAGAGTATTGTAAGCTTCATAAACGAAAAGAACATACACCTGATCGGTGATGAGATTTATGCTGCCACAGTTTTCATGGAGCCTGAGTTCGTTAGTATTTCTGAGATTATAGAGGAAGTCGAATGTAACCGTGATCTCATCCACATTGTCTATAGCCTTTCGAAGGATATGGGGTTCCCTGGCTTCAGGGTTGGCATTGTCTACTCGTACAATGATGCAGTGCTGAGCTGTGCCCGCAAAATGTCCAGCTTTGGACTGGTGTCCTCACAAACTCAGCATTTAATTGCATCAATGCTATCTGATGATGGTTTTGTTGATAACTTCATTGTGAAAAGCAAAGAGCAGTTACTCAAAAGGCACAAGTATTTCACTTGGCGTCTTTCTCAAGTTGGTATTGGTTCTTTGAAGAGCAATGCTGGCCTGTTTATATGGATGGATCTGCGTAAGCTCCTTAAAGAGAAGACATTTGAAGCAGAAATGGATTTGTGGCAGGTGATAATCCATGAAGTTAAGCTCAATGTTTCCCCTGGTTCTTCTTTCCATTGCCATGAGCCAGGTTGGTTCAGGGTTTGCTTTGCTAACATGGATGATAACACCATGGATGTTGCTTTGTCGAGAATTAGAACCTTTATGCTTAATAACAATGAGGCCGTGGTTCCTCCTAACAAACTATGCAGGCGAAGCAGCCTTAAACTCAGCTTTTCTCGAAGAAAGGATGATTTCATGTCACCCGGCATCATGTCTCCTCACTCTCCATTACCTCAATCACCCCTCGTCCGAACAAGGACTTGAGCTGAACGATGGCTTTTCCCCACTACACACTACTACGAAAAGGTTGAATCTTTCTTTCCTTTTTCCAATTTAGAAACTTTACTTTTAGTTGGGTTTTGTAAATTAGAGAATAATCTGCTGCATTCTTTCTCATGGAGATAACCCATGCATGATCCTTTTGGTGGAGGCTCTCCATCACATGGGACTCCATGGATTCATGCATCACTATCCTGTTTCTTCAACAATTGTAATTTTTTGTCTTTCCTCAAATGCAAAAGTGCAAAGTGATCAGGAAAGTTCAATGTTGGTTAGCACTGTCCTTGCACATGTATACCATTGTTGGTTGTTTTCTTTGGTTTATTAGAACACTGCCACAAAAAATGTCTTAAGTTCTGAATTTGTAACATGGTGTACCCATTCAATGTGTAAAATGAAGGATTATTTCTTGAATTTCTTTTTTTTTTTTAATTATTGTTGCTATCTATATATAGCAGGGTCACTGCATTTTTCTAGGACAGAACAATCAGTGTACAATTTCTCAATTGCAAAGCCAGTACTGCAAAAATAGTCTGTTCAATGCTTTTTATTACATAATTCAACCATCAAATCGTAATTATAACATATGGAAACTGTCAAACATCAATTTTACAAGGAGAAATAGTTATAGGCCCTGTTTCAATATCCAGTATCTCAGCAACTACTGTTCTGGCTCATGAAACTGTGAACTTTGCAATGAGATGTCCCAAAGTGAGATGCAATGAGGATGACAGCTTGCCTAACTTATAAGTAAGGTTTTTATATAGAACCAAATCTCTTCTTCACCCTGGAACGAGAAAAGATAGGCCCATTAGACAGTCCAACCATTGGATTAAAAATGATAAGAGAGAGTGCAATGAGGTGGAAGGAGAGGGCAATCCAGCAATGTTAGAGCATCATTGGAAGCAGCAAATTGCTTCAATTATTCCTAATTTTGGGATTCTCTAAGTTATCGCAAACAAGTTGATAGGCGGTGGTTTAATTTTGTCAGGAAAATGGTCCAACTTTATGTAAGTGATTTTTTATCAAGTAAAGATCATGAGCTTTGATTTTTCATTTTACACATAGCTCTAATTACTTAATAAAAAAAGGTATGATTGTTTTAAGGGTGTGTCAAAAATGAAGTAGAGAAAGAAGAAAAGCTAGAAAAAGAAGAAAGGAGAGTTAATTGAACGGAAGTCGATTCGTAATTCGATTGAATTGAAACATTGTGAAGAGATTTATGATTCAGAGTTTTACATTTTGAACGGTGAAAACCGGGTTTGAAGCTCTCTATAAATGCATCCAATGTGTGTTTGATGAGATTTTTTCAATTGTTTCTCTAGTTGTTGATTAGTTCTAGTTTTAATTAGAGAAGAACTTTGTATACCTATTATTTGATAGTAAATATTTTTCTAGTGGTCCGTAATTTTTTTCTTCTATACTGAAAGATTTTTCACATAAATCTTGATGTGTTTTATTTTTTTTGTATTTTTTATTATTAATTATTATTTATTACTTCTATATTATTGTAATTATTGCTTTAGTCACAATAAATTTATCAATTCATGTTCCGTTTGTCTCGATCATTTTGCAATTTATAATAGTCAGTCATTGTCAATTGCATGCTTATCGGAAGGGTATCCATTATGCGCTGATGCAAGAATCCGGATGAGCACTTTTGCTTAAAAAAAAAAAAAAAAACCAAAGATTAGTTAGAAATCGGTGGACTAACGCTCTAGTAGATGACATCATGTACGATGTTTGATGGAAAGGTTATTTATTGATAGAGGGACGACATAAAAGGATGAATTCTTTTGCATGAGCATTGTGTGTGAGTAAAATTTCCAGGATATGTTGTCAGTTCCCCATGAAAAAATAGCGTCAAATGAGGCCAAGCTATCCGAATGAGGACTTGGCTACTTGGTCTGCTACTCTGTTCTTGATCCAAACTTAGGTATCTAACTTCCCTAGCACTTAATTGGACCTTCTTCTTTTATTGGATTGATTTGTTTTTGCTTCACTAACGAGGACGGAACAAGAATATTCCAGGAGAGAGAATTGTGCAGAAAAAATTTCCTAACAGGTATAGCATTATTAAAAGCCTGTGTGGATAATTGCATATTATTTTTCCAGGGTTTTAATAACAATGTCTAATGAGAGGGGGCAATCCCATCCCATTTGAGAAGTCGGCGACTTGGGCTGCTTTTGGTCTGTATGACTTGCTTGGCATTATACTTCGTGCTTTTCTGATCAGTGGTTTCGCCAGTTTTTGTCAGAATAAGAGAATCGAAAAATGGGAATCTGCAAAACAATTTTTTGACAAGTACATACCATAGTATGAAGAAGCTCTTGAGTTGGTACAAATATGGGCATTATATCTATTACTAATCAGCAATTTTTGTTTGCCATCTACAGTTTTCTTCCAAGTTTTCTGATTTCTGATTTCTGATTTTCTTTTTCTAATGGAAGCAAGCAGACCCCTTTTCTCTAAGCAGTCTGGTTCTTGATAATGCTGAAAAAGGTTTTGTGGACTTTAGCAGCTGGCACCGTCTGTCATCGTCCAAATTGGGCTTGGTATTATAGTGTTACTTTAAGGTAACAAAGAAACCCAGAAAGGCCAAAGTTGGGCTTAGATTGACCCCAGGACTGGGGAGAGTCGGTCATGAAGAAATAGACCGGAGGAAACATTTTGTGCTTCTTGGGACTTCCCATCATCAGGCGTCGTCAGCTTTGAAATGTCCATTCCGACTTTCATTGCAAAGGAAAAAAATTATTCTCTCAGTCACAGACCATGATCTCCATCAAATGTGCGCTCTCGTTCTCATTCGTAGTCAAATTGTTTTGCAGCAGACTGATGATTGATGAATGGCCCACAGCGAGTAGTTTATATTAAGTCATGGGTTAAAGATACCTGTTCTTGCCTCCTTGTATATAAATAAGTGGATTAGTTAATTATTCAACATTGCAATTTGCAACACAGCTAAAAGGATCAATTCTTCCGAATAGAAAAATACTTCCCTGCATCATCAATTCATCATCATCCAATGAGCCTTCACCCTCCAGAATCCAGATAAGGCTTTGATTAGACATCAAAGGTCATTAATCAATCAGAAATTCTATCAGATACGGTGTTAGTATTCTTTTTTATCACCAAATTCTGAACTCTTATTCACTAAATTGGTTGGTAATCCTGGATTTAACCAAATGGCCCCTAAGCATTACAAGAAACAAGCTGGAAAATTAAGCAAAATAAAGTACTAGTTTTACATTTCAGCATGTCCTTTACAGAACAAGAGTAAAATATCAATCCTTGTATTATCAAACTATATGCATAGGATTGGAAAACCTTTTTCCGGAATTGTCTCCAATGAGGGGTTTCCAAAGTTCATGCACTGATGCATGGAAATGTTACAAATCCTTCTGCTCTGTCCTTCAGGAGTCTCAAATTTAGCAGATAACACAAGAATTCGGATTCTCTTCTGCACTCACTATCCGGTAATATGTAGTTATGTGAGGATTATAGGCAAACTGATCACTTTCTTTCTTTTTATCTCCATCCTTCTTGCCGCCTTCATCTTTCTTGGCTGCATCTTTCTTCTCTTCTTTCGCCGGTCCTACCGTTAAAATCTCCGTCCACCATTGTTTTCTTAACTTGCTCGCCACGACAACCGGGTCAACATCGCCAATCACTGTTAATTTCTTATCCTTCATGTCCATGGAAATAGAATCAATACCTACAAAAACATTACAGAACAAAGGCAACAGGGTATATGATTGAAGACAAGTACCTCATATTAACAACATTGCAGAACAAAGGCAACAAATTATTTGATCATCAGAAAAATATGCTTAAATAAGTACCTGATAGACCAGAAACTGCTTTCATGGCTTTCTTTTTCCCTTTGTCATCATGTAAATCCAATTTCAAGACAACTTTCTGTAAGAAAAATGAAAAAAAATCATGTCAGAGCCAACAAAACATCCCTATCCTGTCATGTCCATGAAACTTTGTGCAGCTGTGCTCTTTTATAGCTACCGGTATCGCTCTGAGGAACCATGAAAGAATCTTAATAATTCAAAAAAGTGATAACCAACAGTATCTAGAACCGCTGCAAACATAATAAAGCAGTTAAGTTGATGAGAAAACGTAAATCCCATGAAAAAGTTGGCTTTAAAAGGCATGAAAAACCAAACAAGAATCATAGAGAACCACATCAAACATTGTTTTTTATTCTATATCGTTAAGACCAGAAAATATCAATAAACAAAAGATAAAACTAATAAGTAAAGAAAGGTGCAAATTCTTGGTAAGGAACTGGGGAGAGAATAGATTTAGGGAAGGCAACTTCACCTTCATTGCTGTTGAAACTGGAAACCGTGACCAAGACTTAGAACAAGACTAAAACAAAACAATGATATAAAAGAACTACAATATACTCAATTTGTAAGCGAGAGATGTAGACAATATATATATATATATATATATATATATATAGAAATACATATAAGTACGTAGCAAATAGGAACACGGCTGGAAATAATGTACACAATTCGTCCCAAAAGAAAAAAGAAGTACAGGAAATAGGAACAAAAAAGAAGTAGAACACTGACCGTTTCCTTGTCTAAGAAATTAAGCATAGAAGATGGACTGCAAAAATTTACTAACGTAAGGGGAAATTTTGTATTTCCAATATTTCCTTTATTATCATTAGTCATTATTAATTATTAATTCTTCTTTTTCATTGAGAAAAGAAAATCACTTATTTCTTATCACTTAATATATTATACCCTAATAAATATGTGTCATCTTACTATTATAATAAAATTTAAAAATTTTACTGTCAGTGATGTGATAATTTCTCTTCTTTATTCACCATCTATTCATGAATTCGCAATTATTTATCATGTGACATACAGTATGATTTGTAAACTTGTAATAAACGTACAATGTTTCATTGTTAATTCATTTAAACTAGTCATCATTTCATATGTAAAAAATAGAAAATAAAAAAAAAATAAAATTATTGCAAAGTGTGAGATTACTTGCAAGAGAGAAACATTATTTCGATCACTTATCCTTGAAATGATGCAAAAACCAAAGAAGAAAAATGGTGCAATTAGAAGGAACAAGAGTAGGAATGTCGGTTTTCTGGTGAACTAACCACAGACTTATCAACAAACGCCAAAATAAGTCCAAAAAAATATTGGGAAAAAGGGCAGGAACTTGGCCTTCTCCAACAAGAAACCATTCATCATTGACGTTGGAACCTTTGAGCATATGAAATAGACTTTTTTTTTTTTTTTTTGCTATTACTATTTTTGTATTTCATTTGAAAGTCCATTATTTCTTCATATATATATATATATATATATCTTTTGTTTTCCCATAACCATCGTCAGCATGATCAATCACTTTTTCCTTCTATTGAGTATTCATGACTTTTTTCTGTAAGCAGAAATGTTTCTTTCTAGTTCTAAATTATTGTTTAAGAAAAGTAAAAAGAAAAAAAAATGTGTGTTTTATATTTTTTTACAATTCACCAATGCATTCACAGACAAACATAAACAAGAAATTTGCTTTTGATATTAAATCCCCATTCTGCAAATGAAAAGTTATAATTTATAATTAGTAAATACTTTATATGAAAAAACAATACTAACAAAAAGCAAGAAGAAATTACCAAATAAAGTCTTAAAAATATAATTTATTCGGTTTGGGAATAGTCCAAACAGATATTGTGCTGTATGACGTTATCTGTGAATGAAGTTAATTTGGTTAACATAAAAAGTTTGCATGGCTTAATTTAAAAAGAAAAAAAAAAAAGTTAATTTGATGTGAGATTAATCATTTTTTATTATTAATTTAGTCCATAATTTAGTTAGGGTCGGCAATATATATGTCTTAAGTCATCATCGATTCATTCATAGCTGAAGTGGATGTTTAGGGAGATGATGTTGATTTGTGGGTTAATATCCGAACATTGCTTTTCATTTTTATATGTTAAGAAAAATTCTCCTTTTCTCCGTTAAGGAAAGCTTGTCTTCTTTTTTTATGGATTCGAGTTCTAATTTATTGAGAGATTATTTTAAAAATGATTTTTTTAGATTTATTAAATTTAATATATTAAATTTATTTAAATTAATAAAAATATATATTAAATTTATTGGGATGATTCTGTTTCTAGCCCATTGGGATCGTACTACATTTAATATCATTTATTTTTTTAATTGTGCTTTTTTTTTTTGAAGGCAGCAAAAGAGGACAAAAGTATATCTAGTAATTAGGCAGGACGGGACGGGAGTAGGCAGCCCAAATACGGCAATGGCGGCCAGTTAATGCCAAACAGCAATGCTTCAGAGACACGGTGATTACCACTATTATCACGAAATTAACAGGACTAAAGATATATTCTAAAGTATAGATATTGCAGCACCAGCCACCAGTGGCCCAACAGGACAAAATCATACTGCAAAAGCCGCAAAGACAATTAATTACTACATAAGGACACCTCAAACGTCCACAAGCAATTTTACCTACCAAAATTCTTGGTGGGACCTCTCTCTTCCGGTGCATGTTAGTAGCGGTATCGGTAAGTCACGTCGGATTGGATTAAATTTATATTTGATATTAATAATTTATATATTTATTTAATTTTAATTTTAAATTCGTTTTAAATTAATAAATAAATTTTAAATTCATCATTAAATTTAATTTATATAATAACAAAATTTTAAAATATAATAAAATTAATTTTAATGAAATTATATTTAATTTATAATTACAAATATATAAAAATTAAAAAATTATATAAATGTAAAATCATATAAATTAATTTTTATAAAATATATATAATTTTTATTTTTGTTATATTTATGTGACTTACTTTATATATAATTTAGATATATAAATAATTTATATACATAAAATTGACCCTATTCAAGTTTTATATTTTTAAAAAAATTTGACTTAAAATTTAAAAAAATTTAAAATTTATATCTAAATTCTTTCAACAATTTTAATTTTTTATTCAAAATTTTTAAAAATTTAAACTAAAATTTAATCAAATAATCTAATCTTTAATCAGGTCTGATAGAGAGTAGACTGTATAGCTTTCATTCCTCACTTAGTTTCAGCATTTATTTCATGAAAGAATGGGAAAGGTTCCAAGATTCTATTGCGAGGAATAATTCCCCAGCTTTAAGGTTACTGAAAGCTAACGTACGGTGGCTTTTTTGTGCAGAGATCAGTTTAACAGAGGTTTCGCGTGCAACTAAGCTTTCCGCTCAACTAATTGGGAGGCTTTAGCAATTTCTACTACCTCCTCAATTGAAGATGCTTTCTGAAGCATGACTTTGTCAATGGAAAGGGTTGGCTTCTTAGTGGAGTTAGGCCAATTTTGATACATAAGATAAGAGATACAATATAATATAATAATAATGATTTTATATCATATTTAGTTTATATTTTTTAAAAAATAAGATTAAAAATTAATTATTCTTTTGAAATAAGATAATTTAATTTTTTTTAAATGAAAAAAAATATTTTTAATTTATAAAATTAAATTTAAATGTCATATTATGTCTTTAAAAATTATAGTAATAATTTAAATTATATAAATTTTGAAAAAAAATTGATCAATAAATAAAACTATCATATCTAAATTATTAATATATTTTTAAAAATTATATTAATAATTTAAATTATATAAATTTTAAAAAAAATTGATCAATAAATAAAACTATCATATCTTAATTGTACATATCAAATATAAAATAAAATGACATTATTTAATTTAATTTTATGTATAATATTATGACACTGAATTTTATCCAGATCTACTGGATTAATTTTTGTTTTCAAGTTTTGTTTATTAATATTAAAATTAAGTTAATATTATTTTAAAATATAATAATTAATAAAAATAATTTTAAAATAATTCTTTAACTTAAAGATTTTCGTAATATTTTTAAATAAAAAATTTTAACAAAAATTTTTTTTTTAAATGAAGGAAATTAGTTTTAAATTTCAAGTCAAAACTGTTTTATCCAATACCGAAAATAGCGCATGATTAAATGATATCAATTTATAGGCGTTGTGGGGGTGCTAATCATTTTTCACACGTAACCGACTTCCGAACCTAACATGATTTTCGTAGACCAAAATTTATTTTTTCGATAAAATTTAAACTTGTTTTTAGAGTTTTATTAAAAAGATAAACTTTTTGGTGACCAATCACACCATAAAACAGATTGGTGGGGACTTCTCCTTATTTTTTCAATTTTAAAATCTTTTACGTCTAGCGATTTCAATGCTGTTACGACAAGTATTATCTTATCTTATTATAATATTTGTATCAAATATTCCCCAAATTCCTAGGACATAACATGGTTTGAGCTTTTAAATTTTAAAAACAAAGCCTATGATGATTGATAACATAAAATAAAAGATATAAAAGGAAAGATAAAAACTAAAAATAGCATTTCAAATTAAGGCTAGGTTTAGGTGCGGTAAGATTGAACTCATAGCACCATTAGTTAAATCCAAATACTAACTTCAATGAGATACATTCAGTATAAAATTTTCATTTAATTTTTTTCAATTTTAATTACAGTAATTTTTTTTCAATTACAGCTATAATAACTTTTATTATTGTTTTTAATTTTATTGAAACTGATCTTATCGTCCATCCAAATAGAGTCTAAATTAAAAAAGTAACTTCATGTTTTGAATACTTTAACTTTGCATTTAGTAACCATTTAATCAAATAAGCAAAGAAGCAATATAGGATAAATATCCAACATGTATTTGCTTAATACCACATAACTAGAAGTGTAATGGATTGAATTCAAACCAATACAACATCAAGCTCACACTTGAACTTGACTCCAAATTTGAGGCTTGAAACTTGATTCGAGCTAAATTGGATTTTATTTTTTTAATTGAAACTTAACTTGAAATAAAAATCAAGTTACTTGAGTTTGATTGATTAAACTTGATTAACATATAAAAATAAACTCGATTTTTATATTCGACAAAAGCTTGATTATTTATATTCGAGCTCAAACTTGAGTTTGAGATATTTTATTAATTAAAATATATTAAAATATAAAAACTCGATTAGTCTCATGAGCTATTCAAACCGAGTATAAGAATGTTTAAACTTAGTTCGATCAGCAAGTCGAGTTACTCGAGCTTAAGCTCGATTCGATAATAATTAAGCCAAATTCGAGTTTTATTCGAGTTAAACTTGAATAACTTGTAAGTACTATTATATTATTTATAACCTTACGCAAAACACGCATTGTCAAACAGTACATAACATTTTACAAGCATGAAAATATTGAAGCTCAGCCCACAAAAAACTATGGTTGAAGTTCTAATAATTGAGATCATGAACTTACAGTGTATTTCCAATTAAAATTTAGGCTTTATTTGTTTCATGAAAATTTATTTTTGAAAAATGATTTTACATTTTCAAATATTTGTTTGACAGAAAATTGATTGGTCAATGAAAAATAATTTATTGATTAATAAAAAATAAGATCATTTTTTTTAAAATTATGTTACGAATTTGCAAAGGATAAGACAGTTTTTGAAAAGAAATTGTCTATAAGTAAAATTATTTATCAATACTTTTGAAAATAATTTTACTTATAAATAATACTATATTAATAAATAAATAATATTATAATACATATTATTATAAATAAATATTGTAGACACCCTATTTAGTCCGGACCCAAGCCCATTGGGTCTGGTCCAATAGGATTTGGGTCTAAGCCCATTAGACCCGGTTTAGGATCCAATTAGCTGGTCCAAGTGAGCTTTTATTTTTTTTTATTATTTAATATAAATATTTTTATTTTTATTTTTTCATTTAATATTTTTATTATATATCTATTTCTTTTATTTATCTAATTATTATTTTTTTGTGTTATCTATTAATATATTTATCTTTTTATTTTGATTAATTTTCGGTTAAGATTAGGATAAAAAAATTGGAATGAATTTAGTTGTGATTTGAGAATTGGCAGAGTTGGGATTGGATTCAAATATTGAATCCATCCCAGAAAGAGTTGAAATTGATCAGAAGCTTTTTTGATCAATTCTTATAAATAGGTGCTAGAAGAACAGAAGAAAACATACAGAAAAAAGACAGACACAAAGAAGAAACAGAAGTTAAGAAAAGGGTTTTGATGTGTTAGAATCCCGAGCCGAGTCTCAGAGCTGTTTTTATTCCTCAAGACGAGCCGAGCTGAGTCGCTAAGTCGAGCCGCTTTCAGGTTTTTTTTGTTTATTTATTTATTTATTATTATTAAATTAGATTTGTTTAATATTCTTTTATTTTTATCTTTATTTTATTTTTATTTTTATTTTACTTTTTTTATTTTTATTTTCACTTTTATTTTATTTTATTATTTTATTTTCTTTAAATAAAATCCAAAAAAAAATATTTTTGAGAAAAAGTTAAAAGTATCAATTTTTCTTAAAAATAAGTTTTTCAAAAAATATTTTCAGGAAAAAATTGAAAGTATCAATTTTTCTCGCAATTAAAGCTTTCTAAAAAATATTTTTGAGGAAAAGTTCAAAGTATCAATTTTTCTTAAAACTAAATTTTCAAAAAAAGTTTTTGAGGAAAAGTTGAAAGTATCAATTTTTTTTCACAAAAGCAGTCATTTTTTTTCTTCTTCTTTTTTATTTTTTTTAAATAATTCGACGATGGAGTCTCTGCAAGTGAAACAGTAGTTTTCTTGCATACTCTTGAGGTGGAGGAATTTTCTCAATTTTTTACTAAAAGTATTAGAGTCAATTGAAAATAATTTCCAATAACTAATTACTTGGTAAATTTTTAAGGTTTATTGGATAACACAAAATTAAGCTGGTACCATCTTTTGATGGGCGTTGTGAGAGTACTATAACCTTCCTCACACGTAACCGAACTCTCGAACTCTGTTTTGGTTAATAGACCTAAACCTTTTCTTTTAGAGACCCTTAAACTTAGGTGTTCCCTGAAATGATAGATTCTTTAGGTGATCAATCGCACCTAGATAAAAAAGATTGGTGGTGACTCATTCAAGCCAATGTCTAGCGATAGATCTCCGGATCTAGACGTTATGACAGCTTGACGACTCTACTGGAGACTCTGAGAGTCAAGCCAGCAAATAAATTTGTGTTATCCAAAAGCCTAATAAAATTAAACTTTTTGTATAGATTTTTTATTCATTCATGTTTATTTACTTTATTAATTATGTCATTCATATGCATATGCATAACATAAGCTCTATACCCGAGCTTCGTCCCTCTAGAAGGGAGTAAAGTACCTATTGCTTTTATGAGGTTTAATGCCTCTGTAGTGGCTAGCGAAATACTCTCATTCAAATTGAATTTTTTTTGCTTGCAACCTGTAATAGGTGAGGATTAGGGTGTCTTACTAGTCTGTGATGGACAATGATGTAAGGAGCAATTTGGAAACCTTTAGACTTTAACCTTAAACCACATATAGTAAACCTTAGAAGTGCTTAAACCTAAGATAGAGCCTTTTTTACCCAATGATAGGTATACCCTGAAACTAAGACACAAAAAGGGTTTTTATCTAATCATTTTGATTGTCTGACTTTGTGCATCTTCATTATCATATGTAACATTATGCATCGGTATCACTTTCAGTTCATCTGTGAAACTAACTATGTTGTTTGTCTGATTTTGTACATCTATATTATTTTCATGATCATGTTTTAACATCATCATTTGCATCCATTTCATATTAGATTTCATCCATGAAAATATACATTTTATTTATGCATCAACGTATCATACAGCATAGCATAGTATTTTTAATCATAATTATGGAGCTAAAAGTTCAAAGATAGCTCCATCTAGCGAGAATCCTATCCATCGAAACAACATAAGATCTAAAACCAGACAAATGGAGTAAGAAAATTCTCACCGATTTAAAAAATTAGAAAAAGCTTAAGAAAAGATTAAGAATGAGTTAAGTAAAATTTTGGATGCTCTCGACAAATTAAATAAGGGTAAAAGAGTTGAAGAGAATACAAGCCAACAAGTTCTCCCATTACAAGAAGTGGCTGACCTTTTGTAACCTTCAGATTTTGGTCCACCTCAAACCTCGTCTACACAAGAGGTTTCATCACTACACTTTGTATATCCTACATATCCTATGATGCCATCGTCTCTAACTCAGAGCATTATCATAGCTATGTAAATCCTATCTTTACTAAAAATGTAGTTGAACCAATTTAAATCCCTGATCTGAATGAACTGAAAGGAAATTACAAGAGAAAGATAAAAGTGAAAGCTCAAGAAAACTCTAAAATTAGTATGCTAAAACAAAAGCTATGGGTTATGGAAGGAATTGATTTTTATGGTTCAGTTGATGCTGCTGGACTTTGCTTAGTCCCTGATATGGTCATTCCTCCTAAGTTTAAAGTACCAAAATTTAAAAAATATGATGGCACAAAGTACCCAAAAACTTATATTACCATGTATTGTCGAAAGATGACAGCCCATGCTCATAACGAAAAGTTACTAATGCATATTTTTCAAGATAGTCTTATTGGTTCTGCTGTTAGGTGGTATATCCAGTTAGATAGAATACATATCCGTTCTTGGAGTGACATTGCCCATGATTTTATTAGTCAATATCGACATTTCATATATTTAGCTTCTGATCATTTGTCTTTACAAAACCTGGAAAAAATGACGAATGAGACTTTTAAAGAGTATGCTCAGAGGTGGAGGGATATTGCTTCTCAAATATAATCTCTTCTGATTGAGAAAAAAACTACAGTGTTGTTTGTCAGCACTTTAAAGTCTCTCTATTATAAAAAGATGATAGGGAAGGCAACAAAAAATTTCATCGACATGGTGATCTCTGGAGAAATTATTGAAAGTTTCATAAAAAATGGCAAGTTAAAAGGAAGAAAAACCAAGAAGGCATCAGAAAGAAAAGAAGCTCAAGCTCAAGCTGTGAGCTTTGATAGACAATAATTTAGGGGTTACCAACCCTATCTACCCCAAGGTTACTCTCCGTACTATCTTACTGTGAATAATACCTCATCCTACCTATACTAGCTAGTTTCACAACCACTTTATTCATCCACACATCGATCAATTTTTAGCCTTTAAGATCTTACATATAGCCTTAACATTAAAGCTCCTGCAAGAACTCAAATTCGTCCTACTAACCCAACAAGTGGTTCACGAGAATAACGGATTACACGAGAAAAACTTGTATTTGATCCAATCTCCATGACTTATACAAAGTTATATCGAGAACTCTATAATAGCCATTTGATTACTCCCAGTCATGTGAAGCCACTTAAACCACCCTATCTTAAGTGGTATGATCTTACAGCCCACTGCGACTACCACTATGGAATTACTGACCATTCTACTAAAAATTGCACTGCTTTAAAACATAAGGTGCAACGGTTGATCAATGATGGAATGGTAAGTTTTGATCAAGGAAAAGCAACAACACCTAATGTTAGTGCTCTGAGTGACAATCAAGAACACATTGGTCAGAAAGGGTCCGAAGAGTCACAATGAATTGAGAGGCAAGATGTCAATAGAGATTCTTCACCTAATCGCATAAGAAGACAATTTTGAAGAATGGAGATAAGGCTGGTTGAAAGTTTTTTTTTTGTCATTTTAGGATTCTTTTTCAAGTAATGTTAGATTTTTTTTTGCAATATGACTTCACTTGTTATCATTTTAATAAAAGCAAGCTAATGTATTTCATTACATTTTCTCTTTCACTCGACCATTACTCTATGCTCTGTTACCTTTCATAAATTTATATTCCCATTCTCAAATTTCAGATGATGAATATTTAGACAATGATAACAATAATTTTGAGATTTAATTTTGAGAACTCATCCACATTAATATGAAAAGATGATTTGAGTAAAAAAGTAAGCTGTTACTAGAGGTGAAATAGATATGTCTTGAAGATGTGTAGTTTTTATACAGGTTCATGAGCTTTGTTCAATAGATGATGTTCAAGAAAAGTATTCACAATTGAGATGAAAAATGGCTATCTTTCTTTTATCACTTGAAAAACCATTCATTGCTACCCCTTTGAGCCTATTATGATTTCTTTTTCTAAAGAACCCTAACCAAGGATCACCCTCTACACTGAAGGGTAATTTTTGAAAAAAATATATCACAAAAAGTTTTAAAAATGGAAAGAGAAAGAAAAGCAAAAAAAAAATGTCACAAAAAAATTTTCGGGTAAAGTAATGAGAATCTTTTGTGTGAGAAAAAAAAATAGTGAAATGATGTGGGGGCAAAATGCCAAGTTGCATCAAATGATCCTTTGGTTTTAAACCATTTTAATACACGTTTTGAGCCTATTATATCCATTTCTTTTATGACCCCTCACCTTGACCTATATTACAACCTTAAAAAGTCTATTTGAATCAAGTGTGAATGCTCAAATTAAATAATTATATATTAGGCAAAGATAACTCATGATGAAATAATGGAATCATGCTACATTGCTCTAAAGTTTGATGTGTGGAAGATATCAACAATAGATGAAAAATGAGAAAAAAAAAGATGATGAAAAAAAAATAAAAATAAAGGAAAAAAAAAGAAAGAAAGAAAAAAAATGAGAAAATGAAAAAAAAAAGATTCAAATTGAAAACCTGAAAGGGTGATCTAGGTCAAATGATTTACATGGATGAAAGATTAAAGACATCTAAAGATCTCTCAAAGACTGGGACAAAGTTTGCCAAGCCTAAGATAACTTCAACAGTAAATGGAATGAGTTTTTGAAAAGAATCCTAGATTAATGTTGAGAATTGTCTGAATATTCATCATTTGAACATACCATTCATCCCAATGACATGTATCCAATTTATTTCCTTTCCTATTTATTTTGTACCAAAATAGATCTTCATTGATTATCTTTATTATAATTCACCTTGTGTTCTTTTATTGTTACACCCTTAGAATGAATTAAAAAAATGCTTAATTACATTGTATTTGTCAAGAATTAAAATGATAATGAATGAATGAATATATGCTTAAAAGAGTCTTGCATTCATTTGAAAAGAAATCTAAGATGATGGTGGTAACAAAATGAAGAAATGATAGAAACCTAAAAGAGATGATTTGAAAGGATACATGATGTGACCAAATGAAGAATATGATGATGGATTGGACATTAAAATGAAGATGAGGCAAATCTTGAAAAGTGGTATAATCAAGTAATGAATATGGGGATGTATGGGTTGATATAACCTATGAGTTATGGTTAAGTGATGAAAATGATATGGAGCAATAGACGAAACTGGTGCTGAGAAGCTTATGAATGATGATCATATGATGAGTACAATGATGAATTGATCGACATGACTTGCAAGTTACGATTGAATGATGAAAATAATCAGTGGATAAAGTTTATTTTAGAATGGTTAGGGTTGAGAAACCTATGAGTGTGACTTAGTTCGGAATGGTTAATGCTAAGATGCCTATGAAAAATGACCCAGTGATGGTAAATGAAACTTGTTCTAAAATTTGTTAGTGCTGAGAAGTCCATGAATGGTGGTCAAGTGATGATCGATTAATGAAACTTGTTTCAAAGTATTGAGAAACTGAACAAGGAAAACATACGAAATGGTGGAGTTTTGAGAGCCATATTACCATAATTATTTAGAATTTTATGACATAGACGTCTGCATTATATGTATCATGGGGGCATCATTGCTTGAATAGTACATGCACATAATTCGATGAATTAAACTTTGTTTGGACATGCATGGCACTATAAGAATATAGGTTACCGCATTTGCATCATTAAGAAGGCATTTGCATCTTTGGTCATAACATTCATTCATGTAAATTTTTTAGTCACTTAAAAAAAATTATGAATATTTTGATGAGAACTCAAATGAGAATCTTTGAGTTTCAAAATGAGAATCTTTGAGGAGTGAAACCCTAAAGTTCATCAAATGTGAATCTTCGAACAAATTAAAAGTTTTAAATTTTTGGATGTGAATCTTCAAAATACAAAGCTTCAACCTTTTGGATATGAACTTCTAATGTTTTAAATGAGAGCCTTTGAACTTAGATGTGAAACTCTAAGTTTTATTGCATGTGAGCCTTTGAACTCAAATGAAAAGCTTTGAATTGTTGGATGTGAATTTTCAAAATTCAAATGAAAAGCTTTAGATTTTTGGATATGAATTCCAAGTTTGCCAAATGAGAACCTTTGAAAAATCTTGAACTTTTGGATGTGAGCCTTCAAAATTCAAATGAGGATCTTTGATGCGAGTCTTACAAGTTGCAAATGCAAATCTTGAGATCTTGCAAATTTGAACGAAACTGAAATTCTGAGAATTAAATTTTAGTAAATTCTTATGAAGTTGAAAGGTTCTTACGAATCCGAACCTATGAATGTTGAACTCAAATTGTGAATCTTTGAGTTCTCATTACAAAATTTCTTCAATCACGATCTATAACTCTTTTGAACATGATTGTCAAGGAGCAATTTATTTTTCAAAATTGTGGTGCCTCTATTTAGAGGAGCAATTTACTTTCCAAAAGTTGGGGTGCCTCTGTTTAGAGAAGCAATTTACTTTTCAAAGTTATGGTGCCTCTATTTAGAGGAGCAATTTACTTTCCAAAAGTTAAGCCTCTGATTAGAGGAGCCATTTATGTTTCTCAAAGTCATTGAGCCTCTGTTTAGAGGAGCTTTAATCAAAATTTTAACAAGCAAAAACAAAAAAAAACAAAAACAAAAAAAAGTGTCAAGTTGAGTCTTGAAAGGGTGTCTACGTCTTTGCACAATTCCTGTTTTACAGAAAATGTGCAAAGAGGGGCAGCTGTAGACATCTTATTTAGTCCGGACCCAAGCCAATTGGGCTTGGTCCAATAGAATTTGGGTCTAAGCCTATTAGACCTGGTTTAGGATCCAATTAGTTGGTTCGAATGGGCTTTTATTTTTATTTTCATTACTTAATATATATATATTTTTTATTAATATTTTTATTATTTATCTACTTTTTTTATTTATCTATTTTTTTTATTTATCTAATTATTTTTTTTTGTGTTATCTATTAATATATTTATCTTTTTATTTTGATTAATTTTCGGTTAAGATTAGGATAAAAAAATTGGAATGAATTTGGCCGTGATTTGGGAATTGGCAGAGTTGGGATTGAATTCAAAAATTGAATCCAAATCTCAGAAAGAGTTGGGATTGATCAGAAACTATAAATAGGTGCTAGAAGAACAGAAGAAAACACACAGAAAAAAGACAGACATAGAGAAGAAACAGAAGTTAAAAAAGGGTTTTGGTGTGTTAGAATCTCGAGTCGAGTCTCCGAGCTGTTTTTCTTCTTCAAGGCAAGTCGAGCCGAGCCGCTAAGCCGAGTCGTTCTCAGGTTTTTTTTTCGTTATTTATTTATTTATTATTATTAGATTAGATTTGTTTAATATTATTTATTTTTATCTTTATTTTATTTTTATTTTTATTTTTATTTTACTTTTCTTTATTTTTATTTTCACTTTTATTTTATTTTATTATTTTATTTTCTTTAAATAAAATCCAAAAAAAATATTTTTGGGAAAAAGTTGAAAGTATCAATTTTCCTTGAAAATAAACTTTTCAAAAAATATTTTTGAGAAAAAGTTGAAAGTATTAATTTTTCTTAAAAATAAATTTTCAAAAAAAGTTTTTGAAGAAAAGTTGAAAGTATCAATTTTCCTCGAAATTAAAGTTTCCAAAAATATTTTGAGAAAAAGTTGAAAGTATCAATTTTTCCTGCACAAAAGCAGTTATTTTTTTCTTCTTCCTTTTTATTTTCTTTTTAAATAATCCGACGATGGAGTCTCTGCAAATAAAACAGTAGTTTTATTGCATACTCTTGAGGTGAGGGGATTTTTTCAATTTTCTGCTAAAAATATTAGAGTCAATTGAGAATAATTTTCAACAACTAATTATTTGATAAATTTTTTACGCTTATTGGATAACACAAAATTAAGCTGGTATCATCTTTTGATGGGCGTTGTGAGGGTGCTATAACCTTCCTCACACCTAACCGAACTCCTGAGCTCTGTTCTGATTAATAGACATGAACCTATTCTTTTAAGGACCTTTAAACTTAGGTGTTCCCTAAAAAGATAGATTCCTTAGGTGGCAATCGCACATAGATAAAAAAGATTGGTGGCAACTCCTTCAAGCCAATGTCTAGTGATAGATCTCCGGATCTAGACGTTATGACAAATATTATAATATTAATAAATAAATTTATATTAATAAATAATATACTATTAATAAATAAAATTATAATATATTAATAAATAATATAAAGAATAATAAATAGTTTTATTTTAAGCATTTTTAATATTAACATAATATTTTAATATTAAATAGTATTATTAAAATATAATTATTTTTTAATATTAATAATTTTAATAATAAATAATTTCAATATATTTTAATAATAAATAAATTTTAATATTTTAATAATTATATTAATATTATTTGAAAAAAAATAAAATTTTCAAAAAAACAACCAATTAACTCATTCAAATAATAAAAAATATCTTTTAATTCAAAAAATATAAATATTTTTCAAAAATTATTTTTCAAAAATTATTATCCGTAAAATAAATAGAGCCTCACATAAATACAGCAAAATACAATGAATTTTGAAACAGAAAAGACCCTCCTCACCAATGTCGATCCAATGTACAAAAAAAGGACTTAAGTAGTCACAATTCATAACAAGAACTAAATATCATAATTCAAGTATATGTTGACAAAAAGATATGTAACTATATAAAGCTGAAGATTTTTACTGGAAAATTGGACCATGCAACGGAAAATTAATCATCGACTTGACCAAGCTTGTTGCTTAATTACTTGAAATTTTCAAGACTGCATTTTGCTTAAAATCAACACTAAAATGTTAGCACTGCTTGATCTCTCCTATAAAATCGTCAAATTAGCATAACATATAAATTTTGAAATTTGTACATTATAATAAGATATATATAAATTTTATAATAGAGGAAACCCAAAAAAATAAACAATTCGAAAAATTATACTGTTTATTAACTAGTTACGTTTGCATTCTCTAACAAAGTTGTTCAAAAAGCGCGAGAAGCATGGCAATCTGACACAGTAAAACAAATAGTAGTCTCAAGAAACGCCTATACGTTTTCCATACGTCCCATGTTGTGGTCCAAACCATCCAGTAATCCATATCAAGAGTAAGTTAATGAACAAATCTTTCTGGTTGAAAATGCTGCATAAGTTAAAAGCAAACGCAGATTCTATAGATCCTACCGTACCTTGCAAGTTAGAATCCAACAATTGTCAAACAAACAGCTGTAGCTATTCTCCATAGGTAACCTTGTCTGAGGTTTTGTTTTCTTCTGTTTAAATGGTTCCCGACTAAAACTCATATGAATATCAGGTTTTTATATTTATGTATAACAGCATCCAATCAACTGATTGCCTTGGCCCATTCTCCTTCAAATAAGAAAACTGATACATTGTTTTATTGTTTGGCAGACTAGATTTTTCTATGTAAAGGACAATTAAAGAATGTACCAAAAACTAATATGCATTTTCACATTTCCAAATTGGCCAAGAAAGATAAAAAAAAAAACTCTGGTGAAGAAGAGAACAAGAAAATGTTGATCCAACATAGATTTACTTTCAGCAAAGTGAGAAACTCTTAGTTCCCCCTTCAAATAGTAGTTTGATTATTTACATTTCCCTGAAAAGAAAAGCTTCAGCACTCAAATCAAATAAAAGTTGACATATTAAACAAAGGGGCAAAGCTAAAAAAAATGGGTATATTTCACACAGGATATGCTTGCTGCTTCACCACAACCTTAGTGGCTGAAGCCTGTGTTAAATTAAAAAAGGAAAACCATATCTTGCTTGCAGGTTCATCTGTCCCATCTTCATGGGCCAAAATAGACAAGACAATCATGAAGAGAACTGAACCTAAGAAGATCAAACCATGAACTAAAAATTAGTAAACTTCAAGGCCCTGTCTGGACCCAGACCGAGAAAAAATTACCAACACAGTTACACGAGTAGCACAGATGATTTCCCACCCTGGTCCAACACATGAAGAAACTCAGTTCTGGTTCTTACAATCCTATGAAACACTTCCCTAATCTGCATCTGCAAAGGCAGCAATCCTTCTTCCATTCTCCGGCAAGTCTCCGCTAATTCCGCCACATGTGCAGCCGCTTCCTCCACTTTCTCTGTCTCTCCAGGAAACTGAAAAGAATCCGTAAACTCTATCAGACTCTGTCCGAGTTTCTCCATTTTCTGCATCTCCTCTAACAACCCAGCCATCCCTTTCTTCTCCTTCTTCTTCCACTCATCACCAATTTTCTCTTGTAACCCAATCATGCTATGAGCCCAGCTCAATTGCTTCGGAACTGGAAAATGAGTAGCCAACCCGGTCCTCTCCTGACAAGGTATCGCGGCCACCAATGCCCACATAACAAAAACCATAACCACGCTCATTATATAAACCGGGCAGACCAAACCGGAAGCTTCAGCTCCACGAGGCACAACAAGATTAGTAGCCATGGCCTGAATCTGTTTCGCCGCTGACCAATTCTTGGCCACCTGCCAAGAAAGTAACCTGAAATGTCCCGGGAGTCGATCTTTATTACTACCTCGGCGACCAAACGACCAGCTCCTCTCGGTCGTTTTAGTATTGCTGCCTTCTTTATCGTCAAGGTTCATTGCTGACATCAACGAATTCAAGGCTTTTTTAGCTCTACTCGCTTGTCCATCCCCAACGGGCTTTCGGTCCAAAGCTAAAACAGCAATCTCCGCCACCTTTTGGCAATGTCTAATTGATTCCACCCCGTTGGTAACCGCATTACAAAGGTCTAAAGCCTTCACGGCCCGGTCTAGAAATTCAAGAATAAAGCGATCTACAGGGGGTTTGGAGATCTGAGACGGGTCATCGCCCATCATGAGAATAGCCTTGAATTCGGCTTCACAGCAAAGAAATATATCGAGAAGTTTGCGTAGCCAGGAAATTGAGAGAAGGGCATCAACAGGGACGTCATCCGGAGGAGACAAGAGTTCGGAGAAGCGATCAGAAACGTGCTTTTGGAAGAGCTCTAGGTCTTCAAGTTCTTGGTCGTGGTTACCATCCATGGTGATGACTTGGTTCCGCCTGATGCTGAGTCGCCCCAAGAAGGAGCTTTGGCACTCGGTCGCCGGCATTTCTGTTGGAATATATTCGGGGAACCCGTGGAGAGAAAGGAAAGAAACAAAAAGAGGAGAAAAAAAAAAAGGAAACGAAGGCAATGAGAGGAAACGCGAATGGAGAAGAAGTAAAAAGAAGGGGCGAAATTGATGGAAATGGATTGTCGGGGACAAGACCGGTTCATCTTCCTGCCTTAGGACGCTGACTCGGCACTTCGCAGTGTTCTTTATTGTTGTTCCCGATTGTGCCCCCAATGTCGTTATATTTTTCTTTTCAAAGTTTCTTTTTTCTTTATCAATTTAAATCAAACACTCCACCATAATTCCAAAAGCTTCATCTTGAAATTTTTTTAATGAGAAAGATGGAAATTCAACAAGTTTTCAATGTGCAAAATAAGAAGTTACCTTTTTGTTGTCCACTTTTCTCACGAGTTATGATTAGGAGTATAAATGATACATTAGTATTCGCAAGTTATTCGAATTCGATTCGAAAAAAATTCGAATTCGGCTCGATTATTATCAAGTCGAGCTCGAACTCGAGTAGTTCGACTTATCGATCGAGCCAAATTCGAGTATTCTTATATCTGACTCGAGTAGCTCGCGAGCCTAATCGAGCTTTTATATTTAAATATATTTTTATTATTTTAATTAATAAAATATTTCGAGTCTGAGTTCGAGTTCGAATTCAAACATGAATAATCGAACTCTTGTCGAATATACGAATCGAGCTTATTTTTACATATTAATCGAACTTAATCGAGCGAGCTCGAGTAGCTCGAATTCGATCACGAATCGAATTCGAGCTTGAAAAATAAAACTCGAGCGAACTCGAGTCGAGTATCGAGCCCAGAGTTGTGAGTCGAGCTCGAACTTCTCACTACTCGACTCGTTTACACCCCTAGTTATGACTACATGACTTACACATGCTAGCTTTAGGTATATCATAACTACTAAATTTTAACAAAAAAAAGTGATAAAAAATTATGATATCATGAGTAATTTTTAATTATGTGTGAAAATTTTAAAATAAATAAATTAAAAATATTTAAATTCTCATGTTAAAAAATATTTATATCTTTTAATTTATACATTTACTAAGATTTATTATTTAATTTTTTATCAATTCTAAAATTGAATTGGTATCATGAGATTAAAGTTAATAAAAAAATTTTAATAATGTAAATCAACATTAAAAAAAAAAAAAAAACAAACAGAAGTGAAAAATGATGGCAATTTTGTAGTTTTAGATGGAAAAGAAGGGCCAAACTTTGAAGGGAGTTACTGATCCAGTGACAAATGGAGGTTGTTGATCGTAGGGTAGGACGCGTAGTTCTCAGTTCTGATCCAGGTAGACGAAGTCCAAGCCACAGGGAAGGGCCTGGTCTCCAATGTCCAATCTGTGTTGCCCAAAACAGAAAAAAAAAAAAAACTAAAAAGGAAATTGGTCCCTTTGAACAGGTCATTCATGAGGGGCCCACTCTTTTTTTCATCTTTGATTCCCTACTACGTATTTGCACCATCGCACTTTCATTTAGCCGCACGATGTTTTGACATTTCTTAATAGTCGCCCACCAACAACTATTCGCCGGCCGTCCACCTCATCCTTGTGTACCTATAGTTTACTATATGAATGATTGATTGATTTTAAGTTTGTGACGTGGTGCCGATTATTTTTTTTAATAGAGCGACGTGTCAGTTTTTGATGTTTTTAAAAATTAAAATTTTTGAAAAAATTTAAATGTGTAATTTTTTTTATATATGTAATAAGATATAATAGTATAAAAAAATTTAATGGTAAATTAAAAATTAAAAAAAAAAGTTTTTAATGTGGTGAGTCCCCGAAGAAGGGGAGCTTAGCTGGCAATTTTGCCTGCGTGGATTTTCTCTAAGCAGATGCGGACCGTGGAAATGGCTTGAGGGGTCCTTGCCCCCCCCCCCCCCCCAACCCAAAATTTAATTTCTTTTAATATTTATGTTATAATAAAATTGAATGATTCCTTCAAACTAAAATAATTAATTTTATTTATTTTTACATGATTTTATAATTTAATTTTATTTGTTGAAATTAAGATGTATTAAAATCATATTATTTATTTATTTTTCCATAAATTATTATTTATAAATTTTAAAATTAAAAAATTTATCACAAGGGTTAAATCACAGTAATATAAATTTAATTAAAGCAAAATTAATTTTTTAGTTTCTCAAATAAGATTAAAGGTCTCCAATTAAGTATCAAACATATTTTTTTATGCTTTTTTAATTGATTATAATTCCACTTTTTCATATAAATTTTCGCCTTTAGTTTTATTTTGGATCTTTTTCTCTATTATGCAATTTTTTTAACACAAAAGTCAGATTGGCATCACTTAATTTATAAGGTTAAAAAAAATCTTAATTTCTAACCTTAAAATTTCAAATTTTATTATTTTAATTATATAGTTTAGTTTTCTTATTTTGATAAAAAAATATATATTATTTAACAATTAATTTACTTATACTTTTTTTAAATCACTCGCAATTGTAAGAAAGAATCATAGTTTTAATTAAAGTTGTTTATTTAATGTATTATGTTTTTTAATATATTGGTTTATAAATCGATAAAACTTATAATTTTGGAAACATTTATTTTTTGTTAGTATATTATTTGCATATCTATATATATTAATTATATAATAAAAATATTATATAAAAAATTTATATTTAATATAATATCAATTAGGTCTCTCAAAATTAATTATCATAATCCTTGATTGTTTCTGTGATTTGATGTATAATGATTTAAGCCAATTATTTTAAATTATATGAGATGTTTGGAGAGTTATGACCATGCCCCGTCTTTTTTATACTATAGTTTTACAAGTATAAGCATTTTTTTTTCACAATGTTAGTGATTTTTTCAAATAAAACCTCATGGAGGCAAAAGTATCAGCCATTTGGCAACTTGTTTTAAATTTTTTTAAGTCATTAGATCCAGCTGTCTTAGCATCATCTTCTATATTACCATGATGATAAAACTTAGATGGAAATTAGAGAGTTATTTTTATTTTTAATCGTGAGATTGATGAATCAATAACTGTTGCAATAAATGAGGAAGTTATCGTTGGTAAAACCACAAATTTTATCTCTCCTTGGTCCACTGCTAATGTTAATAAGAAACTTCAATTTAATATTATAAGATATGAGTGACTTATGGTTAATAGATTATGAATTGATTTTCGGCGTGAAAAATGAAATTTAATATGAATTAAAATTAAATTTTAAATCATAAATTTTTGCATTAAATCGAGTTTAAATATAAAAATATATCAATTAAACTCGATTTTATTACATTTTTAATTTAATTCTGTAACTTAAAATTTTGGCTTTGTTACTTAGCGATAAAAGATATCAGTTTTTATTTGTGTTACCCATTTGAGGAGATGGATTAAAGTGTTAAATACGAACTATTTTACTCTGATGATTTTGTATCAAACACCTTTTTTTATTAACTCCATCTCCAGCTTTCATAAAAAAAAAAAAAAAAAAAAAAACTTTACCCCCAGCTTTCTGAGCTGGGCTAGAAGCCTAGAATAGGGTGGGGGCTTGGGAAATGAAGGAAATGTGTATTCATTTCACTTAGCCCAACCCAAATTAGGTGCATTGCAGTCCTCGTAGATGCAAGCTATGGATCAGAACGTGAGGCAGGCGTGGCAGGTATATTTTCCGACAACATTTCGTGATGTTTCTTGGACCGAATTATGTAAAAATCCCATTTCCATCTTTACATTTGTAGTTTTATACAGACAGAGAACATTCTTGGCATGCTAAAAAGCACTCTGAAACTGAGGTCATGAGAAGAAGCTAACATCCCCATCTCAGAACAAGTCGGAGTCAGTGGGTCATGGTTGCTTATTCAGAAGACAAGATTTAGACCCAAAAGCCAAGTCTATGAAGTTGATTTTTCCTAGAGCCTTTGGGCTAAGTAAATTCTTTGTTTCAAGTGCCAAATTGTACTAAAAGCCTTGGTTGATTTTTCCACTTCAAGTTTTCTCAGGCTAAGTAAATTCTTTGTTTCAAGTGCCAAATTGTGCTAAAAGCCTTGGTTGATTTTCCCACTTCAAGTTTTCTCACGTCTCCTGTCTCCTGATCCCTATAGGTAGTTTACTCCTGCTTTAAGAGCTATCGCCCGCGGGTGGGGGTGGGGGGGTTTGAAGATTGAATGCATGCCATGGACGTTAAAAGCCCACTTTACACGCAGAAAAAAAAATCGAAAATTAATTTAAAATTATAATGTGTCATTAGTTTTGAATTAAAATTTTTATTTAATTTATATTAAGTTCAAATATTAAATGTATATATTAGTTTTGAATTAAATTTCAGAATAAAAAATCAAAAATTGAATCAAATTATATATTTTTATTAATTTTTATATATATATATAATTTTTTAAAATAAAAATAATAATTTTATATCTAATTCTACTTAAGTATATTAAAAATTATATTAAAATAATATATAAAAATTCAAAAATTCAAAACCGATGAATTTAACAAATAAAATTTAATTTTGATCAGATTGTATCGTATAAAAATTTGATTCGAATTCAAATCAAATTTTAAAAATTTATAATTTTATACATTATAAAAAAATTAAATTAAATTCGATTTGACCTGAATCACTATCATTTTTATTTACATATGTTAATTTCTCAACTTTTGTTGTGATTATTGCAATCACTTAGTGTCATTGTTTAATGGTAAATTTACGATTTTCAAAATAATCTCAAACATAAATAATTTTATTTGAATTGATTCTAAAAAAAAAAAATTGTATTGAATGAATTTCATAAATCTTACTTCTAAATATTATTAAAAAAAAAAAAAAAAAAACAGACCCAAAATCTATCAATATAATTCAAACTACTTTAAACATACGTGGAATTGAAACATGGGCATATCAATTCGATTAAAACTTCTACTTGCTGTATATGAACTATAAAAATATAGATTTGCTTACATCAACTGAAATATTGGTGAATACCCTCTTATCAATTCTTTCTTTAACTGCCAAACCAACATTTTTGAAGTAAGAAAGAGAGAAAAAGGTGAAATACTATTTCAATAAAATGGGGGACCATAGAAGGATTGAGCAGGAAAGGTAAAAACGAGCACCTAAGAAGAAAAAAGGTCCATGAGAAGATTTATGGTGGAGGCAGGGAATGAAGAGGGAAAAATATTAAATATTTATATAGTGTATTGACAAAGTAGATAGATTATTCAAGATTAAAATATTAAAAGAGTTTTTTAAATTTATCATTTTATTTAAATAAATTTTTATATTTTTATTGTACTTAAATAAATCTTTATTTTTTTATTTGTATCTAAGTAAACTTTTATTTCAAATAATAAATTGATTTATATTAAGGGTTTATTTAGATAAAAATTAAAAACTAATGGCTTATTTGGATATAAATTAAAGTTTAAGGGTTTATTTGAATGCAAAGTAAAAATTAAAAGAACTTATTTGAATGCAATAAAAATATAAAGATTTATTTAAATAAAATGATAAAATTCAAAATTTCTTTATTATTTTAGCCATTATTTAATTATATTAATGGTGAAGACAAGGTGGGGTTTGTTAAAACCCCATGAGGACCACATTTAAGCAAAATAGCTTATGATAAAGACTTTACATCCATGACTTAAATAACTTAACCAATCATGCTTTAAATGGCAAAGTTCTTATATTTTAAACTTAAAATTTAATTTAGATAATTTATACAATTATTTTAAAAAATAACATTCAATACATCTATCTATGAATCTCAACACTTCAACTTTTTCTTATATTCTCAAATTACTACTTTTGATATAACAAAAATCCCCCATAGTTTTCTTTGTTAATCAGTTCTTAAATTCCCAATTTTAGGCCCATTTGCCCTCCTATTACTCCTGCTTAAAGCTAAGTATACCCATTCCCACTTTTCAACCCCCCTCTCCCCCTTCTCCCTTAAAGGTCTTTTTCAAAAATGATTGGTATATTAATTTCAAAGTTTGGCTTGCGATGCATCCAAGCAAAAGTCACTTCCTTTCATTTTTCACATCAAATGTGGTGAGATGATTCACATCAATCAACAGAACCTTGGCTCTCGTCCTCTCCAATTCATATCTATAATAATAGTATTAATATATGTTAATGTATATATTTTATCCATTTTCGTATACATGCGTTTATCACACCTTCACTATCATTTTAAGAAATACCCAAGTTTTTTATTTTATGTTCTAACTAATCTTGATGTATCCCAAGACGAAAAAACATTTTTTAATCATTGATAGTGTACATTACACTCTGCCCATGATTGAGTATAATACACATTTAGATAATTAATCCCTATAGCACCCTAGTTCCTAGCTATTTTTGTTATTTTCTGTTGTTTTTGGATGACTTAATTTAAGAAACGAAGAACAAGGACACTTTCACGTATCCGAATCTGTCAAAGTATCCCAAAATGATGGCAGATTAATAGGGAAGGATTCTCTCCAAATCTAATACTTCAAAGATGTTAAGATGTTTTTCTTTTTACTTAAAACTGTTAGAATTTAAATTTTGATCTTTAAAATTAAAATTTTAATATTTTATTAACAGATTATAGTACTTAACATCTATTTTCTTGATGATTTTGATATATAGATATTAGGGAAAGCAATTTGATGAAGTGCTGTTAAATTAAATAATTTAGAATATAACTTAGCTAAGCTTGTTAAAAGGACTGATTAACATGGACTGTAGGAATAATAATTTTTTATATTAGAATATGTACAAGAAATCTATGTTGGATTTGTGTAATTATAGATTGTTAGGTTTCTATTCCATATGTAGCTCAAATTGGAACATACAATTGAAGAATTTAACAAATTAATGTCGTGTTGCTCCAAGAGGACAAAACTTACACATCTTAATGGTGAAAACGTTAGTGAATTATTGTTTGATATCCATGATTGGGTAGAGAGAAAAAAAGGGAAAGTAGATGCAATCCAGCTGATGTTGAATAGGTAAGGACTCGAACGAGCTTCACCTCCTAAACGAGGCATCGGTTACAAAAAGAAAAATAAAGGCATGAAATTAATCAACAAGAGCAAATATAAATTAATTTTTACTATAACATATTGAAAAAAATCCTAATGGCTAATGAAAAAAATTTATGATTAAATTTTAAGTTTGCCCAAAATGGGATTTGAATTAATTTCGATGGGTCTCATCAAGGAGAGTTGTTGTAAATCATACAACCAATTGGATTGTGTGACATTAACTATGCTTCGTTTTGGCATTCGTCTTAGACAATGAACACTAATGTTTTTCTTGTTAATAAAGCAAAAAAAAAAAAAAATCAGAAATTGAGTCAAACAAATTAAGAGAATAGACTGATAATCTGAGTTACGTGATGGGTTTTTTTTTTTTTTTTTTTCAATTTTCCTTTTAATGGAACAATCAAGTAGAAGCAAAATGATGCAATTTCTTTTTTTGGTCTGAAATTATATTTGACTTTGGAATTCAAGAGTTTTACGTGATGCAACCGTCATCAATGTTCCTAAAATAATAATAAAAAATCATGTGATAATAAAGAAATAGAAATGAGGTAATGTCTTTATATGTATTATTATCCCATAAGTAAGGATGAAGAAAAATAAAAATGAAGTGATTTCATTTTCATCAGTTCTCCAATTGTCCCCTAACTGAACGAAAGTCTTGTATTACAATCGTTCCCTTCTGTTATAAACTTTGTATTTCCACTTCATCATAAACGGTCTTAATTTGGACTTTTCTCATGTAAAGCTTTGATCAATTTAAACATGTTGATGCAACTGATCAATATTGTTAATACAAAAATTATTAAATTGTACTTATTATGAGGTATAGTCTGTTTTGAAAGTTCAGAAGCCTACTTTAATAATCCCACATCTAATAATTACAGATTAGACTGTAATTTTATAAGCAAAAATCACCCAACCTCCTTTTCCAAATTAAGACACCTTTTCTTAAAAGAATAAAGTCCTGATGGTAAATTTTCGAACCTCATAAAAATATTCATAGCGGGTGCAGTCCAATAATCTTTATATAAACAAAACCTCTTATTAATACATAATAAATTTAGCTGTAAATTAATGCTCTTTTCTTGAGGAAAGTTTGCATTATTGCATATGCCTTGTAATTCTTGAATTTGCAGAAATCCGATTTTCGAAGTATTAGTAATTAACTATTTAATTTGCATATTCACATAAAAGAAAATGAAATTCTGTTTTTTAGGTAATTATATATATATATATATATATCTAGATTCTAGAATATAACTGTAAAGAGGTTAGTACTTGTCTCCATAAAAGATAAAAAACTACTCCTTGAAAAGGTAGAGAAATATGTATTCTCATTTTACTTGTGAACAGTTAGAAAAACTTTAAGGATTTAAACAAGGTGAGCACCATGCATATTTGCCAAGAAAGCACCCCTGGCCTCTAAATAGCTTGGTTGCAACTTGCAAATATGGAAGACTGACAAGATTAATAGTAATTTCATCATTTCCGCTTTTTGATAATGAGATGGAAAAACAAGCATCTCGAAACCTTTATCAAGATCCACAAAAGTGTTGGTTTAATGGTTTGCTGTCACCCCTTTTTTGGTATGGATGAGTTGGTTTGATTTGAATACAATCTCAATAAATTATCCCTTATAAATTATAGTAGTAATGGCTATTATATACCTGTTTGTTAGACATTTTTTTACGTAAGAGGCCATAACTTTGGATAAGGGAAAGGGTTATAAATGATAAAATTCAAACATTAACCCTATTAAATGCTATTATTTAAAAGTAATTCCATGAATTAAGTTGAGTTTCAAATTTTAATAAACATAATCTTCATCTTTTAGTAAATAATACTTTGCTAAAAAAATTACAAAGCAGTAATTGTCTTCAACCTTAGCAAGATATACATTAAAATTTAAAATTATTAAATATCATTTTAAAAAAAATTATTATTAGAAGCAACTAAATTAAACCTTAAATTCTTAAATATTGTTATATTTCTTTTGCATTAATTTAATGCTTTCCCTTCGGTCTTCACCTCCCTTCCCTCTTCAATTTCTTTTAATAAATAATAAAATTCCTCATCTATGTACTTTCCAATTATTTTTCACATGACGTGTCATCAATCCATTGGTTGTTAAATAATTGATGATAACATTCATTCGGTCAGCGATCTAGAGCTTATATCAGTTGGGTTCACTCAGTCAATTTTAAGAATTGGCATCTAACATATTTAGATTAGAATCTAAATACTTACGACTCTTTTTCTTATTCTCAAGCTGCAGGCTACTTTAATTAAAAGAAAAAAAAGGAAACAACCGGCAGAAAATTTTCAAAGAAAGAATGAAGGGTAAGTGGAACGTGCGTTACGTAATACAAGTCTACGTAGAAAATGGTAAGTTCTGTCCCTCTGTTTTGTGTGAATGGAAGCCGATGAAATGTCTTTTTAGTGTTAGATGAAAAAAATTTGGGTCCCTTTGAAAATGGACACTGTTTCAATGTCGGCATAGCATTTCTTACTTTTAAATGGGGCTGAGAGAGAGCCAAGAATTATAGTTTTTGATTAAAAGAAACCATTACTATCTATAATTTTTTTTCTTCTCTGTACAAAAGATATCAAACAATAAAGAGAAACCAAAAGATAGAAATTAGGGAGGGAGGGGGTGAAGAACGCATTACAAAGAAGAAAGGATATTTATTATCCGAATAAACATGGGTCACCATTCTTGCTGCAATCAACAAAAGGTTAAGAGAGGCCTTTGGTCCCCTGAGGAAGACGAAAAGCTCATTCGATACATCACCACTCATGGCTATGGATGTTGGAGTGAAGTCCCTGAGAAAGCTGGTCACTGCTCCATCTCTCTATCTCCATCTCTTTTCTGTTCCTTTTTTATATAACTTTTGATAAACATTTTTCTGCATGTTTGTAATTTGATCAAGTCTTTTTTCAGGTCTTCAAAGGTGTGGGAAAAGTTGTCGCTTGAGATGGATTAATTATTTGAGACCTGATATTAGAAGAGGGAGGTTTACTCCTGAGGAAGAGAAGTTGATTATTAGCCTTCATGGGGTTGTAGGCAACAGGTTTAAAGTGACCTTGTCCACGCCTTTTTTTTTTTTACATTAAAGTTCCATAGTGTAATAACAATTCTGGGTTGTGTCTAATGGTGGTGCAGAAGTCAGGTTGCAGTCATTTTTGTCTCTCTGAAATTCCTATGAGTTTCTAGTGATGTGTTGAAAATAAGAACTTGAACAGTTCAAAGATGAAAATCTACTCCTAACTGAAGACTGAAGTCAAGTATTTTATAAAACAAGTTTTTTTTTTTTTAACTTATAATGGCCTGGAAGCAACGATCACTACTGTTTATAGTTGTTAAGGCAGCTGTCACCAGCATTTCAAGGGCGTTAAAAAGGCAGCATCAGATGTTGAAACACAAGTTTTCACTTGGAAATCACATGTTTCAAAATTTTCTCTTCTTAATTTCCCTTCTTCCCTTAAGCAATATTAGTATTATTTCTTTTCTTCGATTGAGTACTCTCTCCCATTTCTACTCCAAGTTAATCAGTAGTATTTCATATTATTAATCCTACATTCTCTTTTCTCGATATTATTCAATTTCTGATATGTCTGAGGGGAATTCTAGATGGGCTCACATTGCAAGCCACTTGCCTGGAAGGACAGACAATGAGATAAAGAACTACTGGAATTCATGGATCAAGAAGAAGATACGAAAGCCGTCAGCACCTCCAACTAACACTGCTCCCAGCACTGAGAATTCCCAGATAAATTATGCTTCAAACCAAGTACTAGAGTTAGTGAATCAGGATTTGATAACAAGGGCAGTACCTACTCAAGAAACCCTATTTTTTTCTCCAGCCCCCTTATTTATGTTTGACACAACTCCACTTGACGGAATTCAAGATGGTAATGTAAGAGGAGGGTTTTTCCTTGAACCAGCTAATTTAAACAGTGAGACTTGGAATCTCAATCAGCATCAAGTGCAAGCATTTCCTCCTTCAACTTCTTTCAAAGTCGGTATGGATACAAATAATTGTTTGCCACCATTGATAGAGAACATGGAAAATATGATGCCTATTGAAGTCCAATCTTGTAGCATGGATGAGGCAGGAGAAATGACACTTGAGTGCTTGCAGAGGCAGCAGCAGGAGTTGAATGAATGGGTTGAATCCCAGAACTGTTCAAACATTCTGTTCTGGGATATTGTTGAGGGACAACTTGGTGGGGAAGCAATACCACCAACTTCATCAAATATGGGAACTGCACTATCATCATTCCCTTCATCTCTATAAATTATTAATGGTGGAGAAAAAAAAAAAAAAACCTCTCCATTCTCTCCCCTCCCCCACCTTTGCTTTCTCGAGCATTGATCTACGCTGAGTAGCTTTCAAAATGTTCCAGGCATTTGACAAAAACAGTTTGTTTTTCTTTTCTTTTTTGCTTTTTGTAACTTTATTGATCATGAGCTTGTGAATTGTGAGGGAATGCAACATAATTATGCATGACTTTTTTTTTTCTTCATGATGTTTGGAAACAGAAAAAGGGAAGAATAAAAAGCAATGTAACAGCCAGAAAAGAAAGTTTGAAGCTGATGAGATAACTCTTATTAATTTGATCCAATTTCACTATGTTTGTCATCCTTTTGAATGTTCAAGATTTTATGATTCTGACGATAATGCCAATTAACCAGATATGCATGGGAATTACGAAACTGTACAATTATTCTTTAAGAATGTAATTTTGATATCTTTCTCTACTGTAAATTAAACTTTGAAAACATATATGGCTAACATTGCCAGGGCGCAGCTGACGAGAAATTTTATGCACTGATCTTGATTGCTCAAATATTCTATATAACGATAGCGATCTCTAAATGCATACAATATGGAATTAAGGTCTGGGATTTTGCAGTTGATCATAGCTTTGGACAAAAAAGACAATATTATGAGACACTCAAGATAACTACGTTAAAGACAACATAATTTTCATAAATAGACATGTTCTGTATAACTGCATACGTAATACTACAAGGTAGTGTGTTGCCTTTTTTATCTGATTAATTTTCTTGATTACTGAGTGGTCTACTGGTCTTCCTGATGAATCATTACTTGCTTAAGCAGAAACAATATATATCATCCTTGTTGGCATTTCATCTTTCCACTTATCCTAGTCAATAATAGTTCGATATCTATTTTTTTTTCCTGATCACTTTGATGAAATCATCACTTGTTTAATTTGAAGATATTGCAGAAGCTGTTATGGGCATGTGGCCAGGATTCACTTAGTGCAATTGTCAATTGCTTCAAAGCTATACTTGAGTAATCAGCAGAATAGTCTTGAAAATTGAAGCTGGTTTAACAATTCTTGGATATTAATTCGTGCAATAATTACAGGCGAAAATTCCACATGTTTTTCTCGTTGCAAACTTGGTTAAATATCAACCTGAAGAACTTTTTTCTCTCTAGAAGAAGGGATCAAAGGAGTACTAGTCAGAAAATATGAAGATATATTACATACAGTAATCAGTTTTTACTGCCTCAACTCATGCAGCAGGCACATATCGAGAAATCAATGATACCACCTTTTTTTTTTTTTTTTTTTGCAAAAGTAGCCTCAACATGGGATATGGGAAGAAATTGCTTCAAAATTCAGATTCATTAAATGTTATCTTATAAAAATAAATTTGAACTATTTTTTTAACTGGTACTGTTTGAAACCTTGAGTAATGGCCAATGAGGGGATGGCTAGCTAGGTACCTTTGAATGCAATATGGGTGAAGAACATTATGAATGTCAAAACAAATTAAAACTCAAGGTTTCTGATAATGAGAAGGACCCCCAGATCCAGGGGAATTGTACATTTGCTCTACATGGATAGATCCTAAAAGTTTGATCGAATAGGTTGGTGTGGGGAAAGGTTGTCCTTGTCCACTAGGTCTGATATATACATTAACGCTAATACCGCTGGTCGGCCATTAACAAGCCATAATCATCTTGTACGACTTCTTTTGATATGACAAAAAGATGTCTCCTCACCTAAGAAGGGATTATAACATATTGCTTCAATCAAACAAATCTGTCTAAATATGGAAAGACTATTACATCTCCTCTAATTTCAATATTAATTATAAAATTTAAGTTTTTAAATTTTTTTTGTTACATCATACAAATAAAATCTTAATACAAGAAAAAGAGAAAGGAAACCTAATTCAAAATTAAATTCTTAATATCTTGTCAAACATTTTTAATTGTTAAACTAAAGGTTCGAAGATAAAATTTTCTAATTGATTTCTTTGCTTTAGGACTAGAATTGGTTTTTTTTTTTTTTTTGCTCACTTTTAATTTAAAAGAGAAAGGGTGGTTCTTTTTTTTTTTTTTTTTTTTTTGAGTTATTGAATATCTCTGTTGTGCTGGACCTTTCCCCTCTTTTGAAGCGACCAGCAGAATCGATTGTAGAATTTTAGTGTTTCGTGCTCATGAAATCTTATCTGTCACATTGAAAATTTTAAGAAATATTTATATGACGTGACCATTAATTTAATTTATTAATTTATACACTCTTAAAAATGTTTTTATTCTTGATTAAAAAATAACTGTAATTGCATTATTGCGGTACATTTTTCATGAATCTTTCTTTGGCATTTTCTTTTGGATCGTCTCTTTCTTGGATTAATTAATAGTTTAATCTCAGATTAATTGACCTTACTTATAAATTCCTATTTATCATCATTTAGCTTTGAACCTACATAATGATGAATAATAAATTCAATCATTTTTGTAGGAAAATATTTTTTTTATTAAAAAAATCGGATTTGAATTTTTAAATGTCATGACATGGATTATTTTACATGTCATGATATGAATTAATTGAATGATTCTAACATTTGAACATTTGATTCAATAATTAACACATGCAGTGGTAGGGTTCAAATCTTCCTTTCTGGAATAAAAATGAAAATTGAATGATTCTATTCATGGATTTGTTATTGTAACTTTTAAAGCAAATTTAGAAAAAAAGAAACTTTGAAAACTATTGCTTCATGGGCCCATATTTTGTGGCCCTTTTTCCCTTGAACCCAACTTTAGCAGACTGTATTAAATCTGGCCCGGTGTTTATTCAGTTATCAAAGGATAGCTTGAGACCATATTGTTCGATTGTAGTCCTAAAAAAAGCCTATAGACAGCCCAAAATGATGCCCAAACCTAAAAAATAACAAAATAAAATACGATAAGAAACTCACATACCCTGAACTAGGGTTTCTCTGTTATATGCGGTAAGAGAGCAGAAAGAAAAAGCCGCCGCCGCCGCCGCCTCTTCTATCATCGCAACCATGGTAACTTTCCCCCTTTTCTTAACTCTCTGTCTGGTTTTTGAGAAAATGTTTGCATGAAAATGCCTTTGATATGTTTGGTTTCTTGATTTCTAGATCATCCCAGAAAAGAACCGCCGCGAGATCTCCAAGTACCTCTTCCAAGGTAGCCAAATAATCAATCCCATCCAGATTTCAATTTTCCCATATTTCATTTAGATCTTTGGATTAAAAATATGGGTTTTATTTTTTTTTCCAGAGGGCGTTTGCTATGCAAAGAAAGATTATAACTTGGCAAAGCACCCAGAAATTGATGTTCCAAATCTTCAAGTAATAAAGCTGATGCAAAGCTTCAAGTCAAAGGAATACGTTCGTGAAACTTTTGCTTGGATGCATTATTACTGGTACCTTACCAATGATGGCATTGAGTTCCTAAGGACTTACCTTAATCTTCCTTCTGAGATTGTTCCCGCTACTTTGAAGAAACAAACTAAGCCTGCCGGTCGTCCCATGGGCCCTCCTGGTGACCGCCCACGGTAATGGTTTTCGTTTTTTTTTGGGTCATTGATTTAATAAAAATGATTTTTTTAATGTATGGGTTGATGAAATTTACTAGCTTTGTTAATATTTCCGTTGGTCTTGTTGGTTATGAATCAGTGGTCCACCACGCTTTGGTGACGGTGAGAGAAGATTTGGTGACAGAGATGGCTACCGTGGAGGTCCACGAGGAGGAGGCGATTTTGGTGACAAGGGAGGAGCTCCTGCTGATTATCAGCCTTCATTCAGGGTAATGTTGCTTTGAATAATTTTGGACCTTTTTTTTTCCTTTGAGCAGATGACATACATTATCTGGACTGTTGCTTGATCTGTTTCTTTGTTATCACCTATCACTTGATTCAAGTGTATTGTTTGTATAGTTTGGTTTGTGTTTATAACGTTTATGGTTTTTACAAGAGTTCTTAGTGCTCTGAGTTTTGGTCAATTTAGGAATCATTTCTTTGCTTTTCGGTGTTTCATGTTCTGTTAAATTAGCTTAATGTTGAATTTGATAAAAAAAAAAAATTGCTTTGGAGGTGAGTTGTTGATTCCCCGTTAGTGGCGTAACATAAGCTGTGAATGAGTGTCAGTGTCACATGATGCAAATGTTTCTTTCAGCCATTTAATTTCATTTCTCCCTGCCCTTGGACTTTTTGGAAATTGATTTGTGCATAATAGATTGTTGTTATTTCACTTTGAAGAATGCAATTTTCGTATGATTTCTTGAATAATTTTCTCAGTTATTTCTATTTTCAAGAGGCCACCAAATATTGATCGTCATGCATAGGCATCACCATATCAATGAGGTTATTTTTCTTGAAACAGAAAACCTGATATAATTTCTTACTTGTGAACACCCAGGGCCCTGGTACAAGGCCTGCCTTTGGTCGTGGAGGTGGTGGTTATGGTGGTGCTGGAGCGGCCGGCAGTGCAGGTCTTCCTTGAGAGGGATGATTTGTAAAAATAGTTTTGTCGGTTTAGGTTTATTGGCATTTGGAGTTCATAGAAGTACCTGTCATATGCTTCAATCTTTGATAACTTTAGTTGTTTGATGCTTATATAATATTGCTTCTCTTTGGTTCATTTAATGGGAATTTAGAAACAATTTTTTCTTTGGCCTGATCAATATGCACGTTCAGTGGTGTTTATTGCTGCACCAAGCGCTTGAGATATCTATTCTGTTTTTCTCATCTTTTCTGAGCTTTCACTGCACGTACTTTTTGTTATCACTTTGGCATGATTTACACAAATCATGGGATTTAACAACGCGTTTAATATAAGTGAATTGCAAGAAAATCTTTAATTGTTACATCTCCAATAAATAAATATTAAATTGTTAAAATTAAAAAGTCTGATATTGAATTGATTAACTCTGCAAAGTTTGGGACAAAATTGAGCATTTAGCCTTTGTTTGAAATGATATACTCGATCAAACATTGACAGGGCCAGGTTGATATGTAAACATCTCTTAAAGATGCTAAAATGCAAATCTTATCGTATTCTTCACATAAAAGAAATTGATATGGTAACTTCGTTCTTTCACAAATTCTGTAAGAGCATAAATAGATTTAAATGTTGATACTTGGGAATGGGAAGCTGTCTGGAAAATTACAGGCATTCTCTGGTCCTTGATCCGTCAGCAGATTGCACGGCTGAGGGGTAACATCGCTTGAAACCCCGGCAATTTCCGTGCAATCCCATTGAAGCTTCTTTGGCTCTTTTGTTAATCCAATGGTCGCATTGGATATGCAAATTCCTGTAAATGGGTGGCCCGGAATTCCCTCCAGTCTAGCTGCCATGGTCACATTCTCTGCAATAATATCTCGGAAATTGATATTCTGGATAACAGGAATTGCATTAGGATCATAATCATTGTCGGGATGAGAGCCATAATTCCCTGCCATCCAAAAGACCATTTTCATAGTTTTCATAATCATCCGTCTCACATATATGTCTTTGACATAGTTTCCCCTTCCCACAGCGGTTTTGATCCTAACGCCTGACTCTGAATTGATGCCTGTGATGTCTTCTGCCCTAACATCCTCGATCCCACCGGACATCTCACTACCTAGTGCAATCACTGCACTGAATGGAGAAATGCATGTGAGCCGTCTGATCACTAGCTGCTTTGTTGGCATACCAAACTTGATTCCATACTCATCCCAGCCACTCTTAACAGCTACACAATCATCTCCAGAGACAATGTAGCAGTCCTCAATCCGAGTATTTGTGCAAGAGTCTGAACAAAAGCAGGAAGCAAGACAAAACCTTTTAACACTGAATCCGATTATGTAGCAAATATGCTCCAGGTATAAGGTTATCCATCTCTTGCTTCTTTTATAATTAGTTTAGAGTGCATAGCCAGATTCACTGCCCACTTTCTCACCTGGATTGATCCCGTCAGTGTTTGGAGAAGTTACTGGTGCTAGGATTGTTAATCCTTGGACAACAATATTGCTGCATTTTTATTACAGACAATCTTAGAACATAAATACCAACATGCCAACATGCTGAGGAAACTGTAAGCTAGCAAATAAGAGGGGCAAAAACCTGCTGTAAACAGGATGAACGTTCCAGGATGGAGAGTTCATCAATGTGAGATTAGAGATTTGAACTTCATCAGAGTACATGATCTCAATAAGGTAAGGCCTGGTGTATTTCAGCTCTCCCTTGTGGAATTTGTCCCACCAGGTAACACCCTGACCATCAATAGTGCCATTGTCCCCTGAAATATGTTGAAGTCCATATTTAAGTTCTCCTTAATCCTATGATATTATTTTGATAAATCTCGTTGATGATTGACTTCTCGGTACCTGTTATCACAACATCAGTAAGATTGGTTCCAAAAATAAGACTGATATACCTTCCACCTTCTGCATCTCGTCCTCGGCCATAGGACGGTAGAGGGTCAATGACAGCCCATTCACTCACGTCCTAACACAATTTTCAAACACAAAAATAGTAACCAGACTTAGCTGAAAAAGGACAGCATAAACCATTTCATTAAAAATCATTATATTTTCCATAAACTTTTCTTCAAGTAAAATTATAGTCACCATCAAAGAAGTACTGAGATTAAGGTTTTTAGTAATCAGAAGCCACCCAATACTTCCAAGTTTGAAGTTTTGTGGTTGGGCCTCAATGGTCAGAATGAGGGGACCATGACTTAAGCACCTTTGGAAGGTGACTCTTCAAGGCAGGGCCACAATTATCATAGGGCTGAAACTGAACAGTTCAGATCCACAAATCATGATGATTTTTCTTTCCAATTACCTAATAGAACAAAAAAGATCAAATATATACTGCCATTGAGAGTTTCTAACCTGTGAAGCAAGAAGAGTAGCATCCTTGTGGAGATACAAAGTGAAATGGTTGGTAAGATTAAAACTACCAGTCAGCCATTTTCCTGGAGGAACAAAGAGTAAGGATCCGCCATGTGATGCATTCTGGCTCAGGTTATTAATGGCAGCCTGAAAAGCCTTTGTATTTGATGTTACTCCATCACCAACTCCTCCAAAGTCTGTCAATGAGGCAGTGTACTTTCTGCTGCTACCTATAGCCGAGTAGTCAAATGCGTCTAAAACCCTCACCTTTCGGCTTTCAACACCATATAAATTAATCAAAACCAGAACAATTCCAAGTAATACCAAGGTATCAAGAACCTGCAAATTAAGCAAAGGATATGAGAAGGATAGAGAAAAAAGTACATGGGTTTTTATGGTACAGAAACAAAACTGATGAAATTGGGCTTAAAAATGCATCAAGAATGACATTCCAAGCTAAATAAAAACGGAATTAAGGAGAAAATAAGAAACCAACATGGCATAGCTACCAAACAAAATTTTCTTTCGCATGAAAGTTGTTACAATCGGACAGAAGCTTATGCAGATGATGGTATATTAATTATTGACAAGAGATAAACGTAGAGACTGAAACGGAAGAGTTTTTGATTACCTGGTTTCTTCTTGGAGTTGGCCACATTTCCATCAAACTGGAAGATAATGAATATTGTTTTTCGTATGTAGTAGAGGTGTGCTATTAGTTCATATATAAACTAAGGTTCAAAGCATTCAGGAACCTTCAAAAGTAAGCAGTTTGCGGAGAGATCAAAGAAGCAACAAAATTACAATTCAAACCCCCAAATAATTCGGTGAGTTTCTCTCTGCCCCTTCAACAAATTTGACTTTTCCTGCAATGTATGGAGTAATTCACACAGTTTTCATTGTAGAATTCAAACAAGTTTTGACCGTAATGATTTCATTTCCTTTATCCATGAATCTGAGATAGGCTTGGTAACTTGAGCAAGCAGGGTCATTCGAACTATTTTCCTGATGTATACACCATATGTCTATGTCAAATGACGTTTCTGTTCAAAAACAAATATTTCTTTTAGTATTTTTCTGACTATGGAGTCATTGACCTGGATACCTAACTCTTTTTTTAGACATTTGAGAAAGTTCAAGGGGAAGAAGGGATTTGATTCTTGTGAGTACCGAATTTTTAAACAAAATTAATTTGTAAAATCTGCAAGAAATATTGCAACATTTAAAGTGAAATCATACATTGTATTTCTGTTTCAGGATTGGCATTTTGGGATCAAAATTCACACCGCAATCAAACGAAACTAATCAATAATCATCAATTCTCACATATTCAGGGGTTGATTCAGTTGAAGCTATGATGTATATATTGAAAACATGGAGCATTGAACACAAAATACTCACTATAAAAAGGCATTTCCCGGTACACTGGATAATATTGGAAACTCCAACATCTCCCAATAGTTTCCTGGTTCACTTAATTACCGTTTGAAAAGTCTATATCCCAGTGACCTTCCTATTATGTTTGATGTGTACTTTAATGATCTTCTTATTATGTTTGATGTGGGATTCGAGACTCTTCTTTAGGTCCGTGACATTCTCTCGCACCCAACCTCGTGACGCCTTCGTCATGGAGGCTGTCCACCCTGTCTGCTTCCCTTGAGGTGCTTGGTGTGGACGGAACAGTTTAGGGCTAGCTCTGATATCACTTGTCACAGGTCGAGACTTAAGCTCCAAACACGCGCGGCTCCAGACATTCACCCATCCGGTATCACAGATTAGCCTTCCTGCCACGATTCACACCCTTGTGAGGTATTGTCCTCTCTGACACCTCGACCTCATGATTTTGTCTTACAAAAGGCGCTTCACAAGACAAAAGTTGTGTGAACCCTTATATACCCAAATTACCCTCTTATTATGCTTGATATGAGATTCATAACTCTTCTTTAGGTTCGTGACATTAGAATAATACCATCAGGTCTGGTTCCATACATAAAAATTTTCATGTGTGGGCACATGGCCTGCAGATTGCAAATGCAAACCATATACCTGCCCTCACAATCATATCTCCCAACTTGTTGCACGATCAAACTATGGAAATGACTTCCAAAGTAAGATGTTGCAATATTTGATTATCTGGGATAATTTGAATTCAAGTTAACAAGAGTAGATTTACCTATACCCAAAATCTCCATCAGAAATTTCCATATTTTTAAAGAAAACACCAATCAATCAAGAGGTTCTATTCATCTTCTGAAAACGAAAATGGAACGCCAATGAATTTGAGTGATTCCATATGCAATTTTGGCTGACTATGAATATTGTGTGGAATGTGAACATTTGTTTTGATTGTTGGGTCCACAGCTCACAATACATTTTTAGTTTGTCAGAACTCTAATGGCGGCATTTGCCAATACCAACCCGTGAGCATTTCCTTATATCACGCCCCACCTTTTCATTCATTACTCAATTCAATAATTCAAAGTAAATAAAATTCTCATCAATTTTGAATAAGAGCAGAGCTCAACTCATTTAAGAAGAAACATGAACCAGAAGAAGAATTAACTGGGAAAAACTTTTACGTAAGCAACAAAACAAGTTGGAACTAAAATTCCTGTGTTTGGTGGTTGGTTGGTATTGGCTTTTGGTGAACTTGAAGTCATTGAAATAAGCTGAAATTATCCATTTGCATTTACACGATTTTCAACTTGAAGAGTTATTTGCACGATGAGATTCCTCACTTATGTCTTATTTATTTTTTTGAATATTTAAAATTTTTATTTTTTTGACATTAAAAATTATGAAATTTTAATTTTTTTTTTAAATTTAATATTAAATACATTAAAATCAACTTTTTTTTTTGTTTGAATTCCGTAAAGATTAATATATGATAAACATTTTGGGACGAAAAAAATATCTTTTTTAATCGATAACAATAAGCAGTTATCTTTGCTTTACAACTTGAAAGGAATTGGTATAGAGGCATTTCACTCCACGATGTATATATTTTTTATGTTTAAAATAATTTCGTTAATTTCGTTTGTTCAGTCCAAAATTATTATTGACAATGAAATAATTTATATTTATATTTACATTTATATTTATATTTATATTTATATATGGAGTGTGTGGTGGATAGAGATGTAAATGATACATTAGTACTCGTAAGTTACTTGAGTTCAATTCAAATAAAACTCGAATTCGATTTAATTATTATCGAGTTGAGTTCGAGTTTGAATAGTTTTACTTATCGATCGAGTCGAATTCGAGTATTTTTATATTGGGTTCGAGTAGCTCGCGAGCCTAATCGAACTTTTATATTAAAATTTTTTTTATTATTTTAATTAATAAAATATCTCAAATTCAAGTTCGAACTCGAATACAAATAATTAAAATTTTATCAAATATAAAAATCGAATTTATTTTAATATATTAATTGAACTTAATCGAATGAATTTGAGTAATTCGATTTGGATCACGAATCGAATTCAAATTAAAAAAATAAAATTCGATTTAATTTGAGTTGAATATCGAATTTCAAATTAAAAATCGAATTAAAAATCAAATTTAAACTCGAATTATATCGATTTGAATCGATTACGCTTATAATGGTGGGTGTCTTGCAAGAAAATAAGAAAACAGGTCATCGATAAAAATGAAAGAACGACCCAATGAATAAATGTGCAAGCAGCGTCCATTTCTCACAAATGTCTTATCGAGGATTTTCATAGGACTAGATTCAACAAATTTCTTTTTGCATGAAACAAGGCTTCTGAAATTTTTTATCCAATTGTTGGGCCTCAAAAAGCACACTTTCATAAATGGGCCTAAAGATGCACGACGTTTTAGAGGAATATTTCCTGCCTGCTTCTTTAAAAATGATCTGCCTATACAAAGTTTGATCCAATTCACACCAACCCAAAAGAATTAATCCCAATTATATTATCTATCGGTTTCATTACAACACTATTTCCATCTAACACTGTCTCTCCATAAGTATTTCATATATATTATTTTTGAATTAATTGGCAGGATTTTGAAATTAGCACTTAACGGGTTGTGGGTTGAAAGGTTTTATATGTGTAATATTTTTTTAATTAAATAAATATAATATATATAGGGATTCAAGGATAAATTAAAATTTTTAAAAATATATATTTTAATATATTACCAAACATCAATTATTGAAACAATTTTTATTCATTTATTATGATATACATATAAAGATTTTATACTAATATGTAAGATTTAAAATATAATATACAACATAGAAGGATTTTTAATTATTATGTAAGAGGTGGGTAAAAAAAGGAGTAAATAATTATTTTTTCTAAAAAATTTCTTGGTAGATTACATTAAAAGTATTATATATATCAGTATAAAATTAAAAAAAAAAAATTAAAAGCAACACCAATACCTATTCATTAACTGTTGATCGAGTTTTCTTTTAAATTGTTATAAATAGAACTCAATTTAATGTATGTGATCATCAACTAGCTTAAGGTAATTGAAATTTTGCAATAGAAAAAATCATAAATGAAATAAAGTCTTATTTTCTTTAAAATACTATACGTAAAACAAATGTAAACCATACCCGAAATAATGATCTTATATTAAAAATGAACAAATGATTAAAATGCATTACATATTAAAAAAAAAAATTAAGTCTTTCATATATAATTTTTTTATATTATTTGAATTTTTTTTTAATTTTTGGTTCTTCAAAAAGTGGTAATTTATTTTCTTTAATTTCCATCAAAGAATAAGTAATAAAATTATCAATCAAAGAAAACTTCAATCTTGATCAATCCGATTCTCATGCACATCAAAACTACATTCAACAAAACAGGAATAAGAAACAAGAAAAAAAAAAGAACTGAAAAGAAAAGAAATCAAGGTTCTTAGGTGGAAAAAATTAAGCAATTTCTTCAGTTATTGCTATCTATCTTCTTAGAATTCGTTTGTGGATAGGTTGGAAAGCACAAGTTGCATATCAACATATATGATCAGTAATTTTTCATCAATTGCTATGACTACTCATTGGCAGAAAATATATATCCTGTCATGAGCAAAGAATATATATAATGTCAAGTCTAGAAACCATTTGCCTCTCAGACAAAAAGAGTTAATTAAATAAAATCCATTTTAAGCATGACAAAATTACAACGTTGGCACATAAATTAACCGCAATATATGCTAAAATATGAAGAAATTAAGGCATGAACCTAAGTAATTCAACGTTGCCCTAAAAGGGCAGTTCATGAAGTAAAAATGAAAATTGGTATATATAATTAAACACAGCTAGCAAGCTGCCATATTTTCAGCAGATTCAGCACTGATTAGTTAGTTTACTTTATATATGATATATTAACAATGATAATGAAAGTATTAACGAACGAAGAAAGTTTACAATATATCACCTGCTGAAAGATTGATCAAGAACACAAAACCTACAGATAGGAACCAATAATATAAGCATCTATTTCTCATGAATAAAGAAAGAAATTGAAGGCAAAGTATGGGGTTAAATATCTAAACAAAAATCAATTGGTAATAAATGAAAATGTTTAATTTGAATATAAGATCGGAGAAAATTTAATTCTTAACATTTAAGGCCTCGTGTAAATGAAAATATAAAGAAATCTATCATATGACAAACTTGAAAGAGAAGCAAGAATGTCAAAATAGAACCTAGGCTTTAATATCATGTTAAATATCAAATTGGCAACAAGTGTCTAATTTAAATATAAGATTATAGGAAACTCAATATTTAATAAATATAAGATAATACTATTTTAATAAGCTCTCATCATGTATAAATGGAGATAGAAAGAAATCTATCATGTGACAAACTTAAAAGGGAACTAAGAATAATGGAAGAGAACTTGGGCTCTAATACTATGTTAAATATTCAATCTAAAATTAATTGATTGAAAGTAGAGAGATTCAACTTAAATATAAGATTACAAAAAATTAAATATTTATTAAATGTACGATAACACCACTTTAACATATTAAAGGTTTTTTGTTTATCGTCGAAGGATGACAAAATTTGAACTCAATTCTTTGAGTAGGAAATGCATGCACTAAATAATGAATCAAAAATTCAGCTGCACGGATTGAAGATTTGATTCTCATAAGATAAAGAAAAAATGTGGTAATATGATGGAAAGTTGAGTCCTTATGGAAACTAGTTTCTATAATAACACTGCGAAGAAGATTATTAAAGAAGAAGGAAATTAGATCAGTTCTAACTGCCAGTTAAATTAAGTTACTGTAGATGCTGAAAAAAGTTGCAATTCAACAGGTGGGGCGGGCTGATCTCAAGTTACTAAAATAGGAAAGTGCTTAATTTATTGCTTCCTGATGGCCGCCATGAAAACTAAACTAAGAACATGATCCTATATATAGTACTATATGATAAACTAGTAGGAATTTATTAGAAAAATTGATCAAACTGAATCATGAACAGACATGCGTTATTGGCGCAGATCCATAAACAATCTCTTCGAGTATTTTTAATTCATAAAATCCTTAGTTTATATATATATATATATATATACACACACACACACACACACAAGAATTTAGATGGGAACACGGCAAGGGGAGTACCATCAAGAGGAATACATGTCAATATGAAACTCAAAACCAAAATCGGACTTTCCAATTTTGGGTATTGAAAACAAAAGACAAACCTCATTAATTATTGCTGAAAGTTTATACATGAAAAATTCACACATTTACCAGAACTTGAACTTCTGATAACACCATACATTAGACCTATATATTTCTTCATGACTGAAGTCCCTTTTTGACAGAGTTATGAAAGATTAAACACCATAGTATGCTAATATAGTAGAAAGGACCTTGCAAATTCAACACTGATGGGAACTGAATCCCTTATTTAGAAACTGCAGATGTACTACTATTTACAACCCACTTATCTGTTATGAATCTTCATTTCCCTTGTTGGAAGCAATCAAGTAATACACTTTAACCTGTAAGAAGGAAGCATCACTTGTCTCCAAACAGGTAGCCCAAAGATGAATCTCCCCCAGGAACTGATTTAACTTTTGTTGATGGGCGATCCTGAAATTTCACAACACAGTATTAGCCTATTAGGTTAAAAGCTATGCACAGCTAGATGAAATGCGAAGAGGTTTTCAACATATATATGTGGTAATAACTCACAGTTATGAAGTTCCCTGAATTCTGTCCTTGAGCCCTATGATAGTTGTTGGTAACATTTTTCTCTGTCTGTTTCTGTGAACTTAGTTTATTCGGAGCTGGAGGCTTCTCTGGGGTAATATCTATACCATATGGAGGCTGGATCGGTGGTGTTACAGTTGGTGCACTTGGCTGCTCATCAGCACCAAAGAGGTAGCCCAAGGAACTTTGCCCTCCGCCGTAGCTCCCACCTCTTCTCATGGCTGGATCAGTGCTGCAAGATTTAATTAGTTAACAAGTAAATTTCAAAGAAGGGGAAAGAAAGGGAAACAAACCCTAATATATAATGTGTTTAGATCGCGTATGTATGGATGAGCTTATGTATGTATGTATGTATATATGTGTGTGTGTGTGTACATACATGCTATGTCTCTAGATACTGATGATGATAATCCACCATACCTACTTAGGCCAATTATGTACATTAATTAGTAATAAACAGTAAAAAAAAAAACAAACTAAAGAATGGTTCAGTATTGCAAATTGCAATATATAGCTGTGCTGGAGAAGGGAATCCTATGGATTCTTTAGTTTGACCTAGCATCTCTAGGAGAGATGTGTAAATTTAAACACTGATGTTTTATGATCACGTAAATCATGAAAAGCTTATTATATTAATTTATTTCATTATACATGAAAAATTTACAATTACCCATCATGGGCCTAAGTTATAGAGTATGATCTGAATGCCATATGAGAATAAAAGCTTGATTTGTTTGATAGGTATTTGGATTAATTGGCATTAGATTTTAATTACCATTTGCAGGTTCAAATGAAATTATGGGCGTAATATTTGTTTTAGTCAAATAATTATAAAAAGTAGGTGAACCAAAATAGATTAAAAATTTTAAAATGCTTGATTTAATTTCAACTAGTATATTGTATTCACCTTCAAAATTGTGCATGAAGTAATTCTGAGATGGTTCTGCATAGTATCTTCCAAGCTGGTGGTGCCTTCTTTCTTCTGCCAACCTCTTTAGGGAGTTAATTAACAACTAATGCTACTTAAGCAATTAAAGAATTGATAAAAGCATTTAAAAAATAATTAATTATATAATAAAAGGGTCCTTAATTAATTATATTAGAATATTTGTGAGTGGAAGATGCGGTGTATTGCAGTAAAAGTTTATGTGACACAACATATACCCAATAACAACCATACATGCCATGCAAGGCAACACAAAAATGACTCTACAACTGTCCCTCTGCAAGGCAGAAGACATTCAGTTGGTTAAGTGTTCAAATCAGGGTAGGCTATCAGCCATGGAAACCAATATAATAAACCACAATTATTAGGATGATTAGTGGTTGTAGTTCATTATAATGTTGACACGTAATTGACATTTGGAGCCACAGATTATTAATGAGTGGTTAACGTTGGGCCCATTTGCGGCTCGACTGTTGAACCTGAGGCATCTAGCCAGGACTTGCCGATCTCTCTGCAACTTACACAGTCTAATCAACCAATCAAAATCAGCGTACTTAAGGTGACAGACACCTCTCTACTAAAAGAAATATGATTAAGAAAATGTTTGCATTGGGATTTTACTGTAACTTGAGATAAATATGTCATCAATCATGAATTCATGACACGTTTATGTGACTTAAGCATAAAGCTCATTATTTAAGGGCTAAAGGAGAGTGTAAATGGGGTTAAATCAAGATAATGGGTGACTTTAACAGAGAAAGGGTCTAAGCCAGATTGATTCAAATAAGGTTCGGTGGGAAGGGGGCTTGTAGGCCAAAGGAATCTAGCTTTCTGCTAATGGTTAATTACCATGAATTGCACTAGCAATAAATGAAAGATGATTTGAAATCATTACTATTCATAATACAGTTTCCTTTTAGATAATTTACATCAAACTTAATGAATTTATAAATAATTATTTTTTCATAATTTTTCAATGAATTTGAATCCAAATAATAAAAAATTGAACCAACCATCTATGAAATCGTTTCCTATGCACATAAGGGTAATCCGAGACTATTTCAACCTGTTTAACTACTGCACGAAAACTGTTTCGTAATGAAAATTGACTAACATTTTATCGTACCATTTCTAAATTTGCATCATTGAAAACTTAGAAAGTTGACAGAGATTGAACTAAGGCATATATCATCAGTTTGTCGAAGTCTAGCCAGATATTATCTGTTTCCCATATACCTTTTTTAACCCATTTGCAGCTGGTGATAGGGAACAAATATATGATGCTTTTGGCCCTTAAAAACTATCTAAATGTCAAGCACTGAATCATGATGACATTGAAAAGCTAGCCTTGAACACTATTATATGCTAAATTTAAAACTAGGAATGAACAATCATAAACTAAAAATATTCCTCATGTTATTGATAATGACATGATCAAGTACTTTGTTGTAATTGATATTCTTAGAATTAAATGATTAAGAGTTTAGACATAGAAGAGAGGAGTTTCAGTTGTCATTTAATACTAATTCTCATATGTCATTTAATTTATTTATCAAATTAAATTATTAATTTTTTTAAATATATTTTAATAAAATATGTGATAATTTTTTAATTTCGTTAACCGAATTTAAAAACTTCAAGAAAGGTGTCTAAAATAATTTTTTGATTATAACATTAACTATATACATACACTAATAGCTTCTCATGTTATTATTTATATTAATTACTATAAATTAGAATCTTTAATTGGCTTGTGAGAGACTGAATTTTGGGCTGCTTCAATCTCACCATGTTTTGGTGCGCATCTGTTAAGGCCCATGAACATAGAGAATCAATACTTGATATTTTGGGCTAAGTGCTCACGTGTGGGCCCATTTTTGACATAAACAAAAGATTTTCTGTTGCATTAGGCCATAAGAGGACTTTTTCCTTTGCTTCTACGTGCGTTGAGTAGTCAATTTGATTAACATTATTTTTCCGTGTAATTATTTATATTTTAGAAATGTGATATTAATTATATTTAACTTTAGAATAAATGATGAGAAAAAAAAAACATTATAATTATTTATTAAAAATTAATTTAATAATTTTAAATACAATAATATAATATGAAAATAAAAATTATATATAAATAAATAAATAAAATATTTTATATTTAATATTTTGATATAAAATTATAATTATATAATTTTTATATTATATTTAATATAAATAAATATGATATTAATACACAAGTGATCGATCAACGCTAAAAAAATATAGGTTTTGTTTTTCTGAATCGTCCAGCAACTTCAAGGGCAATCTAAAATGACGATGTTTGTTACTACCCGTGTTAACCATGCAATTTATTCCTAAATCGAGTAATCTTTCTAAACCCATTAAACGGCCCAAAACCGGGAACTAACCATTCAAAGGCCCAGATCAATACACGTAAGCATTTGGTAACCAACAACTGGGAAAATTCTGGATGCTTCACTCGTTGTCTTGATATCAGCATCCAGTCGGAACTAGGAACTCAACGACGTTGTTGGCCTGTTTCAGTCTTTCGATTGCTGCTGTCGAACCAAACACTTTTCCAGGTATGTTTTATCGATAAATTATTTTTACGGATTACTGTAACTTTTTTGTTGACAGGTGTTGATTTTTTTTAGTGTGAAACAGAATTCACATGGAGCTTTTGCAGCCTGAATTTAAAGATTTTGCTGTTTTGATTTTCTGCTTTGATGTCAGCAGTTTCTTGGGTTTTCATGCTTACTTTTAGAATTGAATGAATGGATATTAATTTCGCCTTGTCAAGAATAGGAAAAGCTTGAATCTATGTGATTGTCTGGTTGATCTAAACAGGGCCGTGTGAGCTTTTGCAGCCTGAACTCAAAGATTTGCTGTTTTGATTTTCTGATTTGATGTCAGCGGGTTCTTGGGTTTTCATGCTTACTTTTGGAATTGAATGAATGGATATTAATTTGGCCTTGTCAAGAATTAGAAAAGCTTGAATCTATGTGATTTTCTGGTTGATCTTAAAGATGGCTGAGATTGGTCATTTGGCATTTTTTCTGCCTAAACTCTGCCTATTCCTCTTTTATTTTTCTATAGTTTCCATTAGAATTGAATTGCAGCCTTTTTTTTTTTTAAATAGTCCAAGTGATATTTACGCTTGTTAAGTTTCATTCTTTTGTTAATGTTCTTTGTGTTCTGTTTTTCAGTGCTGTTAGTTTCTTGATATTTGGCTGTTGCTTTCCCCAGAAAAGCAAAAACATAAGATTCTAAATGCGTGGAAGTACTGCATTGTTGCCTGCAACATACAAATTTATAAAACATTATCCTGTTGCTGGATCATGGGGTAATGTCTCCTCTAAATCTTATTAATGGTTTTACTTTGGCTATAAATTTTGGAAGCCGACTCTTGACTCTTCAACAATAACATATCATTGTCACCAGGAACTGTGGCTACTTCAACACCAAGGAAATCGGAGAACAATGATTTTAAGGAAGGAGGGTCCGTCAGTAACGACCAGACTGAGCCGACCGTTGCCTTCAGCAAGCCTCCACCACAGGCACCTCTACTTGGACCATTAGTTGCTCTCACTCTTAGAAACTTGGTCTCGCCGTGATGGTGATGACAAATGACTGGTTTTATGAAGCTATTACTGAATGCCTTTTATGTACGAAAGACTCTGTTGTAAGTGTGTTGACTACCTGATAAAATCTTTGAGATGTAGATAATGATTTTGATTCCGAAGGCAAACAACTAAGACATGAATTCCCAAATTCCAAGGTAGCCTGCCGCTAGTGGCTTTATGAAAGGTGCCAAAAATATAGTATAAATCTTCTGTACGGATTGTAGTATGACATGTGGACTCTTTAGGAACCCTGCAGGATTGAAAGAAATTATAGGGGCATTTCAATACGATGCTAGGAATTTTGTGTATGGTCGAGTTTTAACATGTCAGTTAATTGTTGCATACATTCAGCAGCATGAGGGAGCTCATCAAATATTGTAGCCACATTCTCCAACAGCACCTGAATCGATCCGCATGTTTACCAACAAGATATCAGAACCAAATAATTAGAAACAAGTAGCATAATTGGGCACTTGGATTTGAATCTTCTTGTCTAATTCTAACAGGTTTGAATGGGTTACACAGTATAGTACACAAGGTGTTTACCAGCACAACTCCCCCAGGTTTGATAGGTGACTCGGTAACAATCAGAGCTTTCTTGCACACAAATACATGTCCTGTTAATTCGAATGGACTCTTCTTTCTCGATGAAACACATGACTTAAACAAGTACTATTAATTTTTCCCCTTCTTCCAAGCCGCATCCTATGGTTCAGGGAACCTGCGTCTGTTTCCATTCTGCAATATTAGAAAACAATCCCTCTTGTTAAGCAAGTTACCATTTATGAAGGACATAGGAGTCCGTGATTGGAGAAAATGGGGGTTGATGGTTACCAAAATGCCTGTTTACTCCTGCTGTAAAGTCATCTCCTACACAAACATGTTCGATGATGAATTTCGTATTCTGACCCATGCTTCTCATGAGCAGATCGAAGAAATGCATAACTTCCTGCATTAAGTTTTTATTTCGGACTATAGAATTACATATTGTAACTTAATATAAGTGAACAGAGAAGAAGCGAGGTAACCTTTTTTCCCGTTGAAAGGGTTGAAAAATGAGCAGTCCTCGATGTAGCAGTCTTCTGAGATGCAACCCTCATATTTTTTCCAATTCTTCTCATTGATGCACATGTAGAAATGCTTGATTGTATCAGCTGCAGAAGGTGGACCAAGAATTAAATCATTATCGTTGTTTGATGACATGATCGAAGAGACCCGTGGCCGTTGGTTAATTTATCTTTTTCCTGCCTTTTAACGGCTATGCCGTGCGGCTATTTCTTCATTCTCTCTTGTTCAAGTTGACATGATCATTGAAAAGGCAAGGGGTCAAGGGCGAGGCCTACCATTGCCTTGAGACACGTTCTCTGCGGCAGGGCTTCTGCTGAGAAATTGACAGCAACAGCCATGGCCTAACAGGATGAGACTGGCACAGTGATTCAGGTATCGAAACATGTAATTAAAGTAGGACTCCTGCCATTTATTACATGTTAGAGCAACGAATAAAGCAACAGGTTTTTGTACCTTCGACACCAAGAAAAGGCTTTCTTTCATTACCTACAAATGAAATCAAGGAATCTCCATTAGGGAGCTTTAAGCTGCGTTCTGTTTGCCTGAGTTAAGTACAACCATCCTAGGATAACCATAACTATTAGTGAAGCTTGAAAGAGTTGTTAAAGAAGGGAAGATTAACAGTGTCCATGGACCATGTTGGCTCATTTTGTTGGCCTCGAGGAACCAGAAAGGGGTCCTTGTCACCTGAGTATTCCATTGAACATGGGCTAATTGATTCCATAGCCAAATCCCAATGCCATCTTTTTAATCATTTCAACCGAAGATAAGTTATTTGAAGTGAGATGTTAATCGACCACTTTAAAAGTGCGGTACCTAAACAGGATTTGGGCGAAATGAAAGCACCCAATGTACTTCTATTCTGACATCAAACTGAATTCGTAAAAGCATTGGAACATATTAAGTGCAAATAGGAAGCTCCAACGCTAATGCCATAAAATTTAACGATCTGATCCAACTTCAAGACATGCTCCATAATTTCTTGATAAGAGCATTATTTGACTTCAATCAAATTTTGTTCCTTTCAGGGCAACTATCAAAGCTAATCCTCCTACAACCCTACAGCCAATTCTGGATGAAGTCAAATACTATAATGATTTCTTAATTCATCGTTAATATAAACATGGGAAACAGGATAGGGCCGATTGGGTGATGCACTAACAGTAGGAGGCATGCCAGCCAAGTCTTTTGTCCACATTGTACGTAGAGCTTTTGTCTAGAGCCTTTAGGGGGAATCATTATAATATAGTCTCAAGGACATTTTTTCTTCGTTTATTTTTTTAATGGAATCTGGTATACAAATTCCTTCGGAGAACAGTGGAATTGTGTTACAATATTCAGGGTAGGTAAATCGGAATTGTTGAGCCAATGATTTTGTAGTAGCATAGAATGGATGGGGATGACCACCCTTTTCAAACCTAAGATTGCTGAATGATTGCATTGAGCCCTACTGATTAAAGAAACTCAAAATTGTCTGTGTAAATTGATTCGGCTGCGTCTGCACATGGTTTTGAAAGAGAATGAGACAAGTTTTTCAATTTCAACAGGACGAGACAGGCCAACCTTCTTAATCAGAGACATTGATACATGATACTGGTCAAAGGCTTCATATAAAAGGCAGGTATCGACTTTTACAAAAACATAAATAATTCTCTTGGAAATTATCAAATTCATGAGACACGAGAGAATGGATCTGAAAATTGACAGCATGCATTTCTCAGAACAAGGTTGTAATTTTACAAACACTGTAAGAGGTGAAGAGAAACAGATGTATGAATAACCAACAACATTATCATATTCGTCGTTGTTATTGTTGTGCTGTCTCTCTCTCTCTCTTTCTCTCTCGCTTATATGATATTCTGCCTGGTGAATCAACTGACCATGTGAGCCGAATCAAGTAGACATATTATAGCAAGGTGGCTTGACCTGTGGGCTATGACACAACAATATGACATTACTGAGGCCTGCCTGGGAACATGCAGAACCATTAAATATACATCAATACAGATTCATGCTTCATAAAACCTTGGTAAATGCATTTAAACAAACAAATCTGCGAGTCAAAATGAATTAAAAACAGAATATCGAACCATACATTTGCCTAGTATATGCTCTACTCATCCACTAAAAAATACCAGAAACCAGCACTAAATTCATAGCAGAGCTCTTAGATATCTTTGAAACCCGCACGTGTTGGTGATCAAACAGGTTCAAAATAATCATCATATGCCTATTATACCGATGGATAACTAATTCTGCCAGTCACCAAATCATACCATGAATTTATCCTGTCTCGAGTTGAGCCACAAGGAATCTTTTACAGCCTGACAAATTGGCTGGCATGTCACCCAACTCTCACCAATCTTCTAAGGTCTACTTCTAGACTTCTTCCCTCTTCCATATTAATCAAATCCTCACCCCTGGTATCGTGATGAGGTATCGCAGGGCTATATAAACTAGCAACTAAGGCAAGTCAAGCAGGCATATACAATCCTCACTCATCAAACTTCTAAAGTAGGAGCTGCTCAAAGAAGGTAAAGATACCCGGTCGGCATCATGAACAACAAGGTGGTAGATGTTCAAGCCAATGCAGTTGGCAGGAGTCCCAGGGGCGCAAGACCTATCCCAAAGAGGGGCCAGATAAAGTCAAGAATAGCAGCGAATGCTTTTTACTCCATTGTCTCCGTGCTATCTAAAGCCAGTTCAAATCGCCATCATTCCCACAGGAAAACATACTTGAAGGAGGGCTAGAACATTTATAATTACTGGTTACTTTTAAAACTGTATTACAGTTAACTTATTAATGTATTAAAGCAATTTTCTTCTTCTCCTTCTTCATCTTTTCTCTGTTGTAGTAAGTTTTTAGTTAAATTGTCTATTTCCATTCAATGGTATTATGAGGGGACTACAAAGAATTTTCCCTTTAATTGAAGAATTAAAGTAGCTTCTTTTTTTTTTTTTTTTTCAGATTTATCCAAATAAGCTATAGCACTTACGTTCTTTGAAATTTTTTTGGCCAAAATATGTTTTCTGAATATTTGATTAACCTAACCATAGGAAAGTTTTAGCCAGCAGTACTCAGAAACACCTCTCTGTAACCTTTCTCCCAAATTAAAATTTTACAATTTCAGGCAAGAAAATCTTAATGGAATTTGGCTGGTCAGATGTAGAAATTATGAACAAGTTGGTTAAAAAGGAAAAAACTTGAAGTGAAGCTTTCCCAATGATTTCTGATAGGCAAAATAATAAAAAGGTCTACTTCAAATATTTGGATGCTATATTGGATTGGGGTAGTTGGCCTTACGCTTGTTCAAGGTTCAGTTTACTTGTTCAAGAAGGTTCATCCAAATTTTACAAGGTTTTAGACAAAAAATTAAAACACTTTAAATGGGTTTCAACATAATTTTTAGGTTAGTTTAAATTTTGGATTAAGCTTAAACAAAATATTTAAAATCAGAACTTAATCTGACATGATCCGAATTCACATATATATAAATTATTTATTTATATATATGTGAATTATATAAAAATTAATTTACATATATATTAAAAATAAATATTTTATTAAACTTAAATTTTATTTTTATATAATTTTTATTTTTAATTTATATGTATATGTAAATTAAATATAATTTTATTAAATTTAAATTAATCATATTTTTTAATTTTTTATTATATAAATTAAGTTTAATGGGTGGATTTAAGATTATTTTTTTAATTTGGGTCAAATTTAAAAAAATTTTAAGATTCAAAATTTCAAATAATGTCAGATTTGAATAAACATATAAATTATTAATATCAAGTATGAGTCAGATTTGAACCTGACTCACCTTGCTCATGAACACCCCTAATTGACCCTTCACTAAAAGTTACTTAATTAGATAATTTTTTCTGTTTTTTTTTTCCTTTAGGGTTTTTTTATTTGAAATTGATTGTTTAAAACAATAAAAAAAATTTAAAATTTATCATTTTATTTAGATAAATTTTTATATTTTTTATCGCCCTTAAATAATTTTTAACTTTTAATTTATACTCAAACAAATTTTTAATTTTTAATTTGTTGTATCCAAATATGCTTTTAACATAAATTAATTTTTTTATTTCAAATAGGAATTTATTTAAATATAAATCAAGAGATAAAATTTTATTTGAATAAAATAAAAATATAAAAACTTATTTGAAAAAAATAAAATAATTCAAAAGTTTTTTTAATATTTTAACCAAATCCATTTATTAAACGGTTTGTAGTTAAGCAAATTGATAAAAGGTGGAGAGCTGCTATGCTATTATCCATCCGAATTACAATTATCTGCCAAAAGATGATAATTAATAATATATGTCTAAAGATAATTTTTCCTTAATCCAAAAAAAAAAAAAATGGTTAATTCCACAAAATTTCCTTTTTTTTTTATCCCATATTGTTCCGTTTAAAAGATTTGAACATTTCAAATGCTTTAAATAGTAGTAATTTGTGCTATGAGTTTGTTTTTTATATAATTTTTTAATTATATAAGAAAAATTAAGATATTAAAAAATATTTCACTTTTTTAATTAATTTTTTATTTATATATTTAATATAATAAAAAAATATCACTTATACAATCAATAAACTCTAACATGCCCTTTTTTTTTTGTTTCTTCGAAACTTTCTTTGAGACAAACAAGGAAGTTCCATGCAATCTCATAGTGATAAGAAAAAGAATAAAAAACAGCAAAAATTTTGGTCTGATCTGTTTTTTTTCTTTTCTTCTTGGTATTTGTATCACCATTTTTTTTTTCACTTATCAACAAGCCAAGTGAAATTCCCTTCACTCAAAATACAGGACAAAACAAAAGGAAAATCCAGAAAGCTAACCGTTAATGCATACCCATTGTCACTGCAACTCAACCCCATTGTTTTGTTTCTGTTCTTCATCTCGCTCTTCTGTTTTCTTTGGCTTCAAATCACTGCAAAATCCTTCTGTTTCGGAATTCATCTCCCTCCTTCAATCCTTCTTGTCTTTTCAAGTAATTCCCCCTCACATAACAAAGACCCATCTTGTAAAGAGCCAGTGCACATAAAATCAATTCAATCTTTGTTCTTTGTTGCAGTTTCTGGTTTGAGAGGAAGTCTATGACCGATGAAACAAACTGTGCTAGGTTACCCGCGCTTCGGCCCATAAATTTTCTTCGTTTTTTCTGCAACCAACTGTGTGTTGATACGTGTTATTTTCGGCCTTTACAGAGCAAGGTGGCGTCTCACATGCAAAATTCGAGGACCGCATGAACACGATCAAAGTAATGGTTTGGATCTCACCGCATCTGTAATACTATGCCATTATGCTTACTGTATTTCAGTTGAATTTAAACATTAATTTTAATAAGATTAAATTAATATAGATTTTTAATTACGTTTATAATAATTTTTTTAATTACAATTATAATAAATTTTATTTCTATTTAAATGAAATTTAATTAGTTTTAGTGATTGCAATGTGATGTAAAATATTAAATATTAAATATTTATATTATATTATATATAAAAATAATGTATTATAATTTATATAAATAAAATATTATAAAATATATTTTTTTAATTTTATTAATTATATATATAATAATTATTAAAATTTTAAATTAAATTATTTTTATATTATAATTATATTATATTTTAAATTATCAAATTTACTCGTAAGATATCATAAATTTAATTGAAGGAAAAAAATTATTAAACTTAAACATAGTTATTTGTTTGGTGTTGTTCCCATGTTGGGGTGATCTGCAACCTGGCAACACTACAACTCTACAACCTATCACCTTTTACTCCTCGGCAACAAGGACGACCTCTTTTACTTCCCATTTTCTCTTGAACCCCCCAATTTCATTTGATTTTTTCTTCTATGGGTACATTCTGATCTTTCAAACTAGAAACGGTACCGTATTCTCTTACCAAATCTTACAAGTCATTCCCCCATTTTTAGATTCTCCAAGAGAATCTAATAGTGCATATAAAAGAAAGAAAAAGTCTCTAAGTTTTGAACAAAACTAAGAAAAAAGACAAAGAAAGAAAGAAAGGAAAACAAAAATGAAAGACGCCAAGAAAGAGTCGGAGAAAGTAGTGGGGGATCGGATTCAGATGAGAAGCGCATCAAGCAATCAGCTAGTTCCGGGACCCTCGACCCGACCCAATGCCAAGCTCAAGGTCTGTTTAATCCTCTTCGTTTCTGTTAGCTACGTTATCTTCGCTCTCAAGCTCTTAACAACCTCAGCTCAACATACCTGCGACGATACCCCATTTACTTTATCTCTTCATCGCTCTTTACTGCATCCCAACAAAACAAGCTTGACATCTCGACCGTTGATTCTCAATCAAACGGCTGAGACAACGACACTCCATCATCGCCTTCGAGATGTCCGAGAAAAACAAGTGGTAGTAGCACGAATGCAACAGGGTCCGCCGAAACCAAGCCTCACAGAAATTCAAGACGTAGTTTTTGGAATTGCAGGTTCTTCCAAGCTATGGCAGCAGAGAAAAAAGTACATCAAGGTTTGGTACAAACCAAACCAAATGCGAGGGGTAGTCTGGCTCGACGAACTCGTGAAATATTCTCCCGAAGACAAGCAAACCCTTCCATCAGTTCGAGTCTCCGGCGACACTTCCAACTTCGCTTACACGAACCGGAAAGGTCACCGGTCCGCGATTCGGATCTCGCGGATCGTGACGGAGATGTTAAGGATGAATATGGATAACGTCAGGTGGTTCGTGATGGGTGACGACGACACCGTTTTTATCACGGATAATCTGGTTAGGATTTTGAGGAAATATGATCATACTCAGTATTATTACATTGGGAGCGTGTCGGAATCTCATACTCAGAATATTTTTTTCTCCTATGGCATGGCTTACGGCGGCGGAGGCTTTGCTATTAGTTACCCATTGGCTAAGGCTTTAGCAAAGATGCAAGACCGGTGTATTCAGAGGTATCCCGGATTGTACGGCTCCGATGATCGAATGCAGGCTTGTATGGCTGAACTCGGTGTCCCACTCACTAAGGAACTCGGGTTCCACCAGGTCTGTGACTCATTTTGTCACTTTTTAAGCTGTTAAAGTGCATTATTATGGGTTTTCTAGTACTCCTTTACTGACATAAATGTTAGTATCAGTATCTATAATTATGATTTGCGTAAGTTAATCGTGACCGAATTTGATTCTAAAGGGATTTAATGAAGTTGTTAGTGAGAATGGATTCTCATTTTCCAATATGTTAAATTTCGGTTTCGGAAAAATTCAGAGGGTAGATAAATGAGATTAATAGGCATTGCCGCAGCAGGCGGGTGGTTTATTGACAGTAATTTTGGTGTATCAACCTTGGGTGGGTGATTATGATAGAAAAAATAAACACGAGAAGAGAATTAATAAAAAAAAAATTTTTGATTTGGAGACATAAAAAATAATTTTTAAAGATAATTATATTTTTAAGATATAGTAAAATTTTAAATTTTTCAATAAAAAGTAATAAAAATGATGATTTTAAAAAATTTGTTTATAATAAATAACATATATAAAATTTTATTCAAATAAATATTATTTTTTTATATAATTATAATATTTATGAATAATATTTTATTTATATTTAAATAATTATAATCATTTATCATATAATAATTATTTTTATTTTAAATATAATTATTTAAAATATAAAATAAATTAATATAAAAATTAATTTTATTTTATCCAAGAGATGCATCGAATTGGAAACTATCAACAACTGTCTCCATGCTTGTTGCTTTATTCTACGTCCGCACCTGGGGTTCGTAGACGTAGCACGGAGGTGACGGTATGGGACCCGTGTGTTCCTAGGGTTAGACCTGGTTTTGTCATATTTGTGTTGTCTTTTGCTCAAGCGCTATTCTAGTAGGTGGCTGGCACGCTCCTTTAACTGAAAATGGAACAGCTTCGAGCAAGAGTTTGGACTGCGTGGCCCTTTTGGGTGGGAGAGATGTCTTGGTGGAGCCGAAGTGCATTAGTGGCAATGTCTTTTGCAGTGCCGTATGAATTTTTTTTTTCCTATTAATCAAGCTAATTATTGGCTAAACCTTGTTGTTGGGGCTAAAGTCCTTGTTAACCTCTAGTTTAATGTTTAGCTCATCGCTGCACTAGATTAACAATGTCATTAGACTAAATTACGAGTTAGGAAATGATGTTTTATCCCCATGTTTATGGTAATTGGTTTGAGTTGGTATGATGAATTGAATTTCTTAACGAGTATTATGTATGAAGTCTGCGTACCAAGTTACCAACCCTCTTATAGTTGTTTGCTGTGGGGCATTTGTAGATTGATGTCTTTGTCGATGAGGAAAGTGAACTTGCTGGCAATTTTTCAATTCCACTTAGATGTTCATTGTTAATGCTGAAGCTGAATGATTCATTGCAGGAACAATTTTTCCACTATATTAATGCTATGTCTTTTGTGATTGAGATTTGTCATTGACAACTATATCTGATTCAAAGTGTTTCTTTTTGGTTAATGTGAATCAGTATGACGTGTATGGGAACTTGTTCGGACTCCTTGCTGCGCATCCTGTTACGCCATTTGTATCACTGCATCACCTTGATGTTGTTGAGCCTATATTCCCTAATGTCACCAGGGTTGAAGCCCTTCAGCGGCTTATGTTACCTGCAAAGCTGGATTCAGCAGGGATCATGCAGCAGTCCATCTGCTATGACAAAACTAAGAGTTGGACCATCTCGGTTTCGTGGGGTTTTGCTGTTCAAATTTTTAGAGGAATGTTTTCACCTCGGGAGATGGAAATGCCTTCGAGAACATTCTTGAATTGGTACAGAAGAGAAGGTTACACAGCATACTCATTCAACACTCGTGCTGTTAGCCGACATCCATGCCAAAAACCTTTTGAGTTTTACATGTCAAGGGTGAGAATGGATTCTGAACTCAATCAAACTGTGAGCGAGTATGAGCGGCACCGTGTTCTTCCTCCTCCCTGCAGATGGAAGATGGCTGATCCTGGTAAGCTTGAAATGGTAATCGTCAACAAGGAACCGGACCCACATCTATGGAATAGAGTAAGTTGCTTTAGCATTACATTGCTTGTTTTTTTATTTGCAAATATGCGTCACAAGATCAATTTAATCTCTAGTCAATCACGTAAGAGGTACTCATTCAAAGAGTTTTATATAGGGAAGACTGTTCCTATTGACCTTCTAAGGAGCTTTCAACTTCTGGACTTAATTATTAAAATATTGAGGTGAACCTATCTGTTTAAGTACAAAGAAAGTGACATGGGTTTGTTTTCTTTTTCGTTTTGGCAGTCGCCCAGAAGAAACTGTTGCAGGGTCATGGAATCAAAGGAGCCAGGAACAATGGTGGTGAATGTGGGTGTCTGTAAGGATGGTGAAGTTAGTGAAATATAGTGATTTAAAAGTTGAATGTGGCTTTATTTAAGAATCACTCTTAAGATAAGCATCTATCAAGTATGGAAACAAATCTCAATATCCGCCCTCTCTTTCCCTTTCAGATTAGGGCCCATAAAAAAAATACATTGTTTTAGGTGTTAACTTGTTTTTCTTTTTTCATCTCCTTAATCACTGTCTCTACTATTTTTTTTTCTTAGTTTATCCCCTAGTCTTCAATTTTGTTGTGTATGCCTGTGCCAGCAAGAGAGAGACAGTATCATTAATGAAACAAAGGACGAAATATACGTTGTATAAAAAAAAATTGCAGTAGTCCATACGACTTTTTCACTTCTCTTATTAATCGTGTATCTTGTTTCTTTCTCAACAAGAATACCGAATTTCTGAGTTATCGATATGCATGCCCCTGACATTAGGCCGGGTAATTACTTGCAAGCTAAATATTTTAATGAGTCAAGCGAACAGATTCATTTCTTTGATTAACTGAACAAGTCAAGTAGAATCAAACAAAGAAGAATCATAATAATTTGTTGATTAATGAAGATGATGATGACCACAGCAATGGATGACTATAGCAATGGATGTATGAGGCCGAAGAAGATTTTGGGATCACCAAAATTAAACAATTCAAAGCCGAAAAAACTTGCATATAAAGTTTAAAAGCAGTGTCGCATTTCATATCATACACATTTTCAAGATACAATGATGAAGGTCCTCCCCTGCCTGGTTTATTACTTCTGTCAGTCTGCCCCATAACCAGAACCAGAACCAGTTCATTCTCTGAGATGAGAACCACCCCTATTAGAGTCTGGTCTCTGGTGTTTGTTCTTGAGCGGACAAATAATTTTATCTGTTGTACGGTACGTTCTGAATCTGAAAGGGATACCGTAGCTGATGGAACACAATCATATTTCATTTAAGTGAAAAAGTTAAGTGGTAGTACTGGTCTAGTGGAGACTGGAGGTGGGTCCAAAGATTGTATCAGCAATGCCAGATCCTTGTGATCCAAGAAAAGCTTACTCGTTGGCCTATTATTCATCCCCAAAATTAATCTGTAGTATAGTTTTCATCAGGGATTAGAAAATTATGAATTTGATCTGGTCCCGTTGTCTTGGCCTCTTGGGATCTTACTTTGTCAAATGAAGAACCAAAGAAACAAAGATGAACAGGTCACCCTTTTGATTATTTAATGTTTATTCAATGCTTTCATCAATTAAATAAAATTACTTAGGAAATTAAAAAAGAAGGTTCGGTTGTAATTCTAGGATTATTATTATTATTTAGTATTTTAATTTAATACTACTGTCATGCTGATCATTCGGGAAAGGAAATATTCATCGTAGATCGAGTGCCCAGAACAGTAGGGGCCACCGCGTGATCGACCCTTCGTCATCATGCAGTAGATATTCTTCTTAGTCGATGGAGTTAAAAAAAAAGAAGTCAATTACTTTTACTAAACTCTATTTATCTTTGTTTTGCTGATGATTTTATTTATTTTTATTCCTGGAGTAATGAATCTTAAACAATGTTTCTTTAGCGATGCAATCACACTTATAACTTGTAATTAATTATAATAATAAGTTATTGATTCAATCAGTTAAAATTTATTTTTTTAGATAAAGAAGTCTTGAGTTTGAATCTTATTGGTGATCACTTATTAGGATAATCTTGAATGCACGACCTGTAACCATTTGTTTTAAGTTATCAAGTACGATACATTTTATCATGATTTGAAGGATTGAATAATTTATTTATCTCGAATTTTTTCTTAAAAAAAAAATTGTAACTAATTATTTTCATATTAACCTAGAAGATTGAACAGTTTATTTATCCTGAAATTTTTCTTACAAAAAAAAAACTTGTAAGTAATTATTTCATATTAACAATCCAAATCAATTTACATAATATTAAATATTATATTTATTAATATGTCTTCCCAATTTAACAAATTATGGCATTAAAATTCTTGAAAATAAATCCTAGTATTTAAATGTAATTATTTTCCTGTATTTCGATAAAAAGAATCATCACTTTCATTTTTTTAAAATACAAAATAATGAAAAAAAAAACTATATATATAATTTTCAGCAAAAAAAAAAGTGTGTAAGAGATAGTAAGGCCCAATTGATTTGACGTGGGCTTCTGCCATTTGAAGGGCCCATCTCTTTTATGTTTGGATTGATATGTATACCTCTTCAAAACATGAGGGGTTGAACCCATTGAGTCTGAATGGGCATATTTACACGTAGTCCCCAAAAGGCTCAAATCACATCTTTTTAAAGAAAATGAGAGTGGGAGAATTAGGGGCGATGTCTGAACCCAAAGCCTAAAGCCTTTGCTTTAGGGTTCTTCAGAAACTCGAAAGTTTGCAAAACTAAATGACGAACTGAATCAACAATTGGAACATTATTTGTTTACTTTTCACTATCAGCAAAAACAAATTTTTTTAAAAAAATTTTTTTAAAAAAATGAAGGAAAGAAAATTTTTTTAAAAAAAAGCAAGGATAATCTATCAGCAAAAACAAAGGAATTGAAGTATGTACTTTTCACTTGCAAATATCCCTCCAACTATATGTTTGAACTGCATGTCACTGCAGAAATTATAACGTATATTTCTTTAATATTTTTATTATCGACCATTAAATTTTGCAGCCGATCTAGAACATATGCAGGAACAAAACCATGTCAAAAACCAAGATTTATTTCCTTAAAAATTCTAGCTACTTACAGACCTGACCATTTGAAGGTGAAGAAAAGAAAACATGGAGTCCAAGTTAGGCTTTTTGCTTCCAAGACAACCATGCGAAGAGTAATACCTTTTACAGGATGTCAACTTCAGTTGAAAAGGTAAGCTAGGCATGCTTTTTTTTTTTAAAGAATTTACAAATATGATTAAAGCATTTTAATATTTGATGAAAATTGGTGCAATCACTCGAATATGGTACTGAGCAATTCTTTTCCATTGTTTCTCACTTCGATTCATTTGAAGCAAATTAAATGAGCATTAAAGTTATGCGTTGGATGGTTTAATTATTAGCATTAAACTATTTTGTTTAAGCCAATACTACGCAAGATAGAGGGGGGAATGACAACACTTAGATGAAGTTTTTAGGTGAAGTTAAGTGAAATTTTTTACTAAAAATAATTAAATAAAAATAAAAATTAATAGAATGAAAAATCTCATTACATAAATTAGATATGTAAAATTTAAAAAAATTTAAATATATTTTTAAATAGATACTTTTAATAAAAATGTTGATAGAATTTTTACTATTAAATAAATATCGATCAAATTTGAATTATAAATAATATTTTTAATACATTTTTTACATATTATTAATTTTCATATTAAACTCTATTAATCTATCTATTGTAATTTTTATTAAAAGTTTTATTACATCATTTTTTATAAAAAAGACTTCACAAACTTTATCTAAAAAACTTCATGTAAGTTTTGTACATTCTTATTAGGTCATAATCTTCATGCGATAACTTATTCCTTTGTTAACTATGAATTATAGACCAGACCACAACAGAAAATAGATCCTGGAATTTGGGTTTATTTGCGGTGTAGGAAATAGTAGGAGGTTATAATTATTGTGGGAAATTTATTAATTGGGGTTCTTCTATTAATCTTTTTGAGTAAAACTTTGTCCCTTGAACAATGGAAGAAAAAAAAACTTAATTAGAGAAAAACCTAATAGCTTTTCACACTATATCTAAATAGGAAGTTGGTAAAGGCACCTTTTCATTGGCAAAAGCAGTAGCATAAACCATGCCAAAGTTGGCAAATCATAAAACAGGCAATTCTATGGACATGAAATATCATCTTGGTCATGAAGATGAATTAGGGACCACACCAACTGAAACGATCACGATCGATATTCTGTAATTCTTATGGGGAATTGTCTTAATCTCCAAAACTAAGGACCCCCAACCAAATTGTGTTGCTCAATTAATTTGTCATTATAGAAAAGAAAAAAAAGAAATAAAAATATCTAGATGATCCTCAAAAGAAAATTTTAAAAGTTCAATTGAAAGAAGAACCACAAACGACTCAATCACTTAGCTTGGGTAGAGAGAGAGAGAGATAAAGGCCTAACAAAAATGATATAATAGGTTAAAGTTTTTGCAAAACAGATTCCACCAGAAAGAGGAAAGAAATATCTGTGTAGCTATAGCCTTGCATCAATAACTGGCAATTTTCAAACATGTTGTTCCAATTGAAAAGAGCGGCCAGCCATTGAACTAATAATATGTTCATATAGTATATCTAAATCAAAAAGTATAGCTTTATGTATATATGCGTATTTCAGTATTTATCTATGCAGTCCAAACTATTTGTCTACCATTTTCATCCTTTTGATGAGAATTCTAATGAAGTACCCCACCAACTATCTGATTTAGCCCCCTTTTTTGTCCTTCCCTGCTATCCAGCCAAATCATGAAGCAACTGTGCCCCCATCAAGTTCCTGTAAGGCAAATGCTGTTCCTCACCATCTAAAAGTGAGTACTGAACTGGTTGACAATCTCCAAAGTGGTCTCTAGGGTAAAAGAGAGAACTTTGTGATGCGGGCGAGAAGGCTAAGCTCACCCCACTCCCACCATTCTGTTGCAACCCTAGCGTCAATGACACGCCTCCATCATTGAAACTTTGATTAGCATTGTGATCGCTTCCATAAGATACCCCACCCGCTGTGTGATGACTATAGGAAGAGAAGTCCAATTCCATGCCACCATAGGCTCCAAAACTTTGTTGCTGATGCAAATACCGGTTTTGAATGGTTTTGGCACTTTGCGCGTCGTTTTCATCTGGGTTAGTGATAATGGATGACAGACATTCCGAATCAACTCGAACGAGCTGGTCCGGGGTGGGTTTCAGGTCAGTGAGAGGAATATTTTGATTAGCCCGGCCACCATTATCATCAACTTCATTGACTCCATCTGAGGAGGCCATGTTGTTTTCGTGCTCCTTTGTTTCTTCCAAGTACATATCTTCCACCATTGGTTTCCATAGCCTCACTCTCGCATTAATGAACCAATTGGATACCTATTGGAATACAAGTAAAATATATATAATATGATCAAATATAGTACTATAGTACAATATTTTTGGTATGATACAAGCACAAGAATTGAATATGATTATAACAACTTAAGATCCCAACAAGGCATGCTCCCTCGATAATATAAATTAATTCGTGAGGACTAAAAAAAAATAGAGAGAGGGGGATGTAGACATGCCTGGCTTCTTGAGAGACCGGCTTGGCGGGCTAAGATATGTTTATCAACATCGCTTGGATACCTGCAAAAGTTTTATTCATGGAAATACCAAGTTAGTTTTGAAACTTTGGAGCCATAGATGGTACTTTTGCTAAATTGTTTGTGAGGGGAAGATGGGTCCTATATATATATATATATATATATATATATATGTATGTATGTATGTATGTATGTATGCATGTATTTATGTATGTTAACAGAATCAAATCCACATAAAAATAACCGAGAGAGACTGACCCAAGCAAATATATAGGGGAAAGAAAACTAAATGACTGAAATAAGATGACCAAATAAAATGTGGAATCTGAATGGTAATGGGTAGAAACTAAAAAAGACTGCATTGCTTTTGCAAGAAAAATGATTGAGACTCAACATAAGAGAAAACTTACAGTACTATAACAACTGCAAGAGTTGTTTTCTTTTTCTTAATAGAAAACATTAGTTCTCTCACAAAATCTACTTTGTACTTTACGTATAAAAATCCTTGAATCTTGTAAAGAGAGCTGAGATAAGTGGAGAGAAGGAGAGAGATATTTACGGGTGAAGAAAATGCTCAAACAACCAAGCTCGAAGAACAGAAACAGATTTTTCTGGCAGGCCTCTTTGGGGTCTAAATGGATGACTCTCCATCATGCTCATCTGTTGAAAAGCCCTTTGTTGCCTCAAAGCTTGATCAAGGATCCTTAGCCTTGGTGTTTCACCTCTCGTTGTGCCTAGCGCAATTGGGTCTCTTTCTCCCATGGCCCTCCTTGTAGCCTGAATCTGACTAATAATTCCATCCCTTAAGCATCTAAAATGTCTTGACATGGCCTTGGAGGCTAAAGCTGAATACACTGATGCTGACCCGGAGCCAGCCACTGCTTCAAAGGAAGATACCACGGCTTTCATTTGATCACAGTAGTGCCTGTATCTTCTATCCACCTAATGATACATGAGAAGGTAGAAAAGGATAGGAGTGAAAAAGAGAGTTGAATTTTCTGTTCATATATACATGTTAACGAAAAGAAATGAGATTTACAGCATGGAATACATACAAAGGCAGAGTAAAAAGATGAAAAATAAGATGACATGAAAAGAAAAGGAATAGAGATTTCTGAAAGAAATGAAAAGCAAGAATTGTCACGATGTGGGCATTTATGGGGATGCCCCAAGTCGCTAAATTAGTTGAAGAAACGAAATTTGGAAGCCCTCATTTCAATCATCACCCTGTGAAATTTCAAGACTTGATTTTTCCTAATTTGGATTAAAAAAACCATGTTCCTTTGTTGAACAAATGGGAAAGAAATTACCTTTGAGGACTAAAAGTTGAATCCGAAACACATAAATCATACCTCGTCCAGCATTGAAAGCAGTTTAGTTTTTCTTTTCTGTAACTCCATGAAGTCAAGGGAATAAAGGGGTTGCTTTCTAGATCCATTCTCATCATCCCTCTTTTTGGTCTTATGGGTCAGCTTTTGCTTTGATTCATCAATTTGCTTGGTTCCGAGGCTGCAAAACTCATTCAAAACCTCCTGAGCAGGACCCAAGTACTTTGAACTACTGAGTTGGAACTGCCCTTGATGCTGCAGATTTGCAGCTTTTCCCAGAAAACCGTCTTGGATCATTTGTTGTTGCGATTGAACATTTGAAGGCTTTCCAAAGAAGCCATCTCTAGAACTTGAACCAATAAACCTCATATCATCTTGCTGATCATGATTACTGTGACCGGTTTGTCTGAGTTCAAAACACTGTAGCCCGATACTAGTAGGATTACTAGATGAAAGAGAGAGTGAAAGACCTTGACTTGGCCTCTCGTTTCCTTCACAAGGAAAAACACACCTCAAAGAAGAGTCTTCAACAAACAACCTGTTCTCTTGCCAAGGAGCCGACTCAGGTCCAACTATTAGATTCTCTGTACTAGTTTCAGCTATCCCAGTTGTGAACTCAGGTTTGTGCAATTCATGTTGATAGAAATCGCTCGTTGACTTATTGATTGTTTTTGAAGAAGATGGACTAAGGTTGGTTCCATGTTTGTTGAAGAACCCTTTCCACATGACTGTGTTGCTGTCACCTTGATGCTGTAGATTCTTTGAAAACCCTATCATCTCCATGCCTGTTGTCAAGTTGAAAATCTCTGGGTTGGGTTCAAATCCTTGGATCTGATTCACCAGATGGGTTTGCACGGTTGAGCTACCAGATGAAACATCTGAGTAACAAAAACCAGTTGATGAGACAATATTCCTTGATTTATCTTCACAGAGTTCTCTAGCCATGTAATCCAAATTAATTTTCTTTTTCTCTTCCTTTTGTTCCTTTGTTTGTGCTTCTCTTGCCCACTAGCTTCTCAGATAGTGACCAAAAGTTGGTGCTGATTCTGCAACAACAATTCCATCAGGATTCACTCCAAGAATAAAGGAAGCCATAAACCAACTATTAAAACACAGCTATAAATTAGTTGATAAACAAAGATCAATTTTGTTAACAAAATTTTATGAGACTTTAAAGGTACCCTTTTGATCATAAAAATAAACAAAAAGAGAAAACTTTGGTTTCATTTCTTCTTTTAGACCAAACTTAACGTGAGAGACAGAAAAGGGAGTCCTTACCAGTTACGGAACAAGTTGAACTATGTTGTTAAAGAATCAACTGGAATGGACTTTTTTTAATGGAGGATTGATGACGACGAAGAATACAGAAAGGATTAGAAGAATTAGATGGTGGTGAAGGAGATGATGATGATGGTGATGATAGGAGCTAAACCAAAGTGCGCCCACCTCTTTGCCTTTTTTCTTTGCTCAAACTTGTCCTGTTAAAAAGCCAACATGGTGTGCCATGAAAAAACAACCTAGGCAGAAAGATCAGATATATCTTCCTTAGAAATAGAGGATCAGAGAGCTGATGATGACCCTTCTACATTGCCATGAACATAGTGACTCATATATGCCCCTCTCTCTCTCTCTCTCTCTCTCTCTCTCTCTCTCTCTCTCTCTCTATATATATATATATATATATATATAGTTGCCTTTAATTTCTTCTCTCTCCCTTTTCTCTCCTATCTCTCTCTAGCTCTAGGGGGTCAATGCATTATGATGTAAAATACATCCAAAATAGAATTCCTAATAAGAAAATCAAGAAAAATCCCCCCTCCCTCAATTATTTCATAACCAATAATAAAATATACTTATAATCAAGTAATTTGTTTAACAATGTAATCAGTAGTATTATTATTTTAAAGAGGTAAAATAATCATTAAAAAGATAAATTCCCTTTTTTGCAAAACAGTCAAGCAGCACCCAGGAGAACAACAGAAAATAATGATCGTCATTTGCCTGGTAAACAAAATACAAGCCGCCACATGACCTGCTTATTTTACCATTTTTTTATCATTTCTTTCACAAAACCACCCCTGCCCCTTCTATCAAACAAACCCAAAGTCCATAGCAATATTAACCCTAATCCCATATTATAATTACATTAGAGAAGAGAAGAGAAGCCACCCGCTATGAGTAGAGATTTTTTTTTTTTTTTGGCTGAATCCCACAAAATCATTCTAAGTAAGAGTTGAAAAAAATAGACCGAATCTAGCCATATTATTAGTTTTTATATATATTTTAAAATTTATAAAATAAAACTAATTATTATATATATTTATTTAAATACATTAAATTTTTTATTAAATAATATATAAAAAAACCAAATTAATAAAATTAATAAATTAATTAATCGAATCAATAAAATTTAATTTAAATCATATTAATTTAAAAAAAATTCGAATTCGAATTCAAAATTTAAAATTTTATAATATTATGTATTATTTAACAAAATTAAATTAAATCCGATCTGTTATCTTCTTCGGGGAAAGAGAGAAAAGTAGATGAACCTAGGTGGGCTGGGATATGTACTGTGCAAAATGTTTCCAAGATAAAGGACTGAAAGAGAGATGGAGCTGAGGTGGTCCAATGTTTTCTCCATCTAATTCTAATTAATTGCTAAATTGAAGGATTCCACCCATCTCTCTCTCAATTGCCAACGGGACCGCATCTTTTTCTTCCTTCCTTTTTTCTATTTTTTTTCCTTTCTATCTTTTTATTTTATTACATTTAATCATTTATGATGTTGTGGATTCTTCTTCAAATTTTGAAGAAAAGGAAATACACTCGAGGGAGGAGGAGAGTGGGCGAAGGGCAGATAAAGAAATAGCTTTAATTTTTGTCCATTAAAAGCAGGTGGTCCTATAGGAGGAAGCTTTCTCCGCGGCTTGCCAAATTTCTCTTACCCTAAAACCTTAACCCATTGCCAACCCTACCTTTCTTGTGCTTTATCTGCTTCTACTTTGTCCCCAAGCTCAGTACTCAAACCCTACGCACCCCCCTGCGCATGTTAGCAACTACCCCTACCCTAGGTATCAGTGACTTACCTGACTTCATCACACTTCTGCTGCCACCACTTCCCCAGTTCCCGCAGTAAAAAAAAAAAAAAAAGGCTAAAACCAAACAAAAACTTCAGCTTCCTTTGCCTTACGTACGTTTCATTAGATCTCCACCACTGATTATCACCTAAGCGTAGCATTAAATCACACGAAGAGGACAAGAAAGAGTCAAAATTGTACGGATGATCGAAGGAGGAGCCCAGAAAAGATGGGGGACAGCTGATCAGAGAGAACCAAAAGAAGCAAATAAAGGGATTTGCAAAAAAAGATCACCTTCGAGTGCCCTGTGTGCACATCTGTGGCAGAGCACACTTGATAGTATTTGGTTTTTCGAAACTTGTAAAATCCTTAGCTTCGTAGGGTCGTCCATCACTTGTACCATGAGTCTTTTGACCCTTTTTCCCACTTTTCATCTTTAAAGTATAATTAATCATTGACCATCTTGTCTAGGGTAGTCTCGAGTCATAGCTAAATGTGAGTCAATATATATAGGTTTCCAGTGGCTGGATGACCACTGTGGCTAGACAGTGTTGTCTGATGTATCATCTGTTCTCGACTGTGTCAATCTTCAAAAAGCTTTCACGCTTGCAGTCATTGGACTTAGCGAGTAATCATCAAACAAGGGAGTGTTTTGTCAGCAGAGAATCAAAATGAGTTTTAGTTGCCAACTGATTGATGAGTATGGTGTGTCATTATGGGTGGTAGGCTCTTTTGTTGAGAATGGAATGTACTTTGGGACAGTACGGTGCTTGGAGTATCGGGGGCTGTCTTTGTTTCCCTTGGCGTCAAGCTCTTCTAGCTTAGCTGGGACTCCAAATACGTACTTAGAAAAGAAACCCCATCGATCAATCTTAGTGTTTGTTTCTTGTCCAGTTAATTTCGAGTCTTTTGATTAAATATATGAGAGCTTGAATTATTTACTCCAAAATCTTTGACTTTGATTGAGGAATAAACCACTTTCTATATTCAAATGAACAAAAGATTTGAGCTGTTTGTGAAGCTATTTATGTGTTGTTGAACTGATCAGAAAAGATCATGATTTTGTAATATATATTTTGGGTGATTGCATCTTTTTCCAATCAGATAGATATGAAGAGATTTTTAAGGTTCTTTCCATTATATTTTCAATTCGTAGAGGAATATGAAGCAATTGGCAGCCAACATTGTTCAATTCTTGGACTGGACCAGTGGGATCACTTGGGTTTGGAACTCTGCCACATTTTCCTTTTCCGATGGTGCATTTTGCACCCACAAATGCAATACATGATCATTCTGTCATTGTTCCTTGTTGTGTCCATTCGAAATTCATTTTTCACCATTTATTTTTTGCAATTTGCCTTCTTGCACAATTTAGCCAATGGGAATTGCTACTTTCGTTTCTAGAAAAAAAAAAAGAAAAAGAAAAAAGAGGTTGGCTGAATAAGACTGATCTATATCCTCTAATTAATTCAGTTTGTTGTAATCCTTCCAAAAGATAAAGTGATAATTTTTAATATATATTTAAGTCATTTTAGTAATGATAATGATATTAAAAAAGTTTTTTTTTTAGATTCTTTTCAATTAGCTCTTTGTTTTTTCTTTTTTTCTTTTTTTTAAATTAAAATAAATTGCAACCACATGAAGTTGATATTCTTTTCCATTGACAATCTTGAAAGAGAAATTGATTATTTAAGGTGCATTTTGAAAGTACGATGACAAGATTGACTTGTAATGCTAAAATGACATTGAATTCATAAGAATTAAATATCAAAACAACATTTCAACGCAATAGAAAATGGCTTTTTATTACGTTTTCAATTGTAGCTTTAGTATTAAAATTTTTTAGATGAATAAAAATTTCATTCAAAATTCAAAGGTAGATATAAACAAAGCTACATAAAAATAAGAGAGGTAAACTACAACAAATTTTAGTCTAAAATACTTTTAAGTACCACTTTTTAAACTTGAATGGATATTTAAATGGTTTGAAGGGATTGGAAGAATAATTTAGAGCTAACCCAAAAAAATTGAAAAGGAAGACCTAAATTCAAATTTTATTGTTTGTGGGTTTGATTGTCTAGCTATGTTTTAGTTAATTTGTTTGTTTATTATTCAATGATATATTATATATAGATATAATCATAACTTTTCTTATATTTGTAATTTCATAAAAAAATTTGAGAAAATAAAACACAAATTATGTGTATTACAATTTAATTTAATTAACGTTTTGTTACTATCACTACTTTATTAATCAATTTGTATAGTCTATTATGATCACCTAAAAAAACATTGAACCACACATAGTCAACATATGAATTGGAGTGTGATTTCAAGAGTGGCCATATCTTTATTCCTTTTTTTTTTTTTTTATTCCCACTTGTACGGGAGACATTGCAATTTGTCAATAGACCACATAAACAGCCCACACGACCAACAAAAAAAAAGTTCTTTGGTGGGCCAATTTATGAAATTATTACATCAGTCAAATAAGGCTGTTTTTCTTTTCATGGCCGTTAAAACCAACATCAAAATCTTCTCCCCATTTTTGTTCTTGATCAATGGACTGCCAAGAACCCTGGATCATACTTTTTCTAGACAACCTAGTCATCCATCAAACCCTGACGGTCTTGTTCAATCTGTTGTCGATAGATCATGTAGTTAAGAGACCAAAAAAAAAAAAAAAAAAACTTTGTATCTTCTTTAGAAATGTTATAGTGAAAGTGAAAGATGGGATTTGATATCTCAATCCAAAAATACTCTATTTTCTATTGTGTATCTTTAAAAAACCTAGCTACTCCATCTGATTTGTTTCTTCAATGATGCAAAAAAGTTCTTCTCCATTTATTAATCTAGAAACCCATCATTTATAGAGAATACTATATATTTGCTTGTTAGGTTTATAGTACTTGTTTCCAATGCTAAGGTATACCCTACCATTTAACTCTCTTTATTTTTGTTCTTTGTTTCCATGCATTTGATACTATTCAACATGATTCCTATTGTAACCAAATGGAAGGACCCAGCTGATCATATTTGATCTCCCAGCTATATAATCTATATAAATTCCAAACTCAAAAGTTTTCTTTTGATCAAAATGGTATCATCATCATCATCATCATTGTTGTTGTTATCGTCGTTGTTAAAGCATCATGAATTCTAAATTTCATTTTTATGCATATATATGTAACATAGCAATAATCAAGATGAAAGGCTCTTTCAAACATTTTAACATTTTGTTTATTCAAATTACCATATCTTATATATTCAGTAGGGAAAACTAAAAATTATATAGTAAAGAGTATCGTTTGTTATCCCAAAGTTTATGGAAGACAAATTAATTGAAAAAAACCTAGATAGAGTTATAAAAGAGAAAAAAAAAAAAATAGGCCATTTGCAATTATCAACATCATTTACCCTATAAAATCATCTCTTTCAAAACTAGGTTTAATACCTACATATGTCACACATCAGTTCACGTGTGCTTCATATATGTTTCACAACGTCATGTCATGTAGATGTTAGTTGTCTTAGTTAACGATGGTTAGTCTCTAATTAAATCAATTAAACTTTCTATATAATTTTCAAAGTTTATAATTATATTTTCTGCGAAATAAAAATTATAAATTTATTTACATATAATAAAAAGTAAAAATTTTCAAGTTTATTTTATATTAAAGTTGATGGCTTATAGTTTACCTTTTATGTTGGCAGATAGATGCATAAGGCGTTGACACCAATGACATGAAATTTAGAATGATAATCCCATCATTTTAATATTGTTATCCTTCACGCGGTTTGGGAATAAAGAATTACAAAAAAGTTTTTGTTTGGTGATCTCAAGTTATCTTCTGGATGTCAGTATTTCTGATTCCAACGAATGAAAGAAGATAAATAAAGAAGGATGAAAGAAAGTTTCTATGAAAGTTTTGAAAAATGATTTATTCAATGGTTTAATCTGAGTCAGTTTTTTTGGTATTTTGCTGGAAATGTTATTAGGCATAACGGCATCACCGCTACTATCATTTTCGGTAATTCATCTATTAATTCTATTGCTAGCTTGATAGCCCTAGTTTGTCACAACTCCTTTGTAAGAAAGGGTTATTATACTTTTGAAGATGCTAATTTTTTTTTTCTTGTTTGAAGAATTTAAACTTTATTTTTTGAAAAAGAAAAAATATATATATATATATGTACAAATCAGATAGTTAAATACTTTTAAGTGCGAAATTAATGCAATTTTTAACACTGAGATTTTCTTTTATTTTATTTTTTTCGTTTTGAGTTTTCTTTTACCTTTTACCTTTTACCTTTTACCTTTTACATTTTTTTTTATTTTTTAAATCAATAAAAGTTCAACATTATAGCCTTTTAGTATTGTTGTGAGTGTGAATTTTTTTATGTTCTTGTTAGATGCCGCTTTATTACTTGAGATATTCTTGGATTTCAATTTTTGATGCCAATAATGAAATTGGGTCATGACTATCAGGTTGAGAATTTTTTTTCTTGCAATGTCAAGTTGAGAATTTTGGTATGTCGTCTATGTTAGTTGGCTTTGTGACGTTTTTCAATTAAAAATTTCAGAAAATCTTTAATTGCAGATGAAATGAAATGACATGAAGCAAAAGAGTAGGAAATTTTCATATAGGAAAATTTCATAAAACATTTTTTTGTTCAGATCTCTTAGTAAAAATTGACCCAAAAAAAATTTACTAGTATTTTGAGTAAATTAATGATGCTTACCCATAGAACAGTCTAATACCCTCATAATTGTTGGGATTTTTTAATCAAAAATAAATTTCACAATGAGATCAACATAAAATAAATCACACATAAAAAATAATATTTAACGTGATTTGATATAATTGCTTACATTCACAAATGAGAGAAAATTTACTATAAAAACATAAAAATTACAGAGTACAAAATATTATAAACCAACACTAATCTTAAATCCCTGAAACAATCCTAGTTTCTATGATCCTTAGTGTATAACCTATAAAATATTTTTTATCCAATGCAATCGGTGTTTTCCCAAACAAACTATTTTTTATATCCCTATAGGCCTATCTGCTTTATATAAATCTTATAACTCTCTCGTAATTCTAAAAGTTAATATTCATTTCATATTTATAAAACTCCATTACTTGATCACCAAGAATTCTTATTTATTAAAAACTCTTATTGATTAAGAATATTTATTCTTAATTACCAAGTAATTCTTTAACTAATAGAATTTCATTGGAATTCAAATTGATTTTCAACTAGAATTTGAGTTAACATCTAACATATCTCCACTTTAATACAAATTCCACCACAATATTGACTTTCAAAAAATTCTGACTACACATGACGGAATCACTGTTTATTTTACCTGATTCAAACAAAATGATTAATATTTATGTGCAACCAAATCAATTTCACTTGGTTGACTTCACCTGCAACTAATATTTTGTTGGAACATCTTTTCTCATATATCTCTAATATCACGAACACAATTTACAATAACAAATTCCTAACCTCAACAAAAATGAATTAATTAATGTTGCTTACCTAAAAGAAAATCTTGTATCTTCTTCATTCAGCAATTAATTAAGGAAATATCTCAAGAAATGGCAAAATTAATTATTCATGTAAAACAGTGTTATTTACTTTATTCACTGAGTATTATTTTTTAATTGGAAGATGATTTCAATGATTCAATTTTGTTGTTGTTGTTGTTTTGACATGACATATATGAGATTGAACAGTGATTAGATTTTGATGCAGAAAGCAAATACTACACCTACCATAATAATAACATCCATATCACTTGCGCATTCGATTGTTACAAACTTTAACGGGCAAAAAAAAAAAAAAAAACAAACCCAAGTGTCGGTGACTCATGGCACGGTTACTTTGTGTTTCTACTCATGTTTTTGTTTACTTCATTGTCGCTTTCAAGCAAAGCAAGCCACCTTTCTCCAACCGTCTTATAATTAGTGTTGTGGACCATAATCAACGCAAGATTAGCACAAATTAGTAGTTGTGTCAATCTCATCATCATCTCTCATTTCCAATCCAATCATCGATCGATCCAAGTCAATCTGCAACTTAATTGACTGCTATGATGAATCTGTTGGGAAAAACAACAATACCCACGCGCAGCAACCACACACAAAATAACAAGCTCAAATCAAGAATAAGAAAACACAAATATATTTGGTTCAGCCCAACTCAAAATGGCCTACTCCAAATCTAATCCACTATCAAATAAATCTTTACAATTGTGAGACTTTTAGAATGAGAAAAGTCTCCTAAAACTCCTTACTCAAAACTTAACCCAAAACCCAATTACACCCTTTAATAGCCTACTCACTTAGCTATTCTCTTGGTGTCTAACTCTCTGGGGTTACTAAACTAAAACCAAAACATCTTATTTATAGGGGTGAAACCCTTTATACCTTTACTAAACTCCCGATGTGGGATACAAGACAAATTCAAACTTACTTAACTTTCGATGTGGGATTCTGAGATTCAAGGCAAATCCCAACAAATCCTCCCTTGACTTGAATCTCCAAACACTTCAAAAGTATCTGCAAAGCTAACATGCTTACCTTTCTTCTTTTCTTTCATCACAGGCATTCCAGCAACTGAGCCTCCATCAAACATGTACAAGTGATTGACCCTATTCCCTTGTAGAATCACACTACCATTCTTGTACACTTTCAACCAATCATTACTACCATAATATGTGTACCCTCGAGAAGCTAACTCACCCAAAGCAATCAAATTGTAGTGACAATTTGGTACATACCTTACATGACGAAGTGTCCTAATAACACCATTGTGAGATTTAAGGCGAACACTCCCAATGCCTTGAATCTGCACATTTTCTTTGTTAGCAACCACAATATCCCCATACTTTTCATTCTCATTCAACTCCACAAAGCAGCTCCTATCATTGCAAACATGAACTGTAGCAGCTGAATCTAAAACCCAACCTTTATCACTTTTCAAAGTCTGGGTCTCATCTACACAAGTTGTCAAAACAACATCATCATCATCAGACACGACAGCAGCAATATCACTCTTTTTTTCATCTGATTTCTTCTCATCATTCGCCCTTTTGAAAGCAGCCATATCCCTTCTCAGCTTCCTGCAGCGCACTTGGATATGTCCCTTCTTACCACAATAATAACATTCTACATCACTGTAATCTCTGTCTCTTGACTTAGATCTCCATCTTGATCCATCAATCCTCTTTTGAGTCCTCCCTCGATCAAAACCCTCTACAGCTAGTGTACTCCCCCCAGGTGATGAGTTCTGAGCTCCCATAAACCTTTCATTCTCACGCAACAGGGCAATCACATCATCCAACTTCAAAGTAGACCTACCTACCAACACAGTCTGAACTAAAGGCCTATAAGACTTGGGCAAAGATGACAGCAAAATTAAAGCTTTCTCTTCATCTTTTAACTCATCAACAGAAATCGCTAGCAATTGAGAAACCAATTTATTAAATTCATTCAGGTGATTATGAAGACTCATACCTTCTTCCATCTTCAGAGAATACAGATCCATCTTCAAACATAATCTATTAGTCAACGACTTCGAAGCATAAATACCTTCAAGCTTATCCCACAAACTCTTCGGAGTACTCTCAGTCAACACACTGTACTTTACTTCTGGAGCTAACGCCAATCTAATAGTACTAACAGCCTTCTTCTGAATCCTATTCCAATTAGCATCAGACATTCCTTCAGGCTTACTACTCTCCAATGCCTGATCCAATCCTTGTTGTACTAACAGATCTTGAATCGTACTTTGCCATAACATAAAATTACTCTTTCCATCAAATAACGGAATCTCAAACTTAGGCATAGACATACCAGACATACCTTCTTCAGACATCTTCAAACACTGCTTCACGATCTCTTGGACCCACGAACCTAGAACCTCGAACCTGGAACCTCGCTCTGATACCACTTGTTGGGAAAAACAACAATACCCACGCGCAGCAACCACACACAAAATAACAAGCTCAAATCAAGAATAAGAAAACACAAATATATTTGGTTCAGCCCAACTCAAAATGGCCTACTCCAAATCTAATCCACTATCAAATAAATCTTTACAATTGTGAGACTTTTAGAATGAGAAAAGTCTCCTAAAACTCCTTACTCAAAACTTAACCCAAAACCCAATTACACCCTTTAATAGCCTACTCACTTAGCTATTCTCTTGGTGTCTAACTCTCTGGGGTTACTAAACTAAAACCAAAACATCTTATTTATAGGGGTGAAACCCTTTATACCTTTACTAAACTCCCGATGTGGGATACAAGACAAATTCAAACTTACTTAACTTTCGATGTGGGATTCTGAGATTCAAGGCAAATCCCAACAGAATCGCTGATCATGACAAGATCCACACAAAAAGAACAAACATTAGCAACACACCCTTGCAAATTAATTGGATATCTTGATTGACAAATTCTTCGACTAATTCTTAAATTTATGATTTATTTTATCCTTTATAACTACTGTTTAATTAGGGTTTTCTTTTTTTTTTTTCTCCGATCATAGTCAAAATAGTGTAAGCTTTTAACAAGTTGGCTAAAAAAATATAAATTTTATAACATCGAACTTCATTTGAAAGAGATAAAATCCTAAAACATATTTTTCAATGTGACAAAAATATTCTCATCAAGCTCCTAAATAGGGCCTCAATCTTACACGCAGAGATAGTATCATTCAAAATATTAATTTAATGAGATGAGATGGTTGGAAGAGCACTGAATGAAATTATGCAAAAAGAAACAATTTAAGGGTAGAAGATCTTGAAATATTCTAATGGTAAGACCAATTTTTCCATACCTAAGGGCCATTTGAGGTAGACCCAATTTTCGGAATAGTATGTCTTGAATCTCAACAACCACAATGGGTTTTTTTTTTTTTTATTGTTGCTTTTGTCAAGTCATATTTTCAGTGTTCGAAAATGATGGAATTTTGAAACTTGTACTAAAAATCTTCAACCTGTTTACTAGAGAACATCTTGATATGATGTAATTTTGAGTAAGAAATCGTCTCTTTGCTATTTTTATTAATTGCAACAACCAAAGGAATAACCAAACTTCACCATCAGAATTGCAGAGAAAATTTGTGTATAAGAAAGAAACAACAAAATTGAGATTGAAACAGCATCATTTCATACGAAAAGTCTGATTATAATTTCCTTATTAGTTGATTAAAATTCCATATCAAATTTTGTCATGATAATGATGAGTATCTTTTCCATCATGACTTCATTATATAGACAATCATTATACCTTCAAACACTATGTTATTATAAATAAATCAAATAATCCAAATAGAAATATTTAGGTAAATTTATCTCAAAATATATTTTAAGACGATTTTTTTTAGATTTGACAATTCATTTATTCGTATCATGTAAAATACTGATAATTCATATAATTTTATTGTATTTTATATGAAAATTCTATGTTACAGTTCGTATTGACACAAAAATATAAAATATATTTTTTATTTTATTAAATTTATTTATGATTTTTATTAAAATTTTAAATCATATTATTTTTATATTTTTTATTTATATTATTTTTATATCACTGTATCATATATGAGATTGTCATTTGTAATTCTTTCTTCATATTCTCCTTCACTCACACGAAATAAGTCACCGTCATGACCAAAGTCATTGCAAATGACAAAACCAGAAAAACAAAGAAAATACATTGGCATTTTTTGTCTCAAATGGGATCTGTCAATAAAAGATGATTTTTTTTTTCTATATTCCCATATAGAATACACACTGGTGAGCCCTTTTTTTCAAAAATATATCTACACTTGCATGTATTCATAAGATAAAAAAAAATCTCTTGCATTGTCAATCACGAGAAGTTTCTTCAAAAGCCTATCTTAGCTAGCATTTTCATTGGTTGATTAGGAAAACCCTTTTCAATAAGAGACAAACCTAATTAAAGCTACTTTTTTTTTTCTTTTTTCTATCCAATTTTAATAATCTTAATTTACTAATAAGAAAGCCTCTTGAAGACGGGTCTTGGTGGCTTAAAGTAGGAAGAAAGCACATGTAGTACTAGAAAGAAAAACAAATTACCGCCACTTTCCATTGAATTTCACGCCAGGGTACCAGATAAGGCTTTACATTTAAGCATTTATCCATTTCCATTCTATCAGTTGTTATTATTATTTTTTACGAACGAGGCCGCAACCTTAAGATAAAAGAAAGGGTTGTAGGTATTGGACTTGAATCCAAATCCTACAGGATGCTATCTTTCAATTCTGGAACGATAGCTACATCTGGTAGAAAGGACATCTGTTGATAGCTAAAGCTGTTAAACACTACAGTTTGAGTGCACATTATAATGCTGCAGGAGGTTATTCAAATGCCTGTTAGAACAAATCATTGTGATTTTGTATATTTAGAATTCTAAGCGAAGCACTACAATAAAGACAGTTTGATAACAAGTTATATTGGTACTTTTACGTATGGTGAAAAAGATTGTTTTGTACTGCTACTTTCTTTCTCCTCCGGAAATTTCTTAGCTTGATGTTTTCTCAAATATAAACTCAATATCTTTTTTGGGGATGTTTTAGCTCGATTCCTGTTTGAAAGTTTTGAATTTCCAAAATTCTAACTGAATATTTCGTTCATTGATTCACAAGAATCTTGACTTAAATCCTGAGGATTACTGACCTTAAACTGCTACTCTCAGAGAATTCAATACCAATCATAGTTCATACACTCAAAGCTGCGGAGATTGTTAGTTGCTTAATTCCCATGAGGTGGCTTTAGGCCATAGGCAATTGCATTGGTGGACCATTTTCACAAGTGCCCCTAATTAACCATTCCTACAAGTCATCGATAATTCTTTTGTCAGTTTACATGATGATCATTCTCTTATAGCTTATCTTGTTAAAGTGTTTGTTAATCATCTGTATGTCATATGCACTGGACCTTTAAGTAATCAAATTGGAGTATTTAAATGTTTTCCTTTCTTTTAATCTATGGGAGGGGTTAAGATTTAGCTTTAGGCCAACGTGATTTTGGCACATGGCAGCCTATAAATGGCATGTCGGATGATGACAAAAGGGAATGAAATCTGTTTCGATACTTGGGGTTTATCACCATGCAGAAGGCTACAATTCAACACTTTCCATGCAGTTTCCTTCTAACCAGGGGGCCTTGGTTGTTTTGCTGTGATAAACCAATTGTATATGTGAAATCTTATGGTATAATTCTTCCAAGCGATATAGGGTAAAAATATTTGTTCATAGTTCCCGTATATTATACTTCCTTCTGATGTGAGAAAACCATATATCAGATTCTGGCAATGATGTGGGCTACAAGAAGGAGTTGTGTTAACTGCTTCTTGGTAGTGGATCGATATTCCAGCTGATCAGCCCATCAAAAACTTTTACCAATTAATAACGAGCTCTCCAGCCAATGGAAGTGTGGGCCAATGGGCTGCAATCTCGACCCTAACTTAAACAATTAGTAAGCCCAATTTCATTAACTGAGAACCTGTACAAAGGGAAGATATGTTATTAGCGTTCATTCAAATCATCATTACACAACAGAAAGAAGCCGAAGATCGTCATTAGACAAACGAAAGGTCAGGCAACCTGGGCAAAAGACTTTGATCATGTGGAGTGTTTTGCTTCGTGTACATAATGACTTTGCCAAGGAATAATTGTGATGTTATATGCGTGATTCTTGCAGGGATTTTGACTGGAATGGAGGCAATGTCAGGAAAGGCCTTGGCAAGGAAATTGAATTATCCTGGGCGTTTTTGTTTGGTCTATGATTTCAATTATCAAATATCAACATGTCATGGGGTCAAAAATGGTGCTGAAGAGTCTTTGGCGCCAGCTTTGATACACCTCATCTCCTTTTCAAGTTCAATTGCTGCCATAAGCGCAGACATACCGCAATATATAAAGAAAACTGAATTATTGGAATTTTAATATTAGATTTGTCAAAAAGTTTGTTTTTTAATCACTAATTGTGTTGACAAACTTTTGTTTGAGAAACGAGATCTTGGAAAGATGGTTCTCACTCGATCGAGAGAAGAGCATATTACAGGGGAGAAAGTTATTCCAAAGCTACTCCTAGGTTATTCCCACAGGAAAACCAGCAAAAAGTCATTCCCCAGCATCGTTTTTTCCTAAAATAATAATGGTAAAGATGAAAGCAGAAATAAATGTTAGCAAGCCGCCAAAAGAAGAATCTTCTTCTCTGCATCATCTTATAGGATGCTCTGCATTCTACATCAAGACTTAGGCATCAGTTTACGATCAGAAAGCCATAAATCAACGTCATCTTGGCTTCAGAGTGGCTTGCATTCCTACAAATGATCGAGTAGCAGATGGTCTTACCTTTGTCCAGACAGATTTTCTATATCTCAGGTCCAAGATTGGTGTAGCATATGACCCTCCAACACAAAGAAAAATAAATCAGATAGGTCCTTGAGAGAAATAACATAAAACTGATTTCAACATAGTTTATTTTCAACAACCTAGGGATGTTATCTTCTTCCAAACTAAACCTGGTTACATTTAAGTCAAACAAAAACATTATCCAGCCATGAGAACTCAATTCCCCACAAACAACTGTGAACCCAGGTTTAGAGAGAAAGAAGATGAAAAATGAGCCATCAGCGTAGAATAAAGACCAAAGCGTTGAAAAACTGAACAGGAAACAGACCCATTAAAGTATCACCGGTTCTGCGCCATGGAAATATGAACTTTACAAGTTCTGAATGGCTGCAGTTGTAACTTGTAATTGCCTTGGTAGTTCTTGCTCACCACTTCGTCGCCAGAAAGCCCTCCTCCACCAAACTTCAAAACCTCATTGAATGTTTGGACAATCTTCACCAGAGTTCAAGAATCTATCAAACCAAGCAAGCAAAATATCCTGCCGCCAAGCCAGAGGCAAAGTGAGAATTGTGTTACTCAGACCATCCTCAATTAAATGTCTATCTAGGCCTTTTGATGCCCTCCTCATCCACCCAAAATCATCATAAAATGGCGCCAACCACGTTTGTAAAAGCAAGCACCTCACTTCTTTTGATGCTAACTACCCCTTTCCAATTCCCACAAATAGCCGTGCGGTAACTCTGCTGACCTCATACCTGTAGACTGCTGGAACTTTAGAATGAGAATCAGATAATTCAGATTGAGAAGCCCTAAATTTTAGAAAATCCTCAGCAATCTGCCTATCAATCAAAATGTCCAAAATCCAGTCCAAATTATCTGCTTGTTTTGCAATCTGACTCACATCCTGCAAATCAGCCGAAGCTGCTTGGAGAAAATGGTGTCGAAGCAGTTCCAGACAGCCATCACAAGCCGGGTATAAAGACTCTTCGCGGAGATCATTCTGAGATGAATTCTCGTGAAGCATCTTTGAGACCAATCCTTTCATTTCACGCCTTGCCTTCTCATCTTTGCCTTCAAGAATCACATGTAAAAGCTTGAGAAGCACTTCTTCATTATCGCCACTCTCATCAGTTCCATTAGTAACTTCAACACAAACCCTCTTCAAAACTTCCCTTGCTCCAACATTTTCAAGGCGGAGCTCTGCCAATAAAGAAGCCACTTTTTCTTCTTCATCCTCAGCCCAAGGAGCGGCTTCCATGTACTCCAAACAAGACAGAACCCCAGCATCAAATCCAATTGCCGCTGAAACCTGACAAAGCAAAAACACCACTTCAACATTCAAAAATATACTCAAAACACTACCCTTTACTTGCTGTGAAACAAAAATACAACAGAAGAATGCAGAACACAGTTTTTCCAACTTCTTTCAATCAATGTCACAAACTCAGAGTTTAAATGGGTAATTAAACTGTTATTACTAATTTTCACGCCAATTTTCAACTATGTAATCGAAGTGACCAAAAATATCAGAAACTTTTAGAAACATTAAAAAAATTAAAATTTAAAAAATTTTAAAAAAAAACTGAAACTTACCTTCAAAATTCCAAGAACCTTAGAAACGTCCTCTCTTATTAACATCTTCCTCAAATCTTTACAATACATCAACCTCAAAGTCTCTATATAAACCTCCACGTCATCACAATCTGCTATTTCCACAATGTACAGCCCAACTGATCCATTCCTCGGCTGCTTTGCCCATCGATCCGATAACTTCACTGCAAAAAACCTACTGCGAGCCACCACTATTAGCCTGTGCACGTTCATTGACACACTAATCCCATCCTTGGAACTCAATGTCAGTTTTATATCACACGAACCCGGGTACAATACATCAACCTCAAAGTCTCTATATAAACCTCCACGTCATCACAATCTGCTATTTCCACAATGTACAGCCCAACTGATCCATTCCTCGGCTGCTTTGCCCATCGATCCGATAACTTCACTGCAAAAAACCTACTGCGAGCCACCACTATTAGCCTGTGCACGTTCATTGACACACTAATCCCATCCTTGGAACTCAATGTCAGTTTTATATCACACGAACCCGGGTACAATACATCAACCTCAAAGTCTCTATATAAACCTCCACGTCATCACAATCTGCTATTTCCACAATGTACAGCCCAACTGATCCATTCCTCGGCTGCTTTGCCCATCGATCCGATAACTTCACTGCAAAAAACCTACTGCGAGCCACCACTATTAGCCTGTGCACGTTCATTGACACACTAATCCCATCCTTGGAACTCAATGTCAGTTTTATATCACACGAACCCGGGTCGTTAAACTGGTTCCCAGGGCTCCGGATAGATAAAAGATCAGAAATTCGTTGCATGGTCAATGCTTGCTTATCGATGACAGGCGGGGTTGGTTTTGTCTTGGAGCTGAAATGGATACTTGGATCTGAGCTTCTTTTAGGCTTTGGTTTCTTGGGTCGATATCGGGCTCACTAGCCATCATTTCGTAAACAGTCAGGCTGGATCGTGTCTTGTCCGGTGGAGGTGGCGGGGACATTGGGTGTAAAAGACCCGCCTTGAGGGCAGAGTTGAACTTAGTGAAACTCGACGGAGATTGACCTTTGGAGAGCGTTGTCCCTCCCATGAAGTCCATGACGGGTGATACACTGCCCGGAGAATACCGGATCTTGAACCGAACAAAGAATAGTGTAAACCCTAGTCCGGAACACGGCGGGCTTGCGGCGGCAGAGGAGGAGGATAAGGAGGGGGAGGTGGGGGAGTGGGGAGGGGTTTGGTAGCAGGGCAGCGCCAAGAGCGATCAGGGGAAACAATGGTGGGCAGGTCAAGTTTCCGGGACAAAATCCCAGGAAAACCTGACTCCGAGTAATTGTTTGTAGTGGCAGTAATAGCAGCAGCCGTAAAGCCAGAGGAAGAAATGGAGGTTTCTTTACACTTGCGGCGTTTGGTAATGATGAGTTGGACTTGGACTTTGAGCTTAGCAGATGATGTTTTCGTAGCAATTGATGTTGTTGTAGCTGTAGTTGTAGTTGTTGCCATGAAATATTATTGAATGCGTCGCCTCTTATAGTTCTATTTTTTTGCCTGAGTTCTATTGTCTTTTAGTTCAACAGCATTGGCATCAGTGATAGTACCTAATAAAAATAGCGGTGGATACGAGAAAAAAGGATGGAGCTGGCGAGTTCGGTGCGAATTCAAGTAAAAGACATGAGCCTGTCTGAACGGGGCATCTAATGTAAGAGAAAGAGAAGAATCAGATAGTTTTTTGTTCTGTTTCTTTTTGTGTTTCTGGCCATTGGGGAGATTCAGCCGCTCAGTCTCTCTTTTTTACCGTCTTTCTAAATTTTTTTGGCTATTGCGTTGACGGGATTTGATTGTGAGAAAATGAAACCAACAACCGGGGGCCGTGGATGGAGGCAAAAGCTAGCAGGGGGCAGGGCAACCGGAACAAAAGGGAGCCACCATTGTTCTTGTTTTTTTTAATTAATTATAATAAATGTTTCGATCATAATCAAATATTATATTTATAATAATCAAATAATCAAATAAATAAATTATTTAACAAATTAAAATATAATTTATAAACTTTATATATAATTAAATCAACCTCATACAATAAAATTTGAGCTTAAGATCTTAATATTTTAAGACCTCTTTATCTTTTTATCATTAAGGCATAACTGGTGGGATTGTCTTTTGTTTCTCGATTAGCCATTATCTAACTTGGCAGGATTGGCTTTGTGGCAATCGCAGTTGTGACTTTATTTGGGATTTTGTGATTCTCTTGGGATTATTCTCCTTGGGACATTCTCCCCCACCTTGAGAAAACATCAATGATAATATTAATCATCATCATTTATTAATTCATTTGGTTTTTATGACTCCACATGACATTTTTGTTCAACTTCATTTTGTTTATGATTCAAACAAATCCAAATTTTCATGTTTTATGCCAAGTTAAGTTTAATGTTTGAACCCCAATGATCTTCCCCTCAAAAGAAATCACGATTACTATTGCTTTGATGTTTTCCACTAACATATGACAATTATGGATCAGCTATTCATAAATTTAATAAATTACCATTACATAAAAAAATAGTATCCAATTACATCAATGTAAGTATTGCATTTTGCATTTTTTTTAAAATTGTATTAAAATTAAATTCATAATTAAATTAAATTTAAATAATATTTTTAATTTTAATCATTTTGATAAATGATAAAAAAAGGTAACACTTATACTAAATAGATCCTTTCTCAACAAGAAAAGAATAAATAAATAAAAATATTTTTTAAAATTTCAAGCCAATGTGGGAAAGTGTAGATTTGTGACATCTGTTTAGAATAAACGGAACCTAGGTCATAAGCCAAAGAAAAATTTTGGATTTAATAAACATATTTATTCTCTAAAGGCGGACAAATTAGGTCTTTCATAGCTGAGAGAACAGTTCGTTTCATCTGAAATATTGGAAAATTTATCAATCAAAATTAAGAACGAACATGGAACATACAGGGCTATAACACATCAGCAGAGGGGAAAATTTCTTGTGCCTTCAAGAATGACGTGTACATGCATCTACAGCTGTTGGAACTTGGAAGAACCAGGATTGAATTAAAAGGATCAATTCTGACTGAAATCTTTGAGCTCTTCCTTGGTATCAAAACAGCTTAAGGGATGGAAGATGCAGAAAAAGAATGGCCTTGTTATGTATATATATATATATATATATATATATATGGTGTCGAAATAAATCTTGTTAGTCAAATCAGACTGCAGCGCATATCGAACCTGCAACGTAAGGGAAAAGATTTTATGAACATGATGCAACTGAATCTCAATTTTACAGAAAGTTCATCAGTTCAAATATAAAAAGAAAACAATACTAGGAACTTGGATAGAACGGTATCAATTATTCGTGGCATCATATGCCAAATATAAAGAATCACTCTGTAACACGAAAAGAGGACAATGATAAGAAGGGATGGATGCACTTGTTAAATTGTTTTCCGTCATCTTAACCAATCAATCACCTTGGCAACCAAATGTTTTATATAAAAGATATGTAGCTTGCTTTTGCAAAATGGCGTGTGTGGACACATGTAAAGGCAAGTATGTTGGCATCTTTTTGTATGTGGGAAAGAGAGGAAGACTGACCTGTAGACCAGTGGGAGCAGCAAAACTTCCCGTCATCAACATGCTTCACATCAAGCCCAATAAACCATGATCCTGCACTCACATCATCATGGGCATATATTCGAAGAATAGACCTGCAAAGAGGAAAATTAATGTAAAACTCAGAGCAATCTAAAAGCCAGGGTGAAAGGTGGTGCTAAGAATTACCTATTAATCGAGATAAACTGTGCAAAAGCTCTTGAAATGGCATATATTTCACCTGAAGCATGCCGAAAGTATCTGCACCATACACAATAATTCGAAGATGCAAATAGAAAATATACAATGACTTGGGATATCAGGGACAAGAAGCTGCAAGAACACCAGAATACATAATACATGAAGATTATATGACAACTTTCAAGTAAACACTGAGCATTTGACCTCTGTTGTACTTATACTTAAAAAAATCAGGAACTTAAACATGTAAGCTATTTAAGCCACGACTATTAAATCGTTACTAAACTTCCATGATGTATTGAAGAAAAAAAAAAAGAAAAAGAAGATTCTATGTTACTCATGATTTTGCATCGCCAAATTTCCACCAGTCTGGTTCATACCATTTGTGAGTCCTATAAATGTAAAAGAACATAAATATAAGGGCCCACAAAACTTTAGAAAATGGTAGTTGGGAAGGAGGTGATGACAAAATCCAACACAAATTACAATTAAATGAAAACAATCAGAGTATACTCACGGTTCACAGAAAACTTCTCCAGACTTCATACACCCCATATAAACACGAGGATTATCCAAATGAGTGGAAAGTATTGCTCCTAGGGTATCTGGAAAACAATCAAATGAACAACTATAAATATCAGTAAAGGCTGCAAATAATTATTTAGTTCGATGGCAGCATGTATTCTGAATTAACAAAGGCAACCATAGCTGGCCCATTTTGATTTCAACAATTTTTGTTGATCATCACTGTCATATTTTCTGCAACAATTCTTCATATTTATGACTAGAACTTAAAATGTCAGTGAAATAGATACAACTCGGACATCGATTATGGGGATTTAAGGCCTTTAGCAATTGATACTAGTATAGATTACAAGGGAAAATTCTAGAGAAAGAAGGAGAAGGCAAACTTCCATATCGAGAAGAGATGCCAATATATTCACAAGGTGGTACCTAATTCATTACCTACACGAACTAATAAGGATTACACACCAACATTAACATAAACATCATCGTTGACTTTAACATAGAACTCTGCATCCCAGCTCTCCACAGCATGAACAAAGAAAAATTTTATCTTCTTTGAGCGTTCCTTGGGTGCCTCCATGTGATTCTGTTGAGACACAAAGAGAAAAATGAATATTTGCCACTCCAAGATCTAATCCATTGGAAAATGTTGATTCACCAGCAATAATATACATAACATGTGTCTCAAGTCACAGTGGTTTTGCAGGAGTACTAATGAATGCTCATTGTCACTATATAATATGCATGCATGCATATATACAAACAGCAATGCGGCGCACCAAAAGTTAGAATGAAGGGTATCTGTAAGTTACTATAATTTTCAACTCTATTTACCACTAACTTCTAAGGGCTACAATTCCAGTCAGAAGAATATAATGGTATATAAGCTTTAAGTTACTGCATTCAAAGTAAAAACCTCACTAAATATGCATAAAATTGCTTCAACTAGCAGGTCAACTTACCAGAAGGATGAAGTCATTAGTCTGGCTGTGTTCGTTGTCAATCTCCCTGTCAAAACTATCTCCACAGTTCACACTGCAAGTAACATAAAATTTCAATGAACAGATATGGAAAAAAAAATAAAAGTTGATAAGCAAGGATTGTCAATTAGAGACCTTCTTCCTAGTACGAATCACACAATGATTCCCTTCTCTTCTTCTAGTTTTTTCAAAGCCGCACCTTCCCATATTGTATTTTCAGTTTAACTACTACCTGGGGAACTAACTGGGGAAATGGATAATTAGGTAGCAAGATGTTTACAAAATCTGTGAATAATTTAATGGAGGGAGAAAGAAATTGGAAATCAACTATGGTAGAGAAGGAATATATTCTTTCAAGATCCATTTGAGTCAGGATAGATTAAAATCACACATTCTCACCTGTCCTAATTTCAACCTTTTTAATGCTATTGATACCAAGCCATCTAAACTTACAACAGAATAGTATTCATTGTTTCATTTAGCTTTTCAGTTTAACTAAAGAAACTCTCAGCTTTTAACTTACCATGGATATACATAACTATGCCGATTGCAGCCTTCTAATTTACAGCTAAACAAAAAGAGATCACGACTCCATTGTACGCATAAATTAGCAGTTAATAAGTTTGCATGTGACTGAATATTAGTTGTCGGTAGACAACATTCTTCTATGTGCCTGTTTGAAACTTTGGCATCATAAAGCATCCATCTGCATTCTATTTCATGTGTTTTAACGCCACTTCACCCCAATAGAGAGAGAGAGAGAGAGAGAGAGAGAGAGAGAGAGAGAACTACTGTACTCGCTACCATGTGCAAGAAGATTGAATAAAAAAAAATACTTGGAGCCTACCATACTGGCATGTTTCATTATTTTCAATCATCCTAATAACACCCATAAAACCTGTCAAGAGAAAGGAAGCATTACCAGATTGCATCCACGCTTTCCGAATTGCATCTTTATTTTTCTTTCATCCAAATGTTGTGATGACACCTATAACAGCTAAAAGCCTTTTCTTAGAATGAGTACCATCATACTCCAAATGCTCCTTTGAAACAAAACCTTCCTGCCTAGCAGTCGCAAGATCCATCTCAAGGGCTGATAACTTTTTCTGTTGTTCCCTGGAATATCATGCTTTATCAAATTAGACTCGGCATGCAGAGTAATAAGAAGCTCATAATGTGCAGAAATGCAAAAGCAAAAAGGTTTCCTGCAGGCTATAATTTTTAGCGCATCATCAACAGATATAGCATAATGGCCCTGAAAAAGTTTAATAATTAAATGTCATTACAATCCAACTGATTTGTCCAAAACAGAGATCATCTTCCAACTCTTAAACATGAACATCATCAAAACAACTTCACAAAAACAATTCCCAACTATCAATTTTATGCTAAAGCATCAAGCTTGATAGCGAATGCGACTGCAATAAAAATTAGACCATCATGGGCAAAGTTTTTTGAAGAAATGTAGCAAAAAACAATGATAGGTGCTGCCAAAAGCCAAATGCACTCATGTTCAAACCCAACCCAATGGCAAAAAAGGGAAAAAAAGCCGCAGATTAATTTCAATATAAAAATAGTTGGGATCAAGAAGACGAGGGAAAAAATAAAAGAAAATCACCTGACCAGTTCTCCTGTCTAAGTTCTTGAATTAAATATAGTCTGCTCTCTGCGTCTTACCACATTCTATATTTAAATGACACCCAAAAAAAGCGTCAAATAAAAATTTTTTGAATAAGCCCAGAAAGAAAAAATGGAAAAAGAAAGAGACTTAAATAGCCGGCAACGTAAATTGTAGCCATGGGAGCGAACATGGCGAGAACCAAAGCTGAAATTCGAGAATGAAAAGCATGGCCACCAGAGTTAGAAAGCCGGTTACTCGTTCCCTAGGAACGCATTTTCCCTTACTCGTTTTCTACAACCCTCGATAAACAAACAGGATTAATGGAAAACCCTTTTCTTCAGATCAAACAAAGTTTGACTTAAAAAAAAAAAAAATCTTGTGTTTGAATCTGAGTCTGAAGTTTGCTATTTTTTTTTTTTTAGGAATAAGAGCAAAGGTCGATTTGGTTTTTTTTGGGTTTTTCTGACCTTTAAAGTAGGGAGATTACGGCGTCGTTTGGATTTTCAAAGCCACAACAATATACTACTTGGTCACTTCCACGTGGCATAATCACCGAATCTGATCTTTCTTTATTTATATTCTTCGTCAAAATCCGATAATTGATAGTTTGATTTCCCAATATCCGACGATCAGAAAATGTCCCCGTCATTATGAGGATAATAACAAAATAGTCTCTTTTTTTGGCCAAAGTGGAAAGAACTAATTACAAAACAGTCAAAATAATAAATAAATAGGACTTTTTTTTTCCTAAAAAAAAAAAAAGAAAAATAAAAAACAAACGGCTCTTGATCGTACACATCTCGGAAGCACGTATAAGAACTGCTTCGCTTTATAGATCGCTTCATTTTATTTCTTTCGATCGAAAATCAGGTCAAAGAAAAAAATAAAAAATCTCTTCTTTCTACGGTTTTCTCTGATCAGATCATCAAAAATCAAATCAAGATCCCCGCGAAAATGAACGACGCAGATGTATCCAAGCAGATCCAGCAGATGGTGAGATTCATCCGCCAAGAAGCAGAGGAAAAGGCTAACGAGATCTCAGTTTCCGCTGAAGAAGTACTTTAATTTTCAATCATTTATGCAGTTGTCTTTTTTTTTTCCTTTTTGGCTTAAAATTTTGTAAATTTTGAATATTCCGGTTAATTGATGGGTAAACGATGGGTATTTTAGGAATTCAACATCGAGAAGCTCCAATTGGTGGAGGCGGAGAAGAAGAAGATCAGGCAAGAGTACGAGAAGAAGGGGAAGCAAGTTGAAATTCGAAAGAAAATGTAAATTAATATGTTTTTTTAAATTTTATTTATTCTCCATTTGTTTTTGCTGTAAATTTCAGTATATAGTTCAACTGATTTATCAGGCTGGATTTCTTTAGTTTGTCGTATATTAAGTTGAAGTCAAAGTGAGGTTTACATTTCTACTTAAATGTAAGCAAAATTTGGAACTTGATTTTAATTTATTGAAAATTAGTCATATTTGAGGATGGCACTGGTTTATTCAGTAATCTGAAGCCATAATGTGATTTGGGTGAATTTTAGAACATTGAAGAAGTTTGATTATCATGATGATAATTGATGCAAAAGCAAAGTGGGCGGAATTTCTTTTGATGCAGAATTGTCGTGTATCCGTTCTGTTGTGAATAAGATTGAGCTGTATATTTTTTCTTGCAGTGAGTATTCGATGCAGCTTAATGCGTCTAGAATCAAGGTCCTTCAGGCTCAAGATGATGTGGTTAATGCCATGAAGGAATCGGCATCCAAGGACCTTCTGAATGTGAGCCGTGATCATCACGTGTATAAAAAGCTTTTGAAAGATCTAATTGTTCAGGTCAGTGTATGGCAAGATCATTAAGCCATTCTTGAAAATCTCGGAAAGTTGCAACATTAGATAAAATCTTAGGAGTTTTTGGTTTGAATTATTTTTATTTACGGGTGAATCTTAAAAGTGACGTTTAATTGCAGGGTTTGGTCAGACTGAAAGAGCCTGCTGTCTTACTGCGTTGTCGCAAAGATGATGTGCACTTGGTAGAGTCTGTCTTGGATTCAGCAAAGGAGGAATATGCATCTAAAGTGAATGTTCATCCACCAGAGATATTCATTGACAGTGTCCATCTTCCCCCTGCTCCTTCTCATCATAATGCCCACGGTCCTTTCTGGTATACATTATTAATTCTACAAAAATGCAAGATTACATGTTCTCAACTATGCAATGTTTTGGCAGGAATTATTAATTCTTTGGAACTACCTTCCTCCTTATAGTTTATAAGTGGGAAGGGATGGTCTTTGCTTTTTTGGTGTTATGAAGTGATTGGTTTAAGTTTGTATTAAGTGTTGACTAGTATGATTATACTACTTGTTATATGAAATATTAGTAATATATAAGCAATTTTTGTAAGGAGTTTTTAATGGGATTCTGATGTTTTATGATCTTAGCCATCTCTCCTTGATGCACCTGCCTTCTCTTCCCCCTACCACAAAGAATAAAAAGAACAGTGATGGAATGTTAATACTGATTTTTCATTTTTCTCATTTTGCAGCTCTGGAGGTGTAGTGTTAGCATCTCGAGATGGAAAAATTGTGTGTGAGAACACCTTGGATGCACGGTTGGATGTTGCATTCCGTAAAAAACTTCCAGAGGTGTGTTTGGTAGCTTTTGAGATACATTTAGTCATTTAGATGAATTTCTTCACTTAGTTATACTAATTCCCGATCCCAACCCCCCCCCACACACACACGCACCCAAAAAATACAAGCAATTGGTTTCTACCCAAGAAAGATAGTACCTATAGTTTCTTGGTTATCCTTTGCTTTCATGGCCTGGATGGAGAGATTGTTTCTCTAATTAATTCTTCATGAGGAGTTAGGATATGCAAATTGCAAGTGCAGAGTCCATAGAATGCATGCCTTTGTGTGTATGTGTGTGTGTGTATCTTTGTTTCTTGTTTGTGTGTGTGTTGGCATGGAGGGGGAGCAATTTAATGGATGGTGTTCTCAACTGCTTTATGCAGATAGGAATTTTCAAGGTTTTGTATTTTGATCATAGACATCTATCTTTTCTCATTTGCTTGATTTTTGACCCTTGAATTAAAATATTTTCTGCCCCCTTCCTTTTCTCAACTTAGTTTATTTCCTTTCATTGCAGATCCGCAAGTGGCTCTTTGGTCGGGTTGCCGCTTGAAGGGTAGGATTGTATTGTTTTCTCAGCAGCTTTGGTCATCGACCATAGAGCATACTGTTGAAGCTGTTTGTTCATGAATTCTCTTTTTTTTTTCTACCCGGATTGTTTGTTTACCAAAAGTTAGGGAAACTGTTCTTTTACTGGTGCGAATATCATTTTGAGGGATGGTGAAGTACACTTTTCTAAATAACGAATAAAATATGAAGTGTTTTAAGCATGATGTGGGATGCTGTATGTCTCCGGAAGTGCAATTCCTGCTTAAACTAGTGTTTGCTCAAAATCTGGAGTTAAACTTTTGCGAATATCTTCCAGGAACTATAGCTTTTTGTGACCTCATGAGTCCCTAGAGATCTCAGTTTTTTCCAAATTCGATGGGTAACTTAATTTTTTACCTTTAACGAATATGAGATGGGTATTAAATTTTAGAGATGAAAATGATTATGGATATGATTTTAAAATTTTTATCCAAGTATTGATACAAAAATAAGTAATATAATATTCATTGCATACTTAAATCTTATATATTTATATATGTTTAATAAATTAATTTTTTATTTAACAATATAAATTTTATTTTAAATTAGTTATAATTAATATATTTATATTTAAAATATATATTTATAAAAAAAATTACATAAATGTGTACAATAAAAATAAAAAAGTTTAAAAAATATTTTTTATTTTTTTCTTAAAAAGTTAAAATATAATGATTATTCATATTCATTAAATATTTATAAAAATAAAAACAGTTGAATTAAAAAAATTTTGTTGAATATGATTACAGTTATTAATATAATATAAGAAATCGAGGTTATGTTTGGCACATAGAATGAGTTGAATGATATAATACTAATTATCTTATTATATATTTATTATGTACTTAAATAAAAAGATTGAATTATTAAAAAAATTAGATATCATATGTCAATAAGATAACTTTATTATTTGAAAAATTATAAGATTTTTTTTAATTCATAAGATTAAATTTACATATATTATTATAACTTTAAAAATTATATCAATAATTTAAACTATATAAACTTTAAAAAAAATAATTTTAATTAATAAATAAATTATTCTGTCTTAATCTTTATATTTATCAAACATAAAATATAATAATATTATTTAATTTAATCGTATTTATAATATTATTTTATCATATCTTATCATAATTTTATGTATTAAATATAACTCAAAAATAAAAATATAATATTAAAAAATCGAAGACAGGAATAAAAAATATTCTATTCGACCCGTAAATGTATCTAAGTCCCCGCTGATGAGTTCCTGATCTCAAGGCGGACTGGGGGAATATCAGTAACACTACTTATTTGATCAATAAAACACTGGACAATCCCATCTTTGGGCCTAAAAAGATAAAAAGAACGGTGGTGAAAAAGAAGGTGGTCCAGTCAGGGTCAGCCCACTGAGCCATGTTGGGCAACGTGGATCTGGCCTGTTATCCTTCCACTGCCAAGAGCGGGAAGTTTTCGCTGCTCTGTGAAACCAGCCTCACGCAGTACCCTCCGCTCTAAGAGCCACGGGACCCAGAGTTTTCACTCAAGCTTCGTGGCTCAACTCTTTGCTTGGAATGGGCACGCCAGAATTAAACCGCGTTAGACCAGACTTAGGAACAGAACCCATGTTCCACCAACTTAATGCCCCAATTTTGGTCACAAGCTTGCATTACAAAGCTCGGCGACCAAGTCTCGGGGTAACTGGGTACATAAACAACAATAATTTGTTCTTGATGGGCGATGTGGGATTCTCTCTCTTCCGAAGGTTCTTCTACTCGTTGAGGTGATGAATTTGGGGACTTCTTGGAAACTTAAAATGAAGATTTGGGTACGTCAAATGATATGTTTTACATCATTTGTAAGACGAATATCCTGTTTCATAAATTTATGGAGGATTGATGAAAGAGAAATCTAAAAAAATTGCAATCAAACCTTAAAGTAGGCTACTTTGTTTTCTCCTCAATGTTATTATATTGTATGAATATAGAACATGCCAAATATCCTACAAAATAATTTTGTGAGTATAAAAATAAAAGAAGCATCATAAATTTCACCACATCGAACAAATTTGTATCAAACCATTTTTATTTGCGGATTGAAACCATGTTCTATGAACTATATAGTTTTTTATATGCATTAATAACTTGCACATAAAAGCTTTAATGTTATAAAGAGACCAAGAAATGGTGTGTGATGATGAACAGTTTTAATTGATTTTTAAAAAAATTGATTGTATTTCAGTTTTTGATTCTCCCATTGATAAGAGGGTGAAAATTGCAAAGAAATCAGTAAAAACGTTATGATGGTTCGGTTGGATCGAACCCACAAAGCCATGTTGGATCCCCCATTGGGCGGCCTGCTATTGTCCTTTCAACGCCGAGGTTGCCCTTCGCATAGGTCCCTTAGTTCAACTCCTTGTCAGGTACTCAGGTTCAGGGTTTTAATTAAACAATTTAACTCCTTGACTCGGTGGGCAGACCAGGCAATTGGCCACTTTGGGGACAGGACTCGGTGGGTAGGAGCCCTCCATCAGCTTTTTGCCACTACTCAGGTTACAAGCCCGCGTTGCCAGGGTGGGCGATCAGGGTGTCAGGCTGTAGTGTATGTGTAAATAACAAGAGTCTCCGAGTTCTAGTCTTCTCTTTAAAAATTTATAGATTTTATATGAATCAACAAAACCAGGCACATTCTAATTAAAGGCCTTGTCAGAGTTTCTTATTCGGGTTAAATCAAAACGTTTCTTTTACTATATAAATTGTAAAAATAATGAACGAAAAAAATCCAAGAAAATGGGATGAATCCCCGTTTTCAGCTTCATGATTTTCTTTTCACTTCACCTCCAATCAAACACAAAATTACACCATGTATGTTAGCTAAGTAAGCGACGACATCCCACATGATTGACCCACAAATTCTGACATTGTTTCTCTGCAAAATTCTGGACAATGGACACATCTCCCATTAACTCGGCGTATTTCTTTTCTTTAGTGGGCTCCCAACCAAACCACAAAAGTATACATGATGCATACAATGCATATGTGTCCAACGAAAGCGAGAAAACATATATTAAAAGAATTGAAAGAAATCAAATGATTAGAGCTAAAAAATGGAAAAAGATTAGATGGTGACAACTTTAAGGGAAGCATCCTAATCAAAGAGTCAAAGGCCCACACATTGAAGAAAAGATAATGTTTAAATTTGCTATTGCTCCTCCTCCCTCCTAAAGATAATATTCCACTCAAATTCAAGAACAACCACTCCCCTGTAACATTAATTCTTCTAGGTTTTTTGTACGCAATGAAACCGTGGGTATACAGTGAAGCTCCGTGCAGAAACTGTTCAAAAGCAAACAAATCGTGCCACAACTCTACCTGTTAACCACTTCCATCCTCTCAAGAACAATGTTTGGGGGGACAGAAACTCTCGTTCCATTCTCTCAAGAAATTAAAGAAAGATGATTAATGATTTAATTTTCCAAAACAGAGGGAAAAGGAAATTTGGAATTGCAGCCACGTGGTCGTCGTCAGTCCATGTCGCCAATGATCAACATGCTCTTACATGTCAATTTAAGCATGACGACCAAGAAAAAAACCCTTCTGCATTTTCTTTACAATGCAAGTTGCTGTTAATTGTCTGGTTAAATATTCACCTAATAAGACTTTTATTTTTTGTTCTTTTATTATTATTAGTATTTCATTGTTTTGTTTTGAAGCAGAGATAATTTCTGACTGGCAAAGTTGGATTATTGCAGACATGTTTTGATACTCAGTTCGATCTTATCGCAGGCAACTTCTGATAGTGAGATATAAAAATTATGGGTTAGAGTCAGAATTAGTCAGTGCTTATCGCCCTCATAAAACTTGCTTTTTGGCTAGGTATGTGGAGAAACAGAATAAAAACAGCTTCAAAACACAGGACTGGACAAAACTAAAGAGGGAGTAAGTAGAATAACTTTGGCTTAAAGATTCGTGCAGTAGTTAAAAAGAGATCTTGGCTGGATTTAGCTGGCCTACCTGTCGATATGTTCCTAATGAGGCCAAATGCCAGAGCTTCTCTCAAAATTGCATTCCCATGCCAGGTTTTCCTTTTGGGTTTTCACCCAATAAAGTTGTTTTTTAATCATCTATGTCTAAACTATTATCTTCTTTTTGTTTTCACACACTCTAGATCTCTCAAGCAGCTGAGGTAAGTATTAGCTAAACCCTCATAACAAATCTAACGAACTCCTACTATGATTTATCAATTGGATTCAAAATTGAACATCTCGAAAAAGAAAAAAAATATGAATCCTGTTACTAATTATGTAACTTAAAAGAATATTGAATGAAATGAAAAATAGATAAAGAGAATTGAAAAGTTCAAAAGATCATGAAAACGCATTTGCGAAAGGCAATAGAAAAACATCAATTACTGATATTTTGCAATAAAAGAAAAGATGCCATATATAATGAACCACAGACGAGGAGGCCAGTTATAACATATTAAATAGCAGTAAGCATAAATATAGATAATGAAGATTCTTGTGATTCCCGTTGGGAACTCCATTGCATGGACACAAAGACAAGGAAAGAGACAAAGGTGGTGGTGACTGGTGAGATCGAGCTCTGATCTGTCGGGTGGGTGGGGTTTCCCCCCACATATGGGTTAGGTGTTGGGTGGGCCAACGGTTGTCTTGGCTGTATAAGTGTAGAGGGCATTTGTCAGAGTAAAAAGATTGGCAATAAGGCCGCCAGGAGCTGCATGGTGTTAGATGGATCGGCAAATATTGGCCATATTCTCATGCCCCTTCCCTCTCCTCTCTCGATGCAAACCCTCATCACTTGGCTAGTTGGTCATGCCTCGTTAATCAGACACCCCGTCTCCGCTGGCTCTTCTTTGCCCCCCCCCCCCCCTCTCTCTCTCTCTCTCTCTCTCTCTTCAACCAAGTTATAAGCAAACCAGGATCCTTTTCATAGATAATCATGGTCACCATTTTCATGGTGATCGTAACACAAAATTGATTGAAGGAACATTATTTTAGGATTGGGAGAAAGAGACTGAGGTGGAATGGACCAAAAAACTTTGTCTCAAATCATTCAATAATTAGGCCATTTGATGGGTTAGTGGCGCTCCTATTTAAGATGATACAATGACACCATAATGTGTCAAAGACACCAAATGTCTAATCCACTAGCCATGTCTATACCTTATACACCTCCCTTATTTGCCATTGATTTGTTGGGTTCTTTATTGCCAAAGGGACGAGTAGTGGAGCCAATAACCCCTATTCTTGATTAGGGCATTTCAGCACCATGGCTGTTTTTTTTTTTTTTTTGCCTATTTCTTGATAATTGAGAATCCCTACTTTTCTTTGCTATAACGATTGATGATGTATTTACCCGTCCACGTTTAGTTCATGTGAAGGAAGTAGAAGGGGGACAAAGGTTGAACTTGGAATCTTGATTAACCGGCCAATAGGTTATACATAATCTATCATTAATTTGTACTCTTAAGTTCTAGCTAGGACCTTAAATACAAATAAGGTGAAACTATATATATATATATATATATATATATATATATAATTGGATGAATTCGAAATTTAGTTCAATTGATTTATATAATTATTTTTAAAAATTAATATTTAATAAATATAAAATTTTAATTTTAATATTTGTAATTTCTTATTTTCATATCGAAGTACTTTCTTTCATTAAAAAACATTGATAGTATGTAAAAACAAAATGGAGGAAAAAATAGAAAATGCTTTTGACTTCTTTTCCCATTTCTACAAACAAAAAAAATCCAAACTCGAGTCACACAACAACTAGGTGCTAGCATTGAAGAAAATTCGAAACCTCTCGAATCAATATTTGAAAAGAATTTCATGATATTGAGGGTTAGGTAATCGAACGTGGTGTTGAAAATATCCCATTTTCAAAGACTAGTCATAATAATTCTCTTTATCACAGTTTGATTGGTACACGCCTTTCATTCATGCTAAATTTTCTTGGAGCCTATTTTCTTTACATTTCCAAAGAAATTGCAAATTGTCATTGATTCTCTGGAAGCCCTTTTCTTTTGAATTCTTTTCTTTTGTTGGGTTCGTCCCGGTGGGTCCAAGAAAATGCTCTTCCGACGCTTATTAAAATCAATGAATTGGGCGTGCGAGTTGTAAATTTTACCCTTTACAAAAGAACAGTCATCACTAAAGTGAATTGTTGTATAATATTCCTAGGACTAAGAAGGCACTCACAATCAATTTTTTCTTTGAGTTGCCTCTCTTTTTTACATGTCAAAGTAGCTACTCGAATTCAAAAAGAGAAAATTTTACCAGAATGAAATCATTGTGAGTATCATCTAATTTGTTTCATCATCAATTTTTCCATAGCATCGAAGCCATTGGTTTGAAATTATCATAAAGGAATGAAGGAAGGATTGGTTGCAGATCTTTTAAAATTTTTAAAATTACAGATTGTCTGTCAATAAAAAATTGTGAAAGTTTGAAGTAATATGATTTTTATGAAATTATACCAAGTTGTTATAGTAATTTGCTATAAAAATTTTTATTACAATAACTTTTTTTTTAATGGGTTAATAGTTCGAAATCAACTTTATAAGTTTTTTTTTTTTTTATTAATGCAGAGGATCACAAAGATGACGATGATGATGAAATAAATTTACCGCTACATACACTTTGTTACAGTGCGAATGCCTTGCGTAGTGTTTTTCTTGCCTTCGTATTCGCTTCAACGTTGGTCCTTTTTAATCTTTGAATTTTCTCAAACAAACTTAATTACGTGCTGTAATGTCTAACCGGCATTGTTTTCAGTCTACTCTTTCTCAATTTTCAATTGGAAAATTAGTCATTCCCTTTTATTCTAATCGAAAAGCTCTCCCATACTTTAGCTATTAAATCATCTTGAAGACAAAAGGATGTATATTTTTCTCATTTTATTTTTTAAAATATTTGAGGATTAAAATTTTGAATTCAAATTTTGGAATAAAAAATTAACTATTAAATCAAATATTTAATTATTTTTTAAAGTATTAAATGAAATAATATAGTGACTGAGAGTTTTATGTATCTATTTGTCAACATCGTAATTAAAAAATTAAAATCAAAATATAATTATTTTATTTACAAGAGAAAATCTTGACGAGGTTATTTATTTTCACATTAATAGTCAATAATTGAACTATAATTTATAAAAAAATATTATTCTCTCATTGACTTTATTTTTCTAAACGTGTGGATAAATCTTTAATTTCCAAAGCAAATCATATCTTTTAATGAAACAATTCTAGAATCAACAACTCTATAATCAACAATTTAATTTTGATTAAGTAGTAATTCTAGCTCAAGACAATTGAGCTTAATATAATATTTGTTTGTGCTTAATTTTGATTTCAGGATATAGTTGAATAGACCAAAAAAAATCAATTAAAAGCAAAGACAAAATATTTTCTCCGTTAACACTTTCACCTACAAATCAGAATAGGTGAGATCAGAATAAGAGTAATAAAAAAATAATAATAATATGAATTTATCATAATGATATCTAGATTTTCATATTTATAGATAAATAATAAGAAATCATTAGGAGATATTAAAAATAGTATCGAGTTGATATAATACTAGACATGTTAGATCAGATAAATGCAAATGATAAAATTATTTTTATTTGTTTACTAAAAATTTTTAACATAAAAAATATAATTACTAAATATTTCAAACAGTATTAATTGTTAAAAATTAATTTCAATAAAAATTTGATTCAATTAATACAATCATTTTTATCGATGTAAATAATTTTATATTTGAATTCAACTGAGAATTTTTTATTGAGATCACTTTAAATACAAAACTTAACAATCAGTGAAAATTTTATTTGCCCTTGAATTTTTTTGTGCCAAAAAATATTGTTAAAATAAACATGTTAAGTGAAGCTTGTTAGATGGCATATCCAATGTAGTAATTTCACTTCCAACTCTCTCTATAAAATCAGTCCTCGTCTCCTCCGAGTTCAGTCTCTCTCACACAAACACAAAAACAGAAAAACAAACCAAACTCAACAAACAAAACACAGAAAAAAAAAAAAAAAAAAAAAAGCCTTCCCACCTCTCAGTTTCTTCTAAAGAAAAAATGGGCTTCCCTGTAGGCTACCCAGAGCTTCTCCTTCCAAAGCCACTTCTCCACACACTTTCTTTTCTCAGTTACCTTCGCAAATTCATTTCCACTCTCTTCCTTTATTTGGGTTTCCCAGATTTCCTCGAACCCGACATTCGCTGGCGAGGCCGGGCCGGAACTGACGCTTCCTTCTCCACCTCCTCTTCTCCCACGTGCCGCCCCATCCCGGTCTCAGCTCTCCTCATCCGTGAACTTCTACCCGTTGTCAAGTTTTCCGACCTCGTCGACCCGCCAGACAGCTGCGCCGTTTGTTTGTACGACTTTAAAGGGCAGGATGAGATCAGGCCACTGAGGAATTGTCGACATATATTCCACCGTAGCTGTTTGGACCGTTGGATGGTATATGATCAGAAAACATGTCCGCTTTGTAGAACATGTTTCGTTCCCGATGACATGCAAGAGACATTTAACGAGAGGCTTTGGGCTGCTTCCGGGTTCCCCGAAATTCTTTGGTGATTATTCTCAAATTACTGCTTTGTATTGTAGCTATAGAAAAAGCAACAAAAAGAAAAGATGGGTTTTTTTATTATATAATTATTATTATTTTCCATCTTTTAAGGAATTGTGTGTATATATTATATACACGAAAGATCCAGAAATTACCACAATGAAAAAAGAAAAATGAAAATTGAGCTATTAAATTATTAAAAGTTAGATTAAATTATTAAATTATTAAATTATTAAATTATTAAGAGTATTAATTATTAAAAGTTAATTTCAATAAGAATTTGATTCAATTAATACAATCATTTTTATCAATGTAAATAATTTTATATTTAAATTCAATTGATAATTTTTTATTGAGATCATCTTAAATACAAAACTTAACAATCAGGGAAAATTTTATTTGCCCTTGAATTTTTTTGTGCCAAAAAATATTGTTAAAATAAACATGTTAAGTGAAGCTTGTTAGATGGCATGTCCAATGTAGTAATTTCACTTCCAACTCTCTCTATAAAATCACTCCTCGTCTCCTCCGAGTTCAGTCTCTCTCACACAAACACAAAAACAGAAAAACAAACCAAACTCAACAAACAAAACACAGAAAAAAAAAAAAAAGCCTTCCCACCTCTCAGTTTCTTCTAAAGAAAAAATGGGCTTCCCTGTAGGCTACCCAGAGCTTCTCCTTCCAAAGCCACTTCTCCACACACTTTCTTTTCTCAGTTACCTTCGCAAATTCATTTCCACTCTCTTCCTCTATTTGGGTTTCCCAGATTTCCTCGAACCCGACATTCGCTGGCGAGGCCGGGCCGGAACTGACGCTTCCTTCTCCGCCTCCTCTTCTCCCACGTGCCGCCCCATCCCGGTCTCAGCTCTCCTCATCCGTGAACTTCTACCCGTTGTCAAGTTTTCCGACCTCGTCGACCCGCCAGACAGCTGCGCCGTTTGTTTGTACGACTTTGAAGGGCAGGATGAGATCAGGCCACTAAGGAATTGTCGACATATATTCCACCGTAGCTGTTTGGACCGTTGGATGGTATTTGATCAGAAAACATGTCCGCTTTGTAGAACATGTTTCGTTCCCGATAACATGCAAGAGACATTTAACGAGCCCGAAATTCTTTGGTGATTATTCTCAAATTACTGCTTTGTATTGTAGCTATAGAAAAAGCAACAAAAAGAAAAGATGGGTTTTTTTATTATATAATTATTATTATTTTCCATCTTTTAAGGAATTGTGTGTATATATTATATACACGAAAGATCCAGAAATTACCACAATGAAAAAAGAAAAATGAAAATTGAGCTATTAAATGCAGAGTTTTTATTTTTGCTTAGCTCCAATTCTTTTTTAAGAATTTTGGGTGAATAAATATTTATATTTGTTACTCTTTTTTTTATTAATTTTTTGGATTGATAATTTTTTTTTGTTAGGTTTTGTGAAAGTATTTTATTTTATTTATATCTCTTCTTCTTCTGTGTAGATTGTGTTTTTTCTTTCAATATACAATATATTTCGGAAACAATTAATAATTTTTTTTAATCGGAGAGCAAATACAAGGAAGAAGAGAGGAGAAGGAAAGACTTAGATCGAAATTAAATTCTTAATGTCTCTTCGCTTTTAACTATTAAATTAAAGATTTATTTTTCAGCATCAAAATAATAAACCAAATAATCAATAAAGAATATTAATGAGAAATTAGTTGATGTATTAAAAAAAAAAAAGAAAAATCAATCAAAAAGTTGAAGGTGAAGGTGGATGTGGATGTTTAATCTTCTCAAATGAATTGGCTGGTTGGTTGCTATGTACGTACGTGTAAAATCTAGCCTTATATGTTTTTGGTGTATATATAATTGCTGAAGGGTTTTTTTTGGCATAAAAATATTTTTTTTATACTAAGATATTAGATTCCCAGTCAACTTAAATTCAATTTTGATGTTAAATATTGGATATTAGGTCCTCAACTAACTTGAATCTAATTCCTTTTCAAAGTTAAAACTTTCATAAATGTCAAAGTTATTGCAATTCTATTTTTACCATTCTGAACTATATACGTAACCATTTTTAAGATATAACATTTAATATCTGTAATTTTTTTATTTCTATGTTAAGATTATATTTATATATAAAAAATTTTGATCGGTATCAATGAAATCATAATTTAACGATAAAGAGAATAATTTAGAAATTTGAGGCCCTAGACTCAAAGTCTCAAATATGTATTAATTCGGTTTAACTATATATTAAATTTGTCTAATTATTTTTTAAATTATTGATTAATCTGTTTGATTATTCAATAATTTTTTATTCATAAATATAATACTTGATTATGATTAAACTTATAAATTGATCGGCGGGTAGTAGATTCGTTTTCTCTTACCCTAGCTAAATCTTTATCTAGCAAGAAATTGATCATATTCATGTATAAAAGGATACCCATCTTAGGCTTGGTTTTTTATTACGGTTGGGCTGTAAAAAATTGAGTGAGAAACTATTTTTTCAAGTCAAACGCCACATTGAAATTCAAATTACAGCCTGCAAGCTAATTAAGGTACACCAAATTTATCCTTAATTTTATTGGATTCATGAGTACAAAAATGCATAATATCTATTTGATAATTTTATAAAATCAGTACACCTGATTTTCTTTTTTTTTTTTTTTTTTTGCAAAAAATTATAGAAACTTAGAGAGAAAAAAAAAAAGAATTGTATGTGGTGAGATTGACCTCGGATCTTGTGAGAAATCACTTTTTTTAAAGAGATGGTAAGTCATTTGAGTTTAACTCCAAATTCAATGCATTTAAATATTTGATTCATTAATTGTGCATTTTTTTTCAATTTAAATATTTCTTTCTCCAAATAAAAAAAAAAAGTAACAAATTGATGAAAAGAAAAGTGTTTTAGATTCATGTGATTAAGAAAGAATGCCAACCTTGTTGCTTCATAGACCACCAAATTGTACATTCCAAGTCATTGTAATAAACTAATGCAATTAATTTATTATTTATTTATAAAAATGTATGATATAATATGAAAATGATGATATTATATAGTCTTCACTTTTCAAAAAAATTTTTTCAATTAGATCTCATAATTCGTATAATCTAAAATACTAATACTTAAGTTATATATATCATATTTTACGTAAAAATTATGTGTCATAATTTTATTAATATGAACATATGAAATATTTTTTTTTAATTTTGTTAAATTCATATATTATTTTAACTAAAATTTTAAATTATATTTTTTTATATGATTTTTATATAATATCATCATGTCTTGGTTTTAAATTGTTATATTTACTTTCAGCTTTGCTTTTTTTCATCTTCAACCATAATCATTAATTTATTTAATAATAATAATAATAAAAAAAAAAAACAAAGGAAGAAGAGCTAAGTCCGCCATAAACAGCTGGTATTACTCATTTTAGAGTGAAATTTATTATTTATAAAAGAGTTCCACTTCCAGAAGATGTTTAAAATTTTGTATAATTTTAGATGGCATGGGGAGGGAGCCAGAGCTATACTTAATATCCATGTGTGGGTGCCCATTTTCTTGCTTCTTTTTATGTTTCAGTACAAAACTATGTAGACATTTTAACTTTGTCCAGGGAGTGGTGCTGGAAAACAATGGTAGGTCCTGACAGAAGCCCGGACGCCATGCAGTCAAGATTTCAAGGTCAGGTGTAATTCTTAGCTTCGATTAGGTCGGATGTGACAAAAAATGTTCATTCTCGAACACAGATCTAATAATTTAAAATATAAAATAATATTATAAATATGATATAAACAAAAACAGAAATATAATAAGAATTAAAATTTTAATAAAAACTATAGGAGTTTAATAAAAATTTTAAAATATATATTATATATATTTTTATCAATATAAATTATAAAATATATATTTTTATAAAATATGATATAAATATACAAATTATCACTTCACATGAAATCTGGAGATGAGAGTGTAAATGGATAGGCTGAATTTAGGTTGCTAAATGTTTTTGAAAGAGTCCCACAAGATTCTTCATCTATTTTCTTTTATTCAAAATTTTATCAAATAATATAAATTACGATACATAATTTTTATATAAAATATGATATAAATCTACAAATTATTGATACACAGTGATATCTAGCTGAGAGTTTAGACAAGTAAGCTGGATTTAGGTTGCTAAATGGTTTTGAAAGAGTCCCACAGGACTCTCCACCTCCTTTCTTTTCTTCAAAATTTTCATCAGATTTTTTTAAACCCTTTTCAAATTTGATCTTTTTTTCAAAATTATTTGTGATTACAGGCTCGAACATAGATTGCAATCAACTAATAGAGTTAACGTGGGAATAACCTTGATCTAATTCTGCATTTTCAGACTCGCCAAGTACCAGGGAATATCTCATATTCTTTGGAAGGCAATTGTTTCAATCAATAACCCTTGTTGAACAAAGCATTATGCAGACATGAGCCGATTCGATTTGATAGTAGATGTCAAAATGGCAATCTTTAGCAATCTCAAAAGAGTAAATACCAGGAGATCAGAAGCTTTGACGATATTTGTTTACATACACACCAGAGTTAAGGAAAATAAAGTAAAAGAAAATTATTGAGGATAAGCAAGTTGATAGTATCGATTTTCTAAACCTTGAGCTGTTTAAATCAGCAATGGGAGAAATAAATCACACATAAAATATATACCAGTTCCATCCATGTCTTAATAACCCACACCTCGGCTGCTTGAAACCAAAATTAACCACGAGAAAGATCACCTTGAATAACCAGATGGTGGGTAACCAGCAGGAGGATATGCAGCCGGTGGATAACCTTGAGCTGGATAAGGCTGTTCATACGCTGCTGGTGGATAGCCAGCTGCAGGAGGAATTGGTCGATCAATGCGTGACATATGCTGAACAGAGGGTACTGCCATTGGTTGTGGACCAAACTTGCCATCTCGTTTGTCCATTTCAACCTTATGTTGCGTCTGTAACGAAAGAAAATGTTAAGGGATGATTCAAAATAAGGATAACAAAATTTCCCATTTGCATGGATAAAAAGCATTTCGTACCTGCATACATGCACAGACCCTGCAAAAAGTAAAATACAATAGAACTGTCAGCATAGTATCTTTAGGCAAAACTAACTACGAGATAGTGCTGAATGGAACGGAATCCTTTACGTGCAATAAACCATATCAGCCAAACAACTCAGTAACTGTGACGCCTCTCGAATCTCATCACTTCCAACAATCATTGCAACTATGGAAAATATGCAGGCAACTTGTTGCAGGCAGAACATGAAACCCTGTATATCAAGTGGCAGTATGTTTAACCAATGACCAAGAAGTACAGATATAATTACAGATTCATAGATGTTGAAAGAGATGGATTACAATGATGAAATTGTCACACTGGGTAGTTTGAATGTTGAATTCATCTTGCAACAGAAATCGGGTAGAGGCCACTGAGTTTCCAAAGCAGAGGAAAACCTGGAAACCAAAACACATGATTACGAAATTAATAAAAATATAGAGATGAAAGCTCTCTACAACTGCCACACCAACTGACAAAAATATTTTGAAATAGAAACCAACCGCACAAAAAGTTTCATGCCTTTTACCACAATAAGGAGAACTTAGCATGAAATGGGTTCTTCATACAATTTAACACTATGTTTTCCAAAGAAGAAACCCATGTCCCTTCCTCCTTTCCCTCACTGCACACAATGTTTTTGGCCTAAAGATATCAGCTAAAGATTTTTGTCACAACTAGATTTTTCAGCACTTCTTCAGAATTGAACACAGTTATTTTTAAAAACCTAAATTCCCATTACTCCTGATAGGCAAATAATTGTATATACGACAAAATCTGTGCATCTTCAATATTCCTATAGTTCTTGGTAACCAAACCAGGCCTCTCTCACCCCATAGACATTCTGAAGTTGAGAATCAAACCAGTAAGATTATAAATCGAGGCACAAGTTGAAGTAATAGATAAAGCAATACAGACCATATATACGAACTTCCTACCTCAGTGAAGAGGCAAAGCTCAGGACATTTACTTTCTCCACACCGACCACTACATGGCATATAACCAGCACAACAAGTATACCTGAAAAAACAAGAGGCTATGTTTAAACCAAGATATTACATCATTAACTTGTGTTCAAAGAGGAAACAAATGCATCTTTACCTCGACATGTCATTATAAAGCGCTCGTTTCCGAAGCATGTAGGATGCACATGGCCCACTACAACATGAAAAAGAAAAAATCAACCAATGTGCGGGAAGGAGAAAATTCATCATCTTATGCATAAACACAGCACACCATTTCTTAGCAAAGAGTTAAAAGAGGTAAAAGGCCAGGAACAAGCGAGTATTTTCCAAAGTGAAGGGATATTTTATCATCCAATTTATAACAGAAGCATGAAATCAGACAGAGTCAACCCTAGCTCACTCCAGTCAACGACCTCTAATTATTCAAACCCTAAAACATCATTAACAATAACACTAAATGCAGCTTTTTTTTTTTCCAAAAACAACATGTTGGGAGACAAAGTCACGATCAATCTACAACACAAAAAGAAGAAACAAAAAGAACAGATCCAGAATTACTTACCAACAGAAAGCAAAGCAACAATCTGCAAAAAATACGCAAAAAGGAAAGGAAAAAAAGATCAATAAAAAAGAAAAAAAAATGAAGAGATACCTACAAAATAAAAACAGGGGAAGAGAAGGAACAGAAGAATACAAGGAGGGTCGTGCTGAATGGTTCTCATGAGATCAGTGTGCCAGAGATTTCGATAGTTCTGGCGTAGCTTCATCTTGTCCAGGTATTCTTGCGACGCCATGCTCAAACGATCTCCAAAAAACAAACCTTCCACAAAGAGAAACGGAGAAAGAGAGGAGTGATCAAGTTTCGACGGAAGAATGGGCCAATGAGGAACTGTGTTAAGTCAAGTCGTCTAGAAAAGACTTTTACTAAAAACCAACAAAAAAACACAAATAAGATACAAGAATCAGAATATTTTATTGTTTTACTTTCCAATAATAAATACTAAAATCCCTTTATTAAGAAAATACAAAAACTAAAAAAAAAAAAACAGAATAATTGTTTAATTGATTTATTGTCTGGAAAAGGATTGCCTTATTTTTTTCAAAAAACACTTAAGCGCTACACGTTGTGGCGTTTCTTTATTTGCATATAGACAGCCGCAAAAGTACAAACAAAGGCTTCACTCAAAAGTTTTCTTCCTTTTAGTTATTATTTTATAAAAGATAATATTACGTCCATATTTTTATATATGTATTATTTTTTTATTTAATTTTTATGTATAAAATTTGCATAATTATTCTTTTTTATATTTAATTTATTAACTTTCGAATTTTTAATATTAAAATTAAAATTTTAATACTCTATCAATATATCCTGTTAAATTTTTTTTGTATAATTATTATTTTTTTTATAAATATTCTTTAAATTTTTAGAGTTATATTAATATGTTGGTATTTGCTTTTTTATTGGTTGGTTAAGTCCACACATGGCTAGTGGAATTCTTTTTGCAAGTCTTGAAATGTTTAAAATACATAAATTTGTTAAATTCACAGCATTTTTGAATTAATGATGTAATCTATTATGTTAATTCATTTATAATATCAGATTTTTAGTCTTTTATTTTTTTTAGTATATTGGATTGTCAATAATTCAACTTTAATTATTAAAATTAAAAATTTAACATTTTATTAAAAAATCATATCCTGTTAGCATATATATTTATAACTTTGATAATAAATTATTATTTTATATAATGATATTGAATTTTTTTTTAAAATCATCTAATTTAGTTTTTTATATTATCATTATTATTATTCTTCCTGTTGCTTTCTCATTTGCCCTTCCATTCACTTCTTTTGGTTATTACTTATTGGTTAGAACTCTAAAACAAAGTGCTTAATATTTTATTACAATTAATCAAAATTTTTATTTTGATTTAAATAAATCTTTAAATTGATGAAATTTAATCACGTAAAATAATTATAAAAATTATTATAATTATAATAAATTTTATTAATATTTGGATCCAAATGATAATGGGAGGTGCAGCTCCATTTAGTCTACTTAAGGAAGGCAGAGGGGAGGTAGACTGGAGCCATCTCTATGTGTCGTTTGTAGGGCGAGAGCTTTTTCTTGTTCTTCTTCCTTGTGCTTTTCTGGCCGTGAATAGAAAAATCAACCCAATTTTCCCTTTGTTTATTTCCTTTTCGTTTCAATTTCAATCAAGAGTTGGTCAGTTTTGGTTTCAAATGTCTTATAATCTTTGTGTTTCAGATGACTTTTCCTTCAACTGTTATACTCCGGAAATGGTTTCTATTGATATCATTGATTATCACTTATTGTTTGATTTTCCTTTCTCTCCCCTCCACGATTCATCATCTGATTTTAATCTTCAAGCTTTGTTGAACTGCAACCAGAACCAACAAAACCCATTTGATGAATCCACTTGTCCAGGCCAATTGGTTTCTGGTTTGCTTCCTTCTTCTCCTCCAACAGACCAGCTTGAAAATCTCAGCCTTTATCAAACTGCCCAGTTTCCGTCTCTGTCATTTGGTCATGACTTGGAAAACGAGTATGAAAATTTCAGCAGCTTGAATTATTTGGAAGTTAAAACTGAAGAATGTCAAGTGGATTTCGATTCTGCTCATGGTGATGCTAATGAGAATGTAGCAAAGAACTTGCAAAGGAGCTTTAGTAGCAATTGTTTTGAAGGAAAGCCTAACTTTTCATTCCAATCTCCTTTTGATTCTCCCATGGAATCACAGAATTTTCAAAGCCAATCCTTCAGCATGCCTGAGAACAGCTTTTTGGCCGGACAAATGAGGAAGGTATCCAGCACTGGAGATTTAGAGGTTTGTTTCATCTCTTTATTACCTCAACTACCCTGTTTTTTACTCTGCTTTTTGGTCTGTTTTAATCATTTTATATCTAATAAAATCTCGTTTTGTTCCTTGGCTTTTAGAATATGAGAAACTTTCACAGCAACCAAAGATTAATATCAACCCCTTCGGCTATGGAGAACTCGTTCATGGAGGAAGGACCCTTCAAAGTAAGACGTTACAATCCGGAAGAGAGACAAGTGAAGATCGCAAAGTACAGAGCCAAGCGCAGTCGAAGGAACTTCAACAAAACAATTAAGGTTTCTTAAAATTTGTCTTTTGTTTAATCAGACAATTAACATTCGTTTGCTTGTGTTCTAAACTACTAAATATGGTTTGGTCCTTTATGTTGATGCAAAGTACGCATGCCGTAAAACACTAGCGGACAACCGCATTCGTATCCGTGGCAGATTCGCACGCAACAATGAAACTGTTGAGATTCCCAAAGCTGCATGTTCAACCAGAGATGAAGACGAAGATGACCTATGGGTACTCTATTTCATTCCTCATCGTTCAATGTAGTATAGTAAACCTTCGTGTTCGTATCAGATATCGTTAAACAAACTATAACTGATTGAAGAATTGAAGGTGTTATTGATCATAACAATGGTTAAATTATATTTTGATGGAAGTGAAATTTGTGAATAATTTTCATTTTCTGCATCTTTTTAGGCGTTGGATGAGTGGGAGAATGAAACAATTGCAAGAGGAGCTTTTATGAACAGTTTCAGCCAACATCCGTTTCAATCCCGCCATGGCTGCTTCTAAGAGGAGCATTTCCAAGTACAGTTTAGCTTTTAGTATCTTCAGTAAATAGCTGTGGATGCCATTTAGGGCAAAAAATAACTGTAATTCTAAATAGATCAAAATTTTGAAGTCTGTGAAACTTTACTCAATTGATTCATGTAATCATTTTAAGAGATGATTTTTTAGAAATTTGAGATTCAATACCTACTATCCTTTTTTTTATCTCACGATGTGACCTCCTTATAAAAAAAATTTGAAGCAGGATAGTCATTAGCTCACTAGTTTCTTTCATCAAATTGTAAAAACTTCCCTTTTTTTTAAATAATTTCTCATATATCCTTCTACCTAATAAGATGATCAATGATAAATATTGCGACTCTTAATTACTTTGTTCTGGAATCTTTGACCCTACAGGAAGATCCACTTATGGTCATGGCTCTGTCACAACAATTTTTTTAATGCAATTTTGCTTTTATTCAGGAAGTGCACATACTTTACGATTAAACAATGAACTTTATGCCATTATTTTGGTGTCACAAATTGAAAGAAAATTGATTCAAGGTAGTAATAAAACACGCAGAAGCCGATTGCCTGTTGAGTGCTTGGAATCTTTTACATATTATCAAAGCATTTTGATGAATTCACCATTGGGGTCATTCTTTTGAAATATATTCATAGATTCTCCATTTACAAGAAATGGATTTTAGTTGAAAATCTGGTAACTTGCTCAAGTTCATTGGCTTGGAAAATAGTGTTAGAAACCCAAAAGTTGAACATGAAAAAGGAAATGGCAATCTTAAAAAGAAAAAGAAACATCAGAATTTACAAGATTGCAGGAAACCAGATCAGAAAACTTCTAGCTTTGCAGGTTCTTTACAGTTTAAATTTTCCTTAGAACACAGCTTAAATGGTAGGATTATATCAGAAAAAAAAAAAAACTAAAGATGAATTACTTGAAATCTCAAATTCCCTAGGAGTTCTGTTGTTCAACGGTGCATTTGATTTGTTATTTACACATACTTTTGCGCAACTTGCAAGCCTTTCTTGCTTTATTATGAAAAGAATTACCAGTGATTGGTTACGGCAAAGGGAAATCTCCCTTGGAATATGTTATCACCTCTGATCATTAGGTTTTTAGAAGGCTTATGCTCGATTGTTATTGAAACCGATGATGTACACTCAGTCTCAAATGTTTAGTTAAAGAAAAATGGCATCTTCCTTGCTGTGCATTTTTATGCCCTTCAAAAGTTGTTCATCTAAATTAATGAGAAAGATAAAATCTAATGGGAGAGGATTATTTTTTACCAACACAAAATGCCTATGAATCCATAATCGGAGAGGGTGAGTTACAATTGTTCTTTCCTTTGTTGTGAAGTAATTGATGGAGTTGAGAGAAAATAGCCAAATGGCTTGGAGCCAACCGCAAAACATAGGCAAATCAAATTCTAGTTGGCTTTGTCTATTGAGATGGGTTTCCAAGGCTAGAGGATTAGTTTATGAATTATATTTTTTAACCCTTTAGTGTTGTCAAATTCAGGGCCACAAATGATGGCTTAGCACAAGCACCACCACCAATGGACAGAGTGGATGGCATGAACCAGCCTAAGGAAAAAGAATTTTAAACCCTGAATGAAAATATTCTTCACTGACTGATGGAAGGTAGCCGTAATTTTTTGAACTTAAGGCCGTAAAATAATGTTGGAATCCAAATGCTCTATCCAAAGCTTCAAAAACCTTTAAGCCAATGTTTATTCTGGCCATTTATGCCTCCATTTTGTATAAAAAATAATAATAAAGGCAATCCAAAGAGATTAGACCTGTTGTCAGCCTGCACTTTCTTGTTGCAGAAGCTAGAAATTAAACTATGATATTCTTCTTTAAAAGTCACCAAATGCTGCTTCTTTTCTTAAACCTGCAATAAAGATGAAGCCAACAGTACCAAAATCAGAAATAGAAAATGCGATGCAGAGAAGAATATAAGCATCTTGCGTTTACCATTATCATGATTTATGGAACAAATGGGACACGAATTTGTTTAAAAATTGACAGCCAAAAGAATGTTCAAAGGAAAAATCTGAACAAACATTTGCTTTGGTCCCAAAATTCTGTCTCCTTGCATGAACAGGCAATCAGGATTTCTGATCAAGCATTTCCTTGTAGGATTTAAAGCGTGAGTGAGTGATCAGAAAGGCGACTCACGTTAATGGGATGAAATTAAAAAAAAAAAGAAAATAAATCATTACATATATTCAGAGAGGCACTAAAACAACAAGATTCCAAGCTCACTTTTGACCAACTCATTATTGAAAAAACGATTCTTAAAAGCTACTTCAATATCACATCATTGCAGGCTACAGTTAGCAATATGATTCGACCGTAGCCTTAATCGAAAATTAACCCCAAAAGGACCTTCTCTCTTTTGGGATGCTGAGAATATAATCAAGTGATTTTAGTCGTCCTTTTGTCAGTCCAACAAAAGGGCTTGTTGGCTACATCGAAAATTCCAAGTCCTTTAAAATATTTTCGCCCCCACAATTACTAAATAGAATAGCATATCCTAACTATGCACACGAATGTGATGATTGTCAACTGGACCAGCAACTTTTTGTTACTAGTAATATATAAAATTTGGCCAATGTAGGGCACCAGAAAAGAACCCATGTCATTGATGGTGAAAGTAACCTTCGGTTAACAACATCAAATGAAAAATAAGAAACTTTAACAAAGTTAGTTTCTTTGGGGTTGAAAATATATATCAGAGCTATAGCTTTGCTGGTGAATTCTGCATGAGTGTTGCACAATTAAGCGGAGAAATAGGTATATGTTCTTAGGAAATTTGATATATTTTTTACCAAGGAAAGTGCTTAAATAAAGACCTTAAATTAAACCAATTCCAAGTGCCATTGTGCTCTAATTACAATGGACTGAACTGAACCATGGCATCCCAGATGAATAGCAGCTAGCCTTAGCCCTGGAAGGGTTTCATTCTGACAACAATACTACTTAGTGATGAACTGTTGGTTTTTTTTTTTTTTTTGAGACTTCCAAATGATTTGCTCCCTTCAGTCATACTTTACTGCATATTAGTATTTAATTTAATTATTGTCTTTGATGTCTCCACTAAAAGGGGATCTTGGGTAATGGTCACGTTAAAGCTAGAGGAATTGTTGTTTCTTTTTCACTGGCGTTCTTTTCTCTTTTCCTTTCATTGCTTATGTTCCTGTTTGATATTAAATTTCTCAGATTTTTGCCTTTTCAAGACTTGGGAAGCTGAAACTATGCTTGAGCAGGACAGGTCCATGCCTTTTTGACTCGGTGATGAAGAAAGCTTTTCTTACTTTTGTGCCTTGCTGAGAGAGGGTGGCTTTTCTTTTCTTTCTCTAGCCAATACAGCAAATAGTCCAATAGTTTGTAAATTGTTAAAAACTAATGAACTCGCTTTATATGGGGTGAGATTCATCATCTAAGCTACATGGGGAATGTCCCTAAAAAGGTCGTCAAATGCTAGATCCCCCTAGGTCTTGCCAAGACTGAGAACAGGAATCCAGCTATTCTCTTTTCTCTGTCAAGACTCAAACGTGCCGTTTGTGGGGTTTCTTACCACTTCCAGATTGTGACAACTTCCAATTTCATGCCTCAGAAAAGCGTTCCTGCAGCCAATTTGAGTCTCAGTAACAACCACAACTTGCTGTGAACCAAACACAAGTAGCTTTTTGAGAGGAAAACTTTCTTTCAAAAGTAGCTGTTTGACATGTTTTGCCAATTTGTATGTCATTCACAAGTTGGAACACACACTGTGGCATCGATTTTGTAGGCTGATTTGAAATTTCAAACTTTCGTGCTTTTAATCATGATCTTGGTCTTCAAGTAGGTTTCGAAATTGTTCATATATAATGGATATTCGATGATGGTCAATTTTCTTCTTCTGGTACTTGAATTTTAAGGAAAAATTCATACATGTTTTGGCATTTGAAGGGGGGTTGAATATGATGCTTTGTTCTTCTTATTACCCTTTAAAATTGTGATCATCTCATTTTAGCAAATGCCATCGTCTGGGGCTTTGTATTTATCTATTCCTAGGTTCATGAAAATCGACAGTCACCAACAACATTTTTCAACTTTCAATGTTAAGAGAGCCTTTAGAATTAATTTATATTGATGAAGAAAGATCAATGATCAGATGGCGATTAATTGGGCTCTAGTAGAGGCCTATGCTGGATTCTGCATCAACTTATGCTGAAAGATCAGGAAAAAGCAATCTTTTTTTAATCTTAAATTTAACTTAATTGATTCGTATAATTAATTTTAAAAGATAATATCAAACAAATTTAAAATTCAAATTTTAATGCCTGCAACACATTTTCTTCTTCTCCGACTAGCCTCTTTTATTAAAAAAAAAAACAATTTTTTTCTGATTTTCATCCATGTCTTTTTTTTTTTTTAGTCTTCCTTCTTTGGAGGTTTCAATCAGCACAACCCTCACTTTTTTCCAGATAGACACATTTAGGATTTTGGTAAACAAGACTATGATCCAAACAGCAAAATGCTACAAAAATTTAGAAATACGTGATATAACATTAAGCTCATTCGCAGGGTTTGTTCATACACTAAGGCACCGCAATGCATACGCAGATACAGAGTATAGTTATGTACTTCCAAGCAATTAGCTAATTTCGTAAAAGTTATTAGCAATTTATTGAAGTCCTGAAGAAATCACCTGCTCTTCCTTCTACTTCTTTTACCTTCGTAGATGGTATAAAACAATCATCATTCGGAATATGACTTGGTTTTCATCTCAACCATAGCGTTTCCTGAACAAATGATGCCGCTTGGATGGATCCTTAGGCTTACTCTTATTCTGCCCCTGCCCAATAAGTTTATGCTTTCCAGTGCTACAAAGCAAAAAGATTCGTATATGCTAGTTAACAAGTACCATTTAAAGTGAGTTAAAGAGAACTTACAGAAATAGGTCTTGCTCTTAGCCATCTTATAGGGAAGCTAGACATAGTAAGTAAAGCATGAGAAGAAAAGTGATGTAGACGTTATACCTGTATTCCATGTAGACCATTCCATTTGCACCTGACATTGCACTCATGGATCCCATAGAACGGCGGGCTTTGTGAAGGGCTATATCATCCGCGTCTTCTTCTAACTGCTCTAAACCAACTGCATCATCACCAGCAGCCAAGACCTGATGCATAAAACTTGTTAGTGACTACTAGCTCGATGACCTCTTAAAAATTAGAAGTGAGGAAAAATAAGTACCTTTCCTAGAAGGGCCAATTGGTCGTCAAGATGGAAGTAACTCAAGTCAGCACCAGCATCAGGAGGAGGCAAGCTTGTTATCACCTGTCAAAAATATACGTCAGAATCCTGTTATGCTAAAATATTTGCTTTAAAATTTTGTCAATTCATGCACCTTGTGAATCGCTTCTACAGCAACCAATTGTGTAAGCTACTTTCAAGAGTAGCACATATATAGTTTTGTATTACAATAGAGTAGCACATACATAGTTTTGTATTACAATAGAGTAGACCAAGTGTTAAGCATACAAATTACATAATAAATGATATACCTTAAAGCTATAACCTTGATCAATTAGAAACTGCTGCCTTTTAGTTGAGTAGTACATTTCCTGCAAAAAGAACCTGTTAAACATTTATTTTAGTTAAAGAAACCGTCATTTACACAATGCTTAAGAATAGTCCACGGCCTTGTAAAGAAAATAGATGCATACCTGTGTATCCGTAGAGACAAGGGAATAGAAAAAAGCATTATACTCCTCTTTACCACCTGCCATCCTATCTTCAAGTTTACCCTGTTGACCCAGATAAAAATTTAAAATTGATGCATGTTGCATTTATCAACTGATTCCATTGCCAACGTATCTTGCCAGCTAGAAAAGCAAAGATGAAAATTTTCAGATGCAGGATAAAACTGTAACACTAACCTTTGCCCTAAGAATACGTCCCAATCGCTGGGCTTCTTGACGTCTTGAACCAGCATGTGATGAAATCTGAATTATCACATTTGCCTCAGGAATATCTATTGAATTATCACCGACCTGTATATAGAAAAACCAACATAAGACCATTTCTCATGGAACGAAAGCAAAAGAAGCCACTTGGGAACAAAACTTAGCAGTCTCCAAGGCTCAATCACATAACACTCAGAGTTGCCAGTTCCCTAGTAGGAGTAATTGAAACCATGAAAAAGAGAATTTAGAACACTACTCAAAACAAGGAACTCACAATCAGCTTAAAGCAGGTGATGTTAACAATAAATAAATAATTATGCCCAAATGCATTTAAGCCTCCCATCACCATCCCCCACCCCCTCAAAACCCAACACAGACACAGACCCGAAAAGGAGGGGAGGGGGAAAAAAAAAGAAAAGAAAAAGTAGAACTTGATTTTTTATGGGTGCAATATTTGTTTGTAACACTCAAACTTGCAAGCACAGGCGCATAACATTCTCTACACTCACTTGCAATACCAAAAGTAAAATGTAATGTGTTGAATACCTTTGAGAGGAAAATAGTGTTAACATCACGACTAGTTTTGAATGCCTGGAGAATTTTTGTCCTCTCAAGATGGCTGCACATCACGGGCAGATTGCCACTCAATAATATAAAATAATACAAAAAGGCAGACTTCAGTAAACAATTGATGTTCATAAACAACCTGGTAGCACCATAGATCATAGGCTTGCGCAGTTTCATTGCATACTCTGTCAGTGCAAAAAGATTGTCGGCAAAGACAATTATCTTATCACCACGCTCCTGTTCATGGAACCGTATGAGAAATTCACACGCCCTGAACTTATTAGGATTCATCACATAAAGTGCCTGAAATGCAAGAGACAAATATTAGACGTGTGACAAAAGGAAGAAATTCACTAACTCAAGAATCCTATATAAAAACGATATTGTAACTATTGACTACTTGAAAAGCAATGTCCTGGTTTTCTTTAAAAAGGAAGAAACAAAACTAAATGAGCAAATTAATATATTGAATTCCAAGTAAGTGCTGTCAGAATAACAGCAAAACTCATAAAGAACCAAGAAATAAAAGCGAATAATTTAGATATCTAAACCTGTTTCTTCTTGGAATTTTCTTTCTTCAAATATTCAGCAAAAAACTCCTTTGTCATCGGGCACCAAACTTCAGCACACTGTACATTTGCTATAAACCCTCCTTTTACTAGATCCAGCCAATTTGCTTCATATAATTTGGGACCAATAAGAAAGTTCAAATCTGTAATTCTTTCATCCTCTCTCACAAGTGTGGCTACAAATAGGATTCACATATTCAGTGGCTGAGAGCCAAAGATGCATTAAGCAACAAAAAAAAGAGGAAGTACCAGTAAGCCCCAGTTTGCAGTGGGATTTGGTGAGACTGATGACTTTCCTAAACATGTGAGCAGGGACAACATGCACCTGCCAGAAGAGAATGCTTTCTCTCAATGCATATAAAGTTGAAAATTTTCCTTATAGGTACAGAAATGACATGAATAATGTCAATTAATAATTACCTCATCCATGAGCAGCAGTCCCCATTCTCTGTTTCTTATCTCTTCAATAATCTTTTCAGATTCTTCAGACCGCTTACCACCAAAAGCAACCATATTATATGTTGTCACAACCACTCCAGCACTGCCACGGAATCTCTCTTTGCTGTCAGATGTAAAACGACAAATTTGATCATCCCGTATGGTTGACCAGAGCTTAAACTGAAAGGCCCATTGATCCACTGAAACTGCATTTGTTGCCAAACAAAGACAACTCTTCTTTATTCGGCTTGCTGCAGAAACACCAACTAGAGACTTTCCAGCACCACAAGGTAGCACAATAATGCCAGATCTTGCTCTACCTGCATGACCATATTGAAATTCAATTGAATTGTCTCAAGTCCAGCCCTTAACTTGAAGCCAACAAAAAAACAATAAGAGTTCTCTTGCATTATATTTGTCCAAAATGTGAAATAAAAACAAGTTAAAGTATTTCCATAATTTTCTAAAATAGAATGCCAAAAGTGCTCTAGCAACCAAGAAGTCATCTCCGCATTGCTCTTGTACCTTTTAAGTGACAGAACAACAATACAGAAAATTTTAAGCTAAAAAAGGCCTATAATTCTTTCATTGAAGAAGTTAAGGTGTCATCAATAAAATTTGAGAATACTAAGCACAATAACAACCAGCTGAACAAATTATAATATAGATAATCTCACCATTTCCAAACATTTTACTAAGACTCTTTTCCTGGTATGGTCGTGGCTGTGCATGAGGCTTCAGTTCCATGTCAAGGTCAGGATTGACCTACAAGTCAAAGAAACAATAAAAACTTCAAGATAATATCTGGATCTGGATAATATGAACTCAGTTACCACCATTCATTGAAAGCCACTTTATTTTTAGAGTCAAGGAAATGATAAATGTAACTCACAGTGTCATTTCTGAAATCATACTCCTCTAACATTGGATAATTTAAAGCATTTGGCAAGCATCGTTGCTTTACATTTTCAACCTGTCAATGGACAAAGCACAACGTAAAATACTTATATGTAGCATAATCTCATTTTATAAAGGTCAGTGGAAAAATTGCAACAGTATTAATTTGCAACAAACCATGAGCAAAGCATCTTCCAATAGTATGGTTCATCTAATGATATTCATTTCAACATCACTGATTTATTTCTATGATAAGATATCACAAGATAAGAATGCACAAACTTAAAGATGGCTAAACAGAACTCAGAAACGAACATATAGGTTGGCCATAAAAGCAATGAAAAAAATAAGGCAGCCTCTGCAGGCACGCTCTACCTGAAGTGCTTTACTTCTAATTAGTTGAAAGTTTAGCACGCTAACAATCATATCCTCAAGGAAATCACACAACTTGAACTTGAAATATGAAGTCAAACAAAATTCAAAAATAAAATACCTGAGAAGGGTCAATTTCAAATGCGTGAGTTTCTTTCTCTTCAGCAGCAGCTGCCAGTTCTGCTTCATTAAGCAAACCATCATGGCCAGTTTCAATTTCACCCGCAGTTTTGCTGATTGTAAATCCATCACTTCCATGTGCACTCTGTATAGCACCAATGATGGATTGATTAAAGACACAATTACAAAGGGGAAAATATATAAAGGGAGAAGAGAACATCTCCTTAGAAAGTAGGAAAAGAAAATGAAAGTTAAAAAAATAATTGAAAAGCATCTAGAAGAAAAATGACAATCAAAGAACCAAGCAACTTAACAATAAACAATCCCTATAGAAACTCATGTGGAGGACACCTCCAGATAATGGTCCAAATGGATCCACTTGAGTCTCAGTTATTCTTTCAAAATGTTTCTCCTAAATCATTATTCATGGCTGGCATCTAAGACAACACTATGCAGAAGTAGCTTGAGACCTTTAAGTGAAGGAGTATATGGCGGGTACGGGGCAGAAACTGATTTGAATGAGAAATTATCATTTAGACCAAGAGCTAGGCAAGCTTTACTCGGAAAATATGGCTTTCAATGGGGAGAACAGCATAAACATTAAAAGAAGGCTGAGCCTATACCTCAACTGCAACTAAACAAAATAAATCAAATCAATTTACTTTATGTAACAAACCTCAGAAACAATCCTTGCTCGAGCTATAACCTCATCTCGAAGCAGTTTCTTTAGTACCTGCAAGGATCAACATCACCAAAAATCAATACCAAAGAACCCGTAAATTCCAATAAATTACTATAAAATTACCAAGAACGCCAAAAGAACATATAACTTGCCTCCGGAAATGGGGATTCAATAAGGTAACGATTCTTCTTAAGCACAAGCTTCACTTTGCCATAATTAGCAGTAGAAGCATGTATGAAATCAATCATTTCTTTAGGAAGCTTAGTCTTGGACAATTTATTCAACACAGCGATAATAGTTTCCGTTTCCAAACCCACAGATACCGCAGCATACAAGGAATGCGGTGTTAGATTGTACTCGTGCATTGACTCTGGCCTAGATAAATTGAAAATTGACATCCATAAACATATAAAGGTACATCCAATGAGCATGCAATAAAATTTAAAATCACATTTTGATCATGCAGTCAATACCTGCAAACAGGTTCAGCTATAGCAATGAGAAAATCGTAAGCTTGCTTGTATAAAGGAGAGAATGTCTCCAAGAATATACGCCCATCAGCACAAGCCCATAATGGCCGATTATCATGATCGAGTTTCAGTTCTAATTTGCTAAAATCTCTCTTCTTTCCTTCTTTTTCACCTTCAAATTAATGACAAAACAACTAAAAATTTGTCCCAAACAATTCAAGTTCAATCCAGATAGATTGGAAAGCAAAAATAACAAAGAAATGGGTACCATCACGAGAATCGTCATCGCCTTCATCCGGAAAAAAGGAATATTCATCTTCAACAGCTGAGCTCCTGTGATCATCCTGCAAAAAAGCCAAAAAAAAAAAAATTAAGAAAAGAAAATAAATCCCATAAATTTTATACAAAAAGTAGAGGATTCGGATGACCTTGACAGCAAATTTAAGCTTCTTGCTAGGTCGACCCCTTTCGCCTGAGAATCAATTAAATTTTAAAACTCACACAAAATCTAAGAAAAAATAAATCAAGAAAAATTGAAGGATTTTTGTTTTATTTTATTACCATGTCCCATCTTTGCTTTTATCTGTGTTAAAGGTTTCTTTTCTGGTTTGAGTCCAAGAGATGAAACGTTTTCTACTTCTTGTTTTTTCAGTACTTCCGTTGCCTGGTAAGAGAATTACTCTATGAAATGCTAAGAAGTCATTTCAGAAAAGCCGAATCCTTTTATAGGCCAACCGCCTCGAATCCACCGGTAATCTCCAAACGCAGCGTTTAGAGGTAGTCTGTTGTTACCGTTGTTCGAATTAAGATTTGGACTTTATGGCCCCGTCATGACCCAAAAAGCAGCATACAAGTCGGCTACTTAAAAATAATAAAAGGATTTACTATTCATTCACAACCCAATCCCTCGGCCCAAAAGAACCCTAATTTGGTTTGGGGTTTGGACAACTGTCTATATTTTTTAAGCGGCTAAAAAACGCGCCTGCTTTCTTTCCCATTAATCTGAATAAAGTTTGGACTTAACGGATCTATTAATCGGCCCAACAACAGGTCCGGTTACCAAAAAATGGCTTTCCGATTCTTAGAAAAACCATCGATCTGGTCTACTCTGTCTGGCCGTTGTTAGCCATTGTTTCTGTTTACTTTTTCTTCTTCGTCGACTCCAATCAACAACTAGAAGAAGAGGAGATCTCTTCGAGTGAGAAATGAGCGGTCACGATTCGAAGTACTTCTCGACGACGAAGAAGGGAGAAATCCCTGAACTCAAGGAAGAGCTCAATTCTCAGTACAAGGTACATACTTATCAATCCGTCGACATCTTTCTTGCCGATTCCTTTCTTGATCTGATTCTTTTATTCGTTAGGTTATCGATTTGGTATCTTTTTGGCGGATTAGTTCGTGTTTTCCGTTAGATCTATTGGTTTTACGCTTCGATTTGTTCTTTGAAGCTGTAAATTTGCTTAATTATGTCTTAGTTATGTAAGTTTTAGGCTTTTTGTGTATCAATTTCGGATTATGAAAAATATCTGGAAATTCGAAAGAAAGGGTCAGTTTTCTTGATTAGGATTAATACCACTTGATTTATCTGAGTAAAAATTTAACTTTAACCTTAATACAATTTTAGTCTCTCGGTTTTGCTCTAGTTAAACGTGTTTAGCGAAGAAGTTTTTAGGTTTAATCTAGTTTTAATCCTGTGGTTCTTAGCATGTCTAAGGACTGGAAACTGTGAGCATTGGAATTTGAATGCATATTTTCACATCTCTATTTTCGCATCTTATGGGATTGTAATTGTGCCTTTCTTTTCGGTGTTATGAAGGATAAAAGAAAAGATGCTGTAAAGAAGGTTATTGCTGCAATGACAGTTGGGAAGGATGTATCATCACTGTTCACAGACGTAGTGAATTGCATGCAAACAGAGAATTTGGAGCTTAAAAAGCTAGTTTATTTGTACCTTATAAATTATGCTAAAAGCCAGCCCGACCTTGCAATTCTTGCAGTAAATACATTTGTAAAGGTTTGCAATTTATTAAGCCCTTTATCTTTACTATTTATCATGGCTTAAAAGAAAGAGTTTTTTTTTTTTTTTCATTTCACATGGATGTTGCTTTTACCATGATATAAACATGTAGAATTAGAAAAATATTTGTTGATTAAGATACTGGCATATTTTTATGCCAACTGTGTATTCTGAGCCTCAAACCTTTTAGGAATCTAGTAAGGGGTTCCTCAGACTTTGAAAGTGATTGTCAACTATTTGTGAGAAATGGATTTATTTTATTTGGGGTTTGCTTACAGGACCTAAGATATCTCTTGTCCTAGGACAGTAGTACACTATCATATTATTAATTTGATAGTCAATCGAAATCTATTTAAGTAGCAAAGGAAGTTACATAGATGAGTAAATAGCTTATAAAACTCCGGTCTTTACATTTCACTTCTTCTTGTGCTGATTTTCTTTTATTATTTGGGGAATAGAAACTTTGATATCTTTTAGTGTTAAAATAACAGTCATTGGTAATGTGATTATCACAGCATTTCTCTTCTGATACAAGTACATGTATTTGGGCTTTTAGAGTTTCTTTTCTAATACAAGATGTCTCTTCTTATATGAACACATTAACACATTGGACAATTGCAAATTTGTCGCATGCATATTTGTGGTTGAAAATGCCTTTATTATGGAAAAGAAGAGGTTCAAAAATTGGCACTTCTGTCCTACCTATTGTCATCGTGTCTGCCTCAAAGATATAAAGCACAATATGGAGTTAGGATGACATGTTATGCTTGTTTAAGGTTTAGTGTAATGATGCTTTATGAATCTCTAATGAACTTTTGCTTATGTGAGTACATATGCAGGATTCACAGGATCCAAATCCTCTCATTCGTGCTTTGGCTGTTCGGACTATGGGGTGCATCCGTGTTGATAAGATCACAGAATATCTCTGTGATCCCCTTCAAAGGTGCCTTAAGGTCAGTTCCTGTTATAGTATATGGTACCGAGTTTTAGCAATTCATTTGGTTATTTTGTTTCCAACAATATCATAAACTTGCTTTATGCAAGTCACACCAGTTATTATGTATTTCTCTTTCCGTGTATAATATTTTAACAGGATGATGATCCTTATGTTCGCAAGACAGCTGCCATATGTGTTGCTAAACTGTATGACATAAATGCTGAGTTAGTTGAGGATAGGGGTTTTCTGGAATCTCTCAAGGACTTGATATCTGACAACAATCCAATGGTTGTAGCTAATGCTGTGGCAGCTCTTGCTGAGATCCAAGAGAATACTAGTATACCAATATTTGAAATCACTAGTCACACGCTCTCAAAGCTTCTTACTGCTCTTAATGAATGCACAGAGTAAGTTCAAAGGTTTGAAAAGTATGGCCTTGCTTCACCCCCTTTAATTTGATAATTCAAAATGATTACCTACAATCAGGGCATTGCAATGAGGTTGAGCTGTCTTTCTAATTGCTGCACGAAGTAGATATCAATAGAATTTTTGGCATTTTATATTTTCATCTTTTTGCACATTATGATTTCTTTTCCAAAAGTAAGTTTTTATGTAATTAGCATGATTTTTGAGATGGATATGTTGCTGATATGTAATCTTCCAACAAGACAGCTTGAGCAAGTTAATAATCTAGTGGTTGTTTCTTTCATTGAGTTTTGGCTGGTAACCTTGTGCCTTTCCCATCTCTTTTTGGTAATGTTGCATGTCAGGTGGGGTCAAGTTTTTATACTTGATGCTCTCTCTAGATATAAGGCAGCTGATGCTCGTGAAGCAGAAAATATAGTGGAGAGAGTTACGCCACGACTTCAACATGCTAATTGTGCTGTTGTGCTTTCAGCTGTTAAGGTGCACTTTTGTTTCCCATCAATTTGCTTAAACATCAGTATTGTCTTTCATCAATCTACTTATGAACATTCCATAATTTTGTGCCTTCTCCTTTTTCTTATTGCCTTTTAGATGATACTTCAACAAATGGAACTTATCACTAGCACTGATGTCGTTCGAAATCTCTGCAAAAAGATGGCTCCACCTCTTGTGACATTACTCTCTGCAGAACCTGAGATACAATATGTTGCACTGCGGAATATCAATCTTATAGTACAAAGGCGCCCTACAATTCTTGCCCATGAAATCAAGGTGGATTGATATGGAATAAAACATGTGCACACTTGCCCACACACATGCATTCACATTTTTGAATGACAGCTTGTTTTGTATGCTTCAGTCTCAATGTAATAGCTTTGATTATGTGCTTATTTATTCTTGCTAGGTGTTCTTCTGCAAGTACAATGATCCAATTTATGTGAAGATGGAAAAGTTAGAAATAATGATAAAGCTTGCTTCTGACCGGAATATAGACCAGGTATCCAAATTTTGGTGCTGATGGACTTCGTTGGTAGTTTTTTCTCCTACATTTAAGACATATTGGTTTTAATATAAAGTCTTAGTGTTGGTACACGCTCTTGTTTTATACCTTTGTAGGTATTATTGGAGTTTAAAGAATATGCCACAGAAGTAGATGTAGATTTTGTGAGAAAGGCTGTTCGTGCCATCGGTCGCTGTGCTATCAAGTTGGAGAGAGCAGCTGAACGGTGCATCAGTGTTCTGCTTGAGTTGATCAAGATTAAAGTAAACTATGTTGTTCAAGAGGCTATTATAGTTATCAAAGACATCTTTAGAAGATACCCTAACACGTAGGTCCCAATTTGTTTTTCTAAAATTTTGTGTTGCAATATAATCCAAAATATAAAACTCATGTCATTACATTTCTTAATAGTAATAGAAGCTTCATTTTTGCACCTTCAAAGCCTTGCTGATGATTTCCTACTAACCTTCTCAGGTATGAATCCATCATTGCAACCCTCTGTGAGAGCTTAGACACTTTAGATGAACCAGAAGCTAAGGTACCTTCGTGTCACAAGTTACAAAATTATTAGTAAAATGTTTTCTGTTAGCTCATGTTTTGTCCTCTTCTTACCTCCTCGCTGCTAAGGCATCAATGATATGGATAATTGGAGAATATGCTGAAAGAATTGACAATGCTGATGAGCTCCTTGAAAGCTTCTTGGAGAGTTTCCCTGAAGAGCCTCCCCAAGTGCAACTGCAACTGCTAACTGCTACAGTCAAACTTTTTCTTAAGAAGCCAACTGAAGGCCCACAGCAGATGATTCAGGTCTTGCATTTCCGTTATTCATGCATATTTTCAGTCAGTTATCTGTTCTTGCTTTGTCCTGTTTGCATATGCAAGGATTTCACTAATGGTTATTTTCTTTGATTATACATTATTTTTACCCAAAAATATTTTTGTCTGATTTCTCTCTATATGTGTAGAGGGGGTTGCAGGCAGTATCATTTTCATAGGAAACAAACAGACATACTATCATACTTTTCCCACCATAGATTACGTAATTTATGCCTTCATTTGCCTTATTTATCTGGTTATGAAAGTTGTGCTAAGCTGCTAACTGCTAATTGTTGATGTAGTTTATGAAATATTTTGATGTCTAAAGGATTATTTCTATCAATGTAAGTGTTTTTGGCCATGCATCTATCTCTATCTAGTGCAAAGAGATTGATTTTTCAGGGAAAAAATATAGTTTGTGATTTTCAGAATTATTTTACTGCTTGTGTATCCTTTTGCCAATGCAAGATCTTAGTTGCCTGAAACGAAAATTGCATAAAGTATTATCGTTAGAGTTATCAACATTGCAGTTGCCATAATTTTAGTAGTATCTTTCACTTCTTTTACTTAGCTACGTGTGTATTATCTTGAGACATCACTTCCCAGCTAATTTTTGTTGTATGGGGTCTGTTTATAGGTTGTATTGAATAATGCTACTTTGGAAACTGACAATCCTGATTTACGGGATCGTGCATACATTTATTGGCGCCTTCTATCAACTGATCCTGAGGTGTGATTTTACTCTAACCACTTGCAGTTCATTATTCTATGAATTTAATCTCTAAATTTTGAGGAATCATTTTTCACTACATAGACATCTTTAATTTTTTTTAATTTCCCTTTCTTACCTTTGAGGGGAAGGGCTGGATAAGTGTTTTGCTTTAAGTGCCTTCATCTACTGAGTACTGCTTTTAAGTCAGCCATACTATAAGATTAAGCTGAGCTTTAGAATTCCTTTCATCATGTCTGCATAATCTTTTTATTTAAGAATTTTTTCTGTCTCAATGTGGTGGCCTTCTCTGTCAATCCTCAATTCTTAGGTATAGAGGCTGCAATAGATACCCATTGTTGAATGCAGGTGTCATTGCTGACAAGAATGTGTCATTTAGAGGTATGTCTGGACCACATGCTGTAAGTTAATGTAGTTGAGCCTTTCTATTTTTCCCCTCAGGCAGCTAAGGATGTCGTGTTAGCTGAGAAACCAGTGATCAGTGATGATTCAAACCAGCTGGACCAATCTCTTCTTGATGAGCTTCTTGCCAATATTGCTACACTATCTTCTGTGTATCACAAACCTCCAGATGCTTTTGTAACCCGTGTGAAGACTGCAACTCAAAGAACTGAGGATGATGACTACCCTGATGGCAATGAAAGAGGCTATTCTGAATCACCTTCTAATGCTGCTTATGGTGGTGCATCACCACCGACTAGTTCAAGTGGTGTCCCATATTCTGCAGCTATGCAGCCAGCTCCAGTCCCAGCCTCAGCTCCAACTGCTCCTGCACCAGCTGCTCCAGTGCCCGATTTGTTGGGGGATCTGATTGGCCTTGATAACAATGCAATTGTCCCTGCTGATCAACCGGCCACACCTTCTGGGTAAGTATGCTGGAATGCATGAATTGTGTTGTTAGCTTTTCAGATAAAAGTCTCTTTTTGGCCACAAGAATATTTTGCTGCGAATGTGGTAAATGGTTTTTAAAAATATTTAAATTTTTAACAGCAGAACAAGTTTCTGGCTTTTCACTGATTTCTTATGTTATTGGAGTTATGCTTCTAGCATATACATACATACATGCCAATATGTTGCACTTAATTTTTTTTTTTTTGTTTTACCTTGGTTGTAGCCCTCCTTTGCCTATTTTACTGCCAGCATCAACTGGACAGGGTTTGCAAATCAGTGCAGAGTTAGCTCGACAGGATGGTCAAATATTTTACAGTTTACTGTTTGAGAATAACTCACAGATCACGCTTGATGGATTCCTGATTCAGTTTAACAAGAATTCATTGGGTCTGGCAGCTGCTGGACCTCTTCAGGTAATTATGACTTGTGTTCTTTAGTTTGTTATTACATTATTGGGGTTTAATCAATACTGTCTCTCAGGTTCCCCCTTTGGCACCGGGAGCATCAGCAAGGACATTGCTGCCTATGTTATTGTTTCAGAATATGTCTGCTGGTCCTCCTAGCTCTCTTCTGCAGGTTGCTGTGAAAAATAATCAGCAGCCGGTCTGGTACTTCAATGATAAAATATTGTTGCATGTGTTCTTTGCTGAGGATGGGAGAATGGAGCGAACTAGTTTTCTCGAGGTAAGAAGTTTGTTTCATGTTGTTTTGGCTTCTTGTGCTACAAAGTTGTCAAAGCCCTACATCATGAAGGAGGATCACTGCTGAAAGGGTCTTTCACCAAGTCCTTTGGAGCATGGCTGACCATCTGTCATGTTTGCAGCGCTCGATCTTCCCCCCAAATCTTTGATATCATTGGTTCTAGCAATTGAAATTAAATGATTTCTTCGCATTATGCAGACATGGAGGTCACTACCCGATTCAAACGAGGTCCTAAAAGAATTTCCAGGCATTGTGATGAGCAGTGCAGAAGCAACCCTCGACCGACTAGCTGCATCAAATATGTTCTTTATAGCAAAGCGCAAACACGCCAATCAGGATGTATTCTACTTCTCTGCCAATATCCCTCGAGGTATACCTTTCTTGATTGAACTTACAACAGTAATTGGAAACCCCGGTGTCAAGTGCGCGATCAAGACTCCAAATCCTGAGATGGCACCACTATTTTTTGAAGCCATTGAGACACTACTGAAGTCTTGATTCTTTCCTCTTTGTTATTTTGCAATATCATAAATTTTGTCAGTCTATGTAAAATTCATCTCAGCTACCGAGGTTTTGGATTCACATTCTTGTTCATCTCTCCCTCTTTTGCCCTTCTCTCTTAGTGACAAAGAGGAAAGGGAGAAAGAACAAAAATTCACTGCATGTCTGCTGCCTGTATTCCTTCCAACTTCAGTTTCTTATCTCTATTTATTGTAAATTTTTTCCATTTTTAGTGTGTTAATTATATGTATTTTACTGGAAAAACCATTTTTACAGTCAACTGTTGGATCTTCATATCTTTTAAAAAAAAAAAATTAGATTCGAATCTTCTGTTGTTTGTTTAAATTAAAAATAAAAGTAAAGACATTAAAATGTGCTGTAAAATAAGTATTCGTTTTAATGAAAGGATATGGAAATTTCAAAATTCACCATTACTTAGGTTAAAAACAACTTAATTTGATGAAAGATTTAAGTAATGGAGATTTTTATCCAAAAAATTGACTGCTATACGTAAGAAAAGATCTTTTATTTAAAAAAAAAAAAAAAAGTCATATTTTCCTGTTTCAACAACTTTTCATAATCGTGGGTCCAATTGAAGCCCAGAACAAACCCAATCCATCCGGTATTAACACGTGAACTGCACATGTCACATTGTTTAATCATTAACGTAATGCTCGCGATTGCCCTTTTTATTCTTCTAAAATATTGGTTGATTCGATTGTCTTAGCATGGACCAGCTATAACCGAGTTAGGGCATCTGAGTTGACTCAGGCAATTCTCTAATCGAAAGGTTAGTCTTCAATTTTTACTCCGATTTATTGTAGAATTTTAGCGTTAGACTGTTTAAAACCTGTCCAATTTAGTAAAATAGCAATAATTAGAAAAAAATACCCTATACTTTCGAAGATTTTTAGTGTTTTTATGGCCGTGGATCTGAGTTATAAGTGTCATTTTTTTTTTCGTTTTTGTTCTAACATCAAGATTCAAGCAACAAAACTCATGAATATTATGTAATTTTTAATGGAAAATCATGAGTATTTTGTTGTTATAACTTCAAAGGCTGAAATTTTTGTGTTTGTTTGCTGAGAAAATGTCTGATAGTTAAGAAAATAATGAAAAGAGAAAGAATGGGAAGGTTTAAAAGTTTTGCGTTAAAATAGTTGCATATTTAGTGTTTAAATTTGAATTTTTTTCTTCTGTATTTGCAGATGACGTATTCAAGGGAAGGAAAGTGAGCTTTTTTTATTCTCTAAAGAATCTCCATTTTCTAATTTAAAGGTCATTTTCTTTTGATGTAAGTTAATTGAATTTTCCTTCAAAATGATACTTTCAGGTCAGTTTCACCGGGAAGAGAACGTCGGTTAAGGTCACTGTCAAGGTCTCGAAGGAGTCACTCCAGGTCTAGGTATGCAACCTTAGCTATTTAGTTATCTTAATACGTTGGTTCCTGTAACATATCACATATCAGTATCATGTTTTAGCTAGCTTTTTCTTTTTGGCAGTTAAAATTGTTGTGTTAATCTGTTTTCTATTGCCCCAGGAGTCGTGACTCTCAGGATGTAGCCAATCCTGGAAATAACTTATATGTAACTGGCTTATCCACAAGGATTACTACTGGTGATCTTGAGAAGTATTTTGGCAATGAAGGAAAGGTATGGAGTGATTGTTTATGAAGACAACTCGTTTTGTTCTTTCAAGTGCTCCTATTTCTTTTTTTGCCTTTCTATAAGGAGGTAATTTTCGGGTTGTTCTTCGAGTTGCTATATGATTTTCTGAAAGAGAAATCAACATGAAAAGGATATCTCGTTTTTCTACTGTAGTTACAATGAAGGTGGTTGAAGTTTATTAAGTCCTTGTATATTATCGAGCTTGAATATAGGCTCTTTGCCATTGGTACAGCTGCTGCGTTGGCTGTTTTTAAAGCACGAAACTTGAGACTTTATTTTATTTTTCTTTTAGGCTTTTCTTGGTAAAAAGGATGGAAAAATTGTTAATCCAATTATTAAGCTTCATAAACACTGTTCTACTTTGTGATTAATCATTTGATTAAAATTTTTTTCATCCTAACCCACTTTCAATCTTCTTACCATGCAAAGCCTCAGTGTTGCTCCACCTTGTTTAAGTTAAGTGTGTAAGTGGTTCCTTTGCCTTTGTAGAACCTCCATGATAACAGAAAAGTATAAAACGTTAAAACAAGACTCGCCTTAGGAACTATAAGCGGCTCTAGGCTGTGGTGGTGATCTGTCTATGGAGTTATATCACCTGACTTGAGTGTTTGTTCCAGGTTGTGGAGTGCCATCTTGTTACAGATCCTCGCACCAGAGATTCTCGTGGATTTGCTTTTGTGACCATGGAAACTGTTGAGGATGCAGACCGCTGCATCAAGTATTTGAATCGTTCAATTCTTGAAGGTCGATTAATCACTGTGGAAAAGGTATTAACTTATAGCAAGGATCTAATAGTTGTTTCATAGTGAGGCTAAAACATTTACATAGAATTTTATCTAAAATTATGCTTTCTTCAGAAGTGTTGCCTGATAAATTTTGGCAGCAGGTCTTGTATGTGTAGCTCCATCGAAATCTAAGCTCTTAACAGTTCAACTGTACCCTCTCACGACATCAGTTCCGCATCGACATTCCAAACTCGACTATTTTGCTGAGGGTTGTGTGCCCCATTTTACCTTTTCTACATCAGTAACAGTATCTGGAGAAGCTGTTTATAAGTTCTGTGTCATTTTTGAAATACCCTCAAGACATACATGTTACATCAATTTTTTTATCTTTTCATGCTTGTTCTTTGAAGGTGAATATCTTTTCTTATTCATTACAATAAAAGGACGGTTTAAAAGATCATTCAGCCCACATTTGAACTGCTTGCTGTAACAGCTCAAGGCATGCATGGTTGTTTAATATTTTAGAAATTTCTTGATGGTTGTTTAGACCCCCTGGCATATGTCTATATCATCAATGTGGGCAACTTCCAGGATCATCTTATAATGTGAAAGTTAGTTTGAAATTTTGCATGTTGTGACAATAATTGTTTTGAGTAAATATACCTGCCTGCTTTATGTGCCATATGTTAACTTGCTTTTGTGCTAACAACGTAGGCAAAAAGGTCCCGAGGAAGAACACCGACTCCTGGGAGGTATCAGGGGTTTCGAGACGGAAGAGGTAGATACTAGAATCACTCTTGCTATTGAATTTTCTTAGAAGATCTTTATGATGTTTTCGAATCATGTTGTCTTGAAACTTTGATCATGTTCAATTTTTGTCCCCTTTTCCTTATAAAATGTTGTTGACTTTAAAACAGGTAGGGCATTTGAACATCTTTTGTCTTGGTTGATTATTCTTATGCATTGATCAAGTTGCCAAATATATGCAGGACAAGGTCGCAGACGTTCTCGTAGCTACTCACCTCGACGATCTGATAGAGATTATTATCCGAGGGGTAGGCAAGGAAGATCACGTTCTCATTCTCCATATGGTAGGAGAAAAGATTATTCTGACTCGTATAGGAGGCGCAGAGAGCGCTCCATGTCTGGTGGTGGTGGTGGATATCGTAGATGAGAGAAAATCATTCTCATATTAAGTGATCTTGCCATCTCACTTATTTAGTAAGTAGTTCATTGGATAAACGAATGTGGGATCATTATAATTACTGCCCTTTATCTCATCTCTCTTGAATATTTGTATTATGATGTAACCAAAACATTGTATGACATTAACTTGTATTTGTTTTCGCAATTATCTATGATGATGATTGGTGAAGAATGAACCCAGAAACATTTGGGAAATGCTGCAATTGTCAAGAGATGAAGATATATTAGGGTATCTCAACGTTTTTAATCCAAAAGGATGCAAGTAAAGTTGAAAGTTTCTTCAAAAATGCAAGAAAGAATGTGTTGTGTGAACATTTGAATATTCGGGGGGCAGCAGCAAGCAAGCAATCAAGCAATAAAGGCTTTTTTGAGAGTAAATTTGACATGGCTGGGTAAGTTTGAAATTTGAATTGCAAAGATTTTTTGTATTTGAAGCGAAAGTATTTTAAATGGTTGGCAGTTGAAAAAAAAATTAAATTAAAAATAAAAAAGAGTTGGAAAAACCAAAAAAAACAAGAAAAAAAGGAACAATTGGGATGAGGAAAAGCGCCCCACACTTTGAATCATAAAATCTGGAATCGGGCAACGGGGTGTGCTCCAGCTGCTGCAAGGGCGGACTTCAAATCAATTTTCAATTTATTTAATTTCTTTTTTAGCAAAAAGTAAAATAACTTTTTTAGTTTTTTTTTTTTGGCGTACCATAAGTTTGTAAACAGCATGAAAAGTTCTCTGGGGCATTAATCCAACCAAACATGAACGACTAAATATCTTTTTATGATTTATTTATTTAAATTGTGTTTAGTAAAAAAATTTATTTTATTTGCTTGAGTTTAATTTATTTAAATAATATAATATTTACATTTAATTCGTGTTTGATTTAATTAAATTAAATAAATTTATTCTTAAATATATTTATAAATATATAAATAATAAATAATTTATAATCAAATAAATTTTAAATGAATATAGACAAACTTTTAAATATAATAAAAATATATATAATAATAATAATATTATTATTACAAATTAATAATAAATAAATAAATAAAAATAAATAAATTTTAAATGAATCTTAAATAAATTTGTTTATAAATATAAATCAATCAAACAAATTTTTATTAATATTTAATTTATTAATAAATAAATATAAAAATATTAATTAAATTTATTTATTAAATTTAATAAACAAATATTTAAAAAATAAAAATCAAACATATTCATCAACTATTCATCCAAAACTTTGTTTGATTACATCCTAAACTTCCCTTACTTTTATCCGTATGTATAGGTGTAATTATATAGATTTTTACTTGCTAGCATAAGATTCGACAGCTGGGTCACTGACACGTGTACTTGTTGGCTCCTCCGTTCACGGAACAACCGGTCATCGGCTTGCCTTTGTTTGGGACAAATCAGCGGCTTGGCTTTTAGATAGTGTGCTAAATGACAAAGTTGCCAGTGCCAAAGGGACGACAGTGTCTGAGATAATCGATTGAATCCTAACCGTTCAATATCGTTGTCGGACATCTTGTAAACAGCTCTTGGAATAAGACATTTGTGAACATAGATTAGAAGACAACAAAAAAAAAACAATGTAGTTGTCCATGCCCTGCAGTTAAAAGAAATAAAAAAAAAACTATTAACAAAAAATTATATATATATATATATATATATATATATAAGTCCCGTAAGGAGGACTGTTTTCACTGGACTTTTGAATGTCCAATAAACTATTTGAATTCTAATGCAATTGAAAGAGTTCAAATGTACCGAAAATTGTCTACCAAATAATTCATCAATGCAATCGGAGCCTCCAACTTCACCTTACCAATAAGAGTGTTCGTTTGATCAGTTTGATAAAATTTAAATTAAATTATCTAAAATCAAAATGATCAAATTATGTTATTTTATTTTTATTAATCGAACGTAATTTTTTAATTTTAAAAATTAGACGATCGAAATTAATTTGATTAATTTTTTAAATTAATCGAATAATAATATACATTAAATTATATTATATTTTAAATTATTATTTACTCATACATAAAATAAATTAAATAAAATCATTCAACAACAAAAAATTAAAATATTAAATTAAAAACTCTAATAACTTGAAATGAAATTGATAAATTCATATATTTTTAATTTTACATATAAATTTTATAATATTTTGATTAATTCAGTTTTTTAGTCAAATTAATCAAAAATAAAAAATTTTTAAAAATTATTTTAAACAGTTTATCAAAATTAATTCAATAATTAATCGATTAATTAAATAAAATAAATTAATTCGGTTAAAACTAAATTATGAATACCTCTACTTACTAAAGCTACGATCGAATCTAAATAGATCTTCAACCTTAAGCCTTTAAGGTTTAAACGAGATCAGGATCACTGACTTTGCAATTTGTAATTACCGTCACATAGCTTATAGAATCTTTGGTGTCTGATAAGTGATATTCACATATTCAATTAAATTCCACTTTTAACATATATATATATATTGTAATATAATATATATATAAAATAAGAATCCACATATATTAATATAATTTTTATTTTTATAAATTATTAAATTTAAAAATATTATTTTAATTCAAACAAGTTATAAATTTAATTTTGATTCAATAATCTAAAAAATATAAAAATTATATTATCGTAAGTGATCTCTACTCTTTTATATATATATATATATGAAAAAGATCAATTTATATAATATAATATTAAAAAAGTTTTATGTATTTTTTAATTATTAATTTTAATATATATATACGAGATGAATTCATTTACGTAACGTAAAACTAAAATAAATTTTACATTTTTTTAATTATTTATTTTAATATATTTAATGGATGAAATTAAATTATTTTTTATATTTTTATTTATCCCTCTTATTCATTGATTTTATTAATATTAATAATTAAAAAATATATAAAGTTTTTTAATTTTATATTGTATAAATTGATATCGTTTATATATATATATATTATATAAAAGCATTTAACACAGTCACAAGCAATCGCATGCCGCAAGTCAGTAGAATCATGCAAAACAATTTTCTCAACAAGCAAGGAATCCAGGGCCCCACAAGATCATTATCCACCCAACCCGTATAACAGTGGGTCCCACATCAATAATGCGACCATAAAACCCAACACTCGCAGCCCCGCTCCGCTCATCAGCCGTTCCCTCCCTTCCTCCCCCCCCCCCCCCCAAAATAAACCAACCCAAAGGACATAGTGGATATCGAACCGGATACTGCCCGTTACAAAAGAAAAAGAAAGACTGACCGTACGGCACATGGCAGGTGGTTTCCATGGCAGTTGGTAGGCATTTAGTGTGCTTTCTCTTTATCTCTCTTCAACTCTTATTTATTCGTAGTTTGTACAGTATATTACCATTTATCCTGAATTTCAATTAAAGCCTCTCTCTTCTCTCAAAAGCTGTGCACGTCCGGTTTCTCTCTGCTCAATTCCTAGCCGTTTTTTTTTTCTCATCCATCTTTTAGTTTGTTCATAGAACATTCAGTTCAGATCCGTTACGAACCCGATTTTCTTACCCTGAAATCCAATATCCTCGACCTGGACTCCCCCTCCTCGTACTCTGTTTCCTTCCTTCTTTGAATCGTTTCGCATTTTTCTCGTGCTCTGCAGGTATACCAGTTTTTTGGTTGCTTTCTTTTAGTCAGTGCAAGTTTCTTTTATAACATAATCCTTTTGCTTGAATGGATTGTAATACTAAAGAAGCTTCTTAATTCTCGCTTGGGTTTTAGCTTTTTGATATTGAATTTGAGCAGAATTTGAAAGTGACAAAAATTGCTGTTTTAATACCAAAATTTTGAAATTTTTTTACTTTTCGCTCACTAGTTTCCTGGAAAATGCAGCAAAGAGAATTTTGGCTCTTCTGTCGCTCTCTTTCTCTCTGTTTTATTCTTAGAATTAGTGGTTTTTTTTTTCAAATATACCCATTCTTGATTTCTTGTTCTAAAGCTAAATTTCTTATGCTTACCTTATAATAGTTAAATGGGTTTTCTTCACTATAAACACCTTCTTTTGTTTTTGTTCTATAGTTGGGGTTCCTTATCTTTCCTTATAAAGTTAAATTCTCTCAGCAACCAAACATATTTTTCTTCCTTGGTCAACTTTAGTTGGCTATTGATATGTATAATTCAGCTTTTAGAAAGCTTCTTTTCCTCACGGGTTGATGATTAAAAACATGTCAGCTTTGATCGTTGCAAATTCTTTAGAATTAAGGGTTTTACTTCAATTATGCTTGTTTCAGGTGATATCAGAATGACTTAACAAGCAGAAGCTTAATGATGAGATAGCATCGGTCTTGTTTGTTTTTTGCGTTTCATTTATTGAGATCAATCCAAGTCTCGTGAATCAGTGATTGGTTTCTCCAAAGCCAAAAATTCGCATTCAACTCATCCTCAAAATATTCGTGTCAGTGACCAATCTTTCTCCACTCTGGCTTCATATTAATTGCTTTATAAAATCGGGATTCTCTTTGTACTTTCTTGAAGAGAAAAAAAAACTTTCTTGTATTCTTTGACAGGGTCATAAACGAACAGAATCTTCTATTAGAAAACCCCAAATCAATGTGAAGAGAATTGGAGCTGATGAGTTGTTGATTAGCAAAGTCAACTGCTATTTTGAGGATCTGGGTAAAGTTAGCTTAGTTTTGACGATTGAACTTTGTGGTGGAAAATGTTGGAGCATGAGCTGTGTTCTTCTCGCGTGCTGTCGTCGTTCAGGGAGGAAAGCGGCGATGAAGAGCTTTCAGTTCTTCCGAGACACACAAAAGTTATTGTTACTGGAAACAATAGAACAAAGTCTGTATTGGTTGGTTTGCAAGGCGTGGTCAAGAAGGCTGTGGGCCTTGGTGGTTGGCATTGGCTGGTATTTCCCTTTACTTTCATTATTATTTTATTTTTCTATAAATTCACTGTTCGTGCAAATTATCCTTAATTATTAAGTTGTTTCTAAGTCCTAACCAAGTGGTTTTTAATTGGTCTAGATTATTCTCTGATTTTCTTAATTTTAATTAATTAATTTTGTTTTTTACTTGGCATTGAAATTGGTTTAACTGTGTAATATTATACTTGTATCTTTACTGTATAATTTTTTACACAATTAGTGAATCATATGATGTCACTTGAGTAATGAAAAGGTTAAAAAAATCAAATTTTTGTGTATTTATTTTAAAAATTTGTAAAGATTATGTTTATTTATTAATGTGTATAGAATTTAGACATAAACAATGTATCAAATATAATCTCTTTTTTAATTACTACTTACTATTAATTTATAAAGCTGAGATTTTCCCATGTGGAAATTATATAAAGCCATCTATTTCAGTCTAGGCTTATGGTTTTTACTGGTTCCAGCCCCCAAAATCATCTTATAGTAGTTAAACCATCCATGGCTCACTCTGATGATGTAAGTAGACTCTTTTATGTATCCAAGGAACTTGTCTTGCAGAGATGATCTACTTTTTATTTAAACTCAATGTTTTGAAGATCTAATAGTTGGACCCTGAAAAAAATTTGGTGGTTGGACCAATATAGAATTTGATAGAACACTTTTGTGATCCATCCAGTGACCAAATTTTGTTTTCCTTGCTCAAGGAAAAAAGGGAAAAGAAGATAGCTGCTTTTTCTGTTTGTAAATTGATTCTTAAACAGGTTATTCAATTTGTTTTGCACTCCGATTTGTAGCTTTAACTTTTGATTAGCTTTTCTTCTGTTTTTAGTTGGACAAGATGGACCAGACATCAACTTAGTCTATAATTAGATTGGTCCTTTTCTTGATTATTGAAATTGGCGTGTAATCTCTTTGCTGCTAGACCCTTTATAGCTAGATAGCACTTACTCTGTCGCCTTTATTTTGTGGAAGAATCATACTTTGTGACACTAGTGCTTGCTGCTTTCAAGGTTTTGAAGAATGGGGTTGAAGTTAAGCTGCAGAGGAATGCATTGAGTGTGCTGGAACACCCTACAGGAAATGAAGTAGATGTTGATCATGATTTTGACAACTCAAGCAGTGGCTCAGACATTGGTGAGAAGGACCATGATTTCATGCCAGAAAAACAGTCTTAACTAAAAGTTATTTATGTACCTTTTAACCTGTGATCAGCCCCCTTTTTCTCCACTTTGGACAGCTAGTAGCATTGAGTTCCACCGGCCTGCCAAACCAAGAGTTGGACATACAAAACCATGGGTTCCATCTCCATCCATGAAAGCGACTAGTCGTAATGGTTATAGAGATGTTCGATCCATTATTCGTGCACCTCAATTGGTTAGTATCACACTTTGCACCTCAACCTGTTAGTACATATTGGGTGCCCTAGTTGTGGGAACTTTGACTATTGCAAAATGCCCATAATTTGGAAAATAATTGCAAGTGTATTTTATCATGTGTTTCCTGATTCTGAAGGTAAATTTGGCAAGACTTGACATCAACTCCTTGCGAAGATATTGCAGGCACTTCAAACTTGTAGGTTCTACTAACTCACCTTGATGAATTTCCTTTGAAGATCTAGATAAAATTATACTTGGATTTGTAGGGAGGCATCACTGCTTATTCGTCAAGGGAACAAATACTTAATACTGTGCAGAAGCATTTTGAGTCACAGGTCTATTCTATCTTTGACACTCATGCAAATGCATACAAACATGCCACATTACGCTTATTTGCATGAATCTAACATCCATTCTTTGATACAGCCAGCACCGAATGAGGTACAGGTGATCTCGGAATTCATCTCCGCTGCTAAGAGACTGAAAACTGATGACACACTGAGTGAGCAACTATGAATGTTTTCAACATTGTATAAATTACATACATATTTTAGCTCTAACCTTAGATTAGATCTAATTGGAAGACTAATAGGATGAGTTGTCGATCGACCAGCCTGATTTCTTCCCCAGATTCTGACCTTGTAATATAGGGCTTGTGTCCTTTGTTATTTTCTAGTATATTTACTATTCCAATAGTGCATATATACGCCACCCTTTCATGAACTTCACTGAATCTTACTACTGCTGATATGTTCTGAATTTCTTTTGGGTTTCCTTGATAATGGTGGCATGATGAGATCTGTCAAAAATCAAAACATCGGTGGAATGAAAATGAGCCAGGCTCCCAATTATGGGCTGATGCTGGTAGAGATGCCAGGCTGGCATTTGGAGTCACGGGTTCTGTGCAACAGTGGGTGATGGGGATTGGGGACATGTTTATATTCCCAAGCTGACTCAAATTCCAAATCAAGGACTCTGCTAGACTGCCAGTCAAGTGGATGTGAGACTCGTGAGACTCTGTTTGACCCCTTGAGCCCCATTTTTTTGGTGATGGAATGACAATGTCGATTAACCATTCCTGGCTATAACATCCAAACATTTCATGCAAAAGAGCTTGCTTAGCCTTCTCCATTAAGCATTACATATTTTTTTTGAAAAAATAAATTTTTACAAAATTGCGGTTTCCATCTTTAATATTTGTAATTTTTTTCCTAAGTTTTTGAAAGTCTTGGCATGTATTGTAAAAAAAAAAATTTTGTAAACGAGCCAATTTGCCTGTGATTGGACCCGCCTCCTATGGTTGACCACGGAATTTTATTAACACCGTAGTAATAATCTAGCTTGACCATTAATGTTTTGACAGCATCGTGGCGTGTGAGTTGAGTTGCACTTTTTGTCTGTATAAATCTATGATTGGATAGCCATGAAGCTTTCCTGCCAAGTGTATGCTTATGCCTAACATTCTTTGACGCGGAGGAATTAAATTAGGTTGTTTTGCTTTCCAATATGGGGACTGTCGTCATTTTCTATTTTTTTCTTGTAAATCTGTTGTAAAAGGGATAAAATCTTAGGTTAGTTGTAGGTTTTGGATTCATCATTTATTTGGCTAATACTATTAGTCTGATGACTGCAAACTTAATGAAAAAACAAAAATTGAATATTTAATTACAAATTTTTAACTTTGGGTACTAAATTAAAAAATTGACTATAATTTGGATATAAAATGTCTAATTAACCCTAAAATCTTTTAAACTATTTGTTTTGGTTGGACTTAAACTATGTAGCTAAGAAAAAGGTAAATTCTATCTGGGATTTTCATTTAAATAGCTGGTAAAATTTTTTTTTATCATATCATCGTATCTTTTTAAAATTAAATATGTTTTTATTGATCATCTAAATAAAATATTGATCAACCTAATGTCACCTTTTCTCGTATTTTATCATAAATTAATCACCCTTCTTTTAGCATTGATTTTGAGGTCATCTCCATCTAATTGGGCCAAATAAAAGCAAACGTTCCCATGACTTTGGGAAAAACATTGGGTCAATTATGAAATGAACCTAATCATAAAATAGCCATTAGAAAATAAGAAAAGCCCAATTGCAACCCAAGTTTCGGGGTCCATTTGGATTCCCAGTTGACGTTAGTAAAATTAAGAATATAATTGAACCGGGTCAAGTCGATACAGTAAAAAATTAGAGTTCGAATTTAATTTTTAATTCGAGATTTGATACTCGATTCGAACTCGATCGAATTTCATTTTTTTAACTCGAATTCGATTCATGATTGAAATTGAACTACTCGAATTTGTTCATTAATATATTAAAAAAAGCTTGATTTTTATATTTGTCAAGAGTTCGATTATTTGTACTCGAGCTCGAATTCGAATTCGAGATATTTTATTAATTAAAATAATAAAAAAAATTTAAATATAAAAGTTCGATTAAACTCGCGAGCTATCCGAATCAGATATAAAAATACTCGAACTCAATTTAATTGATAAATTTAATTACTCGAACTCGAATTCGATTCGGTAATAATCAAACCGAATTTAAATTTTATTCTAATCGAACTCAAATAATTTACTAATATTAATATATCATTTACACGTTTATTTAAATATAACGTGTACGATACCTTCAATGGCATTGATATCCCTTTGGATCACCAAATTATTTTATGCTGTACTTATTTTTATGACGTCACACGTTTAAATTGTGACTGAATCTTAAAGATCCAGTTAAAGTTTTCTTTTTTTTAAAAAAAAAAAAAAACAACGTCTTATCACACGAATTAAAAAAAAAAAAAACGATTTAGTTCAAATCCAAAACTCTAATTTTTTTTAAGGCTTCTATGGCTGAAAAACGGAAAACAAAGTTTTAAATTATTCACCACAGTATCTTTTCTCGTTATAACTTTTTTTTTTCTCTTAGAAATATAACGTAAAAACAAAAATAAGTACACTACTCAAACTTTTTTCTTTTCCTTTTTTTATTTAATAGTTTTCAAAATATTTTTTTAAAAATTTAATATAAATAAATAATTTTTTACAATTATAGAATAAACTAATTAATAAATAACTAAAAATTAATAAATACTTAAAAATAATAAATTTTATAATGAAATAAATTATTAGTAAATGAAATGTCAAATAATTTAATGTATAAATATATAAAAATAATTTTAACAAATTTTAATTACTTATTAATGTCAAAATATCTAATAATTTAAAAATTTTTTATACACAAATTTTAATCTAACAATTATAATAATTAATTTATTTTTTTACTACATTTTATCTTCGTATATTATTATATTATATTTAAATATATATCTCATTATTAATTTTAATCTTATTATTATAATAACTATTTTTATTATCATTATTTCTTTTAATTTTACTAAAATTTATCTCAATACCATTCATATGAACCTTCGGTTAGCTTCGACCTTTATTGTTAAACGTCAATCCAAACAAAAAGGGATTCCAATAGGTAGCTCTTGTCAGCTGCTAATCCATCACATTGCCAGATAGCGTACAAAAGTCAAACGATTGTAAATTTGATTTTTCTGATCATTGAATGAGAAAAGTCGAAAAATCAGAAGAGAAAAGTCATGCTTATCTTATCTCAATCAATTTTCAATTTTATCTGTCCAATCCCAATTGTTTGTCACCAAAAGTCCTGCTTATAATTATTTTTTACAAAGGTGAGTGGAATAAACAGGAGAGTTTGGCGCGTGGAAGGAATGCCAAAAAACAATTCTAAAAAATTCTGCAATCGTGGAAACAGTTTTAGTGGAGAGTCTTTCTTTCTCAGTGAAAGTTGTTTTTCCACACGAAGCATAAATTTTTTTACATAATTCTCTGTTATATATATATTTTTTGTTTTGAATTTTCAATTGGAATTCTGGGATTTGTTTCCAATTAAATTTGCAATCAACAGGTAATTTCATATCCTATTCAGCTTTTTCTTTTTTTTTTTTGAGTTTTGCTCGCTCTCTATTGCTTAAATTATGGTTTCTCTAGGGTTTTACCAAGCATAATTTGATTTTTTTTTCTTATTAGCTATTGAATTGATGAACTATTGGTAACTTTTATGGGGTTTTTCTCAAACTTTATGGAATTTAGTTGTTTGGCTATGTCTTTTGTATCGGATATTACTATGATATTTATCATTTTTAGCTATTTCCATGCTACTTTTTTATTGGATAAAAGTCTGTTTTAGTACTAGTTGATGAAGAGTAACTGAAGGCTACTCTTTCTTGATTGATTTCTTATTGAATTTACCTGTTTCATTTGTTGTGACTATTGTTTCAGCACATGGGTTATTTAGAGTTTGTCACAAAAAGCGTTCTTTGATTAGAAGTTTGCCATTAAGATTATCCACCGCAACTATTCGAGGAGTGGAAACTTAGGTTGAGGTTTATTGCTGCTCCTTACTTTTTTTCAGTTATCACTATCTTGTTTGGTTTTCAATTTACTTAATTGGTCTATTTCGATGAATTTATGTTGTAGTTCTTGATATGGAATTATAGAACGACAATTGAATTGAGTCAGTGGGAAGCTTTTTGAACTTGGTTCATGTTTGACAGTCAGTAATGGATGTTGCTTTTGTTTTAATATCTATAATTCTGCTACTACTGTTGGTCAACATACAACATGAAGATAGCTTGGCTTTGTTTTAGGGTCTTGTGCGTGATTTCTATCGTCTATGTTTTTGTTGGTGACAAGTTTATGCGAGAAGCCAGATATAGTTTTGTTACTTTCTGTTCAGTATTGCTTTTGCTCCACTAACTTCATGCTGTTGGCCATTTTTCTGGAACTGTCTATCAGAACTTGTGGGATTTGTAGATCAGTGCACTTGACTATAGCTTTTCCTTAGTGTTGACAATATTTTTCGTTTTGTCATGTGGCATTTGGCTTGTATGTAATTTACTGGATGGAATGGTATGCTGTTTATATCTCCAATAGTTATGTTAGTCTTTTCCTGATAACAGATTTTCTCACCTGTTGGTGGTGTGGGATTATAATGTACCAAGTACCGGTAGTTTTATATGGGCAGTGGACATAAGTAAAGGAATGGGAGGTTGCTGCTGTTGCTTTTCTAAAGGAGTTGAAATAAATAATGCACCACCATACTATTATGTCAGTATAATTTTCTTCCTCCATGGAATTGTTTTTCTCCCTCTTTTTCTTTAGTTTTTTCAGCCTAATCCTTTCATCCTCACCTCTCCTTTTACAATTGATTTTTTTTATTTTTGAATTTGGTTGCAACTCATCTCAAGTTCAGTGTAGAGTACTGTGTGTTTTATTGAGTGCCACACTTCAAATTTCAGGGGGGGGTGCATGATGTGGCCAAAAAATTGAGATAGACTGTACTCTCCATTGCACTTGAGAGGATCAAAATGTCTTAAATTCTCTGTAATCTGGGGCTTGTTTTTGTGTGTCCTTATGGTAATAACTGGATGCAACAAATTATACAATGTTCCCAGTTGTTAATTCTCTAATTGCCCTTAATAAGTTGCCTATTAATCATGATCTGATCACCATTACTAAGTTGCTTATGAATCACGATTTCTTTCTAGTGCTTAAACCTAAAATGGGTCAGAGTTAAACTGTAGCACAACCTGAAACCGAAAAATGATTATTAAAATTTCTTGTTGACCTGTCTCTCATACTGTCATACTTATTAGTTACTAGAAAATGGACTGAGTAAAGACTTATCCAAAGGCAACACATAAAAGGTAGTTATGTCGAACTTATTGTTTATCACACATTGAATGCCTTTTCCTTATCTTTGTTGAGTTGAAGTTCTTTCTTTTAACAGTACCCCAGAGCCTTAGATGAGCATGGGCCTTTATCTTCTCACAGTGGTGCTGCCTCTGCCTTCTCCACTGGACTCCTGGTTGACACAAATCTGCAGGTATCATTTCCTGATGCTTTTAGACCTCCTCCTCCTCCAATACCATTTGATGCAGTTTTAGGACCTCCTCAAACTCCTTCAGTAGCCCAAGGAATTCATAACAGTAAGAGTGATGAGGTAGTGCAAACGACAAATGTTGATTCCAGTCAAGAAACGGTTGGTGTCAACATTCGAGAGACTTTTATAAAATCTGAGGACACTAAGGAACCCGACTGCAAAACACAATTCAGTACTGAAATTGAGTCACCAAAGGGGCTAGAAGTTGAACTTTCAAAACAAGTTGAATCAATTGTGTCTTTAAAGGAGGAGGAGGATGTTTGTCCAACCTGTTTGGAAGGTTTGTCTTCCCTATGCAATTTATGAACTCTCTCTGCATCACTGCTAAAAATGGCATTGCATTTTTTATGCTAAGTTGTGTTTCAACTTTAGAAAGGCTGTTTATAGACCCTTTTTCTGTTCTTTCCTGCAGAGTATGATGCAGAAAATCCAAAAATTATCACAAATTGTGAGCATCATTTTCACCTTGCATGTATTCTTGAATGGATGGAAAGAAGTGACACATGTCCTGTGTGTGATAAGGTTTGTCTCAGAACTATTTTATGTTTTATAAGTGAATAGGAATTATTGTTATAACCTAAGGAAATAACAAGAAGATTTTAATTCTCTTATGATGCAGGAAATGATTTTTGACCTACCCGCTGATTAGTTTACTGGTGGTGGACTCAGCTTTAGCTGCTTGAAATTAAGTTTGTTGCAGAGGTTGCAGCTTACCGAAACATCAGAATTTCAGTTTTTACTTTTTCTCGCACTCATCACCCCGAATATTTAGTGGCTACTGCAGAGTTGGCTATAGTTTGGTTTTGGATTTCTTTCTCTTTTTTTCCTTCTTTTTTTTGGGGAGTCATACTCATGCCTATTGTGAGCGTAGTATCTTTTTGCTTTTATAACTTGAAACTTTTGATACCATTTCAAAGGTTAATACTTGATTTACTGTGCATTTCCCTCAATGTTTAGACCAGCATGTCATTAGTTTCAACGTTTCTTCATCAGTAAGCCAGTGCCCGAAGTTGCATAAAAAGAGGGAATAAGAAGCTGCCATGCCGGTTTGTAGTGCCTTCTTTGTCCGGAAAACGTGCTAGTTACCCAAAGCAGCACATTAACTCTTTTTTCTCCATATATATTTCTTTCCATGGGTCTGCAAACTCAGATCCTGCGAACAGATGTTTCCTTTACCTCCCTTGGTTAGATTGCTTCTGCAAATGGCATATGGTTTCACTTATCTCCAGTTCATCTTAATGTGAAATTGTTTGATGGTGATGGATGTACTAGTTTTGTGATCAGTTTATGAAATCCTTAGAACGACGAGAATTTTACATTTGTAGAGAATCTCCTTTTTATTTTTAAAAGACAGAAGCAATAAATTGAATAGGCATTTTGTATGTCACATGATTGATGTATATAAAAAAATTATTTTCACATCGAAATTTCATAATTGTTACATTTGTATCAAAACATATATCTTCGTTACTCAAGTACCTCTTGATCAGGGTTGAATCTGAAGGGATGAAAGTGCATCTGTCTCATCATTCAAAGATGGAGACCAAATACCTTTCCATGTTTCAATGAAGTGCTTGAGAAATTGAGTAATGCTACAGTGTCAACAAAATAATATTCAAGCTGAGAAAATCCTTCTAGGAAGAAAAGAAAGTCAAAGAAACTTGCATGAATTTTTCCACCAAACCAAACAACGGTTAATGTTTATTAAGAATTTTTAATTTTTAAAATAATTAATATAATTAAACTATCGCATTATATACAAATTTTTATAAAAAATTTCAATGTTAAATATTTAATTGTTTAGAAAAACATTACACAAATCTCAAAATGAAGTGCGAATTGTTATAATTTTTAATTAATTTTTACTTTAATTATAGGTTATGGTGACCTAGTTGTTTAATTACTTTCCATTTTTATAATAACAACCAATTAATATATTGCTTAGATTCTTTCTAACTTGCCACGTGAACAAAAAAATTTCTCATTTATCCTGTTTTTTTTCTTGATTAAGCATGTAGATTAATGTAAACCACCTTATTATTTTTAGATTGGACAATCAAATTACTAACAAATACAACTGATAAAACAAAAATAATACTAACATACCATAAAATATTAAAATCGATAAAAAAAAAAAAAAAACAGGAGGGTGGTGTTAAGGTTACAAATATAGGCAAAATATACCGTCTTCTAGGGTAAAAAATGAGAAAGTTACTGGAGTTGATATTAGAATTACTGCGGTGACTACCATCTATATAAACTCCTGGATTCACTCGTTGATGTCCGAACCACTTTTGGGGTTGCTTTTCTTTGTGAAGAAACCTCATTTCCTCCTGTTTATCCTCTTTCAAGAGTCCCAAAGACCAAAAAGAAAAAAAAAATGTCTTCTCCTAGCAAACGGCGAGAGATGGACTTGATGAAACTGTAAATTCTTTTATTTATTTTCCCCAAGTTTTAGTTTTAAGAACAAATTATTTGTCGTTATCTTTGTTTTTGTTAATTTGCTTTTGATTTTTTTTTTTTTTTTTGTTGGATTGATTTTTACTAGGATGATGAGTGACTACAAGGTGGAGATGATCAATGATGGCATGCAAGAATTTTATGTCGAATTCAATGGACCAAAAGACAGTAAAAATCGCTTCTTTATCCTTTTCTTCCTTCATTTTTCATTCGTTTCTATGATGTATCTCTTTAGTTTTTCTCAAGATTTACTTTTCTTTCTGGGTTTTTCTCATTCTTCTAAAAGTTCACTTTTTTTTTTCTTGGAAGTGTGCTGACCATTTGGTACTTGTTATTGGGTTTTCTCTTTTGATGAATTTAATATTTGAAGATCAATATGTATTTGTATTTGTTATCCAATTAATCTAAAGTGATATTTTGATTATTTGTTCTTATCTAAGCTGCCACTTTTTATGTATATGTTTATTTAGTTCTTTGAATTTTCTGAACTAGGATGGCGTTTGTTGATAGATTTTGCTTCTGGGTATTTTTAAACAAGAGCAAAATGAGATGATTTTTGTTTTTTCACAGATTATCTAATATGTAATATGTCAGGTCCTTATCATGGTGGTGTGTGGAAGATAAGGGTGGAGCTCCCAGATGCTTATCCTTATAAATCTCCATCGATTGGCTTTATAAACAAGATCTACCACCCCAATGTTGATGAAATGTAAGTTTGTGGATGTTAAAAAGTTCTAAATTTCGCTGCTTTAGCTTTGTCTTAGTGGTAGCATTAACTTGTATGAGGTATTTTAGAATGAGTAATTTGGTTTTGACTTTTAAATGTTCTGTTATCATTAATTAAAATAGCTTGAACTATGAGTTTCAGGTCTGGCTCTGTTTGTTTGGATGTCATCAATCAGACTTGGAGCCCCATGTTTGGTATACCTAGCACATTGTTTGTTTTGCTCATTCTTTCTTGTTTTAAAGTTGCTGCTTTTACTCTTGGAACTTGACAAGCAATTTAAGTTCTTTTTTTAAACTTGAGATGTTCAATTTCAGATCTGGTAAATGTGTTTGAAGTTTTTCTTCCTCAACTTCTTTTGTATCCCAACCCATCAGATCCATTGAATGGAGAAGCTGCTGCTCTTATGATGCGTGATCGTACAACCTATGAACAACGAGTGAAAGGTAGCATTTGTCTATAAGCATAAGCTTTTTATTTTATTTATGCATTTTTTTTGTCTCAAGACTGCCCTGCCCAGAAGTTGAGGTATTTATTTGGATTTCTTGCTTTTTGGAAGCCAATTAAGTGAAAGTCAAGCAGCGGTGAGCTTACAATACTTTTTCTTGATCACCATTGTTTTTGAAGGAAATTACTTGAGATCACAAATCTCAGACGTTGGTAGCACGAATTGTTTTATAAGTGCAATGCAACCTCTTACCCTGTTTAATTTGTATTTAGTTGACTAATGGCCATTTTATTGAGTTGTTAACAGTCTTGAACTTTATCATTAGTCTAAAGTAGGTAACACCAATCTTGACCATCATCATTAGTCTAAAGTAGTTCTAGTTTTAGTTTCTAAATGCCTTGGCATCACAATTTTGAATAGTAACATGCTTTAAACCATTTAGTGAATAGGTTGATAATAGTAGTAGACTTGATGTTTGAAAATTGCTTGGCCTACACCAAAATTTCTTTGTTCTGCATTCATAACTGTTGCTTATTTGTGTTTCTAGCCATTCTTACTTATTTTTATTCTGTCCGTAGCATTTGAGGGGATACTTGCTTTTCTTTTCTTGTTACCATATCCTTGCTATTAGTGCAAGCAAGTTCCGCTTCTATTTGGTGTTTTTGGTGTAATTCTGCAATTTTTTTTGGATAAGTAACTTGCAATTTTACTTTAGAATAGTCATCATGCAAATTGAAAACAAGTTGAATATTTTTAATCTTTTTTTGACCTTGTGAAAAAAATTTGTTTCTTCATCTTCTGCTAGCCTGGAAGGAGGTGGGTATGTTGCTAAATGTGACTTAAGTACTTTGAAATTGGAAAATCTTTGATTCTTTTAGGTTTTAATTTTAAAGAAAATAATACATGCACTGTAAACCTGAAGGTATTTTGATTGGACAAAGAGTAGAAAGATTTTCTTAGAGATAACGCAATTAGCAGGCATATAAATGGGTGCAGCTGTTTGAAAGCATGGAAGTATGGGTTACTTTTCTAGCACATATGAAAATTAGCATTTATGGATTGCAAATATTATTTCCAATTGCTTTGTCACACATCTTCTGTGTTTCAGAAAGAATTCCTTGTTTGTAATTACATTTACTGCTCAAGGAAGACTTTCTGAGTTTCTTCGCGGAGGTGCAACCGTATGAAATAGATGACATATTAAAGTTGCCGTTAATTTATTGTTAATCATAACTAGAAGATGACTCGGAAGGAACCCTGTGTGAGTTCCACTTGATCAGTCAAGGAGAATTACTTGTTGGGCCTCGGAGAGATCTATTTTCTCCTACTGCAATCTTGCCTGCTGTTTTCTCCCATTGCTGAAACTAGTTGTCTACTCTTTTGATTTGGGGTTAGAGTATGCTAGAGTTCAGAAGTTTTTGTTGTTATAGTTGGAAAGGGGAGGTTGCAGCTTTAAAAGTAGGTCATTTTCAGTCAAAATAAGATAAATAGTAGCTGGCAATAGACCCACTTGGCCTATTTGTTGTGGCCATACCATTTCGCCTATTTTCTCAGTTAATATATCTTCCCAAAGAGGTTAATCAATTCAGCTCAGTGGTAATAAGTTGTGTCTAACCGCTTTTATCATCCCTGACAACATGCAGAAAGAGTTTAGTGGCATTGCAATTATTGTTCTCTCAAAGTGTGATCTGCAATTTTATTTCAGCAGCAATATGCATTGCTTTTCCTCCTTCCATTGTCATTTTAAGGATGCAGTCATTGCAATGCTTACGACTTATTGTCATTTCCCAGAATATTGTGAGAAATATGCTAAGCCGGAAGATGTTGGAGCAGCAGCAGCAGCAGAAGAGAAGTCCAGTGATGAAGAGCTGAGTGAAGATGAATATGCTGCCTCTGACGATGAGGAAATTGCTGGAAAAGCTGATCCTTAAGCACATAATATGCTTCGCTAGGAAATTGTCTGTGTTGTACATGATATTCAGCTCCAGGAAAATTTGAACTTGACAAAACTGGGGTCATATAGAAATATTCCTGCCCCTTTCTGTCTTTATTGTCCATGGATGTTTTGTGTAAATTAACGCACTTTGTTTAATATTCCAAATATTCATATCCACTGTTTAGACTAAAAACCCGATTTGCTTATGCTTCTGCTCCTCACGTGCATGTATCAATTAAACCTCATCACGAAAATGCGAAAATGCGTTAACCCCTTAATTGAGGTGATGTTTCAAATTTACTTGCTACGTGGCAAAAGGTCCACGACTTTGAAAAGCTGATCTGATTGCATTATTCATTGCAAATGTTTGATGGGGAACAATGTAGAATTCAACTTTGTGATGGCTGGGTGCCAAGGGAGAGCATGTCTTCTCAAAACTTTTTTAATGATGGTGAAAAACCATTGCCATGGCATTTGATTTGCTCTAGAAATTGTTGGATGGTTAGGCCAATCCGATCTTGTTAAGGGAAAAGGTAGATCGTCGAATTTCTGATAAATAAAGATTATAATTCCCTATCTTCCCCAGAAAAGCCCCTATAGCTCAGTGGTAGAGCGTCAGTCTTGTAAACTGAAGGTCCGTAGTTCGATCCTGCGTGGGGGCATAATAGACTTTTTGTAACATATTTTTAATTTTCCTTTTTTTTGTAATTACTAGATCTTTGGTGGATCTTGTTCTGAAACTGATCTGATCACTTTCCGACAAAACGAGGTTCAGCACAAAACCTGTAGAAAACTAGAAGTGTCAGAAAGTAGACAATCACTCCACACACTGACAAACACTGTCGTGTCCTCCAGACGCTGCCAATTCGTCGAAAATTCAGGAAATCAAAAGCCTACAGAGTTCAAACGGTGAATCTAGTGTGCATTTGTTATCCGAACTTGATTATAAATTAAAAAAAAAAAAAAACTTTTATCCGTCGCTAAAAAAAGGCCATTCAAAATTTGCCTAATTTCAATTTTAGCGACACTTTGTTTCAGTAAACCAAATGATGTGTGCCACCTCAGCCAAACCCAATATGTCCATCTTAATATTGAGCCACAAGTTAAGGCCATATAAGCAAACAGCCTCTTTTTCTTATCATCAAATCTTAAAATACCCAAAATCAATCGGACAGATCCTCTTATAGTCTTATGTATATTAATAAAAAAGTATCAGTAGCAGCTAAACGAGTTCCCTATTAAACAATAACACAGTTACACGTATGCTTTTAGATAATTGTCAAGATACCATTTTCACTGTGAAAAATAAATAAATATCTTGTTTGTGGGTCAACACTCTTTGGTTCTAACCAACATTTTTCACTTCCACAAATCCTCTGTTTTCCTCTGCATCTGATACGGTAAAATCTCCGCAATCTATTTCCTTCAAATTTTAATTTAATTAAAAAAGCATATTTTAGCCAGGAACCAGCCTTTTTTTTTTTTTAATTCACTTGCAATTTTTTCTTGAATTTTCTTGTCTATAATTTTGTTTTATCCACATATATCTTTTTCTTTTTTATAAGAAGCCTCCCCTGTCCTGTGTGACTCTGTTTTAGTGGTCTGTTTTTCTCTTGTTGACCATCTTCAATTTGGGGTTTTTGCCATCTTGGGTATATATTATTTTAGTCAAAGAAACTCTTTTGAGATCACAGTATAGTTTATTTGATCTCATCTGGATCTGATTGTTTTATCTCATTTTGAAACGGTGTAGTTCATAAAATATAGGGGGTATTGTTGATTTTGAATGGCTCGGTTGATTCTTCCTTGCAAAAGTTCGTGTTTGGCAAGGACCAGTCTTTTGGGTTTGATCTCTTCTACTCCAGTGATTATCCACGGCATCTTTCTTTATGAATACCCTTTTGTTTACTTATATGGGTTTCAGTTGCTTGCCATTGAAACTCATGGTTTTGAATCCATTGTAACTGATTACATTGCATGATGCTCAACTTCAAAAGTGCATTTAGATTGGTATTTTTGATGGGTGGCTTCTAGCAGTTTGTATACATTTTACAGTTTCCTTAGACGTTTGCTTCTGCGTGTGCAATGATGCGTGCACATACCAAATAGATACACTGTTGCTGGCAGTTTGAAGGGTGATTATTGAATGCTAATTTTGGCATCATGGATTGTTTTAAGTATTTTTCTGTCTGATTGTTTCCTTATTTTGCAGGTTCAGGCTAAAAGTAGTGTTAGTTCCTTTCAAAGTTCATTGAAGAATATCTCTCGGTATAGGTGTTTCTCTGTTTTAGAGGTTTGTGCATTTTGTTAGTTCTATAATATAGTGTACCAAGGCGGTAGGGACCCTCTTTGTTCTTGGAATAATAATTTTTTATCCTGACTTTATGCATTTTTATCTGAAAATTTTCTTTTTTAATTATTTATTTTTTGGTGTTTAGGCAACCTGTAGAAGGAATTACAGGTTTCCACATTCTTCACATTATGTATGTTGCTATGCTTTGTATTTAACCATTTTTGCTCCATTCTAGTAATGCATACTTAAATGCATGTATGCATTTATATGAAAGCACATAAATAGTATACTTTTGTCTTAGTCTTCATGGATGTTTCTATCATGGAATATGATGTGGTCTCTTATGGTTGCTTTTGATATTTTGTTGATTTGGAAACATTATTTCAGAGGCCAAGGGAAGCCAGCAGAAGGCTGCTTTGTTCAGTTGCTACTGAACCTTTACCTAAGCAAGTTGAAGAATCTGAAATGGACGCACCTAAAGAAATCTTTCTTAAGGACTACAAGTCCCCTGACTACTACTTTGATACGGTATATATTGCAATTAAATATTATGCATCTGCTAGGATTCTGAACCTTTTTATGTGGCTTTGGCACTTACAAAAATAGCATTTCAGGTGGATTTGAAATTTTCACTGGGTGAGGAGAAAACAATAGTTGCTTCAAAAATAACTGTGTTCCCCAGGGTTGAAGGTATTGTTATCGTAATTCTTTGCTTCTAATACATTAAACTATCATTATTAGACCACGTCTCTTTTTTTACACTGGTGGCAAGAAATTTTGTTCTCTCTAAGGGGTAATTTACGTTTTGGCTCTGCATTCTTCTTCGATGAGAATCCAGTGCTCAAGTTTTATGTTGAAAAACTCTTTTCATCATAATTCTTTTATTTTATACTAATATATCTTGTAGAACAGGTTCTTCTTCTCCACTGGATCTGAACGGGGTAGATCTAAAGCTAATTTTTATCAAGGTCAATGGCAAGGAACTGAAGGTATACCATTTATTGTAACTTTCTGAAAGTAGGCTTGGAGCCATATGGTTCTGAAGCTATAATGTTTTAATATGTTTATTTTGTCATTCGCAGGAGGGAGATTATTATTTAGACTCACGCCATTTGACACTTCCATCACCACCAAGTGGCAAATTTACTTTGGAAATCGTTAATGAGATACAACCTCAGAAGAACACATCATTGGAGGTGAAACATTATTATGAAGTCTGTTCCATAATGTACAATATTTTTGCCCTAATAACCATGTTATAAATTTATTTTTCTCACTCTAGGGGCTTTACAAGTCATCTGGGAATTTCTGTACACAATGTGAAGCAGAGGGTTTCCGGAAAATTACATTTTATCAGGTTAAAAATGTTGAAACATAGATTGGCTTTTATTATTTTTTATTTTGATGTATGAATCTGTTTTATACCCCATTGACATATTTACTCTGCGAATAGGACCGTCCTGATATAATGGCTAAATACACATGCCATATTGAAGCTGATAAGTCATTGTACCCAGTATTATTATCTAATGGAAATCTCATAGAGCAAGGAGACCTTGAGGCAAGCATCACTTATTATGTTAGTCTCTTTTTGGTTAATTTTGACTGGCGTTTATTATTATTTTTCTGGATCCATTGCAGGTTGGCAAGCATTATGCTGTATGGGAAGATCCCTTCAAGAAACCATGTTACTTGTTTGCCTTAGTAGCTGGCCAATTGGAGAGCAGAGATGACATATTTGTTACCCGCTCAGGCCGACAAGTGTCCCTAAGGGTCTGGACCCTGGCACAAGATGTACCCAAGACTGCACATGCCATGTATTCACTTAAAGCAGCTATGAAGTGGGATGAAGATGTCAGTCTTTATATCCTTGATTGATTTTACTGTGGTGTTGAGATTCTTCTATTTCTTTATTTAAAATCTTAATATCTTGTAGGTTTTTGGTCTTGAGTATGACCTGGATCTCTTCAATATTGTCGCTGTTCCTGATTTTAACATGTAAGATGCTTTCTCACTTAAATGAAATCGAACATTTGATGTATATGTGCTATCCTTTGCTTCTTTCCTGGTTATTATTCAGTTTTTATATCTGTCAATACCAATACACTTTTTTCTTTTTCTGATGTAGGGGAGCCATGGAAAACAAGAGTCTGAATGTATGCCTAATGGCTTATCTGGTCATCTATATCAAATATTTTTACTGTTCTGTTTTGTTGACATATGTTTCTATTGCGTCTTAGATTTTCAATTCAAGGCTTGTTTTGGCTTCTCCGGAAACTGCTTCAGATGCTGATTACGCAGCTATTTTGGGTGTTATTGGTCACGAGGTTTGTTGTGGATATCTATTGAAAATGCCCTTTCACAAATTTGCGTATTTGTTATAGAACAATATGATATATTGTGACTTGATTTTGTTTATTGCTTTCATGCAGTATTTTCACAACTGGACTGGCAACAGGTTGGTTTATATCCCATCTAGGCTTATTGTTTGTTCAAGAATTACATCCTTGCTTTTTGTTCCTTACTGTTTTATGATTTGTTTTTTGAGGTCTGGTCTATCACAGATGCGTTCTTGGTCATTAGCACATGTGAAAGATTATGTTTTATGTTTATTTAGCTGCGGGGTTCTATATTCATGTAGGTGGTTTTAAAGACATGTTTATCAATTTTAAATCTATTTAAAACAAGAAGGATAAATAAACTTCAATATAACATCAGCTGAAACACTGCAGAGTGACATGCCGGGACTGGTTTCAGCTCAGCTTGAAGGAGGGTCTTACTGTTTTCCGTGATCAGGTATGACTCTTTAGTTACCAAGGGGGTAAATGTAGGCTCATGACTATAAAATTTTTTTATGGTTGTAAGTAATCTTGGTTGTTGGTAGGAATTTTCATCTGACATGGGAAGCCGTACAGTGAAGAGGATTGCTTATGTTTCAAGGCTTCGAAATTATCAATTCCCACAGGTTGTTTATGTTTCTTGCATGACTTGATGTTGACCTCATATCCAGTTATATGAGCAATTATGTTGCAAGTTTGCTGCTACTCCAAAAATCTACTGATATATCCTTCTGCGTGTGACATACTTGATTGCTGACTTGTCTCTGTTTCCTAATTTTCAGGATGCTGGTCCCATGGCTCATCCTGTTAGGCCACATTCTTACATTAAGGTAAAGTTTCTCCCTTATTTATTGGCCTTTTCTTTGAGTTTTCACTTGCTTGTGACCTCTTAAAAGTTTTGCTTCGCAGCGGTGTTAATGTTTTCCCCCTTTTTCCCCTTTTTCCCCTTTGACAGATGGACAACTTCTACACAGGCAAGTTTTTGTTATATCTAATAGAAATGTGTAATGGGTGCATGGATCAGTTTCCTCTTGTTATATTTGTATTTGATATCCTTTTTTAACGTGTGAATGTGTGGCTTTTTTGTATGATCTTGTTGTATATGAATCTGATATGGGGTTATCAACAACGGCAGTGACGGTAAGGCCTAGCACCTTGCATTTGGATCTTTTTCTATTTTGTTTTCTGTTTTTCTTTGACAAGGCATCTAATTTTCCTAGTGTTTTTCTTGGTCTTTTTATTTTCTTTTTCACAGGTTTATCAAAAGGTTTGAATATCTTAACCTGAATTTCTCATGTTTATGTGTGTTTGTGGGCAAAAGCTATATTGATGCATCAATGAATTTTCCTTATGATTCAACTTGCCAGGGAGCCGAAGTTGTCAGGATGTACAAAACACTCCTGGGAACTCAAGGGTTCCGAAAGGTAAAATTTTAAGCATGTTTATGAGTTTGAACTTAAGTGTATCTATGTGAAGTTGCTAATGTTGGACTGATTTGTTCATGTTTCAGGGCATGAATCTTTACTTTAAAAGACATGACAGGCAAGCAGTAACTTGTGAAGACTTTTTCGCTGCCATGCGAGATGCAAATGATGCAGATTTTGCTAACTTCTTGCATTGGTATGGATCAGTCATCTCTTCCTTCCAGTTACTATGTCTCTCTGGTAATTTTGATGCTTATGCTTTTGAAACTCTCAGGTATTCACAAGCTGGGACTCCGGTAGTAAAAGTTACTTCATCTTACAATGCCAATGCTCATACTTTTTCTTTGAAGTTTAGGTATACAGACTGTAAATTTTGTTGCAAGAATGATCATCAATTTTCACCTAAAGATTTTGCTGCTGATTTTTATGCTTGATTTGGCATTTCACAGTCAAGAGGTACCCCGAACTCCTGGGCAGCCTGTTAAAGAACCCATGTTCATTCCTGTGGTTGTTGGTCTACTGGATTCAAGTGGAAAGGACATGCATCTATCCTCTGTGTATCACTATGGGACACTGCAGTCTTTTGTAAGCAACAGTCAGCCAGTCTTAAGTACTGTTCTTCGATTAACTAAGGTCAGTTGAGAATCTTCCTATCTCCGAGATATTTTCATTACGGAGGAGAAAAAGGCAAGAATTTGCACTCTTCTTTAGGATGTCTAAAGACCTTTCAGAAAGTGAAAGACCATGATTTAAGAAGCAAACTGTTCCCAAGCTGTCGTATTGACAAATAGGCAGCTAGCATACCTGTTGCATATCTATATGTTTTATGATTTTCATTTTTTCTTGTTGGTGCTGAGCAGAAAGAAGAAGAATTTGTGTTTTGTGATATATTTGAGCGGCCAATTCCATCACTATTGCGAGGTTATAGTGCTCCTATCCGTCTCGAATCTGATCTCTCTGATAGTGATCTATTTTTCCTCCTTGCACATGATTCGGATGAGTTCAATCGGTTTGTCACTCAAAGCATGAATATTTTAATCTAACAATTGAGGAATATATGAGATTTATTCACTTGATGGTCTTTTGTTTTTAGTTGGGAGGCTGGACAATTGTTGGCAAGGAAGCTCATGCTCAGCCTAGTTGCTGATTTCCAACAAAACAAACCATTGGCCCTGAATCCCAAATTTGTGCAAGGTCTCAGAAGCATACTACCTGATAGAAGCTTGGATAAGGTATGATGATAGTTCTCTTACCTGAAAATATGCGATCCTTATTGTTTAAAGTTTCCTTCCCTGTGTTTGAATGGAGAGTGTGTTGTGCAATAAATAAAAATCAATGCACAATTCATTTTCAAATGCCTTTTGTTATCCAGGAATTTATTGCTAAAGCAATAACACTCCCTGCTGAAGGGGAGATTATGGATATGATGGAAGTTGCTGATCCTGATGCTGTTCACGCTGTTCGGACCTTCATTAGGAAGGAACTTGCCTCACAACTGAAATCAGAGTTTCTAAGCACAGTAACAAATCTTTATTACTTTACTTTTAGACTAGTGCCTGTTTTGTAAATCCACTTGATTGTCTTTTTCTCTTTTTTCCTTACTTTGCGATTTAACAGGTTCAGAACAACAGAAGCTCAAAAGAGTATGTATTTGACCATCTTAATATGGCCCGGCGTGCTCTCAAGAATGTTGCTCTTGGTTTGTATTGCTTGAATTGTATATTTGCAAGATTTAAGTGGTAAATTTCACATCATCTAATTGCCTTATTTGTCTATATCCAGCATATCTTGCATCCCTTGAAGATCCAGAGATAACAGAGCTTGCACTACATGAGTATAATACCGCCACAAATATGACAGATCAGTTTGCAGCTTTGGCGGCCATTGCCCAGAAGCCTGGTAAAACTAGAGATGATGTTTTGGCTGACTTCTGTAGCAAGTGGCAGCATGACTACCTGGTAAATTTCCAATTCAACTTCCCTTTGACTGCTAGAATGTAGTTTGAACTTCTTTTGTCACTTGGATAATCCTTTTCCTTCTTTGTTAGGTTGTAAACAAATGGTTTGCCCTTCAAGCCATGTCTGACATTCCTGGTAATGTTGAGAATGTTCACAACCTCTTAAATCATCCTGCATTTGACCTGCGCAATCCAAACAAGGCAAGTGATTTCTCTCTCTTGCAAGCAAATGTGTAGGCACATGCATAAACATACGTTAGTGCCATCTCTTCAGCTTAAATTTGAGCATTGTAGTGAATGTGTGTTATTTTACTAATATAGGTATACTCACTCATTGGAGGATTCTGTGGATCTCCTGTGAATTTCCATGCCAAAGATGGGTCAGGCTACAAGTTCTTGGGTGAAATAGTATTACAACTTGACAAGCTAAATCCTCGGGTTTGCTAATAAGTCCCATTCTTGCTTCCTTTGTTCTTTTGGGTGAAACACGAAATACCAATTTCCTTTGTTGGGTCACTTGTCATCCGGATGGGATGTTCACTTTCTTTTCCTGTTCTTCAGTAATATTATTGCTTTTATCTGTTGTAGGTGGCCTCCCGCATGGTATCCGCCTTCTCAAGATGGAGGCGTTTTGATGAAAGCAGGCAAAAACTTGCCAAGGTAAGTAAGATGGTAGCTTTTATGTGTACATAATGGCCTTTTTAAAAGTTAGATATGAAATGTTTTATTCCTCTATATCCATCAATGCTCAAAAGAGTCTGATGCTGCAATCATATATCTACCATTGTGGATACTGTTTTGGTGTCAGTATTTCTCAGTTACATATTGTGATCAACAATATAACTTAGTGGAAGGATTACAAATTGATTCATTTACTTGTGCCATGCTGGGATTATTACCCTAAAAAGCGGACGTTTTGCAGGCACAATTGGAGATGATCATGTCTGCCAATGGGTTATCAGAGAACGTGTTCGAGATTGCCTCAAAGAGCTTAGCTGCTTAAATGCCTTGAAGACTTCCGCTGCTTCCCGCTTGTTTTATAGACAAACAAAAAATAAAAGAAAAACTTTAACTGCATTTTAATTATCTCGTCACCGAATTAGATATGACCGGTAGTTGTTTTGTTATTCAGTGAGTGGAATTGAATTAAGAACCAAAGACCCAAGCTTTTCTACAAAACAAAATGAGGAAAAGTTCTTACTTTTATTCTGTTTTATAGGGTGGGTGACTTGACCTACTAAAAAACTCAAGCCTCCAAATTGGTTTCAGAAGTTATTTCATAGTATATATTCCCAATTCTCATCTTGGTCGGGTTGTATGACAAGTCATTTGATTTAACTTGCTGCAAATCTGGTTGGAATTAAATGGAGCTTGACATAACTTTGGTCTATTGAGATGAGAGTGTAAGATTTTCTGAAATTGATCCACGTGAGAAGAATAAGCCCCATAAGGCCATAACTTTACTAGGAAATGTCTGACTGTCAACAGCATCAGTCAACTTTCTTTTCATGTGTAGAAACTGCTGATTTGATCTTGCATTTCTCTGCCTTCGTCAAAAGTAGGGCATTGCTTTTCAGCTCAAACTTAATTCGGTTCACTCTTTCATCATATTTCTTTATGAAGGCTTAATTCTTATAAACCATTTGCTTGCCAAATCTCTCAATCAAGCTTTCTGGGGATCTCATGATAAATTAAGTTACACCTTAATTAATCTAACACTAATTGCATATCCCCGGCCAAAAGTACTTTCAAATAATCTGCTTTTAATCATTTTTCCTTTTGCCCCAATAATCATTCACCATTCACAGCATGAGTGAAACAACTTTCTCTAAAGCTTTAAGGCTGTGAACAAATGGATGAAACTCAACAATAAAGTTAAACCCTTTTTAGCAAATGAAAAGGAAAAGCTAGTCATAATTAAAGCCAAAGGTAAAGATCCATTGCCACAAGTCCCCTCGTGTGAAATCTAGTACTAGTATCTATAGTGAAAATCATACATGTAAAGGCAACTTTCCTGCTGTCGAGTTTAAAGAGAATGAAGAAAAAAGGAACTTTGGGGCATGGACTTCACAAAGATTAAAGAAAAGGGTAGGTGGCTACATATAGTGAATAAAAAAAGAAGCATTTTTAATGAGTCAAATAAGATTAAAAATAGCTCTTTTGCTATATTTTACTATGGAAATGATGAGATGAGAGCTTGTCCTGCTGTCGAGTTTAAAGAGAATGAAGAAAAAGGAACTTTGGGGCATGGATTTCACAAAGATTAAAGAAAAGGGTAGGTGGCTACAGATAGTGAAAAAAAAAAAAAGCATTTTTAATGAGTCAAATAAGATTAAAAATAGCTCTTTTGCTATATTTTACTATGGAAATGATGAGATGAGAGCTTGTGGGCATAAACTTCACTAAAATTGTCATTTTGTCAAGCTATAACTATTATATAGTCGAAGAAACATTAAAAGGTTCAATCTTTTTGCCCTTAGAAAGGGGTAAATCATTAGACTCTTAATGAAATTGGAATAAAATCGTGGATAAACTATCTCAATAGAAGGTGAAAGGGAATTACTCTGTTGGGAGAGTGTGTTTAATTCTTTTGAAGAAAGGGTTACAATGGAATAAATTTTTTTCTAAAGGAAGTTGACTGTTTCAATTTTGAATGTTAGACTTAGAAACAGTTCATCATGGTTTGCAAATTATTTATTCAAATGTTTAAGAAGGGTATCATTCGTTATCTTTAGTTTAAACCTTTAGTTAAAGAGCTAAATATTAAATTATTCTAAGATATTTTCTTATCAAGTATAATTTAAATTAAAAAAAAAAAAAAAAGGAAAAGAAAGATGGGGACCAACAGCGGGGGTTAGTTGAAGTGGCGGGTAAAGGGGGAGAATTTTAGAGGAGAGCCGATGGGACCCTCCACTTATTATTTTTATACATATCGCAGTGGGGGGGTGTGCGCACGAAAGCCACCGCGAAGTGGATGTGCACACGTGAACACCTTTGACAATCACTTCATTAAGACAAACAATCAATCCTTGTTTAAAATTTCTATCTCCTAAAAAAAAAATTACTAATTACCAATTAAAATAACACCCCAAAAAATAATACTAAGCGGATAGAAGTGCTTTATTTATATTTAATTTTGTGATGTTTAGCAGTTGTTCCTTTCATTTGACTAAACTACCCTCTTTAGTCTTTGTTTTCAAAAAAATTTAATTTTTTTATATAAAATTATAATTTTGCTAAATATTATTATTTTTTAAAATAATTATATGAATTAATTAAATTAAATTTGATTTAAAAATATTTAACTTTATTTTGAAGTTCCGAAAGAATTCTCTTATAATAATGATATTCACCATTTTGATTTATTGGATAAAAAAATAAAAAGTAAAAATTAATTAAGTTGAGTAAAAAAAATTTCTTCACCTAAAATTAGAGAAATGATTTTTTACCGGTTTTAAAAAGCTATTTTCACATCTATTCTCTAAACTCAATTAAAAATTTATTTCTTGAATAATCATCTGTAAGTAAATATAAGTGAATGAGAAGGGCATCTAAGTAAATGTAAGGGGATCTAAAAAACATTAGGCTAAAGTCTGGGTTTTGCGATGATCGCACAGAACTTGTAGAAAATCAAGTCATTGCCGTGTCAAAAGCGTTTGCTTATGCAAATATTTCACACAATATTGCTATATTCAAACCAAAAAAAAAAAATCTCATTACCAAAATAATAGTAAGTATAAAAAAGAGAGATTTATATTTAAGAATTTAACGATTTGATTTTTTTTTTTTTATCATTTCTGATTTCGCTACGGAATGCTTCTTCTATAAATCGCAGCTTCCTTCGTTTCTCTGGATTTTCTTTTCTGGAGGAAATTTGACATTTTCCGAGGGAAGAAATTTTTGAGCTGTTTGTTTGGCAAGAAAAAGAGAAAAGTAGATATGAGAGGCGCAAATGGAGAATCCAGAGCTATGAATAACACTTTGGAGACCATACATGCTGCTGCTAACGCGATCGCTTCAGCTGAGAATCGTGTTCCACAAGCTACGGTTCAGGTGAAATTTTAATTTTATTTATATATTTTAAATTTCTGTTTGTTTTCTTGGATGTGATTGTTTTAATTGAATTGAATTTGATTTGATTGAGTTTCCTAAGTGTTTCTGAGCTTCCCTGATATTCATTTTGTGATCCGTTTTTGCATGATTTGAATTTTTTTTTCTTCTTTGATTATGTTATCACGATTTAATAAGCTTTTATCTTTAATCTAGTTTAGGCTTTAGAAAATGGTGAGTTGAATCGTTGCGATTTTAGGCATAGATTTATAATTTATTGAAGGTTGACTTGTTCCAGAATCAAGAGTCTTTAACTGTAGCTTTTGGTTAGATTTAGAAGTTGAAGTTCTTGCTTTTATAGGTTGTTTGTTTGGTGCTTCAAGTTCAATACATGCAGGGTTCTTAGCTGTTGAACTTGACAGCTCAGGAATCAAAGGATAGTCTGTGATGGTGAAACAGTGTTTATTTATATATATATATATATATATATATATATGGTTTCACTGATGGAATTGTTGAAACTTTTAAATTTTTTGGTTCCTTATTTACCCAGAAAACATCATGATCTTAGTTGATCTTATTCACCTTTTAACTCTGGTTTTATTTTCATTCAACAAAAGTCCCTATATCAGGAGTAAAGAAAACAAGAGAAGAGTAAAGCATACCTGATACTATACGGTTTGGAATTTGGATATAGTTGTTAATTGGACTAGGTTGTCTTTGAATTTGTTCATATCATGCTCTTTTTATGGCCAGGATGTGGGAAGAGTTAATTAGAAGGTTTCAAATGGATTGGGATTTTGGAAAACTAGAAACTTCTTTACATCCTATTTAGCTGGCAAAGATCAGGTTAATCCCATTTTGACATCCAAATTCAAGGAGGATAATCAGTGGTTTTGAATAATGGAAGCTGCTTTCTTCTGTCTGTAGATATGATTTCCCTTGTACTGGAGGTCTAGTTGAAGAATAGTCATATATAATCACTGAGGAAAAGCTTCAGAAGTACTTAAACAAGGGGGTAGTGCTTCAGCTTCTTGACCTTAGATGGTAAAAGGGCATGATTAAATTTGGGAATCTTCTAGGGTAAAAGTTTTCCAATAGAAAAGAGTGTAGCATGCTCATACTCTTTCTGCCAAAGAGTTGGAAGCACACTTTTAGCACAATGTCCAATAAGTTTTGAGCATATATGCTTTAGCATGTTTCATTACTTGATACATTTTAGTAAAGCTTCAATGAGGAAGTGCGACATTATTGGTGTAATGTATCTGTCTTTCTAGGACAAAAGTTTCCAAGTAATTAATTGTATTGTCAATTTTTTTATTTGTTAACTACATAAGAATTTGGTGTAATTTCCCGTATTAATTCATTTTATCTTAAATTTGGTGACATTCAGAAGAGAAGATGGGGTAGTTTCTGGAGCATATATTGGTGTTTTGGATCTTACAAACAAAAAAAGCAAATTGGGCCCGCTCTTCTTGTTTCTGAAATGAGTGCTTCCGGTGCTAACGTGCCTACTGCTGAAAACCCAACCCAAGCCCCTGTCATGGGACTTCCCTTTGCTGCACCACCCTCCTCTCCTGCATCTTTCCTTCCATCTGAACCCCCCTCTGCTACACAGTCTCCAGTTGGTTTAGTGTCTCTCACCTCTATTTCTGCTAGTATGTATTCTCCAGGGCCTGCTTCTATTTTTGCAATTGGCCCTTATGCTCATGAAACTCAGTTAGTTTCACCACCTGTTTTCTCGACCTTTACTACCGAACCTTCAACTGCTCCCTTTACTCCTCCTCCTGAGTCAGTGCACTTGACTACACCTTCCTCACCTGAGGTGCCATTTGCTCAGTTGCTTGGCCCCAACCTCCAGTATGGAGAGGCTGGACAGAGATTCCCAATATCCCACTATGAATTTCAGTCTTATCAACTTCATCCTGGAAGCCCTGTTGGCCAACTGATTTCCCCAAGCTCAGGCATCTCAGGTTCTGGCACCTCATCTCCTTTCCCTGATGGTGAGTTTGCTGCTTCTCTACTCTCTCCTGAGTTTCGAATGGATGACCCTCCCAAGCTCTTGAACCTAGATAAGCTTTCCAGACGTGAATGGGGATCACATCATGGTTCTGGCACTTTAACCCCAGATGCTACAAGGTCCACACCTCACAACGGTTTTCTTCTGGATCATCAAGTCTCTGAGATTGCGTCACATCTGCATGTGGATAGAGGAAAGCAAACTGGTCAGGTTGCAGTTAATCATAGAGTTTCATTTGAGTTGAATACTGAAGAAAATATAAGATGTGTGGAAACGGAGACAGCAACACTTTCACAAGCTGTGTCTGGATCTCTACAGAATGAAACAACAAGAGAGAAGGTAGAAAGCGCTACTAAGGTGGTGGATGATTATGAATGTCGTGTTGGTGAGACATCCAATGAAAGACCGGAGAAAGCTCCTGCGGATTGGGAAGGCAAACCACAGCACCATAAGAATCAATCCATTACACTTGGGTCAGCTAAAGAATTCAAATTTGACAATGTTGATGGAGGTGATGCCCATAAGCCTATTGTTAGTTCCGATTGGTGGGCCAATGAGAAGGTAGCTGGAAAGGACGATGGTGTACCGAGTAATTGGTCCTTTTTCCCCATGATGCAGCCAGGTGTAAGCTAACTGGGAATCGTTTTAGCAGATGCCTTCTTATTACCATATCATTTTAGGAATTTAGGTGTGGCTTTGGGGATTCAAACAATTTGGTAACAGCAACAGAGCGCAATTATTCAGTCAAATTATAGATAATTTTAGGGTTTTGACTCAGATTGTGACTAATAAAAGGGTCTTATAGGAATGTTTCTCTTGTTTAAATATGTATTATATTTCACTAATTTGGGCAGATAGATATAAAAAGTCTTTGATTTGAGCTCTCATATTGAAGATATTAATAATAGAGTAGTGGATGACAATAATAGTAATAGCATTGCAGTTAAAGAAGGAAACAAATATATGTCTACTTAAAGATGTTTTACTGTTATAATGGGATAAATGGAGTTAGTTTTGAACTAATGTAAGGTGATATTCACGAAATTGATGTCATATTAATGCTAGCATATAATCTGTTCATTTGTTTCTCCATGTAACTCTTGCTTTGGTTCACTCTGGAGGCATAATTTGGGCAGACTATGAAGTATAAAAAATATTGTTATTTCTAACCCTATTTCTTGCTTAAGTTTAAGACATGTTGGGAGGTTTTTTTGAAACCAATGAAAAGTTGCAGCTGGAAATTAGAACCAGTTGCTAACTTGTGCTGTTACACGAGGATGAAATGAATGATCCATAAAGCAAAGGTTGAGACGAAAGTTCTGCGAAGCCAGTGTGGGCTGATGGCCTGTTTGGAGTCCGCACTAACCCAGACGCCATCTTGGATTTCAGTAACCAATATTTGGTATCTTACGCTAGTGAATATATATTGCTTGCAAATATTCGAGTGACCTTGCTGACCCGTAGGACTAACATGATTTGAACAAAATTTTTGACAGGATTTGAGCATAGGTCCTACCAGAGACATTGTTTTGTTAATATAAGAAAATTTTTAGTTTTAATTATAAAATATATTATAATATTAAAAAATCAACCAGTTTCAACTCTATGAAGAAACCAAATTCATATCCTGAAGTTCCAACTTTTAGTTTCTTGGCCATAAAGATTCCAACTTTGTGGACCGAACAACGATCCAAATAGCCAAAGCAATAATCAAAATAAAAAAAAATAAAAACGAACTTGATGTAACGATCTAAAACTTTTGTCTCATAGAATTAAAAAAAAAAAAAAAACATCTTTTAAGATCCTGTATTAAAATGGTGACAAAAAAAAATTACTTCTCTTGTCCTGCAAATAAAAAAAAAATACAGCATTCTCATTCTTTTATCTGTCTTTCACACAAATACCAAATATATAGATGGTAGTCATTTGTCCATGTTTGACGACTGGTTTAGCCATCAGTTCATGAAATCATAATATCCGTTCCAAGCTGAGATTTTGTCACTTTTGTCACCTTACACGTAACCTATCCCTTTGAACTTCTAGAACACTTTAAAACTCCCCTTTCCTATGTGCTGTCACTCCCCAAATTCTCCTTTCCTTTCCACAAAATTAGGGTCCATCTCTCTCTCTAAACTAGTGAAAGGCTGAACATTTTCTGGGTTTTAATCCCTCTAAAGGTCTAGGCTTTTTTTTTTCTTTTACTCTTCAGGGTCAATTTTGGAATTTAAAAATCCAAAATTTCGTGAAACTATGACATCAGTTGCATTGGAATTTTTGGGAACAGAACCGGAGTTCAACAGCAATGTTGTAATGATCAATGTCGGCGGCCACATTTTCCAACAACCAAACAAACCCTAATGCAAGCGGGCCCCAAATCCCTCCTTGCCCAACTCGAAGAAACGACTTCCAACCGTTTCGTCGACCGAGACCCCGATTATTTCTCTCTCTTCCTCTCCCTCCTCCGCTCTGGTGCCCTTCCTTCCAAAGTCAAAGACTTTGGCCTCCGCGACCTCATCGAAGCATCCAGATTCTATGGCCTTGAGTCACTTTTGACCAACCCTTCCCACTTTGACGCTTTTGCCCTCCAACGATGGTCGATAGTACCCTTGAACGGCCGCGACTCCCCTTCCGCGATTGCAACGACGCCGTTTGGTTCCTTGCATGTTTCCCACGGTAGCAAGATCGCGTCTTTCGATTGGTCGTTGACTAGAAAGTCAACAATTTTGACCCAATCCACTGCCATGGATTCCTTACTTGCAATATCCAGTGATATCGTGGCGGCCGTTGCAACCGACATATCGGGGCTCCATATTCTTGATCTCCAAAACGGGTCCATCAAACAAGTTCTCCATTGGGAGAATGTGACCCGGTCCGGTTCAACGGTTCAAGCCATTGGTTCAAGCCATTGATACTGTTGTAAATAAGACCGAATTGTATCTTGTATTGTTTATAGATTTGGTTCTTGGTGATTGAATTGATGTCAACAATTGATACTGTAATACTGAATCATGAATGAGAAGATGTACACATTTTCTGCTTAGTCTATTAATTTTATGCCCTCGGCTAACTAAATTTGTGGTGAATTGGCATTATGCCAAATTTGTTGTTTATCATTTACCTTGGGATCTTGTTTCTTGGTGTATTCTGAAGTTTTATGGCTTCAAGTTCTCAGCTGGCCTTGGTGGTAATGTTTTTTCAATGGCGTAGGTCATTAATGCCATAATAGCTATTTTCTGCAATATTCTTTAAACCGAGAACGCTTATTTTGTTCTCTTGTTGTATCAGGTCTCGTATGCTCTGTTGATAGTTATTTAGTTTTTTCTTTTCTGTGGAATGTTCAGTACATGGCATTGAAGGGTTGACAATGTCGGGAAATTGCAGTGATCGGCCTTGTAGCCTAATCTTGTCCTCGCAAACATCACTTCAAATGCTTTAGATGTCTCTACTCATTGGCCAGCTTACTAGTTCTACCAGTAACTAAGTTTTATTAGAATCAATCCTCAGCATGACAAATGAAAACTCGACTTTAGATATCGTCTTACCTCCGGTCGAACCAATTATATCTAGTTGATAAGAATTTTATTGGTCTGAGACTTGCATGATAATCACTCGCAAAACTATGCTCAAGGAGTGGGGAAGTAACGTTAAAAAATCCAGAGGATTGTTATGAGTTATTGAAGAAAGAAGCAAGATGAAGGATGAAGATGTGAATGAAGCAGCATAGGCAGGATAAATGGATAACGGACAGATAGGTTAAAGAATAGGAATGTAAAGGTTAAACTGGCAGTATAATTCTTCCTTCAGCATGGGCAAGTCATCCGGCTGAATTTTGATTAGCCTTCAAATCATGGGATTTCAAATCTTTAAATCGGTAATGACATCCTTTGCTAAAAGAAAAGGCCTTTGAAGTTTGAACATAACAAAGCCTTAATTCCAAAATATGGCAACAACATCTAACCCTTTTCTTCTTAATTTTTACCAACTAGGGACTTCTATATCTGCATTTCTGTTATGGTCAAAGAACATTATGGCAGAAGTAGTATGTGTTCTAAGAAATACCAGGCCTGTCAGTCTGTCGATGGCAGTATTGCTTCACTATGCAGGCACACTAGATCAAGAATGGCAGCTCACCAGCCACAGTTTTCCACAGATTAAAGAGGGTATGGCTGAAAAGTGAAAATAGTTGCCTCAAACCTGTCAGGCTGTGGTTGTAGGATATAACCGATTATTGTCTAAAGTTATATTTAACTTATGATTCTTTTTTTATTTAAAAATTTTATAATTTTACATAGATTGAGACTTACATTCAATATATATATATATAAGATATTATTTTTTTATTAAAAAATCTTATAGTTACGTTCCATTAATGATGTTTCTTAAATTTTACCTATATTTTATGATATCTTTAATTTTTTCAATTTGAAAATGAGGGCGTTAGTTGTGATACTGTAATTTTTGCTGTTTAGAATTAGACTATACTTTGCTCCTTCTAGAGTCATTTAAAACTTGGGGTACTCTCCATGCCCATTGTCACCAAAATCAGCTTGAACCAATTTGGGGTCGATTAATTCTGCTAGTTAAGAGCTGCAGATTTTGGTTTTTTCCCTTTTGTCCTTGTACACGTTTCTGGACAGTCGGTGGAAACCCGTAAACAAGGTCTTATTAACTTAGTTTGGTTCACAATATTATGATATGATAGTATAAAATAATATTATAAATAAAATTATATTAAATGATATTATTTTGTTTTATATTTATTGTGTATAATAATTAAAATAAAAAATTTTATATATTGGTCAAAATTATCTTTCATTAAAATTTATATAATTTAAATTATTAATATAATTTTTAATAATATAATATAACATGTAAGTTAAATATCATGGATTAAAAATAATTTTTTTCTCTTTGAGAGGATTAATCATCTTATACTAAGATTTTATTTACATGGATGGTGAGATTGGTTTCAGCGAGATTAAAAATAATAATAAAAATTACTGAAATTGTATTGAAAAAAAAATTATTATAACTGTGATTAAAATAATTTAATGAGAAATTTATGTTGAATAAATCTCACTAAAATTGATATTTGAATTCAACTGGTGGTGTAGTGAATTCAATCGCACATTAAAATCTAAACCTAAGCTAAAAAGATAATTAATTCTACTTGTAATCTTATCCATTTTTTTAGATATAAACAAAATATAACATAAAATTATTATCATTTTATCCTGTACATAAAAACTACCTAAATCTATTAACTTAGCTATTGATTTCCTTTAAATGAAATCGGAATTTCTGTTAAAATTTTCAATATGTGTTTCTTCCATGCTTTGTCATAGCAAATAAATGTGATTGACAATTGTGGAATACAATAAAACCATGAGCTGCGAACGTTTTGAAGATGCAATCCGGTTTGGTCCTGCAAATCAACATGGAGCTAGCCTTGTCCGAAAGGCGTTGATATCATTAAACGAATAAAATAGCATTTCAAGTTGTTTTAAAGCACTCTTAACCATAACAAGAAAATAGAAGTGAGAGAATGAAACGATTCTTGAGCTTTGATATAAATATGCGTTAAAATAAATCTTACTGGAAGTATTTATGAGCTTTAATCGGTGCTGGAAACATCTCATCATAAATAAACATGTTTTAGGTGAAAATTTATCATATTTAAATTAAAGTATCATGTTGTACCGAAATTTTTTTTGAACTTTTGTTAACACATTCAAATGTTACAGAAAATTTTTATATAGAATGTGAAATTTTATAGAGTGAATGAAGTAGCATTGGCAGGATAAATGGAGAACGCACAGATAGGTTAAAAAACTCGCACTATAATTCTTCTGCATGGGCAAGTCATCCAGCTGAATTTTGAGTAGGCTTCAAATCATGGGATTTCAAATCTATCAATCGGTAATGACATCCTTTGCAAAAAGAAAAGGCCTTTGAAGTTTGAACAAAACAAAGCCTTAATTCCAAAATATGGCAACAGTATCTGACCCTTTTCCTCTTATTTTTTACCAAATAGGGACTTAATATCTGCATTTCTGTGATGGTCAAAGAACATTATAGCAGAAGAAGTAATATGTGTTCTGAAGAAATACCAGGCCTGTCAGTCGGTCAATGGCAGTATTGCTGTTTCAACTTTAAAGGTTGCTCTTTTGGCAGTGACACTAATATAAGCTTCACCATGCAGGAATACTTGATCAAGAATAATGGCAGCTTCATCAGCTACAATTTTCCAAAGATCAAAGAGGGTATGGCTGAGAAGTGAAAACAGTTGCCTCAAACCTGTCAGGCTGTCGTCGTAGGATACAACTGCAAACATGAAGCAAGATCATTTTGTATTCAATTTATAAAATATTGTTTATTTTAATTCAAAAATTTTATAATTTTTTACATAATGAGATTCGCATCCACTATATGAAATATATTTTTTTTTTGAAAAATCTCATAATTTTATCCTATAAAATATACCTCTATTAATATTTATTTAAATTTTTCTTATATATAATATATAATATGATGTCTCTAATTTTTTTTTTAATTTGAAAATGAGGGCGTTAGTTGCTCCTTCTAGAGCCATTTAAAACTTGGTGTGCCCTCGATGCTTACTGTTACCAAAATCAGCTTAAACTAATTTGGGGTCGATTAATTGTGCGAGTTAAGAGCTGCAGATTTTGGTTTTTTCCCTTCGTCCTTGTAAACGTTCCTGGACAGTCGATGGAAACCTGTAAACTAACTCTTATTAATTAATTTAGTCCACTGCACAAGATTACGATGTCATAGCGTAAAATGATATTATTAATAGAATTAAATTAAATAATATTATTTTATCTTATATTTAATGTGTATAAATATTATGATAAAATAATTTTTTTTAAAATAATTTTTTTTAAGTTTATATAATTTAAATTATTAATATAATTTTTAACGATATAATAAAATATATAAGTTCAATCTCATGGATTAAAAATAAATTTTTTTATTTTGAGATTATTAAATTAATCTTTCTTATAATCATACCTTTTTTAAAATATAAACTAAATATAATATAAAATAATCATCACTCTATCTTATCTATCATTTTATACATAAAAAATGACCTGCGTCTCTTAACTTAGCTATTGATTTCATTTAAATGAATTCAGAATTTCTTGTTAAAATTTTCAATATGTTTTCTTGCATGCTTTGACATAGCAAACAAATGTGATTGACAATTGTGGAATATAATAAAACAGTGAGCTGTGCACGTTTTGAAGATGCAGTCCGGTTTGGTCCTGCAAATCAATATGAAGTTAGCCTTGTTCAAAGGGCGTTGATATCATTAAACGAATAAAATTGCATTTCAAGATCTTTTAAAGCACTCGTAACCATGGACAAGAAAATAGAAGCGAGAGAATCAACCGATCCTTGAGATTTGATATAATTATGTTTTAAAATAAATCTTAATGGAAGTATTTATAAGCTCTAATCGATGTTAGAAACATTTTAAGTGAAAATTTATCGTATTTAAATTAAAGTATTATGTTGTACCGAAAAATTTTTTACATAAAATGTGAAATTTGATTGTTGATCTCATAACATTAAGATCTCCAAAACAAAATTTCAAACAAATTTTTTTAAAAAACTTGATCATTCGATTTATTTTTAAATAAAACTCAAATTTTTTTATTTATTTTTATTTTAAAAATGATTTATCAAATTTTAAACATCATTTATTCAACACAAATACAAAGGAAATGATTTACAAATCTTTATTTTATAAAAGACGCTTAAAATATTTTTAAAAACATGTATATATGTTAATAATACATGCAACAAATTTATGATACTTTCGTCTAGAGACAATGTACTAAGAAAAAAAATTAATGATAAACAATGACACCCAAATTAAAGCCCGTAAACTTAGGTTGAATCGATAATGCAACCTCAAACCAAAAAAAAAAAATGCAGGTTGAATCGATGCACGTTTTACGTCTGGATTTGTCTCCACCACAACCAAACCCATTAGAACTCATTAATATTGTGGGATAAATAGATTATTATTTTAAGCCATGTAAAAGTTTTGCAGCAGGATAGATTGGCAACGGCAACTCAAGCAAACAAATCCTTGCACTGTTCTTGGCAGCCATTAATTTCTTGCTGTGTCTGCCTGGTACACGTGTGTGTGTGGTCTTGGTGTTATGCAATTTGTTAAGATAGTATTATCTTATATCTAATAAATATTTAATTTTTTATAATTTTATATTCAAATTAAATTTTTTTATTTATAGTGAATTGATTTTAATATTAAAGTTACAATTTTATTTTGTTGTTCTTTTTTAATTTAATATGTGATAAGTTTTTTTTTATTTTTACTTATATACGATGAAAATCTATTAATATAATATTATTTTATATTTAATAAATATTTAATTTTTTATAATTTTATATTTAAATTAAATTCTTTCATTTATAATCGATTAATTTTAAATTAAATATTTAATACACTCAAAATCAAAAGTCCCCACGTTGAAGAAGGTACGAGCAAAAAAGGAGTATCAATTTCGGTGAACATGAAAATACTGTAAGAAAATAAACGATTGTTGGGCGGGAAAAAAAAGTTTATAATTAAGAAGTGATCGCAAATGCCATTCTCCAACTGTTTTCTCAGATAGAGATCGTCTTGATAATCTCTCCTACCGAACAAGGTACGAGCAAAGAAAAGGAGTTTCTTTTTCGGTGAACTTGAAAATATTGTAACGAAATAAATGACTGTTGTGTACGAGAAAAAGTTTATCGCATATGTCATTCTCCCACTGTTTTCTCAGACAGAGATTGTCTTGATAATCCCTCCTGCATGACCCACAAAATGTCATTCATATTAATTGCTTGGAGGAACAGGAATTGAAGTTACCGACAGAATTGAAATTACTAGCATCCTATTCTTATATCAGTTACGAAAGCTTACCCTAACAATGGATATGATATAAGATGGATAGAGTAATTTTGATTTTTGATTTTTAAATTTTATGTATTTTATATATATTTAATAAGTATTTTAAATTTATTTTTATGAATATTTAATGAGTATAAATAATTTTTATATTTATAAATTTTAAAAAATAAAAATAAAAATTTATTTTTAATTTTTATATTATATATTTATATAATTTTTTATAAATATATATAGTAATATATTTTTTAAAATAAAAATATATTAATTTTAATTAATCTAAAATAATAATTTATTTATTTATTAAATATGTATAAATATATATGTAAGGTATAGGATGGATGTTATATTAATTATTTCCATTTTTGTATCTATAAAAATTTAAAATCATACCAATTTTCATTTCTATACCCACAATATACTACCCATTTCTATCTTCATTCGAATAAAAAATCGAATTTTTCATTGAATATGGATAAGATTGATATCTTTAAGTTTAGTTAAGACATTAATAGTACTGAATTTTTTATTTTATTGATTAGAATTTAAATTTTACTAGCTTCAAATATGTTTAAAATTTTTATATAATCCACTAATTTATAACATTTAATTAAAATCTATATAGTTGCATGTTGATTTATAAATGTATGTCTAAAATCTAGTGATTAATCTTAGACATGATATTATATATATATATATGTTGTTATTGGTTTAATCTAACTTAAAATCCCAAGTTAGTGAGAGAAGATAAGAAATAGATGGAAGACAATGCAAGTTGGGGGTGAAAAAATTATAGGAGCAAAGCTTCTTTTTAATATTTTTCAAGTTTGAAGTTGAATAATAATATATACTTCTAATGATGCAAATAACAAATGAGTGTTTAATTCAATCATAAATACAATTAAACAAATCATTCAAATCTTTATTTTCTAAAAAAGTTATATTGTATTCGAATTTTAATTTAATGGATTCATATAATTATTTTTAAAAAATAATATTTTGATATATTTAAAATTCTAACATTTAAAATTTTTTTTAGTATCTTTAAATTCTATTTTTTTAATAAAAAATAATTGCATTTTATAATAAACATTGATATTTTAGAAAAATTTAATGAATTCTTAAAATAATATTTTAACTATTAAAATTTATATCAGTAGGTGCTCCTATCCATCGGAATGACGGATATGCCGACATGGTTTGCCACTCACCAAACATTATAACCACTTACAGGTGGGGCGATTTTCAGCGCGTATTAGCTATTGTTAAAACGATAAAAAATAAAAACCGGTCGAGTACTTCCCTGGATCTTAACCCTATGCATGGTTTTATACATGTTAAACAAAGTATGTGCTAACAAATATATTATTTTAATCTATATGTGTAATTGAAAAAAGAAAAAATAAAAAATAAATTGATGTTATCTCAAGTAGTCTGGTAATTAATATTGAATTTTTTTATCTTATATTTAAATTAAACTTTTCATTTATAACGGATTGATTTTATATTAAATATATAATACGATATTAGAGATTAGATTATGTCTTATTATTTTTATATATTACTTTTTTTGCCTATTATTCTTTTTAAATTTATCATGTAATTAAATTTTATTTTTGTTTACACATTACGAAGATTTTTAAGTTTATCACATGATAAATTTTTAGCTTCATCTACACATAATGAAAAATTGTTAAAGTGATGTTATCTCATATATGTTATATATTGAATTTTTTATAAAATTAGATCTTTTCACTTATTATTAATTAATTTTAAATTCAATAGTTATCTAAAAATATTTGGATATAGATTCTAGTATCCATCCCTGGTTTTATAGATAATAATACTATTCTCATATACATAAAATTTTTCATGGATACCTCAAAAATTAAAAAATTAAAAAATTTTCTATTGAACCTTCGGAATTTTTTCATTAACACCCTTTTCATCAACAAAATTGATAAATTATAATGGACATACTTGAAAAAAAATTTTGATTCGTCGTTGATGAGTATTTTGTAATATTAAAAGATATATAGATGAATTTAAAAAATAAAAAGATAAATGAATAAAATAATGGTTTTTAATGTAAATATATCAATATATTATTGGTAGTTAATATAAAAAATTTGTCCCCATTGACTATAAATCTTAGATTCGTCCATTTATATAACATAAAAGGAGCATGGTTGTTCAACCATCTTGTTTACGTCTACATCTTCATTCAATGCTGCCATAGTGGAATTTGGGGAGAAGCAGTTTGCTGCAAAATTAGGTGAGGCATTTTTCTTCCTAGGACAATTTATTTAGAAAACAAAAATAAACCCATAGTTTTCATGACTTGATCCTTTCTTAGTTTTTTGCGTGTGTGGTTAATTTTTATATTTGTTGCAAGGTCTTTCGTGGGGTTGTTTTTTCCTTACTATGATTTTTCCAACGACTCCAGTCGTCCATTAATGGCTGCGTGTTTTCAAACTGAGTTAGTCAGGTCCATTCACAAATGAAAAACAAAAAAAAGTGAGTCTGTAAGAGAGAAGGAGAGAGACATATTCTCAGCAAATCAAGCTGCATATATTAATTGCTTTGCTTTCTGGCTTGCTATGTTATACTTATTTCCCTCTATATAACCCTTTCGTCTTCTTTCCTTTCCCTCCACTCACAGTCACAGACTTCTCGTCTCTCCCTTCTTCACATTCTGAGAAAAGTCTGTTTTTCTACTCTTCGCTCCCTCTTTCATCTTCCACGCACATTCCTTGATCCTGTTAACAATCCAATAAACAAAACCAGTCATTCTTCTCAAAACAGGATCTGGGTTCCATTTAGTTTCTCCATTTTCGTTCAGGAGCTCAAGAATCAGTAGCCTCAGTTCAGATAGATATAGTAATACAAAGCTTGAAAGTCGAAAGTTGAAAGTTACGTTGCAACAATTGCAAATATTTTTTGTGTTTCGTGTAAACATTAGTAAAAGAAATTTAAAGTTTCTTGTTTACGTGCAGATTTACTTGGTGGGGTGCTGATCACATGGATGCATCAATGTCTTTGTTGATCTTATCGGCCATACTAGTTTATTTAGTATGGTTCAAGTTCATCTCACGGTCGCTCTATGGCCCACGTGTCTGGCCTCTATTGGGCAGCCTCCCAGGGCTAATTGAGAACTCGAATTGCATGCATGAGTGGATCGCAGACAATCTAAGCGCGTGTGGCGGCACGTATCAGACATGCATTGCTGCAATTCCATTTTTAGCCCGGAAGCATTGCCTCGTGACTGTCACGTGCGATCCGAAGAACTTGGAGCATATTTTGAAGGGCCGGTTTGACAATTACCCGAAGGGACCCAATTGGCAGGCTGCGTTTCATGATTTGCTTGGCGATGGGATCTTCAATTCTGATGGTGACACGTGGTTGTTCCAGCGGAAGACGGCCGCGTTAGAATTTACTACACGGACGCTGCGCCAAGCAATGGCACGGTGGGTTAGCAGGGCCATCAAGCATCGGTTTTGCCCGATTCTTGAGACAGCTCAGCTCCAAGGGAAGCCAGTTGATCTTCAAGACCTCTTGCTTCGACTCACTTTCGATAATATATGCGGCTTGACTTTCGGCAAGGACCCTCAAACACTATCTCCCGGGCTTCCTGAGAATGGCTTCGCAATGGCTTTTGATCAAGCCACGGAAGCCACGCTCCAGCGCTTTATTTTGCCTGAAATCATTTGGAAGCTGAAGAGGTGGTTTCGGCTTGGGATGGAAGTCAAGCTGAGCCAAAGCCTTGAATACATGGATAAATACTTATCCGAAATCATTAATACACGTAAGATTGAGTTGGTGACTCAGAATCAAAGTGGGACCCAACACGATGACTTGCTGTCCCGTTTCATGAAGAAAAAAGAATCATACTCTGGCGAATTCCTCCAAAACGTGGCACTGAACTTCATCCTAGCTGGACGTGACACGTCATCAGTCGCCCTGTGCTGGTTCTTTTGGTTGGTCAGCCAAAACCCAAGGGTGGAAGAGAAAATTCTCATAGAAATCTGCACCGTTTTGATGGAGACACGTGGCACTGACACTTCCAAATGGGTTGCTGAGCCGCTAGTGTTTGAAGAAGTTGACCGATTGATATACCTTAAGGCAGCACTGTCGGAGACACTAAGACTCTACCCTTCGGTGCCACAAGACTCAAAGCATGTAATAGCTGACGATGTCTTGCCTAATGGAACATTTGTTCCTGCTGGTTCGAACATCACATACTCAATATATTCAACTGGTCGGATGAAGTTCATCTGGGGTGAAGATTGCCTGGAGTTCAAGCCAGAAAGGTGGTTATCCGAAGATGGCATGAAAATTGAGGCAAAAGATTCATACAAATTTGTTTCGTTCAATGCTGGTCCTAGAATTTGTTTAGGGAAGGATTTAGCTTATCTGCAGATGAAATCAATAGCCGCTGCAGTGCTGCTACGACACAAGCTTACAGTGGCAGCGGGCCACCGGGTGGAGCAGAAAATGTCACTAACATTGTTCATGAAATATGGGCTACTGATGGACGTGCACCCAAGAAACCTGAAGCCTGTCGAGGAAAAACTATGCAAAGCTGCTGAAAACTGATGTCCTGCTGGAGTGGCATAAGGGTATGTTTCAATTTTGATGAAAATTTGTGAATATAATATGCTTAATGAAGAACTAGAAAATGAAACAGTCATGTGAACTGTTAATCAATTATTAAAATTTTAATTTTAATAATTAAATTTAAAAACTGAAAATCTCAGGTAAAAAAATATTGTAAGAGAATAAGAATTAAGATGATATTACCCTTTATTTTAAGTCATCTGTAGTTGTACTTTTGCAAGTGAAATAAAAAAAAAAATCTGTAAGATTAAGAATTAAGATGATATATTACCTTTATTTCAAATTTGTGTGTTTTTATTTTTCCTTTTTTTTTATTGTATAAATTCCCATTCTAGTACACCTTTTTCTATGCAAAGATTAGGTGAATTTCGCCTAATGAACTATAAATAATCCATGTGGACTTTGTTTATTTTTCAAGCTTTGTTAACTTAAGATTACAATTGCATTCCATTAGTAAAATGTGGTTATAGTAATGATTTACAGCCAAATAATCAAGGTTGTTACTATACACTTTGCCCTGAACCCAAGGCAGTGTCGTTTTGGGATTTTGTGCCATCCCTTTAACAAAAGAGGTCTATAATTAAAGAAATTTTTAAAAAAATTGTAAGAGATATAGATGGAATTTTAATATGCGAGAATTTACTTTTTAAATGGGATGAATAAATTATTTAAATTAAATCTCAATTTAATTTTTACATTTTATTATTAGATTGAAACACTTGTTTAAGAAAAACAGAAAAAAAAAAAACTATATTTTGTTTCAAAAATTCTTAAAAGGGGTTAAGAAAAATCGATGGAAGGCCTCAATTCAATTTCGAAGGCTTGATATAAGAGTAAAAGATGAAATTATTTTTTAATAAAAAAGTATTAAATTCGAATTATCGATGATTATTTATTGAAATCATATCAAATATATGATTTGTAATTACTTATCTTAAACTGTTAGATACGTCACACTTATCTTGATTTGAAAGATTGAATAATTTATCTATCATCAAATTTTTCTTAAAAAAAAAAAAAAAGTTGCTGTAAATAAATCCAAAAGCCTCTTGTTTGCTTGCATGATGTACTCCTTGTTGGCAGCGTCAAAGACTACTAGAAAAACATGTACCATGTATTATAAAGTAATTCCTTCAATAATTTAAAATATGATATAATAATATAATAAAAAATATAAAAATAATATAATTTAAATTTTTAATAATAATTATATATAAATTTAATAATAAAATTATATTTTTGCATCGACATTAATTAATGCACATAATTTTTATGTAAAATATAATATAAATATATAAATTTTAAATATTTTATATTATATGAATATACGAATCATTATATTTATTTTAAGATAAATTAAAATAGCATATTATTGTACAAGTGAAACTGACAGACAATTTTTTAGACAAAGATTTCTTCCATATTCAAAGCTTGTATGGATTTATTAATTTAATTTGGATCCACACCAATCAATTTCAATTCATGAACACTTTTAATTGATTAATTATAACTTATAATTATGCTAAATAATCTAAAAATTAAAGCAGAGAAACAAAAATAATTTTAATATCCGTAAATAATACTATAAACTATAAGAGTAACGAATTTTATAATATGTTTATACTTTTGAATCTTTTATCATTTTATAATTGATATATTAGTTTAAATAATTTTTTCTTGACCGTAAAAAAAAAGAAGAATCGTTTTACCTAATACGCGCTTAGATGAGGTGTCACAAAGATTAAAACAAAAGAATTATATTAGGTAACGATTTCAAATAATCCAAAGCAAGGGATCTTCTCTCGATAGCCTCCAATGGGTACCAGTTACTTAAATATATTCTTTTTTTTTTTTTTTAACATATGTTTATCTTGCTTGAGGATAGTGATGTCAACGGATTGGATCAGAGTGAATTTTTATTTGTTTCGAATTTGATCTGATTTTAAATATATAAAATTTGTATCTGTATTTGATCTGATAAATTTTTTATTTTTAATATTCGAATCGATCCGATCTGATATTATATAAAATCAAATTCGATTCGACACGACTTGAAATTAATAAAATATTATTTTAAATATAAATATAAAATTAAATATATATAAAAAATATATAATTAAATATAAAAATAAAATAAATAATTAAAAAATAATTTTTTTATATATATCGGGTCGGGTAGAATCGAGTTTACCTAAAATTCGACTCGATCCGAACTCAAAATTTTTTTTATGTCATATAACCCTACCCGATCCGATATCTAATTTAAAAAAAAAAAATCAATTTTAAAAGGTCGAATCAAATCGAAATTCATCGATTTCGAGTATTTTTATCTTCTTTAAAGATTTGTGGAGATTTAAATTTCATTTATAAGATATTTTTTTATTTTAATTCAAAAATTTTATTTTTTATTTTATAAGTATAAATTTTAAAATTTTACATTTATAATCCGATGTTCCACATGAAATTGAGGATTACATTATCTTCAATAAAATAAAATAAAGCACACTCAATTGCGTAAAAGCACATATGGGTAAATGATAATAGGAATATATTTTAAGAAAGTTGCCGTTAGAAAGAAATAGAAAAGGAAGGGTAATCGATCCAACGCATCCGTTAGCATGATAACCACAAAAAAACTTCATTTTCTGTCTCGAATTTAACTGAAAATCATGAGCGTTGCGTCATCAAAGTCAAATCATACGGCCCTGATCCTACTTTAAAAACGGTGTATTCTAACATCAGCTATATCACGGGAGGATTTCCTTCTATTTTCAAATAATTTATTTTTCCAGTTCTTATTACACAGATTAAACGCGCAAAGACAGTAGTACAGTACTATTATTTCGATCACTCAAAAAAAAAAAAAAAAAACTCTCTGTAAAGAGTGTTTTTTTTGTTTTTGTTTTTAATAGTGTATCTTTCATTCATTTTAGAGCCTTTTGAGCTTTCTCTTTGCCATTTCTTTGGAAACTGACGCTTCTTTTAGGGGGGGGGGGGGGGGCGGGCTAAACTTACACTTCACTGTAAGTAATGATTTGGGTTTTTAAAGTTTTTTTTTTTTGGTGTTTTGAGCTGAAAATTTTGGATTGATTTGAGAACTTTTAAAAGTTTTCAGCATTTGATTTGTTCATTCTGTTCAAGTTTTGAGCTTGCTGAATTGTTGGTTACTTTGCTTTTACAGTGTAATTTTAGCGTTTCTTTTTCATTTTGGACTAATTTTTATTGTTTTAACTTATGGGTTTTTAAGTTGTGGTGAATTTGGAGTTGTTTTGTTGCGTAACTTGTCAGATTTTGAGTTCTTGGTTTTTTTTTTTTTTTTCTTGTTAATCATTGTGAATTCGTGTGTTTTCTTGTTGGATATATGAATTGTTTGAATTTGTAGATCCATGTTAAAAAAACTGTGTTTTGGGTTCTTGAGATTGAGTTTATATGTGGAAAAAGGGCTACCCAACTCTTGGATCTGTTTTGGTAGTAATAAATTGAGTATCAAGGGCCCTTTTTTTGTTTGTGCAAATAGTTCTATAGCTGCTCTATTTTTAGCTGTATAATTAAGCAGGAATACTCTATAGATTAATTAAAAGTAGTTTTGGACTTAATGGTCTAGCTACGAAGTCTCTTCTGGATGTGGACCAATGATTAGTTAAGCAATAAATTCAAAGTTATGACTTTGAGATGGAAGTTAATGTATCTTGTATGGCTGCTTTATCAAGGAGAGGTTAATGCCGAAATTTTTTTAACATCCTATCAAGATTTTTGCATTCTGACCAGATTCTGAACTTATGCTGCCTCTGTGCTTGTGAGGGGTCCTCTCTGCATTCTATTTGCATGTTATCATTTATCTTCGGACCTGCATATTTAGTATAATTCTTATTTATGTTTTTTTATTTTGGTAAATCCTTTACTAGAGGCTCATGATGAAGCTTTTATACAGGTTGTTACAGGCTAATGTATTTTTAGAGAATGCGACATGCTTCAACTGGCATACGGCATACCCAGATTTATGTCCTTTTCTTTGTGCTTCTAAAATAATTATGTTAAGGAAAAAGTCATCGGACTTGGTTCAAGTCTAACCAGCATGTTAGCAGCAAGTATGATCACGGATGTTGAAGTATCGACTGTAATTAAGAAGAGGATCTTGTAGTCTGAAAGTTACCCTGTGTTAGTAAATATGCCTACATGGTGGGGGAAGTCTTCATCCAAAGAAGACAAAAGGAAAGCAAGCAAGGAAAGTTTCATTGATGCTATAAACCGTAAGCTTAAGATCAGATCTGATGAAAAATTCACTAGCAGATCAGGGGGTTCTCGAATACGCCGTAGTGATACTGTTTCAGAAAGGGGATCTCTGTCTCGAGTCCCGTCAAGATCGCCATCACCCTCCACTAAAGTATCACGCTGTCAAAGTTTTGCAGAAAGGCCTCATGCCCAACCACTTCCACTTCCTGTTATGCATCATGCTAGTGTTGTGCGTACTAATTCTGGAATTAATGCATCAATAAGACCAGGATTTGACAGAGGTTCAAGCCAGTCACTGTTTTTACCTTTGCCAAGACCTGGACAACTCTCTAACAAACTGGGTCCTATAGATGCTGATGGAGATATTGCTACTGCTTCTGATTCTAGTGATAGCTCCATTGATAGTGATGACCCATCTGATTCTCGTCTGCTTAGCCCCCTGACATCTGATTACGAGAATGGACAGAGAACTGCTGCAAACAGTCCTTCTAGGTGAGTTTTGACTCATATCATTTCAACTTATAGTGTTTCTGAACTGTCCCCTTCTTACAACTTGTATATCATCCTGGATTATCATTTTTTACTTTTAATGAAGCATAAAGCACACAAATCCTCTGCCTGTGGTCAATCAGAAGAACTCAAAAGAGATACTGAAGCCAGCTAATATATCTTTTAATAATCAGTACCTATCCGCATCACCTAAGCAAGGACCATTGAGCAATCGTGTCCAGAATTTACAGACTCTTCAACGTGGTGCTTTCTCTAGTGCTCCCGACAGCTCAATGTCAAGTCCTTCTAGAAGTCCTATGAGAGCTTTCTGTCTGGGGCAAATTTGGAACTCTGGTCCATGTACAGGAAAGCCTTTATCTGACATAGCTTTCCTGGGATCTGGACACTGCTCTAGTCCAGGTTCAGGCCATGATTCAGTTGTTGGAGATATGTCAGGACAGTTATTTTGGCCACAAAGTAGGTGTAGCCCTGAGTGTTCGCCAATACCTAGTCCTAGAATGACAAGCCCTGGTCCCAGCTCCAGAATACACAGTGGTGCTGTCACCCCTTTGCATCCGTGGGCTGCAGGGGCTGCCACTGAGTCACCTACAAGCCGATCTGATGATGGGAAACAGCAAAGCCACAGGTTGCCTCTTCCTCCAATAACAATACTTAATACCTGCCCCTTTTCTCCTGCCTATTCAGCAGCAACATCTCCATCGCTACCCCGAAGTCCTGGTAGGGCAGAAAACCCAGCAAGCCCTGGCTCCCGCTGGAAGAAGGGACGATTGCTGGGGAGGGGTACATTTGGGGACGTCTATCTTGGTTTTAACAGGTTTGTCAAATGGGTTATGCTCCACTCTTTACCTGTTTCATATTAATGTTTTTCTGTTCATTTTTGGGTGCTGCATTTGTGACATTATTTGTTTTTTTCATAGCCACAGCTTTATCTTTGAAAATCTGTATGTGAGATTGAACCCAGTTATTTTTTCAATCATAATGTGTCTGATTTTGGATTAATCCTTGTTAAGTTTATCATCAAAATTTTGAATGTGCACATTCCTTGTCCAAAGTTGTTGATATCCTTCTTTTGTTACTCAAATTAATTGGTCTAAAATTTTGTTGCAATTTCCTTACTGTCTCAATGCTTGATTTGTTTTCTTTCTCCTTTTCTTCTTCTTTTTGTCTCTTGCTCTAGTGAAAGTGGGGAGATGTGCGCAATGAAGGAGGTAACTTTGTTTTCTGATGATGCTAAATCTAAGGAATGTGTACAGCAGTTGGCACAAGTAAGTTTATTTCTTCTAGGTTTTTTATTTTTTTATTAAAAAGAGATTTGTTGGAAATTTTTTAGCTTTTAGAACAGAAATCATGTTTTCCCTAATGTTCGTTTGAGTTTTGATTTTCTTTTTTGGTGCTAATAGTTTTAGTTGACCTTTTATACTCTTGGATACTCTTTTGGCAGGAAATTATGCTGCTAAGTTGCTTACGTCATCAAAATATAGTGCAATATTATGGATCTGAAACTGTGAGTTTTTTGTTCTTTTGATTTTAAGACCTTGTAAAGGTGTCCTTCCCTGTAATTGTTCTCTGATAGTCTGCCATCAGTAGAAGTTCTCTTCACATTAAAAGTATAACTAGATGAACAGGATTGGTTGATGCATTATGCTAATTCCATTTGTTTGCCTTTTTATTAATGAACAGGTAGATGGTAAACTTTATATATACTTGGAGTATGTTTCTGGTGGCTCCATCTGTAAACTACTTAAAGAGTATGGTCAGTTTGGTGAAAGTGCCATTCGGAATTATACTCAACAAATTTTGTCTGGGTTGGCTTACTTGCATGCTAAAAATACTGTTCACAGGTGGGTTTACTTTCTGCTGATACTTGGGTTGTTCACGTTGGGAATATCATAGTATATCATTGTGTCAACCATACTGGAGTATCATTTGTTATAGTGTGCAAATTTTTCAGAGACATAAAAGGAGCAAACATATTGGTTGACCCCAATAGGCGTGTGAAATTGGTGGATTTTGGGATGGCAAAGCACGTAAGAGCCCTTATCTTCAGTTTTATAATTAATGGTTTTACCCTCAAAACCAAAATAAGTCATGCTTATGTTGTTGTTATTACCTGAACTAGATCCTGACATAAGATAATATTGTAGGATAAGTAGTTTGAGGAAAAGTAATCTGTAATTTGCTACTAGTTGCAATACTTTGTGCACATATTTCATGTCTCTAGATTCTAATATATGTTATTTGAAATAATTGCAGATTACTGGGTCATCTTGTCCATTGTCGCTCAAGGGAAGCCCCTATTGGATGGCACCTGAGGTCAGCATGGTTTTATCGTTATAGTCCAAGGTCATCATTTCTATGATGCTTTCAGGTAACATTGTTAAATTCCATTTTACATTCAGGTTATAAAGAACTCAAATGGATATAACCTTGCTGTTGATATATGGAGCCTTGGGTGCACAGTTTTGGAAATGGCTACCACAAAACCGCCATGGAGCCAGTATGAAGGGGTTAGTAAATTTTTATAGAGGCATGAAAATTTTATTTTGTCAGATAGTTTAAAAAAATATTGTCATCACTAATACAGCAATATACATTTCCCTTCTATATGAGATTCTAGTACCACATATTCCTTGCTGATGGAGAATGCCACATAACCAATATGAAAATTTTTCAAACTTCTATTTGATTTTTGATACATTTTCTTATAATACTTCAAAGGCTGCTGCTATGTTCAAGATTGGCTATAGTAAAGAACTTCCGGCAATTCCTGATAGTCTTTCAGATGAGGGAAAGGACTTTGTGAGGCAGTGTTTGAAAAGAAACCCATTACATCGCCCTACAGCAGCTCAGCTTTTAGAGCATCCTTTTGTAAAAAATGCTGCACCATTGGAAAGACCCATCTTTAGTGCTGATGCATCAGACCCATCACCTGCAGTTACCAATGCAATGGGAACACTGGTATAAAGATAATTATAAGTTTTGTATATTTGACCTGTCTAATGATTTGATTTTGTTGATCAGCAGTGTCTGTATTGGTTTTTATTGTCATTGCTGACTGCTGCATTCTCTTTTTAATATTTCATTAGGGAATTCGAAATACAAGAAATCCTTCATGCATAGATTCAGAAGGGACGGCTAGCCTTCCATTTAGAGATTTAAAAACAGGATCAGCATCCAGGTTTCTCTCTCTCTCTAACATGGATGCACATGTTCACGCACATGTAAACACCCACTAGCACTTATACGTGCAGCCTAGATATGCATGCTTAAATGTGCCCTGACGGTGGTTAATGTGCATATGAGTGGGTATGATTATGCTGTATACCAACTTGAGTAGGTAGAGGGTCTTAGAGCTTTGCAGCTTAAAATAGCAAAATTTCTAAAAGGTTGGGCAAAATGCTGACTTGTGCTATAAAGTTTATCATTCTGCTTGGAACCATGGGGACAATAATGTTGTTGATCTCTAAGGGAAGTTAACGCAAGAAACACTATTCCAGTTATCACTTCTGTGACAGTGACATAAAAGTATATGTAGTAGTCATAGATGGGTCAGCATCCAGTCAGTGTTTAGAATACTTTCTTTTAACCTGACTCCGACTTGATGTACAATGATTTCATGAATGATAATAGAATGTTCACATGTAACTAAGGTCTTTTTTCTGCCAAATCCTTTTGGTCTTAATATCTTTGTCCCCCTAGATTCCTGAAGTTCAAATTTATCTACTTTTCTGATTGCATTTACAGAGAAATAAAGCCATTAGCTCTAGCTTGAAGGCTGCTTGATGTCTTGCTTGATCTGATTCTAAGTAGAAAATGTGTCTGCAACTGAGTTTTTGATGTGTCAACAGTATTTGCTCTCATCTAGATATGTCATTATCTGTTGGTCTTATCATGATTTTCTTTATTTATTTCTGCTCAATTGCAGTGATGCTCATACACCCAGGATCGTGTCATGCCAAGTTTCTCCCATTGGCAGTCCTTTACTATGTCCAAGGTCACCGCAACATATGAGTGGAAGGATATCCCCCTCTCCTATATCTAGCCCTCATACTGCCTCTGCTTCATCAACTCCTCTTACTGGTGGTAGTGGTGCCATTCCATTTCATCACCAAAAACAGCCGATGACCTACTTGCATGAAGGTATAGGAATAATCCCAAGATCCCAGAATAGTTTCAATGGAAATGCTAGCAACCCTTATCAAGAACCCAAGCCTGACCTGTTTCGAGGAATTTCACATGCCTCTAATGTTTTCAAAGAAATGATTTCATCAGATAGTGGTGCTTTTGGAAAACAGTATGGACGGCCTGGCCATGGGGATCACGGGGAACTTTATGATGGACAGCCAGTCTTGGCCGATCATGTTTCTCAGCAACTCTTGAGGGACCATGTGAAGTTGAAATCATCACCGGACCTCAATCCGAGTTCATCAATGCTTGGTCGTAATGGAGGAATCTAATTTGCTCCAGAATCCTCTCTCAGGGGAGGGCTTCCAGGCATTTTAGATGCTTTTTGGTGCTCAGTGTTGTTTTGTCCTCAAATTAAGAGCACAGATTCCAATTTCCACGCAGATAATACATGCTTAGTTCTGGAAATTTGAGTGGAAGAAGGAGATATGATGTTGAAGTGGTCCTTTGCTTGGTTGTTCGATTCTTACAGCAAGCAACAATCAACATGCAAGATGTTCTTGGAGGCTGGATGTTAGCTGCAGTCTTAAAAATGTCTCGTTGTGACCAAGACTCTTCACCTTGCTGGCACATATTTTCACTATCATAGTTGGCAATCTGTGTCACTTATTAGTATATTGTGCGATGTCGAGGCAAAGAAGATCGACACCAAGCTCACTGGAGATTGCAATTCCTTACAAATGAACGCATCTGCTAGTGTAAAGAGAACTGTACATTTAATTACACCTAAGAAACACATAGTTAGAAGAGCTATTCTTTTCCAATTTTTTCCCTTCCTCTATAACTTTTACAGGTGGAAGGACAGTGGTTGGGGATTATAAAAGTTTTGTACAGAAGGTGGGGAACCAAAACCATATCTATGTTCTGTGAAGATGACTAGTGAAATTTGCCGAGATTGATTCTGGTAAAAAAATTTTTCCCATCAGCCTTTGCAGTTAAGCCAAAAACTTTAACTGCAGCTGCTGATATTTGATGCATCTTTATCACACTGGCAGCAAATTGTTAAATTCTACTTTGACTTGGATTTACTTTCCAACATTGGGAAATGAACTATATGCTGTACATTTTCCGGACATAACAATGTTGAAAAATCGCTAGTCTTGCCTAGATTACTTCATTATTTGCTTTACCCAGGTTGAGTACCTAATTCTAGTAATTGACCCATGATTTACATGTTAAGGTGGAAAGGTGGTTTAGTTTTGTTCCAGATAACCGACCCAAATTGTTACTCTCTCGTTCAAACTAAAAATTGGAGACGATAATATGGAAACATGAAAATGGTGAAGACGAAGAAACTGATAAAAAATGAAAACTTAAATCTGATCGAGTTTGTTCGTTCATTTTGAACAATGTGTTAGCACCATTCAACATCCAAGAGCAAAGTAGGAATCTAGGATTGAGGAGAATGTGGGAAGAGAGATAAAAAGAATCCTCCATTGATAAGTTTAATCAACTGAATACAGCTAATTTACACACATTAATTACCACCATAACACAAAATGCAAATAAAGGGACAGAAAAAAGTTGAGGAGCATAACACAGAAGTGGAGCAGAAAAAAGAGAACATGTGAAAGAAACCATGCAAGACCCAAGGATCATGATTAATCTTTTTCAAGCTCTGGTCTTGAAAGGAATAGCCCTGATGACTATCTGATGGTAAATTGCAGCAAGAGCAGCTCCAATGAAGGGTCCAACCCAGAAGATCCACTGCAAGCAAAGAGAACTTTTAAATCAATCTCTAACAAGGTCAACAAAGAGGAAGAATGGTGAATGCAATGCAGAGAAATACTTACATGGTCATCCCATGCCTGGTCTTTGTTATATATTATGGCAGCTCCAAGACTCCTGGCTGGGTTAATACCAGTTCCAGTGATGGGAATGGTGGCCAAATGAACCAAGAACACTGCAAATCCGATGGGAAGGGGAGCCAAAATCTGCAATGTAGTGTGAAGAAAATACATTAAAAAGGCCTACACAATTCAAGTACTTCACCAACAACAGCCCTCTAATTTTAAGTAAAATTTTGCAGAGAGTGGAATGTATTAGACAGTGAATCCCAATCCTTTTTCATCTTGATGTGGCTAGTATTTAGTTTCAAATACCCAAAAAGCAAAACTAGAATTTCAATTACTAAATCCTTGCCACGTCAGCATGAAAAAGGATTCGGGACGCATTGTCCAATAAATCCCACCAAACTCCTTAATGTACAAACTGTATCTCTTTTGCTCTCCAATAGTTTTGAGCATAAAAGGACAGGCCAATTTAGAAGTAGATACAGAAGAAATAGGATGGGGGAAACGAAGAGAAGTAGAAGAGAATCAAAGAAAAATTAAGAGAAATTCTAATTCAATATATCCCAACACCCAAACTAGGTAAAAATAACACTAGTAAATATTCATAATTACTATAAATATTTACTATTATCATTTTTATCTAGACTTTGAATGTTTGGATATTGAAATCATTTTTTCCCTTTCTCCTTTCCTCAGTTTTCTCCAACTTCGAACTTCTCCCCCATTTTTCCAATTATCAAAACCATTTGGTTTTGAACACACCTAATCATTGTACAAGAATCATTATAGCATCACTAACATATGGCCATTGAAATTCTATCCCATCCCACCAATATTTTGACAAAAGCAACGTTTGTCTCATACTACCAATGTGCTGCTTTTATCTTTTGTGGGAAAATCATGGTAAATTAGGGTGGCCATTTATGAGTGATTCTAGATTTTGCATCTAACAAACATAAAACAAACATATATGTAGGTTTGGAAGTCTCAATCCAAACTGAAGGGGGAATAAGAGGGTATATGTAGTTAGGTCATCATCTAGGAGTTCATACAAGAGGACCTCAGTCTTAAACTTTTTCCTTTTCTTTTTTACAAAGCTCCCCAACTTGGTCTGCAGTTGAACCTAGATAAAACTTTAAAAAAGTAGACATTGTTTTGCACTTCAAAACCAATTTATATGTCGTGCTTAGGCACTAAAAGTCCCCTTCTACTTGACATCTCTAGAATAATACCCATACAGATGGTTAGATCCACTACAATTAATAATAGATCTTGCAAAATTAAGTTATGTGAAACGAAAGATAATGATTAAAAGCAGATAATCTACGTCATGTAAATTAAGAGCCAAGTAAAACATAAAAGGAGAAGAAGAAAATAAGACATACAGGAACATGAGAGTCTCTGGCGTTTCTCTTGGCATCAGTAGCAGAGAGAACAGTGTAGACAAGAACAAAAGTGCCAATGATCTCAGCACCAAGACCATCACCCTTGGTGTAGCCATGTTTAACAACGTTCGCTCCACCACCCAACATCTCATACCGGCTGCCTCCTTGGAATCCCTTCACTACACCAGCTCCACAGATGGCACCAAGGCACTGCATGATGATGTAGAAGACTGCCCTTGTAAGGGACAGCTTCCTTGCTAGGAACAGCCCAAAGGTCACAGCTGGGTTGATGTGACCACCTGAAGTTACAAAAAAAAAGCAGATCTGGTTATTAAAAATCTTTTATAAAATAATCTTAAGCATCCTCAAGAACTTAGGTTAGCCTAAGGTTTAATATGCAAGAAAAAGTTAAAGCTTTGCACTTAGCCAAAGAAACCAAAGCCAAAACCTTTTTTTTTCCCTTTTTTTGGGGGTTGAGGTTTGAAAAAAAGTAGCCACAGAAACCAAAAACTGCAAACTACCCATTAAAAGTTTGAGCAAGGTGACCTGAAATTCCAGCAGTGCAGTACACAAGAGCAAAGATCATGCCACCAAAGGCCCAAGCAATGCCTTGAATACCAACAGTAGTACATTTGGTCTTAGACTGAGACACACCCATGACAGTCAAGATGGTGATGTAAAGGAACAAGAAGGTGGCTACAAACTCCGCAATGCCAGCTCTGTAGAAAGACCATGACTTGAGTTCACCGGGCTCAAACAATGGTGCAGGTGGTGGCTCCTTGTAGTCCTTGTCTGTCTGGGCTGATGTCCCAATAGGTTGCCTCTCTGGAAACTTGTTTGCTCCTAGCCTAACATCCTCCTCTTTGCCCTCCATCTTTTTCACCCACTCAACAAGCAAAGATTGAAGGCTTTTTTTTTTTCTTTTTCTCTCTCCAAAGAAACCCAAGGCAGATGAGTGCAGCTGAGAGAAAGCTGAAGAATATGGCGACTTACATGGTAACTTTATAGATGAGACAGTGTAGTATTTGGCTCAAAGCAAAAATGGGTTGTCTTTAATTTTCATTTTTGTCTTTTTTATAAAAAAGTGATTATTTAATTTATAATTATAGTATTTTAATCTTTTTAGTTATTGTATTAAGGGTATGATTAGAGTTTTTGGAAGGATTATCTGGAAAGAGCAGAGGATGTTGACAGGTTTCCTGTTGGTTTGTATACCTTTGTCCTTATCCTCAACAGAGTTTCTTCATTTTTTTTAATCGAAAAAAAAACTTCATTTTTGTTTCAAATATTTTTAGCTTGATAAGCTGTTCTGAGACATATGATTATCTACCTAACATCATAATCAGAATAAAAAAATTTCTATGGAAATTATGAGTTCGAAAGGGTAATATTTATTAAAATTAATTAAATTAATAAAATTAGATTACAAATTAAAAAAAATTGACCCTCTGACTGCACCTTTCAACCCTTTGGACGGGTGTGATTTGTTTTTCCAAACTTGGTTTGAGAATGTTGTTTCAGCATTTATGTCACTTTTGTGAAGTTATAGGGACAAAATAGTCATTTTTGGGACCCCGGGTACCATTTTCAGTTCCGCGACGAAACGGGATTTTTTTTGCTTTAAACGGTAGGAAAATGAGAGCCACAATCTAAAAGGTCGAAGGAAAAATGGGAAACAGAAACAAAGAAAAGAAAATCAAACGGTGGATAAAAATTGACCGTTTAGGTTACCGTTGGAGAAAGTGACAACCACGTGGGAGCGGGCAACGGCTATTTGTGGTAAACCAGTTGAGAGTTAAATTACTGTTTTATCCTTATCACCTGACATCGTACATTACATGGACGGGGTCCCATTCGTAGTTGGCAATGACATTATTGGACCACCAAAAAAATCATGAAAATGGTGTGGCATTTGCCATTATTACAAGGGGAAAGTTCATGAGTGGTGGAGAAAGACTCACTGCATTCCTTCAATAACTCAAGTACGAGCATCCATGACCAAACTGTGTGCTAATTACCTTTGTTTACAAATGGATTCAGCTTGGTTAACCCTAAACATGATGAAAAACAAGAAAAAGAGAGTTTGGAGTTTGGACCACATATTCATTTTAAAGTAACTTTTTTTTTGCTGTATTTATTCCTTTAGCCAGTGAGGGACTGAGGGCAGATCCTCCACATAGTGATCCTCTTCTTTTTAACTTTTTATGTATGAAAAAAATAGCAGACCAATCATGGTAGACAACTCATACTCATAGGATACCCTCACATGATGCATTAGCCCCACACCCTGCATGCCCTTAGCCCCCTTGCCAGCTGAAACCAAAATACCCATTACAAAAAAAAAAAAAAAAAACACCCTACAGCTACAAATCATCACCCAACGAACCCCTTTTCCTTTGACACTTGGCAAATATCTTATGTCCAACAAAGTGGCAAGTAGGTGTCAATGAAACACGTGGCAATCACCTATTGGTGGCCTTGACTGCTAACAAAAGTTATTATCCCGCCAGACCCGGCTAGATTAGAGTATTTGTTTTGGGAATATTATGAACCGGCTTCCTTGCCTCCATGAATTTGCAACTTTCGTTCTTTTTTAATTTTCATGCAAAAAAACCGCCATCATTGGCAATTTTGATTGTACTTCTTTCTTTGAAAAATATTAAGTGAGAAGCTGTTAGGTAAAGTTATGCCATAATAATATGTGATTATGCGTTATATTACGAGAATTAATATGTTATTTCTTTTTAATTTTTACTTCATTCAATAATTTCAGCTGAAGCTCGTGCAAATTATTGAAGCATTCTTGTCCCATGAAGGTTGAAAAATGACCAATCATTCATTTTTAAGCCTTTAGAAACTCATGCTCGTGAATTCAACTTTGTTGCTCTGTTATACTTGAGCTGTCGTGATCGTTTCAAGATTTTGGATATCAAAGTTTATTGCTGTTATTTGCTTCCACAAATAAAAGTTTATGGCTGATAATGACTCTCTTGGGAATATTTGAGAATGTTGATTCTGATTCCTTCAAATTCCATTTCAGTTCCACATGATCAGGAAGAAAATTACTCTAAGATAAATTTTAGGGATGAAAATTTACAAATCAAGGAACCATTTCAGCATTGCAGCAGGCCAACCCAGAAATTATATTTTAGCCACAAGAGAAAGTAAAAGAAAATTTAGAAAGAACTACATTTGTTAGGTTAATTCTCTTAAAATTCCACCATTGAATATGTGTGCCACACACTACAAACTCTACAATGCATTTACAAAAAAAAAAGAAGAAAAAAGGGTATTACTTTTTGTCGTTAAACGCTTCGCTATGTTGGGGTTCGAGCTGGAGATGGGGGCAGGATCTTTCTGATTCTCCTCTTTTCCAGAGAACTCCTGGATCACCTTTCTTTCTTCCTAGAGTCAAAAAGATTCCTGCAACAAGGTGTGAAATTTTTGTCAGCCGATGGTAAAGGGACTGAGGCTTTCAACTCAAACTGGATTGGACCCAAAAGGAGGGACGAAGAAAACTCCTTGTAGTAACAAAAATTACCAAATGTAAAAGGGACTACGTAAAGGAGTGCTGGTTGACCGTGACCTTCCATCAAATTTAGTGCCACGTATGGAACAAGAAGCTCTGCCATGGGTGAAAAAGGAGTAGAAAATTGCCATTTGCAAGACCAAGGTAACTGATGATTATGGCAACAAAATGAAGGAAATTTTCAGAAGTTGTCTTTTATTTATCAACAAACAAACCTTGTTTTCACAGTCACTGTAACAATAAAATATGGTTCTTTTTGTGTTTTTGGCCCATTCCATAATTAGTTGGCAACTAGTATCAGCAACGGCCTTTCAAAATGCTTGATGTTTTTTGAAGGACGAAATTTACTTTCATCCATTTTCAAATAAAGAATCAGATGGAAAACAATAAAAAAACATCAATTATGGTTTATATAGATTCAAGGAGGAGGGAAAAAAAAGACCAGACTGTCGAGGAACATCATGGGACTGAAATCTATTTACCTAGAATAGTTTTTGCTACATAGGAAAGGCTGACCATTTTTAATGTTTTGGATCTGATATAAGTCTGCCATCACGTTTATAAGCTGGATGGCTATGGTGATTGTTTGCAGCAGTATGTTCTGGTAGATTATAGCTTCCTCCAGAAAACATAATAGCTCCGCCATTCATCCTCAAACCCAGAGGTTTGCTAGTTTCCTGTGAAAGATATTGTTGGTTGACTTGTCTTGGAATGCTTAAACCACCATCTATACCCTGATGAAGTGGCACAGGAAATCCAGTTTCAATACCTGCAGTTGGGGTGTTGCTCTGATTGCAACCCATATTTCTAAATCCCATTAATGCAAAGCTTCGAATTCTTTCTTCTGGCGGGATAACTGGAAATGATCCTTGAAAAGAACTTGGTTCCAGCATTTGATTCACTCTTTCTGAATTGAAACCTCTTCTCTTCTCAGCAACCCTTGGCAGAATATTATTGCACATTGAAGCATCAAGCCCGTGATTTGCAACAATGGGCTCAGTTAGAACAGTGGGTAACGTTAAATACATCGAAGAAGGTGCCTGAACAGAGGAACTAGATAGAAAATTTTGAACAACAGACGATCCCAACTTTTCTCTGTTAGTACCGGACTCTACAGTTCTCATAGCTTGGCCATGACCACCTTGATCTTCAGGTACTTGATAGATATCACTGAGATAAACGGTCGTATTTAATTTTACACTTCTCTTCAAAGAACCAGCATTGCTTTCTGGAATTTCTCTAGCCAATACAAAACTCTTATGACTCTGGACTTGAACATTTTGGTCATCACAACTTGTTTGAAGATTTGGCTTCACAGATTTTGACGAAGTAATGAGCTCAGTTCCTTGTCCAGAGTCAACTCGATTTCCTAGTGCATTAAAGTAATCAGTGGAATCAGCAGCATTAATACATTTAGGAAATCTTACTGAAGATCTATTATTGCAGTTCTGAGTTCTCATGCCATATCTGAAGTTATTCTGATGTTGCCTGTCAATATTCTCCTCCTCTTCAAGCTGCACCTGCAGTTTGACGTTCTCCTGAAAGTTGCTATGGTGTTGCGCAAGGACTGTTTCCTGGAAGTTTGTTTGGTGTTGGACTTGGATACTTTTCTCCGAGTTATTCGGATGCTGGAATTGCATGCTCTCGTTGTGGGTTTTTTCATGTTGATCTTGAACTTCCTTGGATTTTTTAATCTGCTGCAACTGGACCTTCTCCCCTTTATGGCCACTTTTTCTCCTTTTTGGCTCTGGAGTAGTACCATCTGCCACTAATTTTTGCATTTCCTCAATCATCCATTTAAATAAATTTTCTCTTGTAACTTTAAGATCCTGTAGTAAGGAATCCATGAAGTTTTTAAGATCATCCAATGGATCAGGATCATAAGCACTTCTTGTTTCACCCTTCTCTAAATCAACTTCTTCAGGAGAATCCTTCTTCATTTTACTGTTCCGCAATTTGCTGCTTATGTTCCTGGTTTTCTGTTTCTTACCTTTCCCAATATTCATTAGATTCCCTCTTCCAGGATTCTCATTGCTTTTCCTCTTAAGTCTACTAGTTTCATCATCACCACTTGAAATCAAGCTTGATACCAGCTTATGCTTTTTGAGCAGTGGTCCGGAACTTGATTTTGAATCATCGCATGAAGAATCAATGTCATTGTCTTCGTTCCTCCTGAACTCCCAACGCTGCTGAAATTCCAGTTCTCCCATTTATGCTGGGGGCAACACTACAACCAGAACTTTGCAAAAACTTAGGACCATATAATGACTCAGAAATTTTTAAATCACCAATATATCACATATCACATTTCGAGGCCCCCAAGAGAATCTAAATGTAAACAATTAGCCCACTTATCATCAAGGTCAGAGGAGATTGATAGTAGTATGATAACTGTTATACACTAGAAGTGCTGCTCAGTGCTTATTTCAAGATCAAATCTGCAACTTTCAGTACAACACCCTTTGAGGCTTTGACAAGTTAATCCTGCAAAGTAGAAGTAAAGTATTAGATTGTTATGGCATAGCAAAGAACAATCCAATATGAGTGAGAGTGAGAGCATATAACTTCATAGTAAGTGTAAAAGTTCAATAATATCAATCATATGACTATATGAGTCAAAGCAGGAACTGAATGAAGTCTGACAGATTCCCTTATTCTAATTCTGGCAGGAACTTCTATCATTGAGAAAGATCCAAAAGAATGAAAAACTAAATGCAATACACAGAGAACAAATGGAACCGAGATGTTAAAGCAAGGTGAAAATTCAGTTCCTTAAAGACTAAATACCTACATTTACAGGGAAAGCTCAAATTTCTACATAAACACCTACAGACAATCAAGTGATTCAGTGAAATCCGGAAGCCTCAAGCTTTTTCTGTCAGAAAAGACATAAAGTTGCACAACAAAGTACAAACTACTCGTGGATACAATATACGCCACTAAGCCACCTTAACACATAATCTGAGCAGCTACAAATTAAAGAGTGTTATCAATTAGTAATGAAAAAGGATTGACGTTAATATTCAGAACCTAATAAAAAGGAATTCAAGTTACAAGAAATTTCTTGTTTTATGATCTTATGGACCCAGAAATATGATCAGAGGTACTACAGATAGGTATAAAACAATAAAAAACTATAATAAGTCACAGCAAATAAAAAAAAAATACTTGGGTTGAAGTCACCAGAGGAACGAGATACATGATCACAGGAATTCCAAAACTATATCACCAATGGAGAAAAACCAACACTTTTTTTTTTTTTATAGTTCCAGTTAAAAGAGAAGATTTTTCCTTACCATAAATCAGTCGATTAACACTGAGTTCAAACCAGGATGATTCGTCTCCTCTCATCATCAATCATCATAAACTCCATGTGTCACAACTTACTAGCTAGAGCTTCTCTCACTTTCCTCTCTCTCTCACTCTCAGCATTTATGTCTACAGTCCCTCTTTGAAAGGAAAGAAATTATGCATTTTTGTCCTTCTCTTGCTGCGTCATGTTGCACAGAAAGAGGAAAAAAAATGAGTCAGCGAGTTCGGTGAAGTATAGCAGAGAGAGTAATGGGATAATTTTCAGGCGGATGATTGCTCAAGCTTAAGCGTTTGAACACTTGCGTTTCACTAGTATTACTTAATATATATATATATATACACACACACACACACACATATATATTAAACAATGCATCTATTAAGGTTTTAGGCCATCAAAATCAGGGCACGAGTTGGCTTTTTCCTGTCTTCGCTTTCCTCCAAACTTTCTGTTTTGTCTTTGATCTTTTATGAATTAAAAGATTTACCTACCATGTGCATTTTCCAAGATAATTCTCTAGCCTTAGTTGGAGCTTTTACTCTCTTCCACTGATTCCCTTTTACAGAACTAGGGCTCATGTAAAGCTCCAGCTGGTAAAAGATTTTTTCTTTTTTTACTCGTACCAATGTTTCATGTGAGAAATAAATGGGTTTTTTCTATTCTTATTCATGATGAATATAGCGGGCAATGCTTTAATTTTCTGCTCAAATATGCAAGGATTTTTCCTTTAACAAGAAGAATTTCCTTTGCTTATCTTCTAGTTATAGCTTGCCCTTTATTTCTCCAATTATAGAAACGTGTTCCTTGGATGATAAGTTCAAAGATCTAAGTTTATGTTGAGTTTTTAGAATAAACGTAATTGCATTTTAACCAAATAGAGTTAATAAAATACAAGAACCAACTCAGAATTTAACTCAAATGATTTATGTAACAATCTTAAAATATAACATCCAACAGATTTAAAATTCAAATCTAAGCATTTGTAACTTTTTCTTCTATCCTCGCTTGAGGACTCTTTGTTAAAAAAATTAAGTACAACCATGCTAGTGAGTTGAATACTTGAAAAAATGATTGACATGTTCTAACAAACGACTGAGGAAATCAATGAGACTTTTAGGAATGTCTATGATTCTTGGGACAACTTGATTAACAAATTTGATTGCTCATCATTTTTTGCAATAAAATTCTTATTCATAATGATTTTAAGATACCTAATATGCTACTTTATTTTTATTTGAGTTTTCACCCTTAACATCGATTGAAATGGAAATTGTTTAAGGTATTTCGTGGGTTCCAGGCTTCCAGCTTAGCAGCAGTGTACCCCTGCTAAAGATTGCAGCATGGCATTGATGTTTTAGGGACTGCAAGTATTTGCAGCTTATTTGCATATCTACTATTATTAGACACAACTATTTGCAATATGAAATCAATGTCTGAAACTAACACTCATCCTTACAACAAAGCGTCACCAAAGCTGATTAAACGTTGGCTCCTCATTCAGGATTTTAGGATAGAGAAAGGTGGGGATGGAGAGAAGAGAAGAGAAGAAAAGAGAGAAAGCCATTGGAGAGAGAGAGAGTTGCAGTGAGGTTTTAGGACTGGAATATTTGAAGCTGCACGGCGTCGTTTAAAGGTCGAACGTTTTAAAATTGTTTTAAGTTTTTGGATTTGAAAACCATGGATTATCTTGTTGGACCTCAGGTCCATGTAATCGTTGGGCTAAAATTAATTTCATTATTTTTTTTTAATAAAGATTTTTAGGTTTTATCTAATATATTTTTTATCTGTTCAAAAGTCATTTCATAAATTTAAATTTAAATATCATCTTATATATCATAATTTATAACTTATAATAAAAGCAGAACCAAGGGATGTTTTAAAAAAAAATTGAAAGGCAAATGCTGGAAACGGAACTAAGGGGAAAAGCTTCTAGATTGAAAAACAAACCAGAAGATGCTGCAGCTAACAATTAAAAAATTTAAAAGAGAAAAAGGGAAGGAGAAAGAAAAAAGGAAAAAGAATAAGGAAGCTTAGGTTTTAACTGTGGAATGAAGATGATATAAGGAGGTTTGACAATCACAATGAAACTGCCAATCGGAACCACTTTTTCATCTTCGCCTCTGCCTCCGAACACGAACAATTTGATTTGCGATAGTGTGGGGCATGGGTGCGGCCAGGAAGGGGAAGAAATTTTAAATTTCTTATGCTAAGGATTTGAGGATTCTTCGTCCTGTCTTCTTTCACTCTTCTTTTATTCTTGGTATATATTTAAATTTAAAGTTATTATTTTCTTTTTAAATTTATTAAAAAATTGCTTTTTGGATCGTCTAATCGATTGTTTTTAATGGAATTAGTGTATTAATTTTTGAGATTATGGTTACGGTGAGCTGTTTTGACTTTTCATATTCCAAGCTAATAGTTTTAAGGTTCGGCTGAAGTAGCTGACATGCGTGCTCTTAAAAACCCCTAAATCAGTTTACATCTGCTTGGTCTACCTTTCACTCTTCTGATCTTAAACCCAGATCACCAGCGCTCACTCCTTGCTTCTTTTCTACCAGCGACCCACCTATGATGTATGGTAATGTTTTTTTTTTTTTTAACTTTTTTTATCATGATCATTGATTAATTTTTCATTTTCTTGAATTGGTGATGTTAGGATTTTTATTGATTTAGTACCTGAAATTGAAAAGGTGAAGGTTTTATTAATTTTTATTTATATTTTTATTGACTTAGGACCTGAATTTGAAAATGTGAAGGTTTATGGGTGAAATATTTTTATTGATTTAGTGAAATTTGGTTTTCCATTTGTCACTTCTCGTAATATCTATTCTTGAAATATTAAGAGGGAGGACGAGACACTTGAATTGTTTCTGTGAAAAAAAATTTTGCAGATAATATTTTTGGTAAGGTTTAATATGTTTAAGAAACATACAGTTATTGCTCCTAGGTTCCATGCATTATACTTGAAAGCTATGATCAATGTATTCACTGATAGTTCAGAAAGAACAACACAGAAATTTGAAAAGCTTTTAGATGGAGAGCATTTACGTGGAGGAGATGCAATTGAGTTAGACCTTGAAGCAAAGTTTTCAAGCTTAGCTCTAGATATTATTGGACTTGGTGTTTTCAATTATAATTTTGGTTCTATTACAGAATAGTTTCCTATGATTAAGGTCCGACAATACTTTCTAGAAAGCATTTTTTGCGTCTAGAGCACCTCAGCATGGTACTCTATTTCTTTTAACTAATGGATAACGAATAGCTGAGTAAAAAAATAAACACTAACATGTATGAAATTAAAATGGTTTCTATCCTGCTTCTCAATTTTATTTCGTGTTCATGTAGTTGGCGTATCTAATTAGCTATTAATTACTATGCCTATGTCATACCTGTGCTTACTACTTAATTCAAATAGTCATGTGAAGAATTATATGATCATTCTTACCATTGTGAGTTGCTCAATCCTTTTCATGGATGACAATTTCTCATACTGTCTTAAACTTTTCTCATCATAATCTGATGAGCAAATTTGAGATTTTCTTATTTTTATCCTGTCCCATCTCCTATATGCTACTTATATTGTATGCATTCTTTCCTCTCTAATAGTTCACATTTAACCTATCCATTCTAGGCCTGAGATAGGATGCACATGGCATAGTCGAGCATATGGTTTATAGATGTTGGTGGGATTGTGTTGTTAGGTGCTAATTAGGACTAGCAGAAACTACAAAAGAGTTTGGGCTAAAGTTTTGATGCAACTGTGGCTAATTATGACTTTATAAAAAAATTATTTTTGTAAAAGAAGGGAAATATCAATTGATGTTGGTTGACTCTGAAATGAGGCTTTGTTGATTAAAGTCCTGCTTTTTTGTGATTCAGTCCAGTAATCTGTTTTCTTAACTTGCTTTTTTTTTTGGTACGGAAATGAATATAGCTATAATTTAGTTGAGTGAAAGAAGAAAAGATCAATAATCATAGTAGGCGAATGAATGTTACCATAATAAGGACATATAAACATGTGGTAATTGTGTGTGATAGCTCAACCATTTGCCATAACATTTTCCTGGCTAGGCTCTTATGCCATATCTGTTATTTTGGTAGAGTGAAGCATGTTGAAACCGATGCTTCTGGAGGATCCAAACTTGGCATGGATCCAATGCTGTCATCCATTAGTTAATATGAAGTGAACAAATCAAGTACCAAGCTTTAAATTTCTTTCAAGTGATAATTATTTGGGAGTTCAATCTATAGAATAGATGCTTGGGTTCATTTTTATCATGGCATAAGTTTCTGCATTAATATGTGTACAGGTTATCATTTTTGTGAACAGAAAAACTGTAACTTTGGATTTAAGTCTCATTTCAATACTGTATTTTTTAAATCTATCATATATTAATGAATCTTTATTTTATTATGTCCTTTATGGAAAAATTTAATTTCTAAAGTTATCTAATATAAACCTGTAAAATAACAAAATCATTATATTTTCTTATAATATATTTTGTTGCTTTTTTTTTTTTTTTTAAATTTTTACCATTATTTTAAAGATAAAACCCATAAGATTTTGACTTTGTTGTATCTATTAACATGAAAATTTTTCAATAGATTGTCAATGAATTGGATTTCCTCAAATGAAACTTTTCAAAATATGAATTTGTGTTTGATGCAGGAGATTGATAGGTTATCTTTGGTGGTAGCATTCATTGCTCAATTTGCTGTAAATATTTTTCAAGCAAGGATGAAAGAGTTCACCTTGAAGGTATTTTGGAAATTTTGATTCGATTTCTTTTTTAATTGTTTTGCAAGTTGATATCTTTCATTGGTCAATGATGATATTGGCCGTTTTTTAATCTTTATTATTGATATTTGTATGCTAAACTTCTCTTAGATGAATGGATATTGTTGAGCTTATATTGTTTAGATAGAAAAACATTCAAGGCTATGTTTATTTTAAGTCATATACATTATATAAAAAAATACAAATCAACATTCATTAATTTACTTATTTTGAATATATTATATATTTTTTAAAATATCATTATTCTTATTTCCACAACGTAATGCGGTCATGCATTTTAATAGATTTTTAAAGCATTCCAATATAAGATTGGAGTGTCACACATACATTACTTTTGTACAAAAATTTTTATACATCAAAGTTTTCATTGAATGATTTTCATTGTAATAAAGGTTTTGAAAACAACTGACATCAATGAAAATGAGATTAAAAAGAAATAATTTATTATTATTATGAGCCCATGCTTTAAGAGTGAATTTTGAAATTGTACTTCTATTTATTGAAATTTATATTTTAATTTTTTAATTTTTGAATAAAAAATATAATTGAAGATGTGTATAACAAAAAAAGTTATTAATGCAAATGACAAATTTTATTAATGTACTTTCAATTTCATTATTTTTGGAGAAATGTAACTGAGTTTAAAACTTTCACAAAATACATAATGTCAATGATAAATTTTTATCAATTTCATCATTTTATATAGAAAGAAATAAAATTAAAAATGATGACAAGATAAAATATTGATTTTTAATATAATAGCAAATTCAACCTTAATGTCGATCAAAATCATTAAAATTTCTCATGTCTCATCACGTGTTTCATTAAGTTAACATTGTATTTGTAATGCAATTTACGAACAATACGTCTTTTGTTTTGCTAAATAAAAAAATGTTACCATTTGAATTTAAAAGAATTTAAAATCTTTTTATCAAAATTCCGAGTTCAAATCCAAGTGGGAAAATCGTAACAGCCTTTTTTTTTATTATTTTTTTGTTGCCGTCGTTGTAAATATGGTGGATGTGGTAACAGTTTCGGGGTTGTTATGAAGTGTCAGCAGCAGCAGTGGACCGGTGGTTCCTGCGTTTGTTATGTTGGGGCCCGACTCAAACGGTCCCCAAAGCCCGATTGGTCGAGAAATGGACGGCTTACCCAAAACGTAGGCCATTGATTTCTTACATGTAATCAATTGGTCGTCCTTTAGGCTTTCACCGTCGCTAAATCTTTTTCTGGTGGCTCAACATATTTGAATAACGAACTACATTTCTTGTAAATCAAACAATAAAAAAACCATAGGTTGAGACTGTAGAAATATTTGGTGTCATTCTTGAAAATTTAAAAATATATTTATATAAAATTTGAATTTCAAATTTGTGTTTAGATTGGTAAGATCTTAGGAGTGCATTAATATATTTATTTATAATACCAATTATAAATTGTTCCATAATAAATTTAGAGAGAATATATATTTGAGCATTTGATTAAGATTTTTTTTTTTTTTGAGAAATAAATTCAGCTTCAGAGTTCAGATCATCTTCAACCTTAATTGGGCATAAATCTTTTTTATGCCACATGAAGGACAGCAATTTTCAAACCAAAAAAAAAATGTGAAACAAGTTGACAACGATAACAATGTCACTCTACCAACCTCTGACAGCAACGTCTCTCCAAAATTAATCCTTAATCTAAATTTCCTCTATTTATTCTTTTTCCCTCTCTTCCATGGTTTTAATAACTCTCCATCTTTTCTTCTTCGTCTTCTCTTCTATAGGTTGTCTCTAATGAACCCAGTGCCAGAAAAGCACTATAACAAGAACTGGTAAAAAAAAAGTGGTCATGTGGATAGATGAAGGGATGGTTTTTTTTTTTTTTTTTTTGGGTTTTGATTGGCTTTTGGAGATGATGAGAAACGCATGAAAATGGGAAAATGGTTCAGACATGAATAGAATGCCATAAGTGTTTAGTATACTGAAACAGGGCTGGTTTATTCTTTTCTTCTTCTACTACTCCAACACAAACCATTTCAGGTACTTTCTCTTCTGTTTGTTTTTCAAATTATGTTTCTAAGGGGTTCATAAGTATAGATTCCATTCTGTGTATGATATGTTGTGCGCTTTCCGAATTCTATCTTAGCTGATTCAAATGGGTACTGAAAAGAAAATGGAGTTACTTTTCTGTCATGATTTGTTTTATATTCCCGATTTGACTTGTTGTTTCGTGGAAGCTTCGGACTATTAAACTTAAACCAGCAGACAGAAATAAACTCATTTTCATTTCTCCATCACATGACAGTAGCAGACTTTTACTTTTTTTCATTTTTGTTTTCTGGGGTCTTAGGTGGCTTGGCTTCGAATATTTTGCATGATGTTCATTATCAGTACAATCAGACACTTGTTTCTAACGGAAATTTTCTGCAATTGTACTTTTACCAGTGTCATGGTTCTTCCACCACCTTTGCCTAGGTATGAATGCAGAGTGTAAATAATGAATAGCTCACCTCAAATTCAAATTCTATGAGACGAAGATAATTACCTCAGCACAAAATTCAAATTTAAATGTCTTTTACTTTTCGATTTATTTCTGATGTCATGCAATATTTGACTGTCTCTTCATTTTTTCCCTGGGTGATCTCATGCTCAGGTGTTTATCTAATCCTTTGTGAATGGACACACAAAATGCGCCGTAGTACTAATCCACCCAAAATGGATAGGAGATTGCCCAGGAGCCAGGCACTTAAGAGCCCTTTGCTCTCACCTAAAAGCCCTGCACTCTATGAAAAGTACAAGTCAGGATGTGCCTGGGGATTAATTCACTTCTTTGATTTTCGCCAAGTTCATTGCCATGGGAAGCTCATTTCTGACAAGAAACTCGCAAAAAGACGGGCTAAAGGTAAGAACGACTCATCTTTGGTTCGTTTTTGGCATTAAATGAAATATAATTTCATTTCCAAAAAAATCGTATGCCTTGATAAGTTGTTTAAAGTGGATTATTTGTTCTAATATTTTTTGATAATGTTCACATGTATTTTTTAAGTCTTACAGCTGTCATGTCCAACTAAGTTTAACTATACTGAATTTTCATATGCAGGTGATCGTTATACAAAGAATAGGCCTAATTTTACCTCTAATGAGGAGAAGGATCAATATAATGTGAGTTTGGTAACCTGCTTTTATAATAAAATTCAATGCATATTCTGAGTACTACTTTTATGAAGAAGGAAATAATATGTTCCTTTACTAAGCCTCCTCTAGATGTTGGTAATTTGTTCTTTCTTTACAGCAAAGTGCGAAAAGATTATGAGATTCAAACTTTGATTTTTTTTTTCAGGATGCACTTGATAACAAGAATCTTGCAGTTAATTCTAGGCAGCCAGAAGTTAAAAAAGTTATACAAGAAAAGATGTTTGTGAAGCATCGGACAAAGAAAAATACAGCCATTGCTGAAATGCAAACTCTACAGTCTAACCCCAAACTTGTTGGCCATTCAAAGGACCATAGGAAGGCAAGCAAGAGTTCCAAGAAATCCTGTTGTCTTCCTTCTCGTGATTATGATGCAGCAGCTGAGGGGTATAGGCAGCCTTCTGATCAAAATATGGTAGACCAATCTCCAAATAAAAACAACTTGGTATCAGTGACAGAAGCATATGGCAATGATGTGCATATTAACAATGGAGGGAATTATAAAAGCATCAGAGGTAGGAAGCATGGCCATCACTCTGAGATTAATCTTAGAGTTCATATGAATGAAGCGGTTGAAGCTTTTGTAAACCGAAAGTTAACTGATGGGGACAACCTTAGTAGAAATGAGGTAGCATACCAGTCTCAAAATTTTATAGATGCATTGGAGGCTTTAAATTCCAACAAGGAATTATTTATGAAACTCCTACAAGACCCAAATTCGCTGCTAGTGAAACATGTTCAAGATTTACGGGATTCTCAGGCTGAGAAACAACAACCTCAATCTTCCTCCAAAGCCAAAACATCGCAGTGCCAGACAAAGGAAGCTGGGGAATATGAAGGGCCAGCCAATGTTCAAATGTTTGAATCTTGTGATAGATGCTTGTCTAAGGCAAGTGACATTCTCCGATCTTTGAACACAACAGTAGTCCAGAAGGCTGGCATACAAACCTGTCCTGATCGAATCAGTAATTGGCCATCACCACAGTCTCATTATAGCTTGAGGATAAAAGAGAGGAGTGTTAGGCCAGCATTCTTGCCTTTTGAACACATGAAGAGGAAGTTGAGGCATGCTATGAAGGTGAACAAAAAAGAGCAGTTCCAGATGTCTCTTGATGGTGTTCAAAAATCTCCGCATGACTTTGTAAAGTTCGAAGATTGTGGTACAGAAATGAGCAAGCGGGTAAATGAAAGTGTTTCTGCTAGTAAAAGCTATCTCAATGTTGGAAAAATGTCTGAATCTTCCCATAAGGTCAATCGAAGAGATGGGATGAGCCAAGCACAGAACTTTGGTTCAGGCATTGGAAGCAAAGTGGCTTCATCCACAGAAAGTTGCCTTAGAACCTCAAACCTGTTAACTGTAAGGCATCTCAAAGGAAAATTTCACCCTACAAAGCATCTTTTAGATATGTCAAACACTGGTAATGAAGATTTCTCAAGAAAACATACACTGAGAACTTTGGATAGGTTAATATCTTTGCCTGAATATGACTTGTTGCATGCAATTTATCCAGGAAGGGAAGAGGAACATGATTTTGCTTCTCCACAGATGAGATTTTCACCATACAGAAAATTTTCAACCGTTAATGGATACAAGTGGAGGGTTCAGAAAGAAAAGAAGAGTGGCTGCTTAAGTTCTTCTCTGATTAAAAATTTAGGGGCACAGCCTGTGTTGAATAAGGAGAAACCAGATGATCGTTTGCAAAGTGCAAAGAAAAGTATCTCTGGTGATTTATATACTACCACCAAAGAGTTTCAAACTGTCTATTCCCTTGGTGAAGATTTGAGTCACAAAGGTATTTCTTGGTTATGAGAGATCAAAATGAAATTCCAATCTACATCTTTTCCTCGTATAATAATTTATCTTATCTGAGCAGTTAATCAAACTTCTGTATGTCCTCGGAAAGTCATGGAAAGAAATCATGCTGTTATGTGGGACAAACGCAAAAGTAATGCTTTAGAAGTCGCTTTGGAACCAAGTGGTGTGCAGAATACCAACACCAACCAAAGAACTGAAGCAGTCAACATATTTGGAGAAAGTGAATATTTTGAATGTTCGAAACTGGTAAATGGTTTTTCTTTTCTTATTTATACTTGTTTTCATGATTTAGATTTCTCCAGTGCATCAATTATTCATCTATCAGTTTTTTTTTTTTTGGCCAAACATCTCTCTCATTCACGTGCTGTGTTCCTCTTTTCTCTTTTTCTTGTTCTCCTTCTCTTTAATATTGTTGTCTTATGTGCTAAAATTATGTTCTGTCCTGTCACTTTGGTTATTTTCAGGATTTGCCCTCAGGGGATAAAACATCATCTTGTTCAACAGATGTTTGTTCATCAAGTCCTTTACGTATTCAAAGAATGGAAGATTCTGATAGCATGATTGTTAGAGCAGAGCAGCCAAGTCCTATATCGGTTCTTGAGCAGTTCTCTGTAGACGATAGCATTAGCTCTCCAAGCACCATATCTCCAGCAGGTGAACTTTTATACTAAATATTACTTATTATATAGAGTATGTCTTACATATAAAATTACTTATTATAGTACTGAGTTAGCATCCGAATCTTGTGCAGCTGAGCCACCAGTTGAATCATTTGGTATAGATATTGAAGAACTCTATGCATCTTCTCTCATGGAATCCCATTTGGATCTGAAGAGTAATGCAGCTACTTGCATTTATAAGCAAGGACCTTTGTCCGAGTGTATAAGAGCAGTTCTGCAAATTTCAGGTCTCAATTGGGATGAACTCTCTAGGAAATGGCATTTGTTAGACCAAATGCTTGACTCATCCTTGTTTGATAATGTTGAAGTATGGCCTGAGAAATCCTCTACTGATCGTAGGCTGCTTTCTGGCTACATCAGTGAAGTCCTTTTGGAGATATATCAATGTTATTTTAGATGCTCCCCCTGGGTGTCATTTCTCAACCCAAAACCTCTACAAGCTTTGTTATCAGAAAATATGTCTCCTGAGGTGTTGAGACGTGTTGATTGGCCTCTTCTCTCGGAGCTGCCCCAACAAACATTGCAGCAACTTATTGAAAAGGATTTGGCCAAGTCTGAAACATGGATGGATATCCGACCTGATACTGAGGAACTAGTTACCGAGTTAGTAGACAGCATTCTAGAGGATTTGGTAGTGTACGCCGCAATTCAGCTGCGAACTTAAAGCAGTAAATGATGCTTCATGTGCCTCCTTCCGAATTGCGTCTGTGAAAATAGAGGCAGCTTATGCAGGGCAACACAACTAGTGTTCCATGTTTATTGAGACATGATCAGCCTCTTTCCATGTATTTTCTAACTCATTTTCTCATCTGAACAGCGTGATGGTCTTAGAAGGGAGGTGTTTTTTTGCTGGTTTATGAGTGGTTATCAGTCTGGTGCAGGGATTCAATCTATGGTCTGGACACTCCCTATATACATAGTTTAATTAAATCCAAACAACTACTATCAGTTATAGTTTTTTTTTTTTTTTTTTGTGCAGTCTAATTTTTCGGTTCCAAAGAGATTTGCAACGGGACTGGACGAGCCAATAAAAACATATAAAGCAATATTGGCTTACACCTTATAATTCCTAAGTAATCATTCAGTCAACTAGGTCAGATATTTCAGATATTTTTCTTTATGCCATTACCTGTTCTTTTTTTTTTTCTTTTCTATATTTTGGCTGAAAATTTTTCCTTTTCTTTTCATCAAATATAAATCAATTGCATTGGTGAAAAAGAAAATTCAGTAATGTGTGCATCCAACAAGGATCAGCTTAAGCTCTTATTGTTGCATTTAATCAGAGAAGGGCAGTAAATTTAGGACTTTCCTGCAATGGAAATTCAGTAATATTTGCATTAACTCAATGACCAACTTGGGAGAACTTCAAACAACTGAATTGCATTCTTATTCAAAAGATGATCCCTACTTAAATATTTGGTTACAAGTTGTGTTAGCAGAAGGGATTAAAACCCTTAGTAAAATATTTGAGACATTTATGTTACGTCAATGAATATCAACATGATTTCACAATCAAAATTATCCCTTATTATAAAAAATATGCTACAAGCCAAATTAAATTGATTTTGAGTATAGATCAAGTGCTGGTTTCTTAAATCATATCCCTTCCATATTAATACCATTTAGGAAAACATTCATTGCTCACTGAAAAAAAGTGAGGGTGACAGCAAATCTCCGTTGAGAATTTGGTAAAAGGAGTTATGTGTCGGAAATATTGACTCAAATTTTATAAGAGATTTATTTGAGATTTGTTCAAAATCTGTTAGATATTACTGGATGAACAAGAATACTTGTAAAAAAAAAATTCTAAAAAAAAGAAGATTCTTAATAGGTAAGTTTGATTTGCAAGAGAATAATTCTAAAAGAAAAGAGATTCTTAATAGGCAAGTTTGACTTACATGAGAAAAATTTTAAGAGGAGAGAGATTTTTAATGGGCAAGTTTATATTATTATAAATAGATGAAGTCTCTACAGAGTTAAGTATGAGAAAAAGATATAAGAGAGTTGCAAGATTTTATGGGATAGATACTCTATAGGAATATTGGGGTTCTATGTCTTATTGAGTATTGGGCTCTACATCTTATTGGTATGCATATTTATTTGTGAGTGGACTAGAAGAGACTGAGAGGATCCACATAGATATGATGTATGAGAGTATATGGGTATGTGTTTGGTTATGTTGAAAAGGTGCACAAGGGTTTGGGTTTGTATTTGTTTGAGTTGAAAATATTCTATAGGACTAGAGGAGATTGAGAGTTTTTTATGAGTATTGATTGTTGAGTGAGGTTGATAATTTGATGTATGTTTGTAATTTTCTACAACTAGTAGATCTTATTTTTCATTCGTGGATGTAAGTTAGTTGGATCGAACCACGTTAAATTGTTAAATTGTTGTCTCTTGTGTGTTTGAGATTTATTGTTTGATTTCACTTCCGCTGGTGTGATTGGATTGGAAGCTTTTAGCCCAACAAATGACATCAGAGTTGTGGTGATCCCTAACAAATAGTATCAGAGCTGTGATGTTCTCTAACAAGTGATATCAAAGCTGAAAGTTCGAAACGTGAAAAGAGTTAAGATTCAAGATGTAGAAAGAGCTGAAGGTTCGAGACGCGAAAAAGCTTAAAGTTCGAGATGTGGGAAGAGCTCAAGGTTTAAGATGTGGGAAGTGCATGGTTTGAAACATGGAAAGAAGCAAGTTCCTGAAGAGCTCGATTCAAGAGAAGAATTCGAGTTAAAGTTTTGAATATTGAGGATTGATTTGTATGAAGCGTGAAGACACAAGAAAAGAGAAGATATTGTGAGACTTTTATTACAGGTGAAGCCAAGTATGTCTAGCATGAAGACAGATTTGATAAAATTTGAGTCAAGGTGAAAATAGTTGAAAATATTGACTAAAATCCCATAAGAGATTTATTTGGGATTTGTTTAAGATTTGTTTGATATTTGTTTGATATTTGTTAGATATTACTGGATGGACAAGAAGACTTGCAAAAAAAGAATTCTAAGAGATAAATGATTCTTAATAGGTAAGTTTGATTTGCAAGAAAAGAATTTTAAAAGAAAAGAGATTTTTAATAGACAAGTTTGACTTATAGGAGAAGAATTTTAAAAAGAATTTTAAAAGAAAAGAGATTTTTAATAGGCAAGTTTGACTTACAGGAGAAGAATTTTAAGAGGAGAGAGATTCTTAATTGGCAAGTTTGTATGGTTATAAATAGATGAAGTCTCTACAGAGTTAAGTATAAAAAAAAAAAAGATGTAAGAGAGTTGCAGGATTTTGTGGGATAGACACCCTATAGGAGTATTGGGGCTCTACGTCTTATTGGTGTGTATGTTTGTTTGTGAGTGGATCAAAGGAGACTGAACATAGGTATGATATATGTGAGCATATCGGTATGTGTTTAGTTATATTGAAAGGGTGCATAAAGGTTTGGGTTTGTGTTTGTTTGAGTTGAGAATACTCTATAGGATTAGAGGAGATTGAGAGTGTCTTTTGAGTATTGATTGTTGAGTAAGGTTGATGATTTGATGTATGTTTGTAATTCTCTACAACTAATGGATCTTGTTTCTCATCCATGGATATAAGTTAGTTGGACCGAATCACATTAAATTGTTATCTCTTGTGTATTTGATTTATTGTTTGATTTCACTTCCGCTGGTGTGATTAGATTTGAGGTTTTTAGCCCAACAAATAACATCAAAGCTGTGGTGTCCCCAACATTATGATCATTCCACAGAGAAACTGCAATTAAAGGCCAGTTATCTATATGTAAAACCTTCACCTGGAGTAAACATATGGATACTAAAAATCATTTATGTCTACTAATGTACTCTTGCCTTTGATAATTTTCACTTTTGTTTCAAATGGAATCCCGATTCATGGTGGTAGCTGCAAGGACTCCAGTAATTTAATATTACTAATGCTGCCAATATCTGCTTGCATTTTAGGTAAGCTACAGTGAAACCATGGGAGATATTATCAGAAGAAGAAAAAATGAAACTAGATTTGCAACTCAGAATCATGAATAAACCCGCAGTGAAGAGTTTTCAGGTTGGCATAGCAGGCTTAAGCAGTGATTCGCAAGGCATGTACATTTGCATGTTTCATTTATGGCAGACATTTTTCAGTTATTGTAATCTCTGTCTTAGGTTGCTCCTAAGTAATATGTTCATCACTTACTGGCTGGGGTGAAATCCTGTCTTCTCTTTTATCCAGTGTAATTTCCATCATTACAAAGGAATGTTAAGGAACTATTACAATTCAGTATGGCATGCTTGTTTGATGATTTTGTTGACAGATCTTTTTAAAGCTTTTGCAGTAAGCTTTTTGCACTTAGAGGGCCAATCTTGTGGTACTACTACTCGCAATTTTTTCCAAAAATAACATTTGTTGTTTTCCTTTCTTCTTGTTTATACAGACAGAATATGGTGATATCATTATTTGCATCCGAATCTACAAACAAATAGCTTTTGATCACCCTTTGCTAAAGAATCATAGAATTCAGGTCAACAATCTCTCCTTCCTTCTTCCCCCCCCCCCCCCTTAATCTTTGGAAGTGTTTGTAACATGATTTCACAATAGAGAGGGAGCCTCTTTGATGAATAGGGGAGGCAGACATAGCTCATCCTTCTGGTCTTGTTCATTATAGATGAAGCCGAAAAGCATTCGAGGTATGGAAATTAGAACTTCTGTAAAAGAGGAATCTTCACTCTTAATCCTGAAGAATATGCATTGCCGAAAAGGATATGTTCCCATCAGAAGGGCAAAGAAGGAAGATTTATCAGTGGAAAAATTATCTATCATTTCTGAGCATTAGCAGTCCAGCAAACGTTTATTCCTCAAATGATTATTTTATTGATTCCACGGGTTTCAGCGTAAGTGATGTTCAGAATATTCCATTTAAGACATTGAATCTACTCTTCTTAAATCATTGCTTGAAAAATGGAAAAGATGAAAACAATCTGCTCGAATAACTTAGTTCACTAAACTTTGAAAAATTATCTAAATCTTTATCCTTTCCCTTGATTTAGTCTGCAGTATTGGAATATAAAGGTGAGCATTACGGTGCAAAAGCAAATATTAATGTTTGGAGCTCCAGTGTCTCAAAGGATCAACTTAGCACTGCTAGTGTCTGAATTACAAAATATGTTCCACCCCAAGTTACCGATACACAGGCAGGCTGGATTGTAAGTAACTCTTCATTGTGGAGGCAATAAATAATAGGATAACACAATTTGTCTATTGCTTCAGTTTGGTTCACAAGGCCCAATTTTTCATGTCTTCTGGTTTTTTCTTTTTTTTTGAAACTTCTCCAGGTTTATCAGTACCTATGTAAGAACTACAGCCGGCTATATACCTCCTGGACTGTAAGTTTTAAGCTTTGAATTCCAGCTTATTCTTTCAGTGGTTTTGCAGTTTTTTTCTATGGTCTTGATATAATTATTATCTGCTAGAGGCTCTTGACTGTTTTCATTACGGCCTCATCATTTGCATGCCTTAAAACCTAACAGGCAGATGGTTACCAAAAGACAGGTTGCTACAATATGTTGTGTCCAGGTTTTATTCAAGTTAGTTCTGAGATGCCTCCAGGGGTCATTTTAAGACCAGTTTCCACTTCCAATGGACCACAATACCAAATATCAACAATTATATTCCAGGTAATTTTAGTAGTCTTTTCTGTTTTCTGATACATGAACCTTGTGCCTCACTGAACATTACATTCTCTTCATGGTTAGGATAATGCAACAGGAAATTAGTGGTTGGCATGCAATAATATAAATGTCGGATACTGGCCAAAATCATTGTTGCCGAACTTGAGCGCTGGTGCCTCCTACACTGCATGGGGAGGACAGGTTTATAGCAAACCGGGAGAAGCTAGCCCTGCAATGGGGAACGGCCATTTCCCAGAAGAAAATTTCAAGAATTCTGCATTTCTGAACCAGCTGAGAGTAGGGGATGAATCACACTCATTTGTCGATCCGAATCAGCTTACATTGAATGTAGATAAACCTGGATACTATAATATAGATTACTATGTAGATCCTGATCCGAACTGGGAACATACTATCTACTATGGGGGCCTGGAAATTGTACAAATTGATCATGTGGTTGAACTTCAGGCTTTACTTTGTGGGCAAAATGAGCCCAAGATGTTTGTTTCTGACATCAATATTTGTGCTTCAATGCCATAAAATAAGCATCGTCACATTTGATCTTCAGGATAAAGAATCGATTCTACCTTCAAATTGCGCAGCTGCATAATTCCGGATGAAAAGGGTGAACTTGACTCAATGAAACCCTTAATTTCAACCAATGTAAGAAGATCAACCCAAATTTCCCATTTTCAAAGCGCACCGAATCTCAAATTTTAATAATTTATTCAACCCTAAAAAAAAAAAAAGGAAAATTGGTTACAATTTTTTTTTTTTACTACCATACCAATCGCCCTACCCCCACTTTCAAAAAACCCTAACTCCCGCCGCCATCCTCCTTAAACCCCTCCCACCACCACTTCCTCACGAAAACCCTCCAGCCATCGCCAATGGACCCAAAAGCCGTAAAATCCGACTTAGTCCTGATCCTAGACTTTGGTTCCCAATACACCCATCTCATCACTCGCCGTATCCGCTCTCTTTCAATCTTCTCCCTCTGCATCTCCGGTACTTCCCCTCTTTCCTCCATCACTTCCCCCAACCCGAAAGTCGTTATCCTTTCCGGTGGACCCCACTCGGTCCATTCCAATGATTCACCTTCGTTTGCCGATGGGTTCGTTGAGTGGGCCCAGTCCAATGGGGTTTTTGTTCTGGGTATTTGTTATGGGCTTCAGCTGATTGTTCAGAGACTCGGTGGTGAAGTTAGGGTTGGGGAGAAGCAGGAGTATGGGAGGATGGAGATTGAGGTTGAGAAAAGTTGTGGTATTTTTGGTGGGAAGAGGGTTGGAGATAGGCAGGTTGTTTGGATGAGTCATGGGGATGAGGCTGCTAGTTTGCCTAATGGGTTTGAAGTGGTGGCTAGAAGTCACCAAGGGGCCGTGGCCGCGGTGGAGGATCAGGAGAGGAGGTTTTATGGGTTGCAGTACCATCCTGAGGTACTCTTGAGTTTCTGAGTTTTGTTTTATTTTGTGTTTAGTGAGGTTCGTTTTTATTGTTATTTTTTTTATAGACGACTAAAAATAACAAATGAATATATGAAACACCAATTCCAGCATAAATGTAAAAGTAAAATCATGCATTTTGTTCTTCAAAAGAGTTACTAATTTTTAATTCTTGAAGAATATTAGTGTTTGTTTTTGCATGCTAATACAATTTTTACATCTTAGTAACAAACAAGGAGGACCTATTTTAATGTGAGTTGGTTTTTAGAGGGTTGTTTTTGGGGGGAGGTTTGTGGTTTTGAAGCAATTGAATAATGTTGTGATTTGTGTTTATTTAGGTTACCCATTCTCCAGAAGGGATGGAAACTCTTAGATATTTCTTGTTTGATGTTTGTGGAGTGAATGCTGGATGGAAAATGGAAGATGTAATGGATGAAGAAATAAAGGTGATCAACAACATGGTGGAGGCTGATGACCATGTTATCTGTGCTTTATCTGGAGGTGTTGATTCCACAGTTGCTGCAACCCTTGTTCACAAGGCAATTGGAGACAGACTTCACTGTGTTTTTGTTGACAATGGTTTATTAAGGTTAGAAAGCAAACATTTTTCTTTTAATTATTTTTCACTATTAGTTGTTACATTGATTTTTTTGTTTTCATGTCTTGTTTGAAAAGAATTGTTAAATGTATATTTTTTATAAGCTTTTATAATTCATTGCTCGTACATTCATTAATTGTGTTTTGTTTCATGCAGGTATAAGGAGAGAGAACGTGTGATGGAAACCTTTGAAAGGGATCTACATCTACCTGTTACATGTGTTGATGCAACTAATCAATTTCTTAGTAAACTAAAAGGTGTGGTAGACCCTGAGATGAAACGGAAGATAATTGGAAAGGAATTTATCTGCATCTTCGATGCATTTGCTCAAGAATTGGAGCGTAAATTAGGAAAGAAACCTGCTTTCTTAGTTCAAGGAACCTTGTATCCGGATGTAATTGAATCTTGTCCACCACCAGGAACGGGAAGAACCCACTCTCACACAATCAAAAGTCATCATAATGTTGGAGGGCTTCCCAAAGATATGAAATTAAAGCTTGTTGAGCCTCTTAAACTTTTATTCAAAGATGAGGTTTTGATTTTGTACCCTTTCTTGATGACATTTACTTGTACAGAAGACTTTTTTTTCTTTTGAATTATTTTTCCTTTTCCTTTTTCTAATTTATAAAGGTTCGCCAACTTGGGAGGATATTGAGGGTTCCTGAGCCATTTTTAAAACGTCACCCATTTCCTGGGCCTGGCCTTGCAGTACGAGTCTTGGGCGATGTAACTGAATTCAATGCCTTGGACATTCTCCGTCAGGTATGGGGTGTTCACATAAGGAAGTGCAACCTTGTCTTTTGTTCCTTTTAGCATGTTTTTACCTCATGAACTTGTTTTCCCCAGGTTGATGAAATCTTCATTCAGTCAATCAAAGATGCTGGCATTTATGACTCAATTTGGCAAGCTTTTGCTGTATTTTTGCCTGTAAAATCAGTTGGAGTTCAAGGTGATCAAAGAACACATTCTCATGTTGTTGCTCTCCGAGCTGTTACAAGTCAAGATGGAATGACAGCAGATTGGTAATTTTGCATTCTTCTGCTTTTCTTTTCTATCCATGGTTGTTGCAATATTTATGTGGTCAGCCTAAGCCAATTGTATATAGCAACAAGCCTCACCTCAAATGTGTCTCTGAGGTTGGGCTGAGATACAAATAATTTTACTCAAATGTCTGGCTATTTTCAAGAAGGGTTAATGATTTTGCGGAAATGGGTTGGTAGTGCTGAATGATATGGTTTTCCGGACTGGCTGTACCGAAGCAGTTTAAGTCTCATATCATTCGAAGGAGATTGTTAGCATTCTAAAGTGTGGATACTAATATGTAGCAATTCAGCCTAAATTTTAGTGGGAACAGCTTCCTATGTATAAAAATGGATGCCTTCCATCCTCTTATGTATTATACATGTTGACAGGATATATGTCTTGCATGTTACAAGTTTCTTAATATCTACGAAAAGCACATTTTTCTTTGAAATTTTTACTATGGTTATGTGGCTAAAACCAATGAATTAATCTTTTGACGCCTTTTTCCTACCTCCCAAAATTCTGAGATTCTCATTTGTTCCTCAATTTTGGAATTTCAGGTATGAATTTGAACACAAGTTCCTGGATGATGTGGCCCGAAAAATTTGCAACAGCGTTCGTGGTGTGAATCGTGTTGTTCAAGACATCACATCAAAGCCCCCATCAACAATTGAATGGGAGTGATGCTATGTTGGATGCATGTGTTGCTCCTCGTGATGATGAGAAGAAAGAAAGAAAGAAAAAGTGTAGCAGGATTTCTTATTGGAAGGTTGAGGCCTTTCCTGGTGTCTATATCACCAATTTATCTATTTCTGACACTGTAAAAATTTTTGTTAAAACATTTATAAGGATTAAATATTATACAACTTTTGGCAGTAGTAATTTGTCTTTCCCTGGTGATGGATGCTTTATACTTTTAGCCAAATGTGAAGTACATATGTATCTGAGTGTGCCTGTAAATTACCATTGTGCTGAATTTGCGTATGTGAACAGAGTCGAGTGTCTGGTTTGTCCAGGTACTCATTCACATTCTTATCTCTGTTCTTGTGTTGCCATTTTTGTTGTTTCTTTATGTTTGTAACTTAATAAAATTCTTTTGCTGGCCATGCCATGATGTCTCTTTGCTCTTGGATTCAGTGGATATAATCCATCGGCTTCTATTTGCATAATACTATTATTGGTTTGTAGCTGAGTGTTATGTGGTGCTTTTGATCCGTGATCTCCACCATTGAAATTCTTATTACATGTCAAGAAAAGAAGTTTGCCAAACTTTTATGTTGTGATTAAGATTGAATTCCCACTAAGCTAACTGATTAGACGTAACTTTTGTTTGAGATATTTATCTCTTCTTTGTGGAAATTTTAATGATGGCAATGCCATCATCATGATTAACAACACAACAAAAAGTCCACTTCAAGACCCACACTATCTTTGCAATCAGGCTGTCTTGGGTTTTAAATTGAACAAAATGTTGCATTTTTTTCAGAGAATAAACATGGCGCACCCATTAATTGACGATTATTGTTTCAGTTTCTTTTTAAAGCCTTTGATGAGCTTTCAGCGCACCTATTCCTCGTTTGCGCCAACTGTTACTACTTTTTTCAATGAAGATCGTGCTCTTTAGTCTTTGCCACCGAAAATTTTTCGCCTTTGTCTGTGCCCAGATTTGGTGGGCCATTTCTCCACTCTGGTACTCAAATCAAAGCCTCCCAACTAAAGTGAATGCTGCTAGCAATCATATTAGGTGTGTTCTCCCTCCATCATTTTCCTGAACCTAAAATTTATCATGTCTTTGCAAACTTTGTCGGCCTTTTCTTGTATTTATTCAATGAAAACTCACCTCTTTTTAGAGCTTTTTTGACTACCCAAATGAGCGCTTTTCTTACTTTGCTTAAAGCAGTAAAGCTAGAATAATTTACTTTCTTGGCCAAAGAGAAATCACTATTTGATTAAACCAATTTGTATTTGTTTACACCAAACAACATTACATATTTAAACTTCACCACATGCAAATTGGCAACTTGAAACTGAACTGACATCTTCCCCCTGTTCTAGAAATTGAATGAAGTGTTATAAAATTATACATCAGTCTTTAGTAATTTATGTACTACCACCTTAGAATAAAGATACATTTTTCCCCTCCAATTTGCTGCATTCAAGAGCAAAATGAGTAGCCTGAATTTGTCAAGCAACCATTGTGAGTGACGGGTGTCTTTTCATCACAAGTTTTGCAGCTCTTCTTATTAATAACCTTATTATTCTTTTGATTCTCTAAGCAAAGTAACGAATGTGAGATTAGATGCTTAACGTGAAACAAACACAATACAAATTGTAAGTCTACTTTCCTGTCAAGTTTATAAGAAAAAGTCGGACTTTTTTAGGTAAAGGAAGGTGAAAGGTGGATGTAAATTGCGGTGCCAGGATTATTTGCTTTTAGTCATATTCTATATTTACTTTGTTGTCCTTAGCTCAATAGATATTCCATTTAACAAGTTGAAATACTAATGCTTAAAAATTTATTTTTCTGGATGTTACACATGGTGAAAGATTGAAGTCATAGGTTACTTGTGCTTTAGATTTTGAAGAAAATTACGTAGTTCCAAACTAGATTTATTCCCCTTTATTTTACTAACCACCTAACTACATGGAGGAAAAACGTTTTTGTTTGTGGTACACGGATTTTGCAAAAGAAGCAGGGCAATCTAGAGCAAATAACTCTATATGATTGTGGATAAAAGAGATGCTTCAACACTTCCGTGCAACTCTTTGCAACGCTTGCTTGATCGTCCCTGCTGATGCAACAGTTGATCCTTTGTACTGCAATAAGAAATTTAGGATACTTTGTTTAGAGTTAATTGTCCACAATTCTCAACAAGAAAAGTTCTACTTCAACATTCGCAAATGTCCAAAATCATTAATGGATTTGGTTTCCTAAACATTTTTGTAATGAAGCACAAACTAAAGAGTCTTACCTTGGATTTTATAGTCAGGGAGAGAATCCCCTCGGTGGTAGATGATTGAACTGAGTGGCAATCCAAGTTGAGAGTGCTTAGTGCATCCATTATCTCAAGCAAAATTCCTTCCCGCCAAGGACACCTAAACTCAATTAGAAAATCCTTCTTGTTCATACTGACAGTTAAATTATCGGTTAAACCATCTTTAGATGCAACATAGTCAATCTCTAGTTCTGCTTCATCAATGTCACAGGCTTTCCTTTTATTTATGGATGACTTCTTTCCGTTGGTGATTTTGTTATTGCCATAGTTATCAGATGTTCGCTCTACATGGTCCTGAGGTTTTCTTTTCATCCTCTCCTCTAACTCTGTTAACTCTCTGGAAGATTCCAACTCTTCGACCCTTTTTGCGAGGTCTTGTAGGTATTCTATTGTATCATCTAGTATAGAAACTTTATCAGCCTGCTTAAAGAAAGCCAGTTTATTTAGTAATGGTCATGCTATGAATGAATAAGGGGAATGGAAATTTAATCACCTTGCTATTTGAAGGGAGCAGTGCTTTGAGAATTATAAATCTTTCATTTAGTTTTTCCCTCCGCCTCCTCTCTGACAACACATGGCTTCGGCAAATTTCATCGGCCTCTGGTCTCCAAGCTGCATCTCTAACACCATTATCTTCTGGAGATTCAAGTAATCCTTTATCATGCATCAGAGGAACTTCAAACAATATCTTTTTCAATAACTTTTGAGGGGTTTTGCCTCTTGCTTTCTGAGACTTCAAGAAGCCATTTTTCTTCCAGCTGACAAAGCTGGATTCATGGTTAGAGTTTTGAAAGTGTAGTCCCAAAATCAACTGGTGCGAGCTCTTTAATAGGGCTGAGAGAACCATTTGGTAGTGCAGATCATCACTTTGAAAATCTAAAGATGTCAGTTTTGTCTGATGGCACTCTTGAACATCTTCCAAACCATTGTCATTATCTTTTTCTCCCTGGCAAAGAGGAACAACATTTGCATGGTCCACAAAGGTTTGAGATATGCAGTCACTGGAATTCAAGGAATGGTGGACACAATTGCTGAACTCCTCATCCATGAGTTGCCAACTTTGTATCTGAGAAGCTCCACCATTTATCCCTTCAACCATGAATGAACCTTCTGCTGGTTGGTTAGGCTCAAAGCCATCCGAACTGTCATTTGGAGAAGCCATTTCTATTTGTTCACAGCCTAAAAGCGGACTAACTTTGGTGTCAAGGATCTGAGGATCAAAAGCAGGACCAGTAAGATCCTTGTCATTTTCTGTAATTCCATCAACAGGAATGGATTTATTAGAAGCAAATGGCTGTGGAGTATCCAAGAATGAAGTTTTAACTCGCTGAATGAGGCTGAGGTCTTCCAATACCTACAGAAAGCAATCAATATAACAGCTTGACTTGAACTGAAATAAAACTGCATTGAAAGCAAATTTCTCAAAAACAACAAACAAATAAAAAGTATGGCAGAAAAGTTACCAAATCTGTTACACCAAGCTCAATCACACCTCTTGAAAATGGAAAGCCTACTACAGTCTGAAATCAACACAAGCGTAAGGATTTCATTCAGAAACATTTACATAAATGTAATAATTCTAACCTTCAAGGTTTTCCATGTCTAAACATGAAGTATTACGATTCTACATCCTTTAAAAGGTAATGTCACTCGTAACCTATGTCCATAAGCAGTTAGGGTTAAGTTGGTGTGCAGGAATCACTGAATACACCTAGACATGCTGTGTTTCAACGTACAGTAAAATTATCAAACCACTTAAAACAAAATTTGTCACTCATTATCACAATCTTAAAGCCTATGTTTACATAGGACCTTTTCTAATGTTGAAAAATGAAAATAAATTAGGAATCAATACCTGAATAGATGCACTCTGAGAGAGCCAGTTGCCAAAATTTCCAGCCATGAACACAGAAACCAAACTGTCATTTCTGAGCGTATACTAATCTTGAAATTTAGCCAGAATTAAAGCACAGGCACCTACCTTTGCTAGCAGTGAACGACTGAACACTTTGCTCTCTGCATAATGAGCATTGCAAAGCCAAATAGGTTGACCACTTGACAATGTTCTTCCCGGCAACCTAACAACAATTTAAAGGAAGAATTAACGATCAGAAACATTGATGTTTTCAGGCTGACGGGCATAGAACAAAAACATAGAAGAGAGATTACCCTTGGCCAATGTTGAATACAAATGACATACAAACTAAGTAATACCACTCAGTATCTGTGAGATCTTCAGGAGATAATGATACTGAAGGTCTTCTAGCCTGAGGACTGCTGTCACCAGCCGAGAGGGACTCGTAAAGTTCTCTCAGTTGCTCACTTCTCTGCAAACCCAGTTGGTCAGCATTGAGCTCTACAGTTTGAACTGTTTTCCTTGTCTTTATATCTCCATTGTAATAACCATCACCCCACTGCAAGGCCCTGAAATGTTCACATTGATAACAAACAAGAAAAGGCAGAAGAATGCATTAGCAAAGTACCAGATTGATAATAGTAACTAGAATAGTTAGTAGAAGGGTGTCAGCTTTATAGAATGTTAAAAGAAATATTAGCATTTGTCATAAGGAAAAGCATAAAATAATGTTATTAAGAGAATAATCTCAAGCTTGAAGAGTTTGACTCTGCATTTTCAGCACTATGGCAAAATAAAATGAAGTTGTATACTTGAAATCTAGAGAAAAAAAAGTATTAGGAAGAGAAAAATATTAAGCATAAAAGCCCCAGAGGCAGAAGCAGTGTTTTCAAAAAGCAGAGCTGAAGTTACTCTCAAAAAAAAAAAAAGCGTATGTTAATTTTCTTCTAGAAAGGAAGAAAAATGGGGCAGAAAATGGAATATTTTGTACCCTGGCTGTCTAGCAGAAATGGTCCAGAAAATTGCATAACTCCACTGGATGTCTTGCACAGTAAGAGCAAGCTGTTTCTTCAGGTTCTCTGGCACTCTCTCTTGAATTTGAACCCCAGTAGCCATTTGAAAGATATCTATATTTAAAAACTAGCCACCAATTAGATCAGATGCAAATTGACTGTTACTCTAACTGCTGGCTCTCCATTCACCAACACCCAATAAAATTCTAGAAATATCTTTGTGTTGTGAAATTTTCCAACCAAAGTATCAACAAAAACATTTGCTAGATATCAAGTTCATGATTCTTTTATCCCAAATTAGCAAATCAGGATGGGTTTGTCTCACTACTGCTCATGTTTCCTTTACCAGAAACAACCCAGAACTCAAAACCAACATTTTATTTAATTAAAAAAAAAAAGCTAAAAACTTCAATAGCTAAGACCTAAAAGATGGTGTTTTGGGGTATCTATGAAGCTCAAAAACCAGAGGAAAATGGTTACAGAAATGATCATTATCAGATATACAAGTAGGCTAGTTGAAACTAATTTCCTGTTTGCATACAGAGTAAAAAAAAGGCTCATTTCGATGGCCAAGAAGAGGTGGAAAACAAAAGAAGAAGGAGAAAAGAAACAAAATTCTTATATATTAATGTAATATCTCATTCCATTATCAAGAAATGTAAATTAATGAAAACGAAAAAGAAACTTCAAGAAAAACTCTCACTCTTTTTAATGGTGTGCAGAAGTAAGTACCCACGAAAGGCACGCAACTCCACGCACAAACAAGCTCCCCAGCTATTTCATTGCTTTCTGTGTTTTGAAGCTTTTGAAAAAGAGAGAAAATGAAATGAAAAAGTAGAAAGAGTGATATAAATATCTGGGTTTTCACTCTTTCTGATCCTACAACACAAACACTTCGGTCCAACAAAGCCACAACCTTTTTTTCTTTTCCTTTTTCTTGCTTACAATTATTTGGAAATAAAAATGGAAAAAAAAACCCAATTCAAAACTAATGATTACTAGTACTAAAGCTTTGATGGTAAATAAATTTAGACATAGATAAATGAAGAAACGAAAGTGAAACAACTTTCTTAGAACTTCAAAGACAACAGTTCTCAGTGCTTTAAACAAGTGCGTTTGTGTGGGGGACTTTTTGCTAGTTTAGCTGCTTTTTCGTAGATTTTTCTGGTACCCAAAATACATATGAAAAAAATAGCACCAGAAAGATTCTTTTTCTTTAAATCGTCGGCTTGCTAGAGAGGGAAAAAGAAGGAAGAGAAAGGGAGGGTCGTGGCACGAAACACTGGTCATATATAGTATCGTATTTGGTGCGTCACATGAAATATTTTTAAGCAGTCGTGATGAATGATGTCAAGGTTGGAATTTGGTGAGGAATAATAAAGGAAAAACAAGAATGATTATTACGTTCAGAAGAAATGGTGCATTGCTATGTTACAATTACCATCCTCTCATTTTATATCAATTTCTTTCTAGTTGTATTTGATAATTTTAATTTAAAAATTATTTTTTAATATCATTTTATTATTTTATTCTCACATTTTATATAACAAATTAAATTCAACATCATCTTTCAGCAATGTGAGTTGAATATTGAGACCTTTGCTTGGTGTGCAAGAAAAAAGATTTAGATGCCCTTTGCTATATAAAAAAAAAATGCTAGAGTAACTGGCTGTTAAACGGGTAATATTACAGTTTTCAAAATGTGCTGGAAATATTAGTCAGCACCAGCCAATAAGAGACATCAGACAAGCCTACTGCCACTGGGTCACTGTCGTCGTAGAGCGTGCAAAAAATTAATCTCATGTTTGAAAAAGAAAGGTTCTATTTTTAATAAAAAAAACGTCTTAAATAATTTAATTATATCAATTCCTCTTAAAAAAATTGAAATGTCTCAATAGATAATATTATATAAATAAACATATCAATCAAATAAAATATTTATTTTTTTGCTACAAATAACATAATTTATCGTTAAATTATTAAATTTTTTTTAAAAATTTAATATAAAATAATCATTATATATATTAAATAAATTATAATAATTATTTAAAAATTATTATATGTGTATTCTTTTTAATCAAACAAGTAAATATAATCACGAGATATTTTGAAAATAAAATTAAAAAAAACTTTGAATATCATATTTTTTTTAATTTATATTTTTTTTAAATTGATGATTGTCACAAATCAAATGTTCTTAAATAAAAAAAAGTTATATATAGAAATAGAGAAAAGAGATTTAACGAATTTATTCATATAAACAATATTTAAATTTAAAATTTAATATTTATAATCTCTTTATTTTTTTTTCATAAAAAATAAAGAGTTTCTTTTAAGGGTATTCTCCTTTTTTTTCTTTCTCCTCTGACTTTTTTTTTTTTACTGTTTTGTATAAGAATCCTCCATCATTGGTTCATTTACAATTTTGAAAACCCATTTCAGCCAGGTTAGCTTATTCTTCATTATATGCACGATATGTGGTTATTAGACCTCCGATATGACTAGGTTAATCCAATCCATATAAATGGTTTTTTCCTTTTTTTCGACAAAATGTTACGAGGGAGAGTGAAAAAAAATCTTTCTTTTGTATATATTTCATAAAATTTTACATTCTAATATTTAAATTCCATAACTACGTGTAAATTTTTTTTTTTTGTAAAAAAAATTTGAGATAGATATGTTACTTAATTCTCAGATCAAGATAAGATGTATCATACTTGACAGTCTAAAACAAGTAATTACAGAATGATCTCAACAAATGACTGATAGAATTCAAACCCGAGAGCTCTTCGTCAAGAAGAACGACCTTAACCGATTGAACCAATCACTTGTTGATATGTGTATAAATTTTCTTCCATAACATTACTATTAGAAAATAAAAGAGATGAATGGATCTTTTTGTTTTTGGGATGGTGTAAAAAATAATATCACTTAATTCATTTTGATATTTAAAATTATCAGAATTTAAATCTTAATTATTAAAATAAGAGTCTAATACTCTATCAACATATTATGAGGTTATTGGTTAATATATATATATATATATTTTTACAAAAAATGCTATAATTTGAGGATACAAAAAGAGATTTCAAATGTTAGAATTTAAATTTAATCTATTAAATATTATATATTGAGAGTAATCACATAAATTAATTTTTGTGTTCAATATCTCTTAATTTCAACCGATGTCTTTTTCCTACTTTGTTCATGGTCTCTCTAAAATCTTGAACTTACGAAAAATTCAAATCAAAATTTCCCACTTCTTTGCGGTGTTCTATCTCGAATTTGTTTTGCATTGGATTGGAATATTCTTGTTCATGATCAAATGCCTTTGGACTACTGTCTTTCATGACCAATTTAGGAAATCCTAAATGAAAACATGATGAGAAATCTCATTTAATTTGAATCACAAATTTAGTAAAATAACTATTGTCTTATTTAATTAGTTATTCTATTGAGTCCAAAGCTGTATAGTTGGTATCAGGTCTCTTTCGATTCAGTGTCTATCTATAATCTCAATTCTATTACGTTGCTTCTCATGCATGGTCCATATGTCACGAGCTCCGACTTTAGACTCAGAATCCGTGCGATCTTAGGCTTGGGATCTCCTCTTTTATGTCTAAGTCAGCCTAAAATACAAGCGTACGGGCATTAGAATAATGGAAAGGGCTGATTACGCAAGTTAAAGAGAAACAGGATAACAAGGTAGAATACTGGAATATGCTTTGTATTCACTGAAACAGAAGTGTTTGATGGTGTACAAATGAGGATAGAGCAGCTCTCTATTTATAGTTGAGGCTCCAGCTACACTTAATGGCAATATCCCTAGAATAAAGGCTAAAATCAAGGGATTACAAGGATTACAATCAATCAAAATTTTAACTCATGATTTCTAGGGTCAACCAAATCTGTTAGGAGGCTCATGCTGATCCTGCAAGCTTCAAGAAGCTTCACTTGCGTGTCTAGCACCTTGGGCCCCTCTAGATGTGGTACGGGCAGCCTACATGCCAGGCCTTGGCCTCACGGGCTGGCCTGCAAGCTGGGCGGGCGTTCTGATCTTGTCTCCTAAGCCTTGCGTGCAAATACCCGTCAGTGCGCCTGGTGTGCGGGCCTTAACCTCTAGCTCGCGTGTTGGTGCACCTGATGTGCCAGGCGCGCCCGTCCTGGGCGTGACATTTTCCCCCACCTGATTACGCAATGCCCTCATTGCGTCCTCTGCATGGTACCACCTGATTTGGTCCCCAAACTGCCATAAGTTCTCTGCTGGTTCCCAGTTCGCCTCACTGTCTGGAAGTCCCTTCCAGTGTACCAAATACTCTTGTCTTGGTTGGTAGTTCTTCTGTCTCACCTCCTGATCAGCTATGATGCTGTGGAACTCCTTCTCATACGAGGCCCTTGCTCCTAATGGGGCACACTTTGACTCTGCCTGTCTTAGATCTCTCTCATCCTCATAAAACGGTTTGAGCATGCTTACATAAAACATCGGGTGTACCCTTAGCTTGGGTGGCATATCCAGTTTGTAGGCAACCTTGCCTACCCTCTTGACTACTCGGAAAGGTCCCTCATACCTCTGGACTAGGCCTTTATGCAGCCCCCTGTGGCACACAATAGGATGCAGCTTCACCAACACCAAGTCTCCAACCTGAAACTGCACGTCTCACCTATTCTGGTCTCCCCACTTCTTCAACCTCTTTGTCGCCTTGTGTAGATAGACTTTGGCCAAGTCAGTTTGCTCCTATCATGCCTTGGCAAACTTGTATGCTACTGGATTCGACCCTGTATAACTTACAGCAATCGAACCAGATGTTAGTGGTTATTGCCTTGTCACAACCTCAAATGGGCTCTGGTTCGTTGCCTCACTCCTTTGTAAGTTGTAAGAAAACTATGCAACATCTAGCGACTTTGGTCAGTCTTTTTGTATGGCACTCACATAGTGCCTGAGGTAGACCTCTAATAGTCTATTCACACGCTCAGTCTGCCCATCGGTCTGTGGATGCATGTTGGTGGAAAAGTTCAAGTCTGACCCCAACAGCTTAAACAACTCAGTCCAGAATCTGCCCGTGAAATGCCCGTCCTGATCACTAACAATGGTACTTGGCACTCTTTAGTACTTAACCATATTTTTTAGGAACAATCGAGCTGCCTCATCGACTGGGCACTTCTTGGTTGCTGGAATGAAGATTCCATACTTGAAAAACCTGTCCACCACTACCATGATGCTTTCAAACCCCTCTGCTTTAGGTAGACTGACTATAAAGTTCAAAGAAACACTCTTCCATTGTCACTCTGGCACTGGTAATGGCTCCAAGAGACCGTCTAGTTTCTTGAGCTCCACCTTATCCTGTTGGCACACAAGATAAGTCTTCACATAGGCCTCCACATCATCCCTCATATGCGACCAGTAGTACCAATCCTCGATCAATGCCAAGGTGCTGCTCACTCCTGGGTGTCCAGCCCACCTTAAATCATGGCACTCTTGTAAAACTTCTTTGTGGAGCTTTCCGTGCTACGACACAAACAGTCTACTACCCTTGGTGTACAACAAACCATTCTGCACCCAAAACTACCTAGTCTTACCTTGTTGGGCGTATTCCATAAGAGCCTTGACTGTAGGATCATGCACAAGTCCCTCCTTGATGCGCGACACCAATGACCCCTCTGGTTGGCTAATGGTAGCAAGGTTAGCCTTCTTGCTTAGGGCGTCTGCCACTAGGTTCGGTCGCCCCGACTTGTACTCTATCTGAAAGTCAAATTCCACAAGAATATCTTACCATCTCGTCTACTTAGGGGATAACTTCTTTTACGTCTGGAAGTAGCTAATCGTCACATTGTCCATCTTAACCACAAACCTCGACCCCAACAGGTAATGGCGCCAAGTGCGCAAGCAGTGCATCACTACAGTCATCTCTTTTTCTTGGACCGTGTACTTACGCTCAGTCTCATTTAGCTTCTTACTCTCGAACGTGACTGGATGTTCCTTCTGCATCAACATACCCCTTATGGTAAAGTCTGATGCATCTGTATGCACCTTATACGACTTGGCATGGTCTGGCAAGGCCAAGACTGGCTCCTCGATCACAGCCTACTTCAACCTGTCAAATGCTTCTTGGCACCCTGCGCTCCACTCCTATGCTCTCTCTTTCTTAAGCAATTCAGTCAGTGCAATGGCTATTGCTAAGTGACCATTGATGAAGCGTCTGTAGTAGTTAACCAACCCAAGGAATGATCTTAACTCAGTGACCTTGGCTGACGGTTGCCATTCCAAGATGGCGTGTACCTTACCTTCATCCATACGTATCCTGCCACCTCTCACTATGTGGCTTAGGAATGGGATCTCCTGCTGGGTGAATGAGCACTTCTTCTTCTTGACAAACAGCTTGTGCGTCCATAACACCTCGAACACCTGTCTCAAGGAACGACTAAAGTACATTGTTCATAAGGGTGCAGAATGTTGCTGGGGCATTCGTGAGTCCGAATGGCATCACCAAGAACTCATGCGAACCATACTGAGTGACACATACTCTCTTTGGCTTATCTCCCTCCGTGATCCTAACTTGGTAGTAGCTCGACCTCAAATCCAGCTTGGTGAACCACTTTGCACTCTCAAGTTGGTCGAACAAGTCTGTAATGAGTGGGATAGGGTACTTGTTCTTGACGGTCAACTTGTTCAAAGCCCCGGTAGTCTATGCACAGCCGTAATGACCCATCATGCTTGCACTGAAATAGAATCGGTGCACCATATGGTGCCTTTGATGGCCTGATGAAGCCAGCATCAACTAACTCTTTGAGTTACTTCCTTAACTCCTCTAACTCTAGTGGGGACATTCAGTAAGAGGCTCTAGCTGACGGCTTGGCCTCGTACACCGACTTGATCTTATGGTCTACCTCTCTCTTAGGTGGTAGCTGGTTAGGCAGCTTTACGAGTATCACATCACTAAAGGTCTTCAGCACCTTTAGCACCTCCAAAGGTGACTCGATCTCCTTATCCCTTAGCTTCTCATATTTCAGGGCTGCCAAAAAGGTTTTTTTTTCTCTGCTTATCGCCTTGGCAAATTGGATGGCTGACACCACCCGCAACCCAACTTCAGACCCTCTCTTCAATGGTACTAGGCATTGGCACCGTGCATCTAAGATGTAAATACAATTGGCAAAAGGCACAATGAGGGCGTTAATCCTAACAAGAAAATTCAACCCAATCACAAACTCATAGTCGTCAAGGGGTATTACCTCTATGATCTCCTTGCCTTTCCGGTCTCCAAGCTGTAACTCCACTTCCTACGCTACTCCAATGGCTGGAACCTCCTTGGAGTTTACCGTTTTAATGGTACCAGTCCCTTTCTGCATCTTTAGTCTAAGTTTTCAGGCTCCATCACCTGAAATAAAAATATGGAGGCACCTGTGTCCACTAGTACGCTCACCTTCTGACCCATAGCCATTAGATCCGTAAATATCAAGCCCTTTGGCTTACGACTCCCTTTACTCTAGATAACATTGAGCACTAACAACCCAAGCTTTGTTATCCCTGACTCTGGCTCATCGTCAGACTCATTGTCTACAACAGTCAACTTGCTTTTTTGTGGATAATTACGTGTTATGTGGCTTCTTCCACATAGGTAGCATGCTAGTGGCTCTCGGTCCCCCTTTGCTTTCCACTTGCCTACTGGTGGCTTCCTCTTACCATCCTTGGTTGAACGGTCTCGATCTCTATCCTTGGACTTTCGATCATGGTCCTTCTTATTTGACTATTTCTTTCGATCCCTATCGTCCCTGCCCTTACCCTTGGGCTTGGAAAACTCGAACTTGTTCAGAGGCTTAAACTCTATCAAGGACTCAGCAGTAGTCATGGCTTTAGCCAAGTCATGAACTCCCTTCTGTTGTACCTCATGCTTCACCCACAGCTTCAGCCCATCCATGAAAGCAAATGAGGCATCCTTCTCGCCTAGATCCGAGATCTGTAACATCAGTTCAGAGAATTTTTAGACATACTCCCTTATGTCCCCTTACTGGCTCAGCCTACGTAACTTTGCCCGCACCTCATCATCGACATACTCCAGGTAAAATTACTCTCTGAACTCATTTTAGAACTCTGCCCAGGTTCCAATCTTGGCACTCTCATACCTAACATCATCACACTTGCGCCTCCACCACAATAAGGCTACATCAGTGAGATATATAGTAGCGATGCTTACCTTTATCGCCTCGTCTTGCATACCCATGGCCTGAAACTACTGTTTCATACCCCATAGGTAATTGTCTACTTCTTTGGCCGCCCTAGTCCCCTTGAACTCCTTAAGCTTAGGGACATCCATTCTGGACTTGGACACTCCAGCAAACATGCCATGCCTAACGACAGTCTTGCAAGTAACGAGCTCACTGGTAAGCTCTTCCATCCGCTGGGGCATGGCCTCCATGCATCACGCAAGGTCAACATTTTAGCCTCAAAGGCCTCATCCCTTTGGATGATCACGTCCATGCCTTTGTTGAGAGCAGCTTATAACTCACTTTGGATCTCCTCTCCCATGAAATCTAGCGATGCAATGCGAGTCTCCACTTTCTCAAGCTTTTCCCCCATGTCGCCCATGGTCACCTCCATCTTAGCCAACCTACCATCCATAGTAGATCATATATCTCTTGAACTGGCTTTTCTGCCTCTTCTACACCCCTGCTCATGGGCCTCTGGTTGTTGGCTAGTAACGTCGCTTTGGGATGCCATCTCCTCAATCACGATCTAACCTGTACAACACAAACACGCAGAACCGAACTTACTCTGATACCAACTGTCACGGGCTCCAACCTTAGACTCAGAATCTGTGTGGCTTTAGGCTTAGAATCTCCTCCTTTATGCCTAAGTCAGCCTAAAACACAAGCGTGCGGGCACTAGAACAATGGGAAGGGCTGAATACGCAAGTTAAAAAGAAATAGGATAACAAGGTAGAATGCTGGAATATGCTTTGTATTCACTGAAACAGAAGTGTTTGATGGTGTACAAATGAAGGTGGAGCAACCCTCTATTTATAGTTGAGGCTCCAGCTACACTTAATAACAATATCCCTAGAATAAAGGTTAAAATCAAGGGATTACAATTATTACAATCAATCAGGATTTTAACTCTTGATTTTTAGGGTCAACCAAATCTGTCAGGAGGCTCCTGCTGATCCTGCAAGCTTCAAGAAGCTTCACTTGTGTGTCTAGCACCTTGGGCCCCTCTAGATGTGGTACGGGTAGCCTGCATGCCAGGCCTTGGCCTCACGGGCTAGCTTACAAGCTGGGCGGGCGTTCTGACCTTGTCTCTTAGGCTTTGCACGTAAATACCTGTCAGAGCGCCTGGTGTTCGAGCCTTAACCTCTGGCTCGCGTGTTGGTGTGCCTGATGTGCCTGACGCGTCCGCTCAGGGCGTGACACATAACCCTAGCTAGTTTCATATAATTCCCGATAAATTGATTTCCCCATTTAAAGGTAGATCCATTGTCGACACTAGATCTTTGATATTTTAAGAAACCCATGTAAAATTAACGATAAATTTTTTTTCTTTTGGGCAGATCGAGAAGGAAATTTTGAGTAAAGTTTGATGTGGATAATTAATGGTAGAGAACTGATTATTATGTTAAGTATATAACCTAGAAACTTGAGGTTGGTCAGGATCAAAACATACAAGACTAGAGTTACCTCAAGCAGAATACAATAGTATTATTTTATTTTTTATAAAAAATTAAATTTTAAGTATTTAAATTTGAATTTTAAACTATCAATTTTTTAAGAATGATTATATAAATTTATAATTAAATTAAATTAAATTTAAGATTCAAAATATAATAAAATTATGCGTAGGTTAAAATGTGAACATGAACCCTTGCTCAGCGTTTGAACTTTACACAAAATCAAAGTAACCAACAATGGTTTATATATGGATTAGATCTGTAATTAATGGCTTAAAATTTAAAAGGTTTTTTTTTTGTGTCCACATGTGTAATCTAACCATTTTTGCATGAATAAAGTGATCTACAACTTATTATCACAATTCACAAGTGAATTAGATATAAGTTAAGAATTAAAAAACTAATTCAACTAAAGCTCCGTTTTTTTCGGAAAAAAAAAGATTTTTGAAAAATAATTTTTTCATTTTTAAGTGTTTATTTGCCAAAAAAATTAGTTGATCAACGAAAAATAACTTACTAATTAATGAAAAATGAGATAAATTTTTTGAAAATTATCTTACAGATTTAAAAATATTAATATATTTTTTAGAAAAAAATTTTCTATGAATATAATTATTTATTAATATTTTTAGCATAATTTTACATATAAATAATATTATATTAATAAATAATACAATAATAAATATTATTAATTTATTTATAAATATTATAATAATATATTAATAACTAATATATTATTAATAAATAATATACTATTAATATATTATATTAATAAATAATATTAATAAATATTAATAAATAATATAAAGAATAAGAAATAGTTTAATTTAAGTATTTTTTATATTAACATAATTTTTAATATTAAATATTATTATTAAAATATAATTATTTTTAAATATTAATTATTTTAATAATAAATAATTTCAATATATTTTACTAATAAATAATTTTTTATATTTTAATAATTATATTAAAATTATTAAAAAATAAATTTTCCAAAAAAAAAATCAAACAATGAAAAATATTTTTCATTAACTTATCAAAATAACAAAAAACTCTTTCAATTCAAAAACTATAAATATTTTTCAAAAATTATTTTTTTTACAAAACAAACAGAATTTAAGTACGAAAATATAAACCACTTATTATCTTTATTTATTTAATATTTACACCTAACTGAGGAAGTCTTTGACGTGTGAGATATGAACAAACCCAGCAGCCATACAATCACATGCGCATGCTGATCAAGTTCATGAACTTGTCCGAATACTATATTGACTTTTATCTTATCGTCTTGATTTGAACTTAGAATCTCTCGTAGATTCGTAAGTCGGCAGGGTTGGGGAGATGGGGGTTTGAAATATTGTTTGACAAAATGACCACGTTTAAATTTGATTGTCAAACCAGGAACCGCAAAATTACTACATATCATAATTATTTATTTCGACTTGAAGGGTACTGTAAAAGCAATAGTATTGCAGGAAACATGTAACATGTAACACTCGTGTCTGTCTGGAATCTTAATGAACTAGATCCCAAAAATGCATGGTCGTCTTCAAATTAATGGGTATCCGAACAAACAGCCAATTATTTTGTTTGAGCACTGTTGATTTCGAATTTGTGTGGACTTTGTCAAACAAAAATGTAATAAAAATAATAAAGGCAGACGGAGTGGAGTACTCAATTTTTTTTTTTTGGTAAATTATCCTTGTCACTTACATATTTCATTTGTTTCAATTTTAGTCCATAAATTAGAAGAAAAAGTTTTACTGTATGGTAAAAATTTGAAGCCTTGCGACAACTATAGTGGAAAACAAACAAATTACTATGAAGCAGCAGCATGTGATCTTTGCACTGATGTGCAGCTGCTCCTTTGGTTTGCGGACAAAAGAATTCATTTGCTAAAAGTTAGAGAAAATAAATGCAACATTGGAGGGAAGAGAGTGGTAGATCATTATTCAATCATAATTTTTTAATTATTTGGATTATAATGTAATTTCATCCCCATTCCACCCTAAACTTTTCTTCAAGTAGGTTAAAAATTTTTGGTTGGGTCCAATCATATACATTGCACTAACTCATTTTCAACCTAATTTTTTTTTCTTTTGAAGTTATTAATATTTGAATTAAATTTAATAATTTAAAATATAATATAAAAATAATAAAAAATATACAATTTAAAATAAAATTATATATTATGCTTACAATATGAATATACAATTATAATAAGATAACTTTTATATTTTATATGTATCAAATATTAAACGAATATAAAATTATTTTTTTTAAAACCCAGTGAAAAATATTTCTATTAAAATTTACTTGACGCACATGCACGCTGTAAACGCAACAAAGGATTTTATAAAATGTTTCTATTAAAATATGTCCGAAAAATCTATAAGGTGTGTCTATAGAAAAATTTTGAGATGTCCCAGATAAATATTTTTTTTAATTTTGGAGTGTCATGAGCATCATTTGCATCTGCCATCATGAACAGTTATTTCCTTCTCTTTCAGTTTCCAATCTCCCGACAATCATAGTCCATCATCCAACCAAAATATCTAGGCAAGATTTATTTTGATTTTCAAGACATTGATATGCACGATGTAGCTTTTGAGGCTGTTTTGATGAGACGTAGCCAAATTATGCAGTCCGTGGTGAAAGATTTTGGAGTTCCTTTTACGTGCCTTGGAGCTGTTTGTTAAAATGTTTGTTTCGATGAATATGATAACAAAGATTTAGACGTTGTGTTGGTGCTCTTTTTCAATCTGGTTGTATCCAGAAAACCCTAAACTCACCCGAAGGTTGAACAAACGTCTTCGAAATCAAGCAAAATTTTCAGGGTGATTGGCTTTAGATTGAAGAGTAATTATCCAAAAAATAAAATAAAAATAAATGACAAAAGTTTATCGGCAAAACGTAAGCTTCATTTGGAATTCACTAATCCTTTAATTCAATGCGTTTAAAGCATTGTTTTCAACTCAATGTCACCGGATTATGTATGAATAAAATTATTATTATTATAAAAATAATTTAAATTATTTTTAAATTATTTAAAATTATAATTTGATATAAAAATATTTTTAATATCATAAAATTAATTAAATTTATTATATCCAAATTTTAATATAATATGTTTACTGATAATTTTCTCTCACTATATTTAATCCCATAATCATTATTAATTTTAAATTCAAATCATTATCTTATTATTAATTTTAATTTTACGTTACAATATTAAATTTATTATTATAATATTTATTTTTAATTTTTTATTATTTTTAACTTCATCGAATCTAATATCACCGCCGTTCAAATGATCTTGGATCAGGTAGAATAGATTTTTGTGAAAAAATTTCACAATAACGTGTGAATGACAAAAAATAAAAATAAAAAATCGGTGATACTGACGTTCACGTAATCCTGTTCTCAACGTTGTACGTTCGAAATTGGACCACACCAAATTTCTTGGCTACCTAATGTTCTTGCCCTCTTGGATATATGTTATGGAAGGCGGCACCCATATTGCAGATTTTGGAGGTGGATTCGGCTTCCACGTACTGCCATCATCTGCCGTTGGATCTGTTCGGCATATCAATCAAACTTTGAGCTCGTAATAACGCATTAAAATAGTTTGTCTTGATTTTTAAAGATAGTATTTAATTTCAAAAAAATATAATCATTTTTATTTTTATTTTGTTAAAATATTAAAAATATAAATTAAAATACGAAATAATAAAACAAAATATTATTGTTAAAGAATGAATACCATTTATGAGTAGTCAGATTGTTTCGATAATAATATAAAATAGCATGAATTCAAATGTCACCTACTTATAGTTGAGTGTCACTTTTCAAGTGTGGAATGACAATGGTGGTGGATCTACCGTGCAAGCAGTGAATGCTGCCCCAATTATTCTCCATAATTGAAGTTTGAAAATGGATAGTGAGATGGGAAATCAAAGATAAAACGAAATTCATACCATTTAAGGAACTTTCGAGCTTTAGGACACCTCAAGTTTTAGAGCCCAAAAGAAGAAAAATACCCAATCTTTCAAGTTTTGCCCCCCGAAAAACAGAGGAAACATACGGGATAACAGCGATTTTTGAGGCAGAAGAAGCACTTTAGCCATTTACTGAACCTTGATGTGTGCATTATTGCTCATAACAATTTTCCTTTTTCCTGCTTTTTCACTGATCACTACTTGTCATAATCAGTGGACAGTAGGTAACATGTTGACAGTCTTCTTGTAGTTGGTGCCATTTTCAGCATCAGCAATATGAAAGGATCAGTGCAGACGGATGGATATAAATTTGAGTGCACACTGTTCAATAATTATGACACCATGTCTTGTCTTTCCATAGCACACTTCTGAATTATTATATATCAACTTCATAATTTTATTTTTTTTTTACTATCTAATTCCAATTTCAATATGAGTTTTTTTAATGAATTTTCTAATAATCAAAGCTAAAAAATAATATACTTAAAAGAAATGCTAATCACCAATTTTAATCAAAAACATTATTGTCAAAGATCCATTGAGATTATGATTTTAAAAAAGTAAAAAAAAGAAACAAATACAAACCTTTTCAATGAAGCAATGGATAAGTTTTAACATCCAAAGCTAAAAGTTCTTTATTCGGAGAATTCCCAATGATCAATTTTGATTTTGGTTCTTCAATAGAGAATAGGTTCTATGACAACTCCCCCCTCCCCCCCCCCCCCCACCCCAATTTATATATATATATATATATATACACTAAGCTTATTAATACGATTTAATAATGTGTACATATGTCAAAAGGAGGATCCATTTTGATAATCTAGATTTGATTTCCGACTAACATTCAGGCTTAAAAATTAGATGAATTATGGCAGATTAGGTACTAACTTTATGACAGTCCTGACAAAGTGTATAATCAGGGAACATCAAATTGCCTTATTTATTATGTTATCCATGCAATTAATTATTAAGTTTTAAGCATCGAAACAATTGTATAATCTTTTGTTTAATTCTAGAAACTTTTTTCACCATGGTGATGAGTGGAGTGAATAATACTTTGCTCATAAAAATATTATGTCAAAATGCCACTTGCTCCAACCTTCGCCACTTCTTTACCTAATCCTTTGTAGTTTTAATTTTTTTTAATGAGTGTTCTAATGATATGCTTTTCTGGCTTTTTTTCTTATCTTCGCTATTGCTGGGCGAAAGAATCCATCATGGAAGGCAGCATAATTCCAACCCAACCAAACCATCTGACTTTTCTCCCTCTCTTATTGTAAGATTCTGGTGAAGTCCATTTCTTTCAACATTAAAAAAAAAAAAAATTTCTTTACTTACTAGTGAATACAAATGAAAAATGATAAACACTAAACACATCGAGAAACAAAAGGAGCAAAATGACAAGAAGTGTCTGCAATATCTCGTTGGCGTTCAGCACGAAAGGTATCATATCAGACTTTCTAGTTAAGCCTTCCCCACACTATGACTTCCTCTTGGGTTGGAGAAGAACCGTGGAGAAGAGAAACTTAATTGAAACTTTGCTTTTGATCGAGTCACATCTATCGGCCGTGCCTAGGAGTCTTCAAAATTTGTCATTTTGCTTATGATCTGATCCTTTTCGTTTTAGATGAATTGCCGACCGCCACACTAAGACATGTGGGCTCTTTTGTTGTTATTCTTTAAGTCCATAACTCAGCAGACAATCCATCCAGACAGCCCAATTCTGCTGCTCGAGCAAAGGGAACATGTGTCCATTAAATCTGTCATACAGAGCTCTACTGCACAAAGTTGCCTGAAATTGATATTCTCTCCAGCCAGAAACTATGTAACTTTTTGGATTAGTTTGTGCTTACTTCTGACAAGCTAATTACCCGTGTACTTGAGGGTCTTTGTTTTTTTTTTTTGGTTAGTTTAAAACAAAATTTTATTAATACAGGGTCTACATAAATTGATTTCCTAATTTGAGCAGTTCATCCTCAAGTGTCATGGGAGTCGACGAACTTGTTTACGGCCGTGTCTGGGGCATCTATATTCCTCAGAATTTTTCTTCATAAGCATTAAGGAAACAAAGAAATGCCAAGGATGAAATGGTCAAATCAATAAGTTTCATGCTAGCCCAAGTTCTATATTGGCTTACCAAAAGCAAGGGTTTCTCTGCGGCACTCAAGATGGCTAACTCCACTTTAATGGGAGAGAATGATCTGATGTGTTCATCGGTCCAAATAAACAGCTTAAAGGAGCAGGCTACAAGCCCTACGATACAAACAAAAACACACCAAGACAACTGAAAAGGATACAGCGGTGTAGCTAGATTGTCAATGCCCTTCATTTCCTCATTTAATCTGCAAATGGGCAAAAAACTGCATTACAAAAGGCAAAATCAATATGGAAAAGCATGATCTTGCAATACTTGTTTGGCCCAACACAGATCCCACCATCAAATCTAGGAAGAGAATGTCCTGAACGAGTGTGAACTCTTTATCTGGCACCATACATTGCGACATATATAGTTACCATTGCAGAAAGATACTTATTACCAATGTTTTAGCAGATGACACAATCTGCACAATTTAAACTTCTCTGAACAATCAGAAGATAGAAAATAGTAGCATGTTGCATTGACCAAAAAAAATACATAAGTTGTAAAGAAACAAGGCCCAATAGCATTGCGTAGGTTTAAGTAACAATTCCAATTATATTAAAACTGATTAGATTTATTTGTTAATCACTTCCAGACAAGAGGTAACTTATGTGTCCTGCATGAACATTGATCAACTATTTCTTACTGAAATGGAAATAAAGCCTACTACAAGACCTCTAAATCTCCTTTCTCCTACCACCAGCTACAGCAATCTCTGCAAAGATACTTGCACCAATGGTTTTCTTAATAAATTATTTACATTAATGATAAAGGAGTAATTGGATTATATGCTAGATTGATTGCTTCAATATAATATCAAACAAAGTGCATAAACTAACAGACCACCTGAAACAAATGGAAATTATGTTTGCTTCTAGTTTCATTTAATTTCAGTAGTTTCTCAAGCTCAATGCAACAACATCTAATCAACTAACTGTGTGTTTCACCATTGATAAAGACAAGAAATAACATTATTTTACAGGTTATATTTTGCTTTGTCACATTATATACCCCCCTCACTTTTCTTCCCCCTTCCTTCTAATCTTTCCTTTTTCCCTGGAAAAGAGGGTCAGGGATACTACCTGAGACATGAATTTATATACTGGTTTCCCCTTGTTGCCGCATCAAGTGCTGCAAATCCAAATAACAAGAATAAGTTCACAGTTTATATCAGAATCAGACAATCAATAACATAATGCAGTATTTCTGGAATAGCTCCATCAGACTACAGATGATCAATATGCTCAAATTAACAGCAAAATATATATTAAGTGACAGAGAGAGAAGTCATCACCACACTTCAACTATATTTTAGCACAAATGAAAAATTATCCAAGTTATTAGCACAAATTTGAAAGCTACACCCAACGAAGCCTAGTCAGCTTAATTTAGGGTAAGAAAACAATAAGCTCTAGGGTTGACTAGTTGTTACAACGCTGGTGTTATGCTATGTTAATGATATAGAAAATAGAAAAAGTTCCCACACTTGCTTGGGTTTAAGACAAAAACCCATGGATGTCTATCATATTTTACAACAATGCTGAGTTAAAATAAGCATAATGCTAGAGAACAAATCTGTCCCTTATCTTATTGATAATTGAATGAAGGAAGCGTTATGTTTAACATTTGATCTACCAGATTCTTGAATGCGCCCAGCTGCATCAGCAAAGCAACGCATATGATCAACTGGGCTGCTAGTAACCTACAATTGAAGTAATTTGCATATCATGTACATATCAAAATTCACATTTTCACCACATGTAAATAATCAATGAGTTCAAATTAGAAAAATTAAGAAAATTAACATCAACATAGCTCTAATTCATTGCTATTATTTGCTAATACTCAAATCAAGTTATAACATCAGTTTCTTTATAGACTGTAATGCATACTTTCAAAATTCAAAAACCTAAAAATAAAATGAAAAGAAAAGAAAATAAATACCACCGTGATTGCTCAAAATCATAATAGCCTAAAATTTCCAGAATTTTAACAACAAAATATCAAAATCTTTAGGAAAATTGCATATATTCCCGTAAATTGACAACAATTTTCTCGAGAACTTTACAGAAAGTGCCATAATTTTTTTAAAAAATAAATAATTAAATAACTAAATAAAGGCGAAATCAGACCTCAGAGAAAGCTAAACGAAGCGAAGCAAAGAGGGAAGAGAAGCTGTCGGCGATAGCCAGAGAGTCTTTCTCAACTACCTCCATTGCTTTCAAGATGTCGCTTTTGTTCAATGGCGAATTCGATTCGCTGCCGTCAAGTCCACAGGCTTCCGATTCAGTCTCTTGACACGTGGAAGTTTGATCCATGCCCCGTTCCCTGATGGTAACTTCCTGTTCCATAGATTCATCTCTCTGATCTCCTTCTGCAACTGATGATGATTCTTCCATTTTCCCGCGAATTCTTTGTTTTCTCAACCGTGCTTTTTAGTTTTTAGACGAGTTTTCGCTTTTATAGGGGTTTCTCTTTTCCTCTTTTTATTCTTCTCCTTTTCTTTTTGAAATTTTTCTTCGCTGCTTTTAGTTATGATTTACAGTTTCACATTGACCTAATGCCGTTTAGAAAATAATAAAAAAAAATTCCATATAAGTATAAGTTTTAACTGTCAATAATAAATCTTTAAAAGTAAAAATAAATATACCAATGTGTTTTCTATAAAAAAAATCATATAAAATACAAATATTTTTTTATCTTAGAAGGGAGGCCAAAGCCCAGGTAGTAGAAAATATACATAAGTTGAGACTCGTGCCCAATCTTATAAGAAAATTTCACCTCGAATCCAACGTGATAGCATGGTAAATTTTTTTTATATAAATAATTTTTTATATCTTATATTAACTGTGGATTTATTTTCCAGTATTTGACTAGATTATTACACATTTACAATTATTTAAAAACCTCAATATTAATGGATGTGATAAGTACTCTTATATATATAATACTATATATTACTAAATTTTATTGGTATAATAGCATTCGTTTATCATAAAATAACCAAAGTTGGACAAACTTGTAAGAGAGTATACGAGTTAATTAGAGCAAAACCAATTCCAATTAGAAATAGCATAGACTAATCCCAAATGGAAAAGGTAAAATCGTCTCCTCCCAATATATATAAATTATGCTTTCTATCATCCGTTGAGATTCACAATTGTAAACTTGAATTCGGTATTTTCTTTCCATTATTCATAGTTTCTTAACTTCGTAGTTTTTTTTTTTTTTCAAGATGGAATACGGTGCATGCCGTGGTCAACTTGGTGCAAGACTGATGATATATGAGTCACCGGAGACGCCGAAGTTCTTCATAAATCTGGGGTCTCTTCCATTTGTTTTTGACGACGGCGACGACGATGAGGATCACCATTACAAAGCTTTGGGCGATGGAGAAAAAGGCTATGCTTCGAGGCGGCAACTTGGAGAAAAAAATACTAGTAACCAAGGTGTGGATAAGGTGAAAACTGGTCAACAACCCTGCGGTTCACCTAGTTTCTTTGCAAGAGTTTTTCGTCGGACGAAGGATGCCATGCTCGCCTGTTTATGTTTAACGTAAATAAGTTAGCTACCAGTTGCCTCATTGATTGGATTTTATTGCCAGAACTGTTTCTAATGTTGTTTTTTTTTTCTAAGATTGTTTCGGGGCTTGTTTCTTTTCCCTTTTTTTTTATTTAGCACATCAAGTAGTTTTTCAAACATAATTAAGTGCAAGTGTTCCAATGTTAAATTATCCAATTAAAGTTTCGTTGTTTGAGTTAGGATGCCTCAAATTTGCAATTCTCAAACTAGAATAAAAACCATTAACTATGTAATTAAATTTCTCAAGATTTAGAATTAATTCAAACTTTGGTTTGATTACGCATATTTTTAAAATCCCACAACCACTTTGTTATTAATATATAACAAATATATTTCTTCATTGAGCTAGTTATTAATATAATAATGAATATCTTCATTGAATTTTTTTTAGTGGTTAAAATTGTAAAACTTTTAAATTTTAAAATTAAAATTTGTGAAAATATGAAACTTATGGAATGTGAATAAAAATTAACTTATTTCTAAATCCGAGCCTCGCCAAAATTAGAAGTTTGAACTGATAGTTCAACCTTTTAAATATCTCCAATTAAGTATATTTGGGCAAATTGACGCCACAACCAATGATTTTTTTAGTTTGAACTATCAAAAAGTAATTAATTTAATATTAAAATTTAATTTTTTTATAAAATTAAAAATTTTATAATTTTAATATAAAAAAGTAAGAAAATATAATTTTAATATATAAAAGTAATAATTTTAAATTTAAATTAGAAAAAAAAATACGAAGACAGAGGAGATTTTCCAGCTCTTTTATGGTCTCTCTTTTTCAAAAATATTTTCTCGTCAAAACCATGTCTGATAAAATGCCCATTGCTCCGACAAATTAACGATTCAACTATAACGATAAGAGACGACAGAGGAGATATCGTCTTTTCTCTCGCTTTGAATTCATTGGGACAAAAGATAACCTTGTTAATATTCACATGCCACGTCGAGCTTTACGCTGAAGCGGGAGAGGACGAACTTGAAGAAGAGCATAATCATTCAGATGATAATATCGTGGAAGACGATACTAGTGATTTCGATGAGTATATTTTGGGATGATATCGACGTACCCAGAGATGCGGCAGACGAGTAAAGCAGCCATTGAAGGATTAGAGAAGGTGAAGATTGATAAAAGGGTTAGGCAAAGTAGGGACGTTGCGCTGTTAGGTGTGCTTGGAACAGTTGTTGGAGACGGAACCTATACGTTTGCCTTGCTCCCACATTATCATGCCGACTGCATTATAATGTGGTTGAAGAATAGTAACATGTGCCCATTGGGTCGCCGAAAGTTGCCTGTTGTTGATTTTGATCTGAATTTAAAGATGCCTGAGGTTGATTTTGATCTCAATCTCTACTTAGAACTGGATTTTTTTGTATCTAGTCCATAATAATTTATTAATTAACCAAATTTTAATAATAAGGAAAAAATTTTATTAATTCTCAATCATATGTTCCATATTTCTGTATGTTTTAAGAAAATTAAAGCATGTATATTTTAAAAACCAATAAATTAATATATAATAAATAAAAAAAATGTAATAACATTTTGCTTTACCAATAGAGTTTAAAAAATTTATTGTCAATATATGAAATAATAATCTATATATATAAAATTTTCTGTAGAAATAAAATTACATTTTAGGTGGCAAAACAATTTTATGTTTAACGGCAGTCCTCACTATGAAAAGACTTGAAGTATTGTCAATCTAATTTGATGTAATTAGAGAAATTTATACCAAAGGAAAAATCCGAAAGGTGCGATGACATCAAACTATGTTCTCAGGATAAATAATTATATAAAATAATTAAGTTATATTAATATATATATTTTTTATAAAAAATCATATCACATAATTTCATTATTAAAAAAAATAATTTGTTACATGTCACATAATTAAATAATAAATATTTATTTTAATAAATAAATAATTTTTTAATAATATAATTTAAATAAAAATGATATATACATTTTGCATAACCTTTCCTCATATTTTTCATTGAAAGGTACGGTAACCGGTGAAAACAAGGTAATGGTGGGCCCAATGGGCGGTTGGTTGGACATGGACAACGCGGCCTTTTTTTCTGACTTATATTAATTTGTTCTTATTACTACTTATTAATAAGGTTTGTTCTACCAACATTTTACCATTTCGTTAACATCACATGTGGGTGACAAAATATTTTTATATTGTGTAAATATGATTTTAAATTATAATTTTTTTTGGCAATGGCCAATGGGTTATGTGAATGCAAATTCACAATGTTATTGTTTGGTTTCATTGTACAAAATTAAAGGCATTGTCACAATATTTTTAATTAAAATTATCAAAATTTAAATCTTCTTTATTAAATTTAAAAATATAATATTTTATTAACAATCATATAAATTTTGGATATTACGATATTTTGTTACATGCATATTATTTTTTATAAAATATAAAATATAAAAATGAATTTTATTTAACTACCTAGTATCATATATATAAAAAAGATAATTTATACAATTTTTATAATAAATAATCAATAAATTTATTATTTTCATTTAATTTGTAAGGTCCATTAAACATACTTGAAAATTTAATATTAGAAACTAAAAATCAAATTATATTTGAAATATTACGAGAAAAAAAATCCAAAAAATTTCCGACTAGTTCCAAGTTCTAATTATCCTGGCAGTACCAGTGACGTCGAATTAAAGTGATCTGTCAAGGAAGATTCCACGACGCCGTTTTATTTTCTAAAAATAAAACGACACGAAGGCGGGAAATTTACTCTAAAGTCTCCGGCCGAATCCAAAATATAAGAAAAAAACAAATTAGTTTATATTTTTTGAAAAAATATAAACAAAACCTAAAGTACCAAAGAGAAAAATTGAAAACTAATACCAAACGCCTTCGCACGCTCATTTCACTCGCTTTCCACTTTCCATTTTCCAACGCAACAAACAACATTTCCTTCTCATTCTTTTCTTTTTCTTTTTCATTGCGGAGAACAAAAGGAAAAAAATAGCTCGTGCGGTTCGAGATTTTGAAATCGCTCGATTTATAGAACGGATCTGCTTTTTTTTTTTTTTTTAATTCTCTGTTTGGTTTCTAATCTTTACTCTTTATTTCATCGGAAAAACTTGAATATCCTTTTTTTTTTTTTTTCTGAATTATGAAATGTGTACGCTTAGCTTCGAGATCTTGATCTAGTCTCCTGTTAGATTCCTCAGGTTCGTGCTTTCACCCTACATTTTGTTCGTACATGTTTTTTTCTGTCTAATTTAACGTTTTGTTTGGATCTGAATGGATTTCAATTATTTTCACTTAAGTGTTTCTCAGCCTTTTAAAAAATTTTTGGTCGGCATTGCCTTTTTAAATTTATTAGTTAAGAAATTATGCTGAGAATCGATAATGCAACATGATGTTTCGAAATTATGATTGTTTGGTTGCTGAGAAAACGATGAAGAGTGTAACCTGAGTTTATCGTTTTTTTTTTTTTTCGAGTTTTATTGTTTGCTCGAGAATTGAACTCTCTTACTTGCTGACTTTCTGCTTAGCAGAGTGATTTTATGAAGTTTACTTTATTTAGATGAATTGTAAAATAAGAAAAGAATCTTTGTTCTTTTTTCTATTTTTATTTTTTCACTCTTCTATTTGCCTTCACTTTCCCTTACAAAACAAAGGCTTGACATTCAAAATGAGTAATGCTTTTTCTTTCTGTTAGTTTCGCTCTTAATGCGAGCTAAATTTGTTGAAAATTCGATTTTCATGAAGTTCGAAACTAGGCACAAAATTTGTGCCCTTACTTTATGCATTTAGCTGCGAATAGATTAGAAATGCAGTATATGTTAACTTTTTCACTAATATAAATGTTATTGTTCCCCTTGTAGGACTGAGTCCTATGATATCAGAACGATAGATTTCAAAGAAATCAGCTTGAACATTCAGCAAATAAGGCAGATGAGGGAAAACGGTACAGCCAATGGCTTGAATGCAACTCATGATGTAGAAATTGAAGAAAGGGAAAGTTTTGAAGGCCTGATTAGTGGTATGAAATAACAAATAGCTCTTTCAACATTTTACTCATCTTCCTTTATTAAACATTTAAACTTTGAGCCTTCATTTTGCTAGGTGACTGTCTGTCTTCTTTGGTGGAGTGGTTAAATGCCATAGTTCCTGATTTAAGGTTGCCATTGGATGTAACAGAAGAGGAGCTGAGAGGATGTTTGATTGATGGAACTGTTTTTTGTACCATTTTGAACAAGCTGCATCCTGGTTCTGTTGAAATGGTCTGATTGCTCTTTTGTTTACACGTTTTTTGCTGTATTAATTTGTCTTCAATTTAATTCACATTTCTCTTTACTCTTAATTGCACATTTTTGCATCTTGTTCTGGACATTGTACTTCACTGTTTGAGCATGTTTCTTCTCCAACTTCAGGATGTTGGTTCCGAATGCGGTCCTGTTAATTTCAAGAGGTTTCTGATTGCTATGGATGAAATGGGGTTGCCCAGCTTTGAATTATTCGACATAGAACAGGTATCAATTGAATTGAATGTAGTTTTTATGTAAACAGGTTTCTATTTCAGTGTGCTATACATGTAAGGTTGGTTAAAACTGAAAAGGTTTTTCCTACTCATTGAGCTTGAAACTGAAAATATTTTGCCTACACATTGATCTTGGCTTGTGCATGGTTAGGAGCATGCTAAGGTTGGGTCAGTTCTCGGTGGACTGTGGTACTATTCTGTTTTATATATTCTTAGTAAAAGTGAACTGTGGTACTATTCTGTTTGGTTATACGTCAATCTCAGTGAAAGTTATAAGTGTGTTGACATGTACCTTCCTATTTCAAACCTTTTGATCTCAATGTTGGAATGATTCTTGATTGGAGTGGATTTTTTTTTTTTTTATATATATTTTAGTTGGATCTGATCATTTTAGCCTAGAACTAAACCTCTATCTAGTTTCAGGTGTATGATGAACGAACTATTCTAGTTGGCTGGGTTTGGTTATGAACATATTCAAAGTCCAAGTTAGAGAGTCTATTGGTATTTTTACTTTTCTTTCAACCTCTTGGTTAATAATTTGGGATATCCGCAGGGCCATATGATGCCAGTTTTACATTGCCTCAAGACACTTAGGACATGTTTCAATTCTAACGCTGAGGCCAATAGCACCCAAAATCCTTCTAGGAAGAGATGGAATCTTTCTGGTGAAAGTGAAAGCATCCAATTGAAGCAAGGATGTTATGCTGATCTTTCTGATGCAACAATTTTGGAATTAATGAAATCAAGCTGTTTAGATGTAAGACTTTGAGCTGCTTCCATGCATGTGCCTGTATCTATTATGAACCACATTATGTGATCGGATTTTAGATAGCAACTCCAGTTTAATGCATTCTCCTGCATCTTATTTTGTGCAGAATGCCTCGACTCAATCATTATTCAGTATACTATACAGGATTATGGATGAAAGTATTGAAAGAAGGAATGGAGATGTACCTCATGTATGGCGTTCAGAGTACATACATATGCTGTATTTCCTTAGCATGCATAGATATTTTTCTTGTTGTGTCTCGTTTCCAATACTGCTCCTCATGGATCTGCCTTATGGTATTTCTTTCTGGTACCTTTTATTAATTTGTGGTTTTCTATCGTTTTGCCCTTTTGCTCAGCATGGAGCATGTCTGTTGGAAAAGATTGTACAAGAGATAGAATGGCGAGTTTCAACTCAGTCAGAAAACTTAAAAAATGTAAATTGCTTTGGAACTTTTTTTCTCTCTAAGAGAATGTTTTCTCATGTAGTGTGCATGAATAATGGATATTTATATTCTTGAACTCCTGCAGCAAAATAACCTTTGTAGGGCTCGAGAGGAAAAGTATCAATCAAGGGTTAGAGCACTTGAGACCCTAGTAAAGGGAACTGTGGAGGAAAATAAGGTACATCATAAATAGTTTAGGGTATGTGCCTTAGGGTTTTTTTTTTTTGGCCTTTAGTTGATTCCCCATCTAAATAATTCTGGATCTGTTGTGCTTGCTGTAGGTTGTTATAAACCAACTACAGCATATAAAGGTGTGATTCTTATCCTTCCTCTTTTACTTATAATTTAGTTTCAGAAGAAGAATAAGGGGATGATTTAGTTTTGTATTATTTAGTTTAGGATATTTATATTATGTTTGTTCTAATCATCTAAATTAAATCTGATTTTGGGCTTTTGGAACTCTAGAACTAGAATTTAGATAATAGTGAACTTGATCTAATCCGTCTTGTGTGGTGAAATTAAACTAAGATTGATATGGCCAATCAATCCGACTAAATTTCTTTTTCCCCATTGACAGTCTTAATACCATGCCACTTTGTGGTGCTTGCCAACGAATAGCTGCTTTTTTTGACCAAAAGTCTTATTTTGTCCCTCAACAGTCTTATATGATTGCTTTGTATGTTTCTTGAGAGTTTCAGATTGAAAAGAGCAAACTGGAGGAGAAGGCTAAAGTTGAAGAGCAGGATGTGCTTCAGCTTAAGAAGGAGAAGATTCAGAATGACATTGAGATGTCTAGAATAAGGGAGGAACTAGAAAGCAGCAAACAGATGCATGAAAGACATTGCCTACAATTGGAAGCCCAGGCTGAGAATACAAAAGTGTTGTTAGAAGAGAAGTTAAAAGAACTTGAGAGTATTTTAAGTGATTCTAGTAAAAAAGTGGATGAGCTTCAGTCATTTTCTGAATCTAAACAAAAGAGATGGAAAAATAAGGAGCGCAGTTATCAAAGCTTCATTGATCAACAATATAGGGCTTTAAAGGTTTGTTGTGTTTGCCGTGTTACTATGATGTGATATGATGCATGGTCCTGTAATTGAAGTTTTACAACTGTTTAGGAATTGAGGAAAGCATCCAAGTCCATCAAACATGAAGCCCTAAAGACAAGAAAGAGCTATTCAGAGGAACTTAATTACTTAGGTAGTGTTTCTTATTCTTGCTATTTGTTTTGTTTGTGGCTTGTCTGCCATCTAGATTTCATTTTCTTATGTGTTGGGTTTTGAGAAATTTCTCTTGGTGTATACCCTTTTTTCTCGAGTAGGAATAAAGCTTAAAGGACTAGTAGATGCTGCAGAAAATTATCATTCTGTTCTTGCTGAAAACCGAAGATTGTACAATGAGGTTCAGGATTTGAAAGGTATATTATATAATCTTTGTTTATTTGCGTTTCGCTGCCAAGCAGCTGATTCTATTTCTTATTTTGTGTAGGAAATATTAGAGTCTATTGTAGGATAAGGCCATTCCTTCCGGGGCAGAGTAAGAAACAAACAGCAATAGAATATATTGGTGAGAATGGTGAATTGGTTGTTTCGAATCCCTCAAAGAAAGGAAAGGACACTCATAGGCTCTTCAAGTTTAACAAGGTTTTCAGTCCAGCAGCTACCCAAGGTTTTAAAGTTTTGTAACTTAATTCATTGTTGATAATCAAATTCGTTTCTTAATTTAATTACTATATAGTTTTAGCCATGATATTAGTGACCGCTGCTTATATATGTACATTTTTTCAATGTGATATGTCCGCAGAGGAGGTATTTTTAGACACCCAACCATTGATTCGATCTGTTCTTGATGGGTACAATGTTTGCATATTTGCTTATGGTCAAACTGGCTCGGGAAAAACTTATACAATGGTGAGCTACTTATAAATATTTATCCATTTGAAATATGTAGGTTATATCTTATGCATTTTATTTTCTCTTTTCAGAGTGGACCCAATGGGTCTTCTAAAGAAGATTGGGGAGTCAATTTTAGAGCACTGAATGATCTTTTCCAAATCTCTCAAAACAGGAAAAGCTCCATTAGATATGAAGTTGGTGTCCAAATGGTCGAGATATATAATGAACAAGTTCGTGATCTGCTTGTTGGTGACAGTTGTCAGAGAAGATATCCTTAATTTTTTGGATTTCATTTCTTGTGTTTCTAAGTTCTGTTCTAAAATTTGGCTCTATAACTCATCTTTGACTGTTATTGTTTCTTACTCATGGTTGATCTTTATGTTACTCTACTGATTTTTAAATTCACAATCCTCCTTTCTTAATTTATTATATTTTATTCCTTTTCACTTTCTTTGTGCTGTTAAATATGGTCTTTGTTTCCTTTGACTTGCACACACTTGGGATTTGGAACACCACCCAACCAAATGGGTTAGCTGTCCCTGAAGCAAGCATGCATTCTGTAAAATCAACCACAGATGTCCTGGAATTGATGAATATTGGTTTAATGAATAGGGCTGTAGGTGCTACAGCCCTAAATGAGAGGAGTAGCAGATCACATAGGTTATAATTTCACTTACTACTTTGTATATAACTTGTTATTTGGAGTTCTGTGCCTAATGGGTTTTGGTAAATTATTATTTGCAGTGTTCTCACGGTTCATGTTCGTGGCATGGACATAAAAACTAATGCTGTTTTGCGTGGTAGTTTACATTTGGTGGATCTTGCTGGCAGTGAACGGGTAGATCGTTCTGAAGCAACTGGAGATAGGCTTAGGGAGGCACAACATATAAACAAATCTCTGTCAGCACTTGGAGATGTAATCTTTGCTCTGGCACAAAAAAATGCTCATGTCCCTTACAGAAATAGCAAACTGACTCAAGTTCTCCAGAGTTCTTTGGGTACTTTTCAGTTTTCAGATTTTAATTTTGCTATTGTGATTTCATGGTGTCATTATGCACAATAATATTCTCATATATTAAATGGTTTTTATTTTCTCTCATTGAAAAATGGCTCTTTTTCTTTTAATATCAAATTGTAGGTGGTCAGGCAAAAACCCTTATGTTTGTGCAGCTTAATCCTGATGTAGAGTCATACTCTGAAACCATAAGTACCTTGAAGTTTGCTGAGAGGGTTTCTGGTGTTGAGTTAGGTGCTGCACGGACTAACAGAGAAGGGAGAGATATCAGAGAACTTATGGAACAGGTATCCTTCATTTCTCTTCCTCTTCTCATTTTCCCCTTGGGAAAAGTTAATTTAGCATAGGTTTTGAACCTGAGCAGCATTTGTTACTAGGTTATCCTATTTCTATGGCAATGGACAAACCACAAAGTTACAGTCCAATGTTGGACCATGAAATCTCACTTTCACTAATGAGCCTATCAATTGGCATCCTTGCAGCAGCATAATCTAGTTTGCATTTCTAGCTTTCGTCAGCCTTGATTTTTGCCAAACATAAGCATGAACCTGCCTGTTTACAAAGATTTGATTCTCTTTAATTTGAGGATATACTTCATGGTTTCTCTTCCTAAGCCCTAGATAAGATATAGTAGCTTTGGTTAGGAGGAAATATTGCTTTTGCTGTAGCTCGGTTCTTGCCAGAATTGTATCTTTCTTGAAGAAGATTTTAACCTTTTTGGACCATTTAATCTTGTCATTTAATTTCTGAGCTTCTATTGATCTTGCAGGTTGCATTCCTCAAAGAAACCATCACAAAGAAAGATCAGGAGATTGAGCATTTGCAGTTACTTAAGGGTAATGGCAATGCTATTAAGCATGGTATGAGCTCAATGAGGTATGAATCTTTCTCTCCTGGGGGACAGTCCAGTGGGACTCCTCGACAAAGCCAGAGCCTCGCAAGACGGCAAAGCTTGGGAAATTTTGAGAAAGCAGCTTTTGATGTGGACAATTGCTCAGTTAACAGCGATAAGCATTCTGAAGCTGGCTCTCAGCAGTCGATGGATGACTTAAAATGTCACAATGAATCTTCTGTGCAGACAAATCTTGCGGGAAGAGATTTTGGTCAGAATATTACTGACGATATTGAACTCTTGAGCTTTGGAGATGCAGATGCAGAGGAGAGATTAAGTGATATATCTGATGGTGATCTATCAATGGGTGATACAGAAACAGATGGCTCAATCTGTAGTGCTGTAGAGTTCACTCTTTTCCCGGAAGTTTCAAAACCTTCTGATAAACCAGAGGAGGATGAGAAAGCAGACAAAGCTGAAAAATCTGATAATAATGGAAGGTGAGTATCCTTCAACTCCTTCAGCATCTTCTATAGGATCTTGTTTCTGGATTGAGTAGTAGGAACAAGTTTCTAATCAACCATTTTGTTGAACCAGAAACTAAAATTACTTTCTAATAGTTGCTATAAGGACATAAAAATTAAACGCTGCTAGCAGTATTAATAACAACAAGAATCATTGCAATATCAGATAACTCGCTTAATTATCCTTTTCCTCTCCCCCTTGCTCTCTAAATTTGTGATTATATAGTTATATTTAAGTTGTTAGCTTAAGTATGTGTGCAAGTATTTTGAATAACACGAATTGCTTGGGCTTGAAGACTTCGTCAATGAAACAGGACAGTGAGAATTTCTTTTGATTTTTCTGATTGGTTCATTTGTTGCTTGAAAATAGGTCCATTGTCCCATCTAAGCTTCCAAAGCTGCCTCAAAAGGTGGTGCAAACAAAACCTACTCGTTTGTCAATGTTCAGGAGTTCCTCAAAGGTTTCATCAAGTACGTAATTTTATACACTTTTCTATATTTATTAGTCTTTTTTCAGGCTAAACTAGCTGAGTAGCACTACTGCTACAGCTTATTTTTTGCTGATTTGTCGAAATTTTCTTACCTGAATACCATCATGTCTGACTGAACCCTTCTCAGTTTCTTAAATGTTATTTCTTGTCCTCACTATTTCATTTTCTTCTTGGAATGTATATCAGGTGCTAGGAAAATTACTGCTGCCACCACTGGCAGTTCTTCAACTATGCCCCCTAAACGACGGCAATGATTTGAATTTGTATCTTAGATAGTAGAAGAAATCTGACTCAGCCTAGTTTGTAATTATTTTTACAACTTTGCTATGTTTATTGCCTGTAGGTTGTTCCTGGCTTCCATTACCTCATTGGAAGGGGTAATTTTAGAGAACTGTTCACTTGAAAGTTGAAACTTACAAGCTTGAGGGACATCAGTTCCTTCACTCAGGTTCTCATCATATTGCCCGTCTATATATAAACTAGAAAGTGATTTAGCTATTTGTTTCACGTTTAGAAAAAAATAAAAGTGGTGGAATGATCTTGCTTTTGAACTTTTCAATTTAATTTTAAAAATTGAAAATTTTGCAAGAATTATCCATGCATAACGTAACGTGTTAATCGAACACATTACGTTTATGCACTTATTTAAATAGTTTGCTTTAAGTGTGAGACGTCATCGCTGTCTGGGTGGTGTAGTTGGTTATCACGCTAGTCTCACACACTAGAGGTCCCCGGTTCGAACCCGGGCTCAGACAATTGGATTTTTAATTTTAAGGTCTGCTGAACGTGGGGTGGGGCATCCACTTGCCCAGAAACACACTAAAAGCCGAAGTTCACTTAACAACCATGGGAGAGAAATGGAAAAAAATCTAGATTTCAAAACGATTCCGAATCCGCTGTTGGAATGCTTGAAAATTTTCAAAATTAACTTGGATATCTTTTTTCTTTTACATCGATCCAATCTATTTATTATGCCAATATGAAGACTACATTCAAAATGGCTGTTTTTATCACTCTTTTTCTTTTTTTATTTAAGATTGTTAATGATCGAATTTTAATTATTAAAATTAAAGGTAATAATCATATTCAAAATGGCTGTTTTTATGATAAATGCTTTTGCTGCTTATACCTTTTAATGTCATAGTATTTGTATGGACCTTGTTTAGTTTAACATTCTAAAAAAACAAAAACTTGAAATTTTAAGTAAAAAAAATTAATGTCATAAATAGCCTTAAATTATAATAAAATATTTAATATAATGTTTAAATTTTAAAATTTTTAATATAATTAAATTATAAATTTATTAATTAATATAATATTTACTTTTAACTTAATTAATTTTAAATGATTTAAAATTTTTAATACAATTGAATTATAAATTTATTAATTAATATAATATTTATTTTTAACGTAATTAATTTTAAATGATGATATATAATAAATAAATAAATTTTTAAATATTATTTTAATTAATAGATTTATAATTTTGATAATACATTAAAATTTTTTTAAAATTAAGAGAATATATTAAATATTTCATTATAATTTAAATTTTATTAATAATATTAACCCTAAAAAGATAAATCTAATTTTTTAAACATATGCTCATGTGTCATAGCATGCTTATAAAATTAATATGATAAAAAAAATCCCCAGATAATTTGAATCTTCTTTTTAGAATTTAAGTGTATGAAATAATAATTTTTGTGTTAATACCATAAATAATATTTTTAGACATATATCGGGAAGAATAGGATAAATTCAACAATAACTTGGATTATCAATGATAAACGTTACTATTTATTATATTAATACAGTACATTTAGGGTTCTTTTCTAACGTTTTTTTTTTTTTGCCAATAAAAAAATATGCATGTGGTTAAATCCATATGCTCGTTCGCACTGGAAAATTCCCAACAATTTCCACTGTGGGCCGATCATATGGTGGGGAACAAATATTAATTGAATTTATTTCCCGTACAAACAAACAAAATAATTGGCTAAGACCCGCCTTAGGCTTAAACCCTAATTCTCTCAGTAAACAAACATTTCCCCTCAGTTATCTCGAGAAAATGATTCACGGCGTTCAAAAATCTCTCCTTCTCTCTTGTGACCAACCACATTCGTTGAGGTCTAACCCTCTGCGGGCTTTGCATTCTTTTTGTTTACCGTTCTAGAGGTTCAAATTTTATTTTATTTTTTAAAATTTTCTTATTATTTCAGGGATGTTGTATTGTTAATCAGCTTGTTCAGTAATTTGGTATCGAATCGCGTTTTTTACTCAATTTACCTGAAATAAAAAATGGCGACCAATTATCTGGTAAGTTTGTTTTTAATTTACTTTCGTTTTTAATTCTTGAATTTTAATGTACTGTTTTCTCTGAGTATTTTTTGAGTGAAATTCTTTTAATAAATTTACATTTTTCCCGTTGTTTAGATTTTTGTTCAAAGACAAACTTTTATTTTAAAAATCTATTAAACTGTTTAACTGAATAGGCAGGATTATAGTTCATTAGCAGTTGACATTAGTCTGTTGGCTGTAAATGTTTGTATTTGATTGTTCCTTCTACTTTCTTGTTGGTTGTTTGGTTATATATTTGTCTGAATTTAACAAGGTTTCTATGTCTGTTAGTTTATGTTTAGTTTATGTTCAATGATGTGTTTTCTCAATTCCATGTTGCAGTTACTTTTTATGTGAGATACTGTTGTGAGATCTGCTTTTAGAGGAATTCTTGTAAGATTTTCAAAAAATGTCTGCCTCTAAAAAGCCATATAGAAGTCATCAACCTTCAATCAAATACAGGTGTAGCCCAGCTGAGGGGGCTTTCTTTGAGGTTGGTGAGCTTGTTCCTGAAGCGTGTGCCCCTTCTCTCCCTGATAAAAATAAGAAAAGCAGAATAAAGTCTGAAGCAAAGCGACCTCAAATACTGAGCCCTGCTGAGCTAATCACGTCTATAAACCAGATATGGAACTGTGCGAGCCATCTTGCTATTCCTCGACAACAGGCAAATCTGGAAAGAAACCATTGTGTCTCTCAAAAAGAGGATACATTGGTCAATCAGGGGATGGAAGAAAACGGCATGGGATCTATTTCAGCTGATAGTAATTACTTTTACATTGATTTGAAGACAGCTGGCCAACTGTCACCTCTTATGAAGCCAAATTTTGATTTTATCAAAATTACGAAGAAGATGTCCATGTTTGGTTCATCTAATGGAAATCGTAACCTTTCATTTTACCAGGGGCTTTTGTGCTGTGGTACTGACTTGTCTAATGAAACTTGGAAAGAAAAGGGCCTTGCGGCTGTTGGATTTTCATATGAATTCGGAAATATATACAAATGGATGGGAGAGATGATTCCTGCAGGACTTCAGTCTTTTGTCAATGTCCCTGAGGCTGAGAATAAGAAAATTGGTAAAAATTGCATTGCTGCAAGTAGTGAGGTAGGAAACTGCATTTCAACTGATAGAACTAGTCTGACAGATAACTTGCCTGTTGAAAATGCTGAACCGTATTCTCATTGTATCAAATCTAAAGATTCATCCTTATCTCATGATGCCAAATTAGTTTTGAATACAAGAGGAACTACCTCTCTGTGCTCAGATTATTTCCTAACTGCTGTTCAAGAAACCAAGGTGGATTGTAGTGTTTCGAGGATACCAGATTCTAATCTCTGCGCAGATTATCATATCAACTTTTTAGCTTCATGTAGTAGTACATACAAAGAGCAGCAACATCTTAGTGATTGTAGTGAGTACCTTGAAAATGAACAAAAACAACCTGAACTTTTTTCCACAGAGGATGACTGTAGAATGGAAAGTCATTCAACAGCAAGCGAAAAGCCTCAATATGCTCTTGCTAAGCAAGAGCATGCTTTTGCAGGGGCTTTTGCTGGAATATTTGTTAGCCTTTGCCTACATCCAGTTGATACAGTTAAGACAGTCATTCAATCTTGTCATGCAGAGCAGAAGTCAATCTATTATATTGGAAGATCAGTAATTGCTGAAAGAGGTAAATCCTTTCTGTAGAGCAGAGGTGAGTCAGGTGACTGAGACTGACTGCTCTTTTTTTGTGAATCATACTTGCGCTGTTTGCTTTCTGCATATTAATTATATGATATTTACAGGTTTAACTGGATTATATCGTGGTATTGCTAGCAATATTGCATCTTCAGCTCCAATATCTGCCCTTTATACTTTCTCATATGAATCAGTCAAAGGGGCTTTGCTTCCTCTTTTCCCTAAGGTAGCTTGCATCTTTCAATGTGATGTGGTGTGGATTACACGAACTAACACACACTGAGTTGCAACTGTTTATATTTCTCTGTGCCTGCATCTTATAGCTAGTTTTTTTATAATTTGGAAAATAGGGGGAAGAAATAATGGAAGAGTTAAGCAAGTTGGATTGCCTTCAAGATTTAGTATCTGCCTGTGCTGTAGTAACTCACTAACTCCTTAAGTGTGACTGTGACACTAGCTCACCCTTTTTTCTTCTTTCTTGCAGGAGTATCATTCTTTAGCTCATTGCATGGCTGGTGGTTGTGCAAGCATTGCTACTTCTTTTATTTTTACCCCTAGTGAGCGTATAAAGCAGCAGATGCAAGTTAGTGTGCACTACCAAAACTGCTGGTATATCTCCAAGTTCCTGGTACTACCTTTGTCAATATCAGAAGATTAATTTGTTTAACTTGTTTATGTTTGTTTTCTCCTCAATTATATTTGCATTAGGCAAGTTCTTGTCATTCTCTGTGATTGCTATCAAATTTTCTTCTGGTGTGTTTTTTTTTTGGCCAATCTTATGGTGTGGTTCAATATTTGTCTCTCCATGATACTTAAAATCTGTGTCTGCAGGAATGCCTTGGTTGGAATTATAAAAAAGGGGGGTTTGCCGTCACTATACACTGGGTGGGGGGCTGTACTATGCAGGAATGTTCCCCACTCAATTATCAAGGTTAGGTGTTTTTACATTCTTAGTTTAATTGTGTTCTATGCCATGTAACCATCACAGCAGAGGCTAAAGAAATGGCTCTCCCAATTAGTGGGATGTTCAAAGTTCCAAGACAGTGAAAAGGACCTTGCTTAACAAGTTAACATAACATAACAAAGATATAACACCATAAAGTATGATTTTGTTTGCAATTCCTCCCCAACCCCACCCCTCCTACCTCTCTTCTATTTACTATCCTGTAATTCCTTTAATGTGTAATTTCTGAGGCCACCATTGCCTATACGTGCAGTTCTACACATATGAAAGCTTGAAGCAATTCATGTTGACATCACTGCAGTCCTCTGCTCAACTGAACACATTACAGACAGTTTGTCTTCTGCATCCTTTTTTCAAGATAACCTTGATATTTTGGTTTCAGCTTTCTGGAATTGCACTTAATTAGAAGGTGATGATATGATCTTCTTGTACTGCAGCTAGTTTGTGGTGCGCTAGCTGGTTCAACTGCTGCTTTATTCACTACTCCCTTTGATGTGGTGAAGACAAGATTACAGACACAGGTCTACCATCTCTATGTATTATTACATTATAGCTGCTGCATTTGTTTCTCTGCAAAACTTGGCCAAATACTCTAAAGTGCAGGCTTAAAGGCTGTCTGTTCCATTTTTACTGTACAGTTCTATGGATGCAAGAATATCTACTTAGGTCTCAATTTTTGCTCAAGAACACTATTAATATTTGACTTAAATTTGAAGTGCATAGGTTTTTATATGATGTAATCTTTCTCTTGCCAAAACCTTATAGTGTGCTTAGAAGGAAAAAGTTATGACTTGTGGGTTTTGATCTTTTGGGCAATTTATACACATTAATGTGATTAGATCCTATCAGAATCTTTGCAGCAAGGACATTATATTTGATATTCCTGTTCTTTATGTGTTTGTTTCAGTTTACTGGATTATTTGTGTTTCTTACATGAAGTTTGTCATGCAGATACCTGGATCTTTGAGCCGATACAATAGTGTTTATCATGCCCTTCAAGATATAAGGACTCATGAAGGTTTTAAATGTCTGTATAGGTAACCTCCAAGTCCATACATTTTCACTAATATTAAGTTAATTCAGCTTATAATGAAATTCTATTTAGATATACGTGGCATAAGCTTACACTCATTCAGTCATTTGTTAGTCGAGATTACTTGATAGCTGAGTCTTTAGTTTTAGTTACTCTTTATTCCGTCTAGCTCTTACAAACTGGTGCAACTGCTATTGTTCAATGGCTACACCGATTGCTGGTTGCTGCATGTATAAGGTGCTAATTTTGTTTCTTAAAATGTGGTCAGGGGATTGATTCCTAGGTTGGTTATTTATATGTCTCAAGGAGCACTCTTCTTTGCATCATATGAGTTTTTCAAGCAGTTATTCTCTTTGGAGGTGCCACAGTTAACCACTCACAAACAGAAAAAGGAAAACAAAGATGATTCTCCATCACAATTACCACCAGCATCATCAGCATCAACATCAACTGCAAGACATCATCATCACCATCAAGGTTGCATGGTTGACATTCATAATTGTTAGACAGCACATACATGGACGCATTATTAGCAAGCTGATGATGACACTTAGCATTAAAGCATTTGGAAAACTATTTTTGCTTGTAGAGAACTTTTGAGGGAATCAGTAAATGATGCAAAAGTAATCGGTTTAAAGCAGAGCCTGAAATGTAAACTGACAGTTTGTCATCTTGCCATTTACGTTAAGTTTCTTTTGTGCTAATAGCAATTCTTTTTTATTTTGGGGATTTTTTCCAGTGGTTTTCTGTCACATGTTCTATCTATAATGCTATGATTGCTTGGGAGCTAACCCAGTTTGCAGTTTTCCATCGGTATTAAAAGGAAAGGTCCAAATTTTAAATTTTTGAAAGTGGGTTTTCGTTCATTCAGTAATCAAGGACTTCAAACAAAAATAATTGTGTGATGATGTATGCATATATTCTCAACAGAACCTAGGTAGTACTCTTCGGTCATAAATAAACTTCATTCAAACCTTTCAATGAGATTGGATTAGAACATTTTCATTTTAACTGAATCCGTGGAGCTTTGGTGAGTAGGTAGATCTGCTCCGCTGCATTTACAACATGATAATGGATGCAACAGGGACATCAGCAATCAGCAACTTGGGGGCATTTTGGTTTGGTGCTTGAAAATACTGTCACGAGCCATAGTGATTTCAATATGACGAAATCTGCTGACAGAGATCTGTATGGCAGAGTCGGTTCTTACTTCTGAGAAGTACAGAACAGGTCAGTGGTCACCACAAAATTTTTACATGTCCTGTGAATTGAACAGTTATCTGGCAGACAAGTCAACAAACAATCTGAAAAACATGCGTGAATATCTCAGAGTTGCAGAATTACTGAATTATTGAAGTGGGAAATAGCTAAAGATAAAAGAAGATCAAGAGGAATTGGTGAGCAAGTTGATGGAAAATGGATAAGTAGGCTTATTATTATCAAGGATACACAACTTTTTGTGAACAATATTCTACCTTCTAAACTACTTTGGTTCCAAACATAGTAAAAGACTAAAAGGGAACTTTCAGGTAAATTTTTTCTATGATTTACTACCCTCACAGCTCCATAGCCTCAATATAATACAAGGAAAGAAGATTTCTATCTCCAAAATGTCTCATTAGCTACATCACTACTTTTCCCTTGCTATCAAGTTACAATATGAACAGTATGTTGTTTCTATTCTAATTATAATTACAGAAGTGAAGAATGAATCAAATATTGCAGTGAAGAAACTCTTACGCAAGTGTAGTAACGCTCGATTTGTGGTGGAAACTTGCATTTCAATCTGTAAACCCATTTGACACAGGCATTTCTGGTTTACGAGTAAGATGTCGATCTATGCCATTGAATATAGACATCCCCTACAGAAACCCTCATTTGAAATGGCAGAATGCGTGACCGCCTCTCCATTTTTAGTGCTAACATTCCATACCTTCATCATTTGCTTTCAGCGACAGCCACACTAAAACACATGTGGAGAGGCCATTTTCAATTCAACTAACCAATTGTTTCAGGTTTAAATGCGAGCAATTGGAGAGAAGGGAGGGTTAATCACATAGGACAGTGGGATTGCTTCCAACTTCTTGCTGACTTCCTTCTTCTCCTCTGTGACTGCTTCTATCAAGAATTTCACTTCCTCCTCAATACACACATTTAGTGAATTGCTTTGTGACAAATATTTGCTTTGTGCCTCCCCAGCAGCAACGGTGGTTTCTGTGCCATGCAATATAGCAACACAAATAGAAAATGCTTGTAACGTGGATAACTTTGCATGGAAATCAACTGCATACCCTCCTTCAATGGCTGTCATGGTCAATGCTGGTGTATTCTCTTTGGCACCCTACATAAGAATTAATATTAAGTTAGTATGGCAGAGCTTAATCAAACCTACAAAATGAACAATAACAAGAATTAGTATCAGCTTCCTATAACCCTGTTAAAAGACTCTTAGACATAGAAGTATACATGCATATTTTATAGTTCATTTAACACTGAGCATGCATGGAAATAGATCCCTATCCAAACCGCAAGCTGCCAAAGGAGAATTTGAAATCAACACATCTAGAGCTCTGATCCCTACTAAATCTCCAAGGTTAAATCGTCTCAACTAGAGGCAACATCCTAAACCTTTTCTTTCAAAGATATCATCATGATACTTATCATATAATCTGATGGTATAACTTTCATCCCGCAAACTATTTTTGTGAGAAATTTGCCTTGACATAAAACTAAAACCTTACCTGAAGAAAAAGTTCAAAAGGCTGCTCACTATCCACCAGTGGTTGATCTTCAGAACAATTTATACTAGGATTGCCAAAAACTACAAGGGGACAGGCCATGTCCCAACCACCACAATCACAGCCTCCACCCATCCTCCACCTATCCAGTAGTGATGAAGGTCCCTGGGTCTCAGCACTAGGAAAGCCATGGTTTCCAGTTGGAATAACCACCTTCACCTTTTCTTGGCTCCTTCTATCAGGTAAGTTGCTGTTACTTTCTTCAACCATAGAGACATCGAGTAGGTTTAAATGCCTCTTATCACCTATTTTATCCCCTCTTCTATACTTTAAGCTCTCTCTCTTCTTAAACGGTACTTGAATGACTATGGCTGCAATTTCAAGGTTCAGGTGCAAATCAGCAGGAAGCCGAGGAGTTGATCCATTTGGGGCTTCAACCTTATCACTATCAGAAGCAAGATTTAAGTGATCTTTAGGCTTCACTGCATTAGAGGCACCATCTGATTCATAACATCCCGTGGCCAAGCCTGGACTAGAACAGGTAGGGGTTTTATGAACATCAGCGGATCCTTGGACAGAAACAAGTTGCCTTGCATGTGCAATATCATACAAAACAAACTCTGTAACCATGGAGTTGTCAAGAACACCACCTTTAATTTCTGAGCACAAACGGCAGGAAACTTGCATCTGCGCAGCAATTGAAGAATCTTTGTTGCTATCATTCAATCCCCATATATTGGCATTGCTCTTCTTTCTATTGCCAACAGAGTGAAAGGTATATACCCAATTGAAAACATTATCTGCCTTCCATGTTTTGGCCAAAAAAACATCTTCTGCTTGATCCATTGAGAACTCAAAAAAGGGCACTCCATGTTTAGCTCCCAACTTGAGATGACCATGTAGGTGAACCGGAGAGCTTGCCACTGGTGAGTAAACATTATCTTTATTGATAAAGCAGCAGTCGAATTCAGAATTCTGAGGTGAATGTGAGAAGTCATGTATCAAAGATTTCCGAAATGTCTTATTTCTTCTCATATTTTCCATCCCAGTAGTTTTGATATTGTCAGCTTCTGCTACATAACCCAAAGGACTTCGCAGAGACTTTGATTTCATGAATGGATCAAGCATCTTTCTAATAGGACTAAATCTGGCCCTTGAGCTTGTTCTGGAGGACCAGTCACTTTCTGATGAAGAGGGTAAATGAGGGGCTTCGACCTTAGCAGAGAGTGACTTGTGCAGATTGTGAACTGTGTCTTTTACAGCAAGGTCGTTACCGTCACGTAAAGGACTGTCAACTGGTTCACATCCAAAACTTACATCCCCCTTGTTATCTGTCCCTACAGTTGCAGCTGAATGTTTTTCTCTATTATTTGGATCTTTATCATCTGAAGTCAGACAGATTTCAATGAAGCCATCTGACGAACATGATTCTAAGTAAGGTTTTCTAATGGATGCTGATTTCAAGTTTGAGCTGACAGACATCACTGGATTTTCTTCTAGTAGGCTTTCCTCCTCTAAATTACAAAGAGAATCGACAATTCTAAAGGAAAAAAGGGTGCCTGCTTTTTTCATTTTCCTTACCTCTTTAGAGCTTTGATAAATGGAACCTCGCTTCAGCTCAGAATTGCCTTCTGGTCCATTGGGCCTACATGGAACGTTCATACAAGAAGCACTGCGGTAGTGACGAAAGCTGATTTCAGTAAAGGTCTCCTTTGCTCTCAATAAATCCTCTTTACAACCTGGTTTTCCTTTTGGATATCTCTTTTCCATGTTTGAACATTGTCGAGGAGAAGGAAGAACAGTGTTAGGACTCAGATCTAATGTGCAGTTCTTCTCTAAGTCCAACTCCATCTCTAGTCCCATTGACACATTTACAATCCTGCAACAAATGCAAGTCATTATGAACACGATTTGACACACCAGCTAAACAGATATTAGCATCTTCAGTAATCCACAAAATTCATTTCTCAAATTAACTATTCCCAAAATAGGATCAAAATATGCCCCATTAATTGGGATATGTTTTACTACATACACTATTTTAATTGCAGATTTGTATTGAAATTTTGAAGCATGCATAATAGCAATCAGTACAAAACTGATTCATTACAACTAAGTTGCTCCATAGTATGATCTCATGCCCAGTTGACCATGTTCTATAATGTTTCTAAAATACATGAAAGAAAAATAACCCACGTCTTTTAAAAAAGAAAAAATGAAGAACAGACAAAAATCACTAATGAGACTGCAAATAAGACCTTGATAATCAAGCAAATACATTGTCAACAACAAAGCCAAATCGCAGCTCAAGACTCATAAACAAGCAAAACTGATATGCTCGTGAAGGAGAGAGGAGGGGACAAAAAGAATTATCAAACTATAGTATAGTGGTCTTCAACTTTAGAAATAACCCTCATTTGAAAAAGCATGCACCCCATCGATGACTTCAAACTTTAAAGCCAAAAAAATGGCAGTGATCTCATAAACCTATAACCCTTGAACCAACAAGGAATCTCGTGATCTCTATTATATACACATAGGAAAAATGAGTAAAGTGACAGGGATAAAGGCTATATACAATTATTAAAAAAACAACTACTTTATTTTCACTTGCATTCCAAGCCAACAAAAAGTGGCCAAAACAAATAGCTAGAGAAAATGGGCATACCCCACTATAGATCTTACAGAAGAGAATTCAAAGAAACACCCAACAAACTGCAAGTTGATTGAAACATACCCTTTAAAATCTTGAGCTCAAAGTCTCTTATGAATCTACAAGAAGCAAAGAAGAAAGCACCAAAAACCCTTCTTTAAAGAAGAGCCAGACATGACCCTCAAAGAGTACTTGGAATTATAAAAAGAACCCAACAAAACAAAAGTACAATGTGAAAGCAAAAAAAAAAAAAAAGGAAAAAAACAACAAGAACTGGACCAATACCACAAAAGCAGAATAGACACAAAAAGTATGAGTTGTTTGAAAGAGAAAGAAACATGAGAGAGAAAGGAAAAAATTCATGCCTTGGCTTGCCTTGCCTGTGTTATAGATTGTGCTTGGGAGGAGAGTGAGATTGAAGTGTTGAGCAGTTGTTCTCTCCCACATTAGCTCTTAGGAGAGACAATGAGCTGCTCAGTTTCTGTTCATGTCTTGTAAAAAAAGCAAACTTGTTTCACGTCATCATATGCTTGCTGCCTATGTTGTCACTGGTAACTGTGTTTTTTTTTTTTTTTTAATAAAAAATCTCTTTTATTTTTTTTGCTACACTATACTTTTTCAGCTAAAGATTAGGCTAAGTTTTAATGGGGCACGCTATTCAAAAAGACAATAATACCAACAAATGATACTGATCTTATTTCATTACCATGGGTAGTTTTGGTTTTTCAGTTTAGTCATTAACCAAAAGGGTTGATGTGTCTGTATCACTGGCACAGCACTACTATTATCTTATGGTTTTGGGAACTGCACATTATCAAAACTGGATTTCCGATAATTAATAACTGTTTCCAACAATTAAGACAATAATGTTATAAGTTGCCTTACTGAAATTACAATAAAACCCCATATCATAGACAGTGTGGACCAATTAGTTGACAAAAATGCCCCCAACCATGTTTAGGCAAATAATAATGTTCCAACGACGAGAACAATTGGTAAATAGTAAAATGGTCCTGGCGGTTCAATAAATTTCGGAACCACTTTTGTTGTGATCAACTTAAAGTGGCTCAACAATTAATCAAGTTTGCATCATACAACTGGTAATTCATGCTATTATCTCATGTAAAATATTATATTTGTATAATATTTTTTATAAAAATTATATATTATAATTTGTATTGATACGAAAATATAAAATATAATTTTTTAATTTTAATAAATTTATATATAATTTTTAAAAAAAATTTTAAATTATGTTATTTTTATATTTTTTATTCGTATCATTTTAATATTATATTATCATATCGTATTTTAAATTATCATATTTAAAAAAAAAATAAAGGATGAGACCTTTTATGTATCTTTCAATGTATCTTGAAAAAAAAGGTCTAAAATCAAATCAATGTGTTAGTCTCTTAAATTAAAATGGAATTGTTTATTTTTTATAATAAATTCAAATAGAATTATTTATGCATGATTTAATAAAATCATGATAATTTTTACGGTTATTTAAAATATTCCAGCCTAGCAACCAAGAGAAGCATATTGTTTTTGCCACTTAAATCAATCCTGGATTGATAATGCTAAAACATTTTAGTACAAGGGAAGGCCCATTTGGATGCTTAACTTTGTTCTTGAAACACAAATACAAATAATTATTCATCTTCAACAGTAGTTGGAGGGAAAGAAATGAAATAGCTGAGAGAGCACCACTCTTATGTAGGGCAAACATTTTTGCAGGTTTTTTAATACATTGTTCTACCGAATTTTTGCAGTTTTTCAAAATGTGGCGACTAGTGAAGGACAAAAATGGTAAAAATACAGGAATATGGGAGGAAACAAATGTGGGGTGGTCAATCACATCTGACCCACGGGGAAAATGCTGCCTGTTCATGTTTGTCATTTTCTTTTACTACAATTCAGTGTTTTTTTGCCACTTTTGATCACCTATTTTCTTTTCCTTTCTTAATTAGGAATAACAATTAGCAAAACATTACATTCCTATATTATAAAATCTAGTAAATTTATACCTGAAAATTGAAATGGGATTGGAGATTGAAAACGTTGCATGAATGGCTGCTAGTCTAAGAAGTTTTCAACTTTGGATTGGTAAAAGAAAAAGGAGGTTCTTGCTATAAAGTAGCATTAACAATGGCAATTGGCATGGCAACCACCACAACTGAGCATGGCCGCCGTATTTATCCACTCCAAAGAATGATTGCGTAGGCGCCAACATACGCAACTCTCACTCCATTTAATGTTAGCCCCTACTTCAGAGGGCTGTTGCCACGTTTTTCTGAAGTTTGAATAGAAAAAAGTTATGAACATCCACTGTCATCCACCCATAAAAGAAATCAGAAAGAAGAATTTGGGGAAATTGGGTACTCACTCAATGCAAAAATCATGACTTAAAATGGGTCTAAATTATTTTTAACATCGAACTCCTTTGAGATCCAAAAAATGCCACTGCTCCTAAAGCTTTGATTGAACTTGATGACTGCTTAATCTCTAGAAGCATACCAGGAATTCCCATAAGCAATACATTCCAACTGAAACGCAAAAGGAAGTTTAAAGAATGTTAAATGTTCAAGATAAAATTTATATCTGAATGTATATTCAAGAAAAAAGTTTATGCTGGAAATAGCCTGGAATTTAGGTTCTTAAACGGCCGGAGGCTTTATAGTGCACATAGTAAACAGTACTAAGCTGCATGCAGTTACCTCAAGATATCTAGACAGCTAGGTCCATATGAAATGATGCTAGTTGGTCATAATAGTCATCCTTGAAGTTGAATCAGATACAAGAAATTCCAGTTATAACACTCATCCTTAAAGTTTAATCATAATTGCCATCTTGATACTTTATCATACGCTGCAGTGTCTGTCAATCCCTAATATACAATTATCTCTTTTTTATGATTATTATTAGACTTGCTCATGGGTTGGGCTAAATCAGATTTGGGTTAGATTTAACATAATATTTCAGTATTTTAAACAAGTTCAGGTTGTTCTGATTCAATTTTTCGGACTTTAATTTTTGTTTAAATTCATTCTTATAAGAGTTTAATAAAGTTTAAATCCACCCAAAGCATTAGTATTTAAAATTATAAAAAAATTTATCTTTTTGTTTATAAATTATTAATTTAATTAATTTTAATTGAATTTATGAGTCATTTGAGTTTTGATCTAATTTAATTTTGTTAAATGTAATTTAAAATTAAATCATTATTTTTTATTAAAAAAATGAGTTTCATTTTATTATAAATAATAAAGTAAATTGTCTTTGTCCATTATAAAAAAAAAAAAGTAAATTGATCTTGTCTTATTATGATAAAATATATTTTTTAAAATTTTTATATCAAGTCTAATCAGACTAAGACCTTAAATGATAAATTCAGTCTTATTTTTTAATCGAATCTTATTTATTTATTTAAATTTATTTAATAAATTTAATATTTATATTCAAATTTTTCAAAATTTTAAACAAACTTTTCAATTAATACGGACCATCAAACCCATAAGATTATACACTTTACATATGCCCTACCTTATCAAAATTTTTCAAAATTTTTTAAAAGTAACTCAATCAGCCATTCAAAGATGCAGGACACATGTCTATATCCAGTTCAGACAACAGTGAAAGAATTATAATACCATCTTGTACGTCTGATATATATTATATTGCCTGTGCTTAATTATGCTCTTACAAAAAAAAGTAATCTCTATTGGATTTACGAATTATCTTGTCTATCAAGAGAGACTATTAATAGTAAAATCAAACTTAGATTTTACAAATAAAGTATTAAATTTACATATTAAAAATTATCAAAATTATATAAAAATAATTAAATTTGTAGAAAAAATTATCAAATTATATTAAATATTATCAAAATAATATCAAAGTTTATTAAAATTGTATCAAAAATTATCAAAGTTTTATTAAAAATTACTCAATTATACTAAAAATTATCAAAATTACATTAAAGCTTATTAAATTTATATCTAAAATTACTAAAATTATATCATAACTTAACCCGATTTTATTAAAAAATAACAAAATTATATTATGATTACTAAAATTTAGTCAATTTGCTATCTCTTTCTCTCTCTCTCTCTCAACATTTTATATAATATTCTTGCTTTGAATCTTTCCTAATTCCCTTTTTTTTTTTCTTTTATGGGACAACCAGACCAAACAATCATTTGAAAGCCATATATGATTTTCATATCATTGGTGATTAATTTCTAGACTTCCACTCAAATTCATAAGAAGAATAGCGATACAATAATCAATTAAGTCGTAAAATGGAATTGCAAATTTTTTTTTTACTATAAATACTACCCTTTTCTTAATACTATTATTTTCAACATTTGGTGCAAAGTTTGATTTGAATTTCATTAATTGTCTGGATATTGTTGTCTTAATAACTACAGCATCATGTCTGTATGATAGCTCAAGGAAATTATTTTTTTCATTATTTAAAAAATAGGGAAATTTTTCTTTTTTTTTTTTTTTCTTATTCTTGGTTGACTGATGCGCTTTGAATTAAATTTAAAGTTAATGTTTGTCTAAATCATTTTTAATTAAATTTTATTTATTTTCGTACTTAATTTAAAATCATCAAAATTTCAATTATAAATTTATATAAATTTAATTAAAAGTACATTATTCAAAATTTTACTTCTTTTTTAAGTCAAGTAATGGAAATGATTTTTTTTCGATAATTTAATCATAATTACAATTTATGCTCAATATTAAAACTTGTTTTCTTAATCATATAGTCTAATGTATCATGTTGAATTTTTTTAGATTGTATTATATACGTTGATATTTGGTATTGTTATGCACCATTTTTTTATGTTTCTATCTAGTTTGATTTTTCTAGACTAAAATAATAAAAAATATTTACATTTTATTATTTTATTTAAATAAGTTTCTTTATTTTTATTGTATCTAAGTAAGTTTTTAATTTTTAATTTACACTTAGATAAATTATTAACCTTTAATTTGCATTACAATAAGCTCTCAATATCTAATTTGTACTTAAATAAATGTTTAACATAAATTAATATTTTGTTTAAAATTAGATTTTATTTAGATATAAATCAAATGATAAAAACTTATTTTAGTACAATAAAAGTGTAGAATTTATTTAAGAAAAATAAAATAATTCAAAAACTTTTTTTATTAAAATTAAAAATTGTTAGTATTTTAGCTATTCTTTTAATAAGTAATGAAACATTTTAGGTGCGTTGTAAGTGAACCTTTGTGATGGAAGGAGCCTTTAATAAATTAATAATAAAATGTGATTTAATAGAGGGTGATATTAAAAAAATATAGAAAAATTATGTATCAAACATTAAAAACAAAACGTCGCTTTTACTAATACAACCAAAATTTAGGCAGAAAAAAATATACTTAATTTGTTGTTCGTTATTGCAAGTGAATCTCCATGAAAATACATATGACCATTACACTTTGATCCTAGGGTTAAGGAAATCAACAATCATTCCAAACGACAAAGGCGGCAAGCAAAATTATATTTGAATTGATATGACGTTAAATTCTTCATTTCAATTATTAAAATTTAATTTAGAATAATTTTAAATAAAAATTTATTATAATAAATATTTTAAATTATATTTTTATAATAATTACATTAATTAAAAAAATTCATATAATCCATATTATATTCTTTATTTGATAACCAAATTATTCAACTACTCATAAATAAAAGTTACAAAATAGTAAAATGTATTTTATAAATATTTATTTTTTGTAATTTGTGAATTTTTGAACTGTTTAACATTGGAATATTTATTTTAAAAATTTTAGGTTTATTATTAATTATTATACCACTAACTATATAAAAAATTCCACCACCCTTTTAATGTTTTTTAAGTTTTAACTTTCAAGTGATGATTATGTTTACTCTTCTTTTTTTATTTTTTCCCTTTAAAATTTCTCAAAGTTGCAAATTGCAAACCTACTACATTTTATTAAAACATTTCAATTATGATTGAATGTTGCAATTTAAAAACTATTTGAATATTTTATTTATTTAAAAAATTTAGAATAGGAAAAGTTATCTCATTTTTAAGATCATAGCAAGTTATCAACCACTAATATGATTTATGAATTAATTTTAAAATTTTTTAAATTTACAAATCACTTACTAATAGAAAACTGTGGATATTTAAACTTAAGTATTTTATATTTAAATCTTAAACCTTAATTATTTGTATCAATTTCTATTGACTTGGATATTTTATTATTATTATTTTAATTTGATGTTCTTTTTTATTTTTTTTTAAATTATCTATTAACTTTAACTCCTAAGGGCTTTTAAATATATCAAAAAATCTTCTATATACACCCTACAAATTTCCTTCAAAAAATATTCACATACTAAATATCAAATTTAATCTTTAATAAATGACGAAAATACTCCCATACCCTCATACAATCCATACCTCATTCTTCTTCTTCCTTTTCATTTTCTTCATTATTTTTCTCCTTTTTCATCAATTTTTCTCATACACTTAATCCTACATCTTTAAAACTAAAACTAAAATATTGAAATTGAGTTTGCTTGAAAAATGAATTTTCAAAAAGTTTTAGGGTTTCTTAGAAATAGATTTTCAAAAAGCTCAAAAGCTTATTGAAAATTCATCGAAAATCTATTTTTCAAGAACTTTAAGACTTATCAAAAATGAATTTTTGAGAAACTTTAAGGTCTTTTGGAAATAAATTTTCATTTAAAGGCTTATGATAAATCTTTAAGTTTTTAGATTTTCAAGAAGTTTTAATACTTTTCAAAAATTCATTTCTAAAATGCTTTTAAACACTTGAAAATCTATTTTCAATAAATTCAATTTCACATAAATTATATCATAAGCTCTAACTTATATTCATATGCATTTTAACCAAATTAATAAAACGCAAGCTAAAAATTTTATCTTTAATCAGTGTAAAACTCAAAAACGTAAATGATTTAAGTTAAGTTTGATGGATTTAGATTTTTTTTTGGATTGAAATTGAAGACAGAAGAAGAGTGAAATGACCAAAAAAAAAAAGAAAAATGGGATGTAGGGTATAATTAGTATAAATAAAAAATTTAAATTTAAAAATATATTTAATAGTGGAGTGTACGGACGGGTTGCAAATAGAATTCTACAATTTTAAATGAACATTGCATCATCCAATACCTCAATGTTTGTTGTCTTCTTGTGAAGAAAATTACCAATATGGGTATGAAGTAAATTGAAAACTCATTCTTTAGTTTAATTTGAAATGAAAAAAATGAAAAAAAAAAAAGAAAAAAGAAGAAGCATATTTAATACTTTTTTATATTTATCTCCAAATGATTTTGAACACGAATGTCAAGAAAACAAAAAAAAGAAACTTTAATAAGAACAAAAATGATCATATTAGGAAATTACCAGCATAAATGATGAACAAATTCTTCCATTTTTTTTTATTTTTTAAGTTACGATTAAAATTTGATTTATTTATTTATTCTTTTATTTTTTAGTGAATTTAGGAAAGTTTAATTCCCTTTTTTATTTGGTGAAAAATTAACATTTATAGAGTATATCATTATTTAATTCATCTATAGTGCAAGAAAGATAATTAGCCATAAAATATATTGTTATTTTTATGGTGGATCACATAGGTAAATATTATGTTTAATAATATTGTAGACACCGATTTTATCCAGGTCTATTATTAAAATTAATAATAATTATTATTATTATATATTTTAAAAAAATAATTATTAAATAATTAAAACAAAACAAAAAATGGCACAAAACAGGGCGACTGATGCCTGGCACCAGCCACCCTGTAGCCGCCACTAGTCGCCTACTCTCCAACCCGACCAATCCCCTGTCCAGCCACCAGACCAGACAACCACCTTACAGTCAACCTACCACCACCTGTTTCCTTTTGAACTTCTTAAAAATCCTCAACTTCTTCTCCTTGATCGGCTATCTCAGATCCTCATCTAAAAAACCTTCAGACCCCCCATTTTCGAAAACTCTCAAACAAGGAACAGACCCCTCTCGAAAAGTCTTCGAATAGATCCTTGAAACCTCTTCCTTCAACAACCCAAAACACCACACCAAACTCATACCCAAACAGAAATGTAAAAATAGAAACAAAAAAATAAAGACAATAGGTTTCCTCGTAGGGATGAACCTCAGCGTCGAGCTCCTTGCAAAAAGAAAGAAAACATATCAGTTTTAGTCTCAAAACAAAAAAAAGAAGAAGGCAAAAACTTTAAGTCCCGATCTACGACGATTGGGGCTGTTTTTGACGAAAAAAAAAGCCAGATCTAAAAAAAAGGCATTGAAGAGAGCTGTCAGAATAATTTTTTTATTTTTCGATGATCGAAAACCATCGGTAATGACCGACGGTGACCCAGGCCGCTGCTGGCACGGTAGTCCGACGACCGGACGACGAGAGCCCCAGAGCTCTCTTTCCCTTTTTTTTTTCTCTAAAACAGAAAAGAATGAACAAAAAATTTTTTTTTAGTTATATATAGGAAAACGAAACTCAAAACGACGTCGTTTAGAGAAAGACCCAAAACGACATCGTTTTAGCCAATGAGGATCCGCGCGTAGACCCGGATCCTACCCGAGATCCGCGCAAATCGATCCGTCAACCCGTTTCAGCCAACCTTGAATCGATCCAGATGAACCGTTAGTGAATCGATCGAACCGGTTTGAACCACCGGACTACCCGAACCGCTGCTAGCGCGGTAGTCCGACGACCCGATGGCGAGAGCCCTAGAGCTCTTTTTCCCTTTTTTTTTTCTCTGAAACAGAAATGAATGAACCAAAAAATTTTTTTTAGTTATATATAGGAAAGCAAAACTCAAAACGACGTCGTTTAGAGAAAGACCCAAAAGGACACCATTTTAGCTAAGGAGGATCCGCGCGTAAACCCAGATCCGACCCGAGATGTCGCGCAAATCAACCCGTCAACCCGCTTCAGCCAATCTTGAATCGATCCAGATGAACCGTCAGTGAACCGATCGAACCGGTCTGAACCATCAGACTACCCGAACCGCTGAATGAACCGTCAAACCGATCAGACCGGTCCAGACCAACGTTGATCTGACTGTTGACTGGTCCGTTCAGGTAAAAAAAAATTTTTTTTTTTTGAATTTTTTATATAATATTACTTTTTTTATTTTAAGTTTTTTTTTTATATTGATGCATGATAATTTTTTTAAATTTGTTAGAACAAATATTTAATTATTTTAATAATAATAAAATTGAAAACAAGTAATAATTAAAAATATATATTAAAAATGTTCAAATAATAATAATAATAATTATTATTATTATTCTTGCCTAGATGTTTGAAGGAATAAAAAATATTTTTCTAAATAAATAATTTCGTCTAGATATTGGAGAATTATTATTAATAAATTTTTATGAAAAATAAAATAATATATATATATATATAAAATTTTAATTAATTTTCAAAAATCATTAAAATCGAACTTGCTTCGAAAATCCGCCTAGATGTTGAGAATTTTTAAGATGTTCATATTTTCTTAAAAACGAAACCTTAAACACTAATTTTTAATTTTCAAAATCCTAGGTTTCTAAAACCTTTAAAATCCAAAATCCCCTAAAATCTAAAATCTTAAAATCCGAAACCCCTAAAAATCTAAAATCCCTTTAATCCAAACCCCTAAAATCCAAACCCCAAAATCCCCAAACCCTTAAATCAAAACCCTAAACCACAAAACCCAAATCCTAAAATCTCCAAACTCTAAAATCAAAATCCTAAACCTTCCATATCCTAAAATTCAAGCCTTAAAACCCTTTAAACCGTAAAACCAAACCTTCAAAACCTCTACTCAAGCCCTTACTCAAAACTTTCTAAAAATCCTAAGGACACGTGTGAAAATTCCATTTGAAGCAATTTGTTCCTGATTGTTGCCTAGATGATGGGGTATTTAAGAAACTTTACTTCGTTAAGTCTTTTCATACAATTCCGTAATTCGCATTAATAATAAGATTAATAAATAAAAAGTATAACAGTAAATTAGTATCTTAAATATAAACAGTCACACCTAAGTTCTACCTAAATGTTGGAGAGTCGGGGTGACCTCATTATACTTAAGAATCTAACTTTTAAATTGCATCTCATTCTACATAACATTCATTGACATACATACGTTACCATGTTATTATTAATAATTATTTGTACTATTCTGTCTTTAATTTTTATTTACTACTTGGTGATAAAATATTTTATAATAAAAAAATAATACTTTTTAAAAAAATTTTGATATTATAAAATAAAATAAAAATAACATTCCGAAAGAAATAATTCTTGATACTCTACCTAGATGTTGGAGAGTCACCAATAATTTTTTATAAAGAGTGTTATTTCATTTTAAGGATTGTTGTGTTAAATCTTAAGCGAAAAGAATTATTTTAAATTATGTCTAGATGCTGGAGAATTTTAAAATAAATTTTTAACTTAAAAATTTTTTCAATATTTTTAAATAAAAATTTTAGCAAAAATATTTAAAAAAAAAAAACGAAGAAAATTAGTATTAAATTTTAAGTCAAAATCATTTTTATCCAACACCGAAAATAGCGCATAATTAAATGGTACCAATTTATGGGCGTTGTGGGGGTGCTAATCCTTCCCCACAAGTAATCGACTTTCGAACTCAACTTGATTTTTTGTAGACCAAAATTTATCTTTTTGATAAACTTTAAACCCGTTTTTATAATTTTATTAAAAAGATAAACTTTTGAGTGGCTAATATTACTTTAACAAAGATTGGTGACGATTTTTTTTTATTTTTTTCGATTTTAAAACACTTTACGTCTAACGATCTTAAAACCGTTACGACAAATATTACTTTTAAAAATAATTCCTATAAAATTTTGATAATTTAAAATTTCTATGGTTAGGATCATTAATTATTATTCGATTAGTTATTCTCTTTTTATAGCTAATAAACTATCCAAATAATAGAAAACTCAATAGCTTGGTTAATACTAAAAATCTTTAAAATTTTTTTAATACTAAAAATATAAATCAAATGATAAATGCTTATTTTAGTGTAATAAAAGTGTAGAATTTATTTAAGAAAAATGAAATAATTCAAAAACTTTGTTTATTGAAATTAAAAAGTTTTAGTATTTTGGCTATTCTTTTAATAAGTAATGAAACATTTTAGGTGCATTGTAAGTGAACCTTTGTGATGGAAGGAGCCTTTAATAAATTAATGATAAAATGTGATTTAATAGAGGGTGACATTAAATAAATATGAAAAAATTATGTATCAAACATTTAAAAAAAAAAAAGTCGCTTTTACTAATTCAACCAAACTTAGGCAGAAAAAAATATATACTTAATTTGTTGTTCGTTATTGCAAGTGAATCTCCACGAAAATACATATGACCATTATAATTTAATCCTAGAGTTAAAGGAAATCAACAATCATTTCAAACGACAAAGGCGGCGAGAAAAATTATATTTGAAATGATACGATGTTAAACTTTTAATTTCAATTATTAAAATTTAATTTATAATAATTTTAAATAAAAAATTATAATAATAAATATTTTAAATTATTTTTTTATAATAATTACATAAAAGTAAAAAAAAATTCATATAATCCATACACATAAAATATATAATACATTAATATTATTATGTAATTATAAATAAAAAGTATATTTTATCGAGTAGGCATAACAATTTTCACTTTTTAATTTAAAAAGTTAGGTGATATTTGGTTTTAAAAAAATAGTCATTTTTTGTTTTTATTTTTTTAAAAAATAAAAAATATGAGTGAAAACGAGTTTGATAATTGAAAATCAAAACAAAACTTTAGAAAACAAGAATGAATTGCTTAAATATGAAAAAAAAAATATTTTCAATTGTGAAAATAATAGTTATACATTACTTTTTTCTCATGTTTTACAAGTTATCATATTTAAATACATTTTAATGTCATTAATTAATAAATATATATTATATTTACAATTAGATAACATTAATAGTAATATCTTTTAATATTTTATTTATTTTTTGAAAATTTTAAAAAATAAATTTTGGTTTCGTTTACTAAATACATTTTTTTTAAATAAAAAATATTTTCTATAAAATAAAAAAATATTTTCTTAAATCAAATGAAACCTTATATTCTTTATTTGATAACCAAATGATTCAACTACTCATAAATAAAAAGTTACAAAATTTTTTTTTTTTATTTTATAAATATTTATTTTTTGTAATTTGTGAATTTTTGAACTGTTTAACTTTTGAATATTTATTTTAAAAAATTTAGGTTTATTATTAATTATTATACCACTAACTATATAAAAAATTCCACCACCCTTTTAATGTTTTTTTAAGTTTTAACTTTCAAGTGATGATTATGTCTACTCTTCTTTTTTTATTTTTTCCCTTTAAAATTTCTCAAAGTTGCAAATTGCAAACCTACTACATTTTATTAAAACATTTCAATTATGATTGAATGTTGCAATTTAAAAACTATTTGAATATTTTATTTATTTATTTAAAAGGTTTAGAATAGGAAAAGTTATCTCATTTTTAAGATCATAGCAAGTTATCAACTAATAATATGATTTATGAATTAATTTTAAAATTTTTTAAATTTACAAATCGCTTACTAACAGAAAACTGTGGATATTTAAACTTAAATATTTTATATTTAAATCCTAAACCTTAATTATTTGCATAAATTTCTATTGACTTGGATATTTTATTATTATTATTTTAAATTGGTGTTCTTTTTTTATTTTTTAAAAATTATCTATTAACTTTAACTCCTAAGGGCTTCTAAATATATCAAAAAATCTTCTATATACAACCCACAAATTTCCTTCAAAAATATTCACATACTAAATATCAAATTTAATCTTTAATAAAATGACGAAAATACTCTCATCCTCTCATACAATCCATACCTCATTATTCTTCTTCCTCTTTTCATTTTCTTCATTATTTTTCTCTCTTTTTCATCTATTTTTCTCATCTATTTTTCTCATACACTTAATCCTACATCTTTAAAACTAAAACTAAAATATTGAAATCGAATTTGCTTGAAAAATGAATTTTCAAAAAGTTTTAGGGTTTATTAGAAATAGATTTTCAAAAAGCTCAAAAGCTTATCGAAAATTCATTAAAAATCTATTTTTCAAGAACTTTAAGACTTATCGAAAATGAATTTTCGAAAAACTTTAAGGTCTTTTGAAAATAAATTTTCGTTCAGAGGCTTATGATAAACCTTTAAGTTTTTAGATTTTCAAGAAGTTTTAATACTTTTCAAAAATTCATTTCCAAAATGCTTTTAAACACTTGAAAATCTATTTTCAATAAATTCAATTTCACATAAATTATATCATAAGCTCAAACTTATATTCATATGCATTTTAACAAAATTAATAAAAAACAAGCTAAAAATTTTATCTTTAATAAGTGTAAAACTCAAAAACATAAATGATCTAAGCTAAGTTTGATGGGTTTAGATTTTTTTTTGGATTGAAATTGAAGACAGAAAAAGAGTGAATGAAAGAGTGAAATGACAAAAAAAAAAAAAGAAAAAGAAAAATGGGATGTGGGGTATAATTAGTATAAATAAAAAATTTAAATTTAAATTTAAAATATATTTAATAGTGGAATGCATAGAGGGGTTGCAAATAGAATTCTACAATTTTAAATGAACATTGCATCATCCAATACCTCAATGTTTGTTGTCTTCTTGTGAAGAAAATTACCAATATGGGTATGAAATAAATTGAAAACTCATTCTTTTGAAATGAAAAAGATGAAAAAAAAAAAAAAAAAAGAAGAAGCATATTTAATACTTTTTTTATATTTATCTCCAAATGATTTTGAACACGAATGTCAAGAAAAAAAAACTTTAATAAGTACAAAAATGATCATATTAGAAAATTACCAGCAAAAATGATGAACAAATTCTCCCTTTTTTTTTTTAATTTTTTGAGTTATGATTAAAATTTGATTTATTTATATATACTTTTATTTTTTAGTGAATTTAGGAAAGCTTAATTCTCTTTTTTGTTTGGTGAAAAATTAACATTTATAGAGTATATCATTATTTAATTCATGTATAGCGCAAGAAAGATAATTTGCCATAAAATATACCGTTGTTTTTATGGTAGATCACATAGGCAAATATTATTTTTAATAATATTACTTTTAAAAATAATTCCTAGAAATATTTTATAATTATAAATATTATAATTATATAAAAGTGAATAAAAAATCCATAATCCATACACACAAATTATATAATAAATTAATATTATCTTGTAATTCTGAATAAAGAATTTATTTATCAAATTGGCATAGCAATTTTCACTTTTATAACTTAAAAAGCTTTATACTTTATTTGATAAACAAATGATTCAACTACTCACAAATAAGTGTTACAAAAATAATAAAAGGTAATTTAAAAATATTTATTTTTTGTGATTTGTGAATTTTGAAACTGTTTAACATTTTAATATTTATTCTAAAAATTTTTAGGTTTATTATTAATTATTATACCACTAACTATATAAAAAATTCCACCACCTTTTTTTTAAGTTTCAAGTGATGATTATGTCTGCACTTTTTTTTTTTTTTTTTTTTTTTTTTACCTTTAAAAATTCTCAAAGTTGCAAATTACAAACCTACTTCGTTTTATTAAAACATTGCATTTGTGATTGACTGTTGAAGTTTACAAACTATTTGAACGTTTTATTTATTTATTTTGTCACAAAAAAAGTTTAGAGGATGAGAAGTTATCTTATTTTTAAAATTAGAGTAAGTTTTTAACCAATAAAAAGATTTTATGAATTAATTTTAAAAATTTTTAAATAAATTTGATGATTTGTGTATTTATATCGTATAAAATATTAAAATTTATTTAATCATATTATATTTTATATAAAAATTATGTGTTATAATTCGTATTGATATAAAAATATAAAATATAATTTTTTATTTTATTAAATTTGTATATTATTATTACTATAATTTTAAATCATATTATTTTTTATTATATTTTTATATTATATAAATATCGTATTATCATATCAATTTTAAATTATCAAATTCATTTTTAAATTTTTAAATTTATAAAAAATCTATTAAACTTGAATATTTGACATTTAAACCTTAAATCTGAAGCACTACCGTTAACTTTTATTGATTTGAACATTCTATTATTATTTTAATTTGATTTTTTTTCATTTTTTAAATTATCTATTAACTTTAACTCCTATTTTTAAATGAACATTACCTCATCCAATACCTCAATGTTTGTTGTCTTCTTGTGAAGAAAATTACCAATATGGGTTTGCAATAAGTTGAAAACTCATTCTTTAATTTAATTTGAAATGAAAAAGATGAAAAAAAAAAAAAAAAGGGAAGAAGCATATTTAATTCTTTTTTATATTTATCTCCAAATGATTTTGAAATTAGTTAATTGCACGAATGTCAAGAAAAAAAAAAGAAACTTTAAGAAGTACAAAAATGATCATATTAGGAAATTACCAACATAAATGATGAACAAATTTTCCGTATTTTATTTTATTTTTATCCTTTGAGTTACGATTAAAAATTGAATTATTTATACATTTTTTATTTTTATGTGAATTTAGGAAAGCTTAATTTCCATTTTTATTTGGTGAAAAATTAACATTTATATGGAGTATATCATTATTTAATTCATATATAGCACAAGAGAGATAATTTGCCATAAAATATACCATTGTTTATATAGTAGATCACATAGGTAAATGTTATTTTTAATAGTATTACTTTTAAAAATAATTCCTAAAAGCTTTTGATTATTTAGAATTTCTATGATTAGGATCATTATTATTTGATTAATTATTCTCTTTTTATAGCTAATTAACTATCCAAATTATAGAAAACTCAATAAGTTTATTAATACTAAAAACTTTTAAAATTTGCTTAATAAAAATAATAAAAAAAAAAGATAAATATAAAAAAGATAACTTATTGGATTAATTCATCAACCCTTCCAAAAAATAATATTTAATAAAAATTTAAATTTAAATTTAAATTTAAATTTCACTATTTTTTGTGGCGGCTCAACGTAAAAAAATTAATAAGATCTGACGTGTCAACAACGGAGATAAGTGGTCCACAAAGGACTAAGTTGGCGCAGTATTTAATCCCCCAACACCAAAAGGAGAAAGAAAAGGAAACACTTCCTGTCTTCTTGCATTCGTTTCCGTTTCAAAAGTGTAATATTTATTGGCACCCTTCCATCTGCATCTCTCTGTTCCATTTCACTGCAAAATCAGCTCCAAACCCTAGAATTTGATTTGAATCGATCAAAAACAGACCAGGTGATAGTATTAACTCGTCATAATCTTTTTTTTTTTTTTATAACTTGGCTTAGATTTGTATTTTGACTTGATTAGACGTTCACTTTGAAAGACTTATGTAACTTGTTGCCTTCTTTTTTACTTTTTCTTTGTTTGTTTCGATTTGCAGTGAATTTGATTCGGAATTATTTTCTAAATAGCGGCATTCTTTGTTTATTAATTATAGATTGTTGAAATGACCAATTTTTAGTGGTTAGTTGGTAATATGATGCATGTTTTAATGGAGAAATTCCATTTTAGGTCTTTTACTAATGGTATACAATTGTTTCTTTTTAGAAGCAAGTATTAATGCTTAACTAACTTGTGGATATTGATAATGGCAAATTGTGGTTCTATAACTTGTTACTGAGAGGCTTCAATTGTGTGTTTTAATGGGCGCAGATTGATGGCACTTGTTTTTAAGGCAGGCCCATCATATTGTATCCGTAGTGATATAAGACGGGGTAGAACCGGAAAGGATTTAGCTTTTGTTGAGGCTCCTGTAATGAAGGAAAAATCTGTCAGTTTTTGTTCCTTATCATGCAACAATGCTAAGATAGCACGGATCTTCCCTTTAGGAACTGTGGGATTTGGAAGCAAGAGAAGGAATAGTGTGATTGTTGCAGCAAGCCCTCCCACAGAGGATGCTGTGATTGCTACAGAGCCGTTGACAAAAGAGGATCTTGTTGGATACCTTGCATCTGGATGTAAGCCTAAGGAAAATTGGAGGTAAGAATTCCCCATCTTTGTTTTGTTTGGATTAGAGTACTTTTTATGCTTTTTTATTCTACTTGAAGATAAAGTTATCTTATCATTTCATATTGTCCTTTTTATGTTTATCAGCTGTTGTATTACCAGTCTCACCCATGATTTTTCAAGAACCCTTTGTTGCCTCTATAACTTTGTGATGTCAATAGCTAGCATATTTGGTCCTTGATATGTATTTTAGTATTTATATTGGATCCTATTCTAGTTTAAATCTTTCCATTAACCCAATGGTCTTTCTATATCTGTACTTGTTCACTAATGCAACTATTTGGTTTTCTCAGGATAGGTACAGAGCATGAAAAGTTTGGTTTTGAGTTCCAAACTTTGCGACCTATGAAATATGAACAAATAGCAGAATTGCTTAAGGGTATTTCAGAGAGATTTGATTGGGATAAAGTAATGGAAGGTGATAATATTATAGGACTTAAACAGGTAAACTGATTCTCTTTAGTTATGGTGCTTCATTATGCTATATTAATGGTAATGCCAAGCAATTCTATATAGTAAGAGGCTCCTAGTTTCTTTTTTTTTTTTTTTTCTAAAATGTTTCTATATTACAGGCTACCATCATTTTTGTTTTCATCTTGATTGTCTAAGGAATTTTTGTGAAACTTTTACCTTTTGTGGGCTAGGGGAAGCAAAGCATATCACTGGAGCCTGGAGGGCAGTTTGAGCTCAGTGGTGCACCTCTTGAAACTTTGCATCAAACATGTGCAGAGGTCAATTCACACCTCTATCAGGTCAGTTAAGGACAAAAGAATAAAGTCAAATTCATGCAACCTTTTAACTAAGTTATACATTCTTAAGAAATTGCATGCTGAACTAGCATTTATCAAGAATTCGTTTCTGTTTATAAGCTCAAGAATGGTGCCCTCTAAATAGAATGTGCTTTGCATGATAACTTCTAAATCATCTAAATTAAATTGTCTAACACACTTTGAACTTGTTAGAAAGTAATCACTTTTAAAATAATTTCTAATTATGTGCTTTTTTCTTAATTTCTTGGTTCACACTCTCTTTACCTTTCAAGTTTCACTTAATAATATATCATGCCTATGTTACCTGCTACTAGGTTAAAGCTGTTGCAGAAGAAATGGGAATTGGATTCTTAGGGATTGGTGTCCAGCCCAAATTGGGAATAAAGGACATACCTGTTATGCCCAAGGTATAACTGATTACTCTTTCCAGTTTTAAAATTGACTGAAAAGTAGTAAACACATATTGTCTGATGGATGTATTAAGTGATATGTGTTTTCCCCCATCTTTTTTCACCTTTGCGATAGTTGATCTTTGCTTTTGCAATTTTATCATCCAATCATACTATTGTAGTCTGATATATTAATATTGCTCAGGGAAGATATAAAATAATGAGAAATTATATGCCTAAAGTTGGTTCATTTGGGCTTGATATGATGTTTAGGACATGCACTGTTCAGGTAAGGTGAATTTTACATTTTCAATTATCCAGCTTTTCTGAAGCAGATCCTCTAACTTTTTCCACCTCTATAATTAATAATAGGTTAATCTGGACTTCAGTTCGGAAGCTGACATGATCAGGAAATTTCGTGCTAGTCTTGCTCTGCAACCTGTGAGAATGTTATACTTTGTCTTCCCCTGAAATTCTCTGCTTTACTTTTTTCTAACTAGTGAAGCAAATGAAACAGATAGCGACAGCTTTATTTGCAAATTCCCCATTTACTGAAGGAAAGCCAAATGGTTACCTAAGCATGAGAAGGTTTTGAAAAGTTTTAGTATATAGTCATTCTTTCTTATTCTTCTGTGTTAAACCATTTAGTGATTTTTCTTTTAAAAATGAATTTGAACAGTCAAATCTGGACCGATACTGATAAGGACCGTACAGGCATGCTTCCATTTGTGTTTGACAACTCTTTTGGGTAAGCTTTGTTTGTATTGCACGGTACATTCAAGTGCTCTTTGACTACAAATTTATTTGCTTAGAAAATCCTGTCCTATTATTGTGAACATTTTCATCTATTAGATCCTTGTGAGAAATCATCCTTTCTTCTATCTAGTTAATTTCATGATGGTATTTTTTTTATGTGCTGCAGGTTTGAGCAATATGTTGACTATGCTCTTGATGTTCCAATGTATTTTGTTTATCGGAAAAAGAAGTACATTGACTGCACTGGAATGACTTTCAGGGTTTCCTTCTTTCCTTGATATAGTCTTGTAATTTGAAGCTTCTTCTGTAGCCATTCTCTTTCACTCATGCATTCAAGCCTCTATGTTACTCCACATTCTTTTCTATAAAATCTTGATAAACTTTTTGGCCTCAAAATTTTTTTGTTGTGTCAGAATAACACTGTTCATGTTTTAGGATTTTATGGCGGGAAAACTTCCATGTATTCCTGGTGAACTGCCAACCCTTAATGACTGGGAAAATCATTTGACAACAATATTTCCAGAGGTCTATTGCTTAATTCGATAGTGATTTGCTTAAACTTCATATTTTCCTTTAAGCCACATGTAATTCTTTCCATTCAGGTTCGACTGAAGAGATACTTGGAGATGAGGGGTGCTGATGGAGGCCCTTGGAGGAGTTTATGCGCTCTGCCAGCATTTTGGGTAATTGGCCCTTTTATGTGCTTATGCACAATCCCTAGTAGTACCTGTGGAATGAAAATCAGTGTTTTGACTGCATTATATAAGTTGAAAACACACTTAAGGCTATGTGGCTGAATTTGAATAACATTATTTGGTGTTTCCAGCTTCGGTTGGTCCACGTTGATATGGCTGTTGAGTGGACATGTGTAATAGTCCTTTGTTTTTTGGTGCTAGATATATTTACTAAACTGTATAATGATTTCTCAAGCATCACTTTTTCAACATTTCTATTACAACCATGTAGCTTATCCTTGAAGGGTAAGTTTCCTGCTGTGTAATTTTGATTCAACAGGGCATGTGTTGTGCCTATATTAATATGACTCTGTACATTTTCAACTTTCTCATGATCCATATCTTCCTATTCAAGATTTCTGCATGCTTGCTCTCTTGCTTGTTGAAGTTACAATATTAACTGTGTAATTTCTGCAAAGGTGCTCATTTCAAGTTTCATTCTTTTTTCAGGTAGGTTTGTTATATGATGAGGTCTCACTCCAGAATGTTTTGGACATGATAGCTGATTGGACTCCTGAAGAAAGACAAATGTTGAGAAATAAGGTAATTGAAACACTCCCCTAGCAAATAAATTATATGTCCATTTAGGAGGTGAAGAGTGTTTCCTTTTTTGTTATAAGCACTTTATGTCCTTAGATGTTCTAGGCTTGTATTAGTGTCAGTCTTATCTGCATACTTTCTGCCGTTTATTTTTAAAGCCCCAGCCATTCCCTGCAAGCAACCAAGTGGGTGTTAGTCTAATTTAGTTATTCTGGTTTTGTTTTACAACTTACTCTCAAGTCTCGATTTTTGGAGTGCAACTTAAGAATTCTCTGGTAAAATATTGATTCAAAGTTTTGCTTAGTTTATAATATTGAGATACATGCATACAACTTTCGCTTTGTCCTTCTGCAGTGCTATGACTGCAATTCTAAGTTCAAAGTTCTGTCTGGTAGGTTCCAAAGACTGGTCTAAAGACACCATTTCGGGATGGGTTTCTGTGGCATGTAGCAGAAGATGTTTTAAAGTTGGCAAAGGTAACATAGGATATTTCTTTCTGTTGTTTGCATTTGAAACCCTAAACTAGGCTTTTATTATTTCTACTTCTACTATGGTAGATTTTATTTTATTGTTTTTTAATTCAAATCCATTGTCATGTAGGATGGCTTGGAAAGAAGGGGCTTCAAGGAATCAGGGTTCTTGAATGGGTTGGCAGAGGTGGTTAGAACAGGTACCCAGTTGAGAGGTTATGTATTGTTTACATTTTTTCGTGGTATTTCTGTTTGCCAAGTCCGAGGTGTCAACCCTACCGACACATACTTATTTTGCTTAAACACCCCTTTCCCCTAGAGATAAAAAAACAAGGGATGCTGAGATAGTTGAAATATTTCTATAGTTGAAGACTGTAATTCCTCATCATTCATAAGATTGACGGTCATGAAATAATAATAATGTGGCAGGTGTAACGCCAGCTGAGAAGCTTTTGGAGTTGTATCATGGGAAGTGGGGACAATCTGTTGACCCTGTTTTCGAAGAGCTGCTTTACTGAGATGAATCAGAGTCTTGTGGTACCTCAGCAAACATCTTTTGTTTGTAATTCGCTGTGTGACTTTGGATGTAATCGATACTTGCGTATTGAATGCTTTTATGTGCTTTTTACAGGAATAAATTATGATGTAAAACGTTGTTAGGAGGATTCTGATGTAACTGTCATTGAATGTAAGAAAGCATCATATGATATCGCTTTGTAACATTAGGTTCTTACAGTGACAATTACATGCGTTGTTGTGGAAAAAGATGTGTGGCCTTTGGGTATAGATGAGATCAGAGGCATGGAGATGTCTAATGCTCCTTTCAAAGGTAAGTTGTTGCTGGCAATGATGAACGGTCAATATCTTTGGCTTCTTTTTTCTGTTCGTAGAAATTAGCTGCACGGACACCGCCGCCGCCATCTTGCCGGCTTCGGCGACTAATTTCCGTGCTCTCTCTCTATAATTCCGATCATCATTACCTTACTGTCTCAATTCTGTACAACTAATCTATAACCTTAATCATGTTAGGGATGGCAACGTAACTCCGTTGGAAGACCAATTCGATCTTTTCAAGACCGATTGTATTTTTTTGAAAATTTGACTTCGGATTGGATAATAATAATAAAAAATAAAGTTGATTTTAGATAAATTCGATTTGATTTAATTTAATATGTATATTTTAATTATTTATTTAATTATATATATTTATATACAATTGATTTTATATTTATATTTTAAAATAATATTTTATATTTTAAAAAAATTTTTATTAATTTTGAGTCGAATTGAATTAAATATATTTTATATAATATCAAATCAAGTCGTATTTATATATATTAAAAAAATAAAAAATTATTCCTAACCATGTTACCTGAAACGTGAGTTGCGTATAAATCTTGATGACATTATTTTTTGGGTTGCATATGTATGGGAAAGCAAGAAGAAGATACGTGTAACAAAGATAAATCTTAACTGGATAACAAGCTAGAGTGGTTGCTGTCGAGGGAACAACTTGACATATTTGTCTGAATTTAAAAAACAATGTCTCACCTATTTCTCATACCACACTTTTGGCGTAATAATCAAAACTGCCCTCACAAATTCTAAATATATTATGAGTAAAAAAAAAAAACCTCGAATTATTTTTATTTAATATTATTACATTAAGTTTACAAATTTATTATGTGTTAAAAAAAACTTAAAACTGCTTTTTGTGTATTTACTTTTTGTAGGAAAATCAGCGACTAATTTTTAATTATTTATTTACAAATATGTTATTTGATATGTATAAAAATAACTTTAATAATTTTTAATTGTTTATTAATTTCATAAATATTAAATTTATATTATAAGTTTTATTATATGCAAATTTTAATTAAATATTCTTAATAAAATTTAATTGTTTATTAATTTCACAAATATTAAATTTATATTATAAATTTTATTATATACAAATTTTAATTAAATATCCTTAATGAAATTTACTTTTAACCATTACTGTATTACCAATTGTTGCAACAAATATAATAGTCCTAGCTTTATCATAGTAAATTAAACCAGAATTTCTGTGTATTTTTGTATGATTTAAAATTTTTTTACTTTACTACTGGCTACACCCTCCATTACAATTATCCATTTTTCTTTCATCACATCAAACAAAATCTCTATTCATCCCTAAATTAAGCCAACAAAATGTGAAACTTGTTACTCTCAAATGTATTTTGGTAATATATTCGATGGAATGGAGGGGTGGGGGGGGGGGGGGAGGTTGAGCATCGGATTCCAGCAAGTAGGCAACTATTTGGTTGTGCTGTGAGGGCCTGGAAAGGGGGGGCCCTGACAGATTAGTTTTATTTTGAGACGAGACAGATGAACTCTCTCATCCCTCTTAACAATTGAATCATCTTTGCCACCTCCTCTCATTACCTTTTTCATCTTATTCTTAACACACCTAATTTGATCCTTAAATCAGACATCCAATCTTTTAATGATTTCTAGGCTTTAACCACCTTATCAACTTGCCAATGTTTAATTCCTCCTTCTTCAATATTGTTTTATAAGTTTTTTTCAACACATTGATAAAGTTTGTCCATACATAATTACAACTAAATTAATACTAGAGGTTCTACTGACAGTTTTTTAATTATTAAATCAATAAAAAATAGTAATAATTTCTCAAATTAAGAGAGTCAAAGGGAATCCAAATATATATATATATATATATATATTAACGAGCATACTGTGAGAAGTAAAAAAATTGACATATTTTCATTCGGAATCGTATTAAAGTTTATTAATATAATGAAATTAAGATTTAATTCACTTGGTTTATATAATTATTTTTAAAAAATTATATTTAATTTGTTTAAAGTTCAAATTTTAACATTTATAATCTCTTTTCCTATTTCAAGCTATAATTTTTTTTAAAAATATAAACATTTATGATTTTCAATCTGAAAGAGATGCAATCACCCATTTAAGTTATTGGTAATCAAAAGGGATGTGCTCATAGTATGATCATATTTGCTCACAACTATAATTATAAGCATGCAAGTGTTGATTTCTGTTCAGTCAGACATTCATAGGAAAAGCAGAATTAATGAAGGTGTGATCAGGGGAGTCAATTTAAAGAAATGGGTATTTAGCTTTAGAAATATTGCTGATGGCAGATGGGGAATCACATTGGAGTTGGAGGATGGGTTGGCCATTTTTTGATTGAATATGGCCAGAGCAACCAACATGCATCTCACTGTCTCCTTCAATATCCAGCTCATAAAACTCTCATTGAAATTTGACAAGTCCTCTTCCAAACAAAGACACATGAAAACTATTTATTAATCTTTATTTGACAATAATTATATTTTTCACTAATCAACATAGAAGAAAAAGAACTATCATTGTCACAATCTTCACACATCCTCCTATATCTGCTCTATATCTGCTCTTTGCCTATATAAGGCCACACCTCCCCAAGTTCATTGTTCAGTGCTCTCTCTTCTTCTTTTCAGTTCTTGAACATTTTGATCAAACACTAATTTCCTCTTAGTTTAAAATATCAAGAAAATCCCATCACCAAAAGAATGAGAGAAATTCTCCACATTCAAGCTGGTCAATGTGGTAACCAGATTGGTAGTAAATTTTGGGAAGTTGTATGTGATGAACATGGCATTGATGCCAAAGGAAACTATGTTGGTACATCTCGTGTTCAGCTTGAGAGGGTTAATGTTTACTACAATGAAGCCAATGGTGGCCGCTATGTGCCTAGAGCTGTACTAATGGACCTTGAGCCAGGAACCATGGACAGCTTGCGAACTGGCCCTTATGGACAACTGTTTAGACCTGATAACTTTGTTTTCGGCCAAAATGGAGCTGGGAACAACTGGGCCAAGGGACATTATACTGAAGGAGCTGAATTGATTGATTCTGTTCTTGATGTTGTTCGTAAAGAGGCTGAGAATTGTGATTGCTTACAAGGTATATATACACTTCACCTCTGTCAATTCTACATTTCAAGCAATAAAGATTAAAGACACATTTTATTGATAAGATATTTGATGTTAGAGATTTTCAGATTGCTTCATGTCCGTTAGTTGTCTGAAGCAAAACTTCTTTCCTAATTAATGCTTTAACTTTCTTCACTATGCCTTTAACATTTAAACTTTTAGTCATTAGTTGTTTGGTGTTTTCTAATAAATCTTACATGTAACTGTGATCAGGCTTTCAGGTTTGCCATTCTCTGGGAGGTGGAACTGGGTCAGGAATGGGAACACTGCTGATATCAAAGATCAGGGAAGAGTACCCTGATCGGATGATGCTGACTTTCTCAGTCTTTCCTTCACCCAAAGTCTCTGATACCGTGGTTGAGCCCTACAATGCGACCCTCTCCGTGCATCAGCTGGTGGAAAATGCAGATGAATGCATGGTCCTTGACAATGAAGCTCTCTATGATATCTGCTTTAGAACTCTCAAGCTCACAAACCCCAGCTGTACGTTGAAACACAACTTTTCCTATTTCATTCATTTATCTTCTTGTGCATGTCAGACCATAGCTTCATTTTATACAAGCCATACATATAAAAAAGACGCAATCCTTAATTATCATAAAACTACGTAATTCAATGAGATTCAATAAGAGATTTAGATTTGTTTATTATTTGAGATTCAAAGTGTATACATAAATTAAGTTAACAAATGAACTCAAAATTTAATTTAATTTGTTTATGCAGTCACATTTAAAATATTACATCCAACAAATATGATGTTTAAATTTAAATTTAAATAATCCATTCTCTTTTTTTTAATTCTTTAAGTTGCTCAGTTTCTATTATATCTTCATTTTAATTTAACAAAAAAAAATGTTTAAAATAATTCAAGCATCTAAAATTCATCTAAATAAATTAAGTTTTCCTTGTTTTAAATAAATAATATTTTATTAACAGTTGCGTGATTTATTAATAGAGTATTGAACTTTTAATTTAGAGATCAGAGTTTAAATTTTGATAATCTCAAATAAAAAATAAATAATATATTTAAAAAATTCCTGCCAGCTAAAGCAGGGTCCAAGGTTTGAGGACTCAATGCACTTTCTATGTCAAATTGCAAAGCAACCAATACATTTTTCACAAAAATTTAACTAGTAGTAATGAGATCTTTTTTTGTGCATGTATATATGAACAGTTGGTGACTTGAACCATTTGATTTCAACAACCATGAGTGGAGTCACATGCTGCCTTCGCTTCCCTGGGCAGCTCAATTCTGATCTCCGAAAACTAGCAGTAAATTTAATCCCATTCCCACGCCTACACTTTTTCATGGTTGGTTTTGCACCCTTGACATCCCGTGGCTCGCACCAGTACCGTGCACTAACAATCCCTGAGCTCACTCAACAGATGTGGGATGCCAAAAACATGATGTGCGCTGCTGATCCTCGCCATGGAAGGTACTTGACAGCCTCAGCTATGTTCAGAGGCAAAATGAGCACCAAGGAAGTTGATGAACAAATGATAAATGTGCAAAACAAGAACTCTTCCTACTTCGTTGAGTGGATTCCTAACAATGTTAAATCCAGTGTTTGTGACATTCCACCAACTGGGTTAACAATTTCATCAACATTCATGGGGAATTCCACGTCCATCCAAGAGATGTTTAGGCGTGTTTCGGAACAATTCACTGTCATGTTTAGGAGAAAGGCGTTTCTGCACTGGTATACCGGGGAAGGAATGGACGAAATGGAATTCACGGAGGCTGAGAGTAACATGAATGATTTGGTCTCCGAGTATCAGCAGTATCAAGATGCTGTGGCAGATCAGGATGGTGAAGAGCATGAGGAGGCAGTGGAAAATTAAGGGGTTTCTTTTTTCTTTTTCTTTTTTTTTTCGACTTATAGCCATGGCCAAAAACAAAAGTGGTGTTTGGGATTATTTTGTGATTGTCATTTGATGCTTAATAAGGGGGCCATGTTTCATTTGTGTTGGGACTTTGCTGTCCTTTCACTGGCTGATTCCATGTAAAATTTGCTTTTTTGAGTGTTTATATCTGTAAATATGTTCATTTGGGCTTGTTTATTGGAGTGTAAATTCTGTATGTTTTCGCCCTGTTTCTCCCCATTTCTATTTGATGATAATGATGACCGTCACCGAATTTGAAGTTCATCGAAGAAGCAAAAACCAGGACTTGCTGTCATCATGATATATATTATTAGGCAATTTAATGCAAATTGGTGGTGGAGGTTCTCCATTTAGATGATGGGAGCTTGATGTTTGAACGTAAAAGAAAATTACAAATTTCTTCTGAAAACGCAAGTCGAATTATTTTGCAAACATCAACCCAAATTGGTGATTTGATGATCAAACATTTGAGATAAAACTCAATTTTAATCATTTCACGAGTCATGAGGCTTCAATTTATCATTCAATTCCATTTATAAATGGACATGAAAAAATTCCATTCAAATCATGAATCTGAAATCAAATCTGAGGTAGAAAACAGCCAATTTCATCACTAGATGAGCAGCCATAATCAGTAGTACTGTACATAAATTACAAGCATAACATCTTCTATTCACCCTATGAAAATGCAATTTTAAACAACTAAACCCTTCTCTACGTATAATATAATTTGTTCCCTACTTATTTCACCAAGATCATTGTATTCCTGTCAAACTGATCAAAACCAACCCACATCCAATATCTTGTAAAACAATGTTTCAATCTGACCATGAACCAAACCAGTCATGCACAGAAAAGTTCGATGTTATATGTGTTCATCTTATCCCATGGTTTCTTCTGAGGTTAAAAAGCTGTTCTCTTTCTTGCCTGAAAATTGAGAGGCGCACAATGGATGGTCATCTTCAGGTTGATTGGAGAGTGGCTTATTTTAGCTTCGATCATTGTCTAAGAAGTTGCATTCTTTTTGTTTTCATGTTCAGAACCCTCCCTGAGAGCAGCTTGTGCCTGGTCTTCCTTTCCTAGAGCAAATAGAGCAGCAGCTTGCAAGTAGGATGCAATATGCCAAATAGGAGATACTATTTGTGCTTGCATAGCATCATTGAGGGCTTCTTGGGCCATGTCACTCATGAGGTAAGACAAACTACGCCGAGCATAAACTGTTGGGGAAACCATGGTTCCAATATCAATGAACTGTGACATGAATATACTAACTGTCAGCTCAAAATTTTGATTATGAATGTTATAATTTACAAAACATTTACACCTCTTTAGATCCACCAACCATGGTCAATGATTAGCTTATATTTTATACCTTCTAGCTTAAGATTTATGACCTTTTATTAGTTTTTAGTTAGTTATTGTCTTAATTCATTCGTTAGTATAGGTAAAGAATTAATTTAGAAATTGAAGGAACTTTGAGGACAAAAGCCCATTACAGCCAATAACTGATGCTGACAAATGCTGGAACGTGAATGAAAGAGCTGAACACATATATAGAATGCCACGTTAAAAAAAAAAAAAAAAACTTTTCTCAAGAGCCAACTAATTCAGCAGCTAAGTTATCAAAGAGGATATCATTTAATTTCGGGGAAACTTAGCTAAAGGAAAGTCTAGCCCAAATCAAAGACCTAGTAATTGACTTTGAGTATGAATTTGATCAGCGGCGGTATTTTGGCCATATCTTCCTACTAATTTGGATGATTCAAACAACTCTGAAAAGATAACAAAAATCCCTAAAATTTTGTATTTCACGTAGAAGACCAAAATCAGATGTTTCAAAGGTCAAAGGGATCTTTTTAGCTCCTTGGAGGTGTAGGGGGACCTTTTACTCAATTCCAATTACTAGTTCTTTTTCTTTATTATTTTTCAAACTCTTAAGATGTTTAAGACCATGTTTAGTTTTCTTTCTTTTTAGCAAGAATTAATTTTCTTTTCTAAGGTTATGATGTAGCCTAACTATGATATTTTGATATCTTATTTTTTGCATTAATTGATGGTTCATTTATACTCATGGTTTAGTTTTCTCCACTGATCTTAATGCTTCTAATAATTGGCCTCTATTTGGTTGTTCTGAGGTGCATAGCAAAACCGGAAAGATATTTATGTGTTTAGTTTATTATGTTGAATGCCATAAGTTTCATGTGAAATAGGAATACTTTCATGGCTTGCGTTGTCGAGAACCATAGAACTTAATGAATTCTTATTAGTTTTTAATTCACACAGAAATATAGTGAGTGATCGTCTAAGGGTGTTTTACCATGAAAAAGGGTACTGAAAAGGTTAGGGATTATCGGCTATCAACTGGGATAATAAACCTAATTAATAAGAATAGAAGAATCAATATGGATTAGTTATGGGGAAATCAGAAACCCCAGAGTTTAATCATTTGAAGTTTCATCTATTTGATTTTGAATTTGTTTTCTTTTGGTTTACAGTTTTGTTTTTCTTGTTTTCCTCATTATGAACTCCTTTTCGAATTATTGAAATAAAATTAGAGGTATGTTAATTTTGGTACTTAGTTCAAATCTCAATCTCTATAGGAATGATATTCTACTCACTCTATTACTTATTTGCGATAATGTGAACTTGCGTTTAAAAAGTTCACAACACACAAAAAAGTACCAAAATTGACAATTTATCAAAAATTACAGCTCTCTATCATTTTCAGGATGCTAATGGCAGTATGGCGCTAATATGATCCTAGACACACTTTCGCAGTCTGGATGATAGTAAGAATCATAACAAAGAAGCAGCAGAAATGGTGCAAGGTTATAAAAAATACTGTGCAAAATCAATTCTGACTATCTCAATCTACCTCCTACAAAAGTCCCACCTAGCAAGAAGACATCGGTGGGTAAAACATTTGACATTCAGAGAAGAGAAGAATAAACTAAGTCTAACCTGGGTATAGCATTCAATGGCAGCTCTAAACTCTTTATGCCTAAAAGCAACATCACCCTTTTTCTTCGATGTCAATGTTTCCTGCATCTGGTTAGTCCACATCTGGAATGAAAGCTGCGAACCGTCAAAAAAAGCAGTGAGAAAAGCACTCACCATACAGCTGAATAAGCAATATAAAACCAGTGGTCATTTAAATGAAAAATTTGAGATGAAGATGCACTATTAACAAATTAGTATAACATAAAATGCAAATCAGAATTCTGTTATATCAATGCATTGCAATGGACAAAGCAAGAGCAAAGACATGTAACAAATTAGATCATGTATTAATAAACTGATCATATTAGTATGTACGGCAGTACGAGTATGCAAGCATGTATCCATGTGTATGTCTATGGATGTATATGCACGTATTTGTATAGATATATGTAGTAAGCTAACTTGAACTACTAATTCTATGCCACTGACAATAATGACTCTCAACCTAACCACCAGCACAAGAAACAGTTGTAACTATACCTTGATTCATTTATGTGCATTGGCCACGCCCAAAACCACAAAAGAGAAGGATCAATATTTCAAAGTCAAATCATGTTAAACACTTTAAGAAAAAATGGTTATATTGACAATTTAAATTGCATCCCTAAAAATGATATAGAAAAGTCAATATCCTTGCAACAGCAACCACAAATTAACATAAAGAAAATCAGAACTTTGGAATTCTGATGACTAATTAGAAACAAGATTGAAGGCGACTCGTCTTTTTTTGGGGCATAAATATGAGTAAGACCAAGGGTGAAAGGAGATTTGAACCTTGGACCTTATACCTCCCAGGGAGAGGTAACAACCACTAGCCTAGCCTTGATTTGTCAAGCTTGAAAACCAAATAAAATATGAAAAAAAGTTCATTTTTCATACAAGAAACGAACCTCAGTAGCAACACCCTCATCATCTCTATATCCAAGTTTTTCTAAGACCTCATGAATGGCAGTCAAATCCATTCTCAAGCAGGCTTCCCCAAGCGGTGATAAAGGTACAGCATCAGCACCATGAAGTATGCCCATTAATACATGAGACGGAACCTTCAGAATTAATTGAAAAAAGGCAACTCTAGTTAATGGAAAAATATTATTCAACTTTAGAACAGATAAGACTTAATAACCGTTCACATAAAATGGCATTCACAACTATTTGGAGTTGATATGATAGTATATGTTAGGATGACCAACTGCATCTATCTTGCTGGTATGGAATGAACTACCAAAACAAAAAGACATACAAGCTATAGAATGAGGATTTGTCTCTCTCTGGACCAATCAAGCAAATCAAAAGAAACTGTAATTCCTATTAAGAAAAGCAAAGGCTTGAAAAGAGAATATAACTTTCTATGGCCGCCATATACCGAAAAATGATTTTAGAAGTGTAAATTTGGAAATAATAAGATGAATTTACGTGAGAAATAAAAGACAGACAACCTTAATGTCCCTCTGAAGAGGAACTAGAGCAGCAACTAATGACTTTGGATTTGGCCGTTCTCGGGGCTCATATTGCAAACATCGTGATGCTAGACGCACTAACTCAGTCCCATCATCATTTGAAAATTGCCCTTCCAAACAAGAATCTATCAGAGTCTGAATGTTCCTGTCACGTATAAGGTCCAGTGCCTGAAGGAAGTGATACAACTAAATGTTAGGTATACCACAGTTAGCTTAACTACACCATCCTAGTATGTAAAACCAAGCAACAAAATTACTACTATAACTTTCATTTTGGCAGGCACAAAGTGGCATTCCCATAACCATGAACTCTCAAAACAATAATAACAACAAAAAGAACTGCTTACAAAGTTTTATTCCATCAAACACGTATGGACCTTGACAGGAATCAACTTAACTGGTGTCATTTATTGGATCCAGCCTGAACCTTAACAAGGGTCCAAAAAAAACCTTTTGATGTAGTGTTACTGTGAGAAAACATTTATTTATAGCTGGTTGTAATCTTGTAATCTGTATATTTATATTTGTATATCTAGAATTAAGTATTTATATCCCTAGAATTAAGGACAAAAAATTAGGATAGACAATCACTCAATCATAGGATCAGTTTTTAGGAAGATTTAGTTTCCTAGTTTAACCCCTAGTTAGTTGTATATAAACCTAAGGTTCTTGTATAATTCTTAATGAGCAGTTTTTCAATATACATTTAGTTTTACTCTTAGTTTTTCCACATGGTATCAGAGCTTTAGGGTCTTCTTGGGAAGCAAAATTTTCAGCCTTCATTATTGACTTCTATTTTGGGCCCTCATTGTTGAACCCTATTTAGGCCTTCATTGTCGAACCCTGTTAAGGCCTTCATAGCTATTTTATTTTTCCCTTCTTTAGCCTTCATTGCTAAGAGTGGTTTCTGGTTATATCTTAAGACTTGTTTCAATTCTAAGAAAGATATCACTACCACCCAATTTGAGGAAGTGTCAACTAGGAAAATCATTGGAGTACTACAGATATCACGAAAACAAGGAGAGTTGGACAGAGAATAGATTGAAAAGCTGAGAAACCTATTGAAAACCCTTGAAAAACCTATTGTGGTACGTTCCTTGGGTAAGGTGTCTAGTTCAGGTAAAGCTTCTAGTTCTCATGGATTAAATGTCTCGTTTAAGCCTATTACAAGTTCTTGGCTCATTGACTCAAGAGCCACAGACCATATGACACATTCCTCACAGAAGTTTAGTACATATACCCTGTCTCCTAGTAATAAGAAACTTGTTGTTGCAGATGGTTCACTTATTACAGTGGCAAGATTAGGAGATGTTCAAATTAATCCCTCATTTGTTCTGAAAAATGTTCTTACATATTCCTGGATTGTCTACTAATCTAATATCTATACAAAAACTTACCAGAGATATGAACTGCAAAGTGACTTTTTATCCCTCTTATTGTGAATTTCAGGACCAAAATTCGGGGAAAAGGATTGGACTTGCTAAGGAGAAGGATGGATTCTACTATCTTGAGACATCAAACAACACCAGTAATATCAAGAATAGTTTACCTTTGTCATTTCTTTCTAAAAAAATCTTCCAATAAAGACAAAATCTGGCTTTATCATTTTTGTCTTGGACATCCTTCTTTTGAAACTTTGAGAAACATGTTTCCTTATTTGTTCAAAGGATTAATCATCGAAGATTTTCATTGTGATATTTGTGAACTTGCAAAGCACAAACGTGTGTCTTTTCCAGTTAGTAACAAAAGAAGTTCTATTCTCTTTTACTTGATTCATAGTGACATTTAAGGTCCCTTTACAATTCCTAATATTTCTGGTGCAAGATGGTTTGTTTCATTCATAGATGATTGTACCAAGGTGACTTGGGTATTTTTACTTAAATTCAAATCAGATGTGAATAATGTGTTTTTAAGCTTCCAAAACAAGATCCAAAATCAATTTGGAGTGGGAATCAAGAGATTTATGTCTGATAATGCAAGAGATTATTTCAACCAGAGTCTATCCACCTATTTCCAAAAGGAGTGGATTATCCATAAGTCATCTTGTGTTAATACTCCACAGCAGAATGGAGTGGCAAAGAGGAAAAACAGTCATTTACTAGCCACAACCCGAGCCTTCCTTTTTCAAGCAAATGTACCCAAATCTTACTGGGAGAAAATTGTTCTCACAACCTCACACATTATAAATAGGTTACCTTCAAGGGTTTTGGGATTTAAAACTCCTATGGACCTACTTTCACAATTCTATCCCAACCTCAATACCACAAACAACCTCACACCTAGGATATTTGGTTGTTCATCATTTGTTCATGTTCACAGTCATAATAGGAGAAAGTTGGATCCAAGAGCAATTAAGTGTATCTTTGTGAGGTATTCATAAACTCAGAAAGGGTATAAGTGCTATCATCCTCCTACCAAAAAATTCTATATGTCTGCAAATGTCACTTTTAAAGAAAGTAAACCATTTTTTACTCAACCTTATCTTCAAAAGGAGACTTCATTCATGGAAGATACGAATAAAGACTTCTCTTTGCTTGATTTGTCCTCTTCAACATTTTCACCCATTAATTCTTTTGAGTCGAAACTTGTTTTTGCTGAGCCAAAGTCAAATACTAAATTGAGTCCGAACCCATTCCAAACACAGAAGATATGACAAAGGCCAATATTGTTCTTCATTCTATGAAGGAATTACAGGTGTACTCAAGAAGGAAAATTTCAAATCCTGAACCAGTGCCAGTCCAAGAACCTGATCCTAACTCTAGAAATGAGGTGACCACAGTTTTTGACTCTATTTCTCAAAATGAGCATAAATCTCCTAAAATTATAACTAGTGATTATGATCTGCCTATTGTCATTAGGAAGGAACCAGAGAATGTACTAAGCATCCACTATACCCAATCTCTAATTTTGTATCATTTGAAAAATTCTCACTATCCCACAAAAATTTTCTTGTGAGCCTAAACACTATTTTTGTTCCAACTACATTATCCGAGGCATTATCCGATGAGAAATGGAAGCAAGCCATGAAAATAAAAATGGAGGCCTTAGAGAAAACTAAGACATGGGAACTAGTAGAGTTGCCTAAAGGAAAAAAGCTAGTGGGTGTAAATGGGTTTTCAGTGTAAAATACAAGACGGATGGTACTATTGAAAGGTATAAAGCCAGGTTAGTGGCTAAGGGCTACACTCAAACCTATGGAGTGGATTATCAAGAAACCTTTGCTCTAGTTGCCAAGATGAATACAGTTAGGATTTTGTTATCATTGGCTGCAAATTACAATTGGCAGCTTTAACAATTTAATGTAAAGAATGCTTTTCTACATGGTGATTTGGAAAAAGAAATATATATGAAGGTTCCACCGGGATTTGGAGGTCATTTAGAAGCAAACAAAGTATGCAAGCTGAAAAAGGCTTTATATAGCCTTAAACAGTCTCCTAGAGCTTGGTTTGAGAGATTTACCAAAGTGATACTAGTAATGGGATATAAACAAAGTCAAGGATATCACACATTGTTTATCAAGCACTCTGATTCGGAGAGAGTCACAGTTTTATTAGTGTATGTTGATGATATAATTGTAACTAGATATGATGAAAAAGAGAGAGAATCTCTAAAACATTGTTTGGCTACAGAATTTGAGATAAAAGAGCTACAGAGATTGAAGTACTTCCTAGGAATTGAAGTAGCTCACTCACGGCATGGTATTTTCATCTTACAACAGAAATATGTGATGGATCTTCTGAAGGAAACTGGGAAGTTCGCATGTAAACCTACAAATACCCCTATAGATTCTGATTATAAAATTTGAGAAGCTAATGAAGATGCTGCTGTAGATAGAGATGTGTACCAAAAATTAGTTGAAAGACTCATTTATCTCTCACATACTAGACCTAATATAGTATATGCTGTGAGTGTGGTAAGTCAATTTATGCATAGTCCTAAAGAAGTACACCTATAGGCTGTCTACCGTGTATTGCACTATTTGAAGGCCAATCCTTGGAGAGGTATCTTATTCAAAAGAAATTCGGGGCTAGTTCTAGAAGTATATACAAATGCTGATTATGCAAGTTCAGTAACTGATAGGTTATCCACCTCAGGCTACTGCACTTTCTTAGGTAGTAATCTTGTGACTTGGAAGAGTAAAAAACAGAATGTGGTGGCAAGATCAAGTGTTGAAGCAGAGTTCAGAGCAATGGCTCAAGGAATTTGTGAACTACTATGGTTAAAGATTATCCTAAAAGACTTGAAGATCAAGTGGGATGGACCAATGAGACTCTATTGTAATAACAAGTCTACAATAAGCATTGCACACAATCCCGTGCAACATGACAGAACAAAACACATTGAAGTAAACTGGCATTTCATAAAGGAGAAACTAGATAGTGAGTTGATTTTGTACCCCTTATGTATCAACCAAGGGTCAACTTGCAGATGTATTGACTAAAGGTCTCAGTAGTGCAGCATTTCAAGAAATTATTTTCAAGCTAGGAATGAAAAACACCTATTCACTAGCTTGAGGGAGAGTGTAGGAAAACACTTATTTACTGTGGGAAAACACTTATTTACAACTGGTTGTAATCTTATAATATGTATATTTATATTTGTATCTCTAAAATTAAGTATTTGTATCTCTAGAATTAAGGACAAAAAATTAAGATAGACAATCCCTCAATTATGGGATTAGTTTTTTAGGAAGATTTAGTTTCCTAGTTTAACCCCTAGTTAGTTGTATATAAACCTCAGATTTTTGTATAATTCTTTAAGAGCAGTTTTTCAATATACATTCAGTTTTCACATGGTATCAGAGCTTTAGGCTCTTCTTGGGAAGCAAAATTTTCAGCCTTCATTGTCGAACCCTTTCAAAGAAAGATATCACCACCACCCAATTTGAGGAAATGTCAACTAGAAAAATCACTGGAGTACTACAGATGTCTCAGAAACAAGGAGAGTTCGACAAAGAAGAGATTGAAAAGCTGAAAAACTTATTAAAAATCCTTGAAAAGCCTACTGTGGTATGTTCTTTGGGTAAGGTTTCTAGTTCAGGTAAAGCTTTCGGTTCTTATGGATTAAATGTCTCGGCTAAGCCTATTACGAGTTCTTGGGTCATTGACTCAGGAGCTACAGACCATATGACACATTCTTCACAAAAGTTTAGTATATATAACCTGTGTCTTAGTAATAAGAAAATTGTTATTGCAAATAGTTCAGTTACTACAGTAGTAGGATTAAGAGATGTTCAAGTTAATCCCTCGTTTGTTCTAAAAAATGTTCTTCATGTTCCTGGATTGTCTACTAATCTGATATCTATACAAAAACTTACCAGATATATGAATTGCAAAGTAACTTTTTATCCCTCTTATTGTGAATTTTAGGACCAGAGTTCGGGGAAGATGATTGGACTTGCTAAGGAGAAGGATGGACTATACTATCTTGAGACATCAAATAACACAAGTAATATCAAGAATAGTTTACCTTTGCCATTTCTTTCTAAAAAAATCTTCCAATAAAGACAAAATCTGGCTTTATCATTTTCGTCTTGGACATCCTTATTTTGGAACTTTGAGAAACATGTTTCCTTCTTTGTTCAAAGGATTAAATGTCGAAGATTTTCATTGTGAAGTTTGCGAACTTGCAAAGCATAGACGTGTGTCTTTTCCAATCAGTAACAAAAGAAGTTCTACTCCCTTTTACTTGATTCATAGTGACATTTGGGGTCCCTCTACAATTTCTAATATTTCTGGTGCGAGATGGTTTGTTTCATTCATAGATGATTATACCAAGGTCTCTTGGGCTTTTTTACTTGAATCCAAATCAGATGTGAATAGTATTTTTAAGCTTCCAAAACATGATCCAAAATTAATTTGGAGTGAGAATCAAGAGATTTAGGTCTGATAATGCAAGAGACTACTTCAACCAGAGTCTATCCACCTGTTTCCAAAAAGAAGGGATTATCCATGAGTCATCTTGTGTTAATACTCCACAGCAAAATGGAGTGACAGAGAGGAAAAACAGCCGTTTACTAGCCACAACCCAAGCCTTTCTTTTTCAAGTAAATGTACCTAAATCTTATTGGGAGGGTACTGTTCTCACTGCCACACACATTATAAATAGGTTACCTTCAAGGGTTTTGAGATTTAAAACCCCTATGGAACTACTCTCACAATTTTATCCCAACCTCAATACCACAAACAACCTCACACCTAGGATATTTGGTTGTACATCATTTGTTCATGTTCACAGTCATAACAGAGGAAAGTTGGATCCAAGAGCGATTAAGTGTATTTTTGTGGGATATTCTTCAACTCAAAAAGGATATAAGTGCTATCATCCTCTTACCAAAAAATTCTATGTGTCTGCAGATGTCACTTTTGAAGAAAATAAACCATTTTTTACTCAACCTTATCTTCAGGGGGAGACTTCATTCATGGAAGATAAGGATAAAGACTTCTTTTTGCTTGATTTGTCCCCTTCAACATTTACACCCATTAATTCTTCTGAGTCGAAACCTGTTTATGCTGAGCCCAAGTCAAACACTGAATTTGCGTCTGAACCCATTCTAAATACAGAAGATATGACAAAGGATAATATTGTTCTTGATTCTATGAAGAAATTACAAATGTACTCAAGAAGGAAAGTTCCAGATCCTGAACCAGTGCCAGTCCAAGAACCTAATCCTAACTCTAAAAATGAGGTAACTACAATTTTTTACTCTGTTTCTCAAAATGAGCATGAATCTCCTAAAACTATAACTAATAATTATGATCTGCCCATTGCCATTAGGAAAGGAACCGGAGAATGTACTAAGCATCCACTATACCCAATCTCTAATTTTGTGTCACTTGAAAAATTCTCACCATCCCACAAAAATTTTCTTATGAGCCTAAACACTATTTTTGTGCCAACTACATTATTCGAGGCATTATCCAGTGAGAAATGGAGGCAAGCCATAAAAAGAAATGGAGGCCTTAGAGAAAAATCAGACATGGGAACTGGTAGAGTTGCCTAAAAGAAAAAACCCAGTGGGGTGTAAATGAGTTTTCACTGTAAAATACAAGGCCGATGGTACTGTTGAAAGGTATAAAGCCAGGTTAGTGGCTAAGGGCTACACTTAAACCTATAGAGTGGATTATCAGGAAACCTTTGCTCCAGTTGCCAAGATGAATATAGTTAGGATTTTGTTATCATTGGCTGCAAATTACAATTGGCAGCTTCAACAATTTAATGTAAAGAATGCTTTTCCACATGGTGATTTGGAAGAAGAAATATATATATGAAGGTTCCACCGGGATTTGGAGGTTATTTAGAAGCAAACAAAGTATGCAGGTTGAAAAAGGCTTTATAAGGCCTTTAACAGTCTCCTAGGGCTTGGTTCGGGAGATTTGCCAAAGTGATGCTAGCAAGGGGATATAAACAGAGTCAAGGAGATCACACATTGTTTATCAAGCACTTTGATTTAGGGTGAATCACAGTTCTACTAGTGTATGTTGATGATATAATTGTAACTAGAGATGATGAAAAAGAGAGAGAATCTCTAAAACAGTGTTTAGCTAGAAAATTTGAGATAAAAGAGCTAGAGAGATTGAAGTACTTCCTGGGAATTGAAGAATCTCACTCACGGCATGGTATCTTCATCTCACAACAGAAATATGTGATGGATCTTATGAAGGAAACTGGGAAGGTCGCATGTAAACCTGCAAATACCCCTATAGATCCTAATCATAAAATTGGAGAAGCTAATGAAGATGCTGCTGTAAATAGAGAGATGTACCAAAAATTATTTGGAAGACTCATTTATCTCTCACATACTAGACCTGATATAGCATATGCTGTGAGTGTGGTAAGTCAATTTATGCATAGTCCTAAAGAAGTGCACCAACAGGCTGTCTACTGTATATTGCACTATTTGAAGGCCAATCCTGGGAGAGGTATCTTATTCAAAAGAAATTCGGGGTTAGTTCTAAAAGCATATACAGATGCTGATAGAAGATCCACCTCAGGCTACTGCACTTTCTTAGGTGGTAATCTTGTGACTTGGAGGAGTAAAAAACAGAATGAGGTGACAAGATCAAGTGCTGAAGCAGAGTTCAGAGCAATGGCTCAAGGAAATTGTGAACTACTATGGTTAAATATTATCCTAGAAGACTTGAAGATCAAGTGGGATGGACCAATGAGACTCTACTGTGATAACAAGTCTGCAATAAGCATTGCACACAACCCTGTGCAACATGACAGAACAAAACACATTGAAATAGACCGGCATTTTATAAAGGAGAAACTAGATAGTGGGTTGATTTGTACACCTTATGTATCAACTAAGGGTCAACTTGCAGATGTGTTGACTAAAGGTTTCAACAGTGCAACATTTCAAGAAATTATTTCCAAGCTGGGAAAGGAAAACACCTATTCACCAGCTTGAGGGAGAGTGTGGGAAAACTCTTATTTACAGTTGGTTGTAATCTTGTAATATGTATATTTATATTTGTATCTCTAAAATTAAGTATTTGCATCCTTAGAATTAAGGACAAAAAATTAGGATAGACAATCCCTCAATTATGGGATTAGTTTTTTAAGAAAACTTAGTTTCCTAGTTTAACCCCTAGTTAGTTGTATATAAACCTAAGATTTTTGTATAATTCTTTAAGAGCAGTTTTTCAATATACATTCAGTTTTCACATTTACAACTTGTTGTAATCTTGTAATCTGTATATTTATATTTATATCTCTAGAATTAAGTATTTATATCCCTAGAATTAAGGACAAAAAATTAGGATAGACAATCCCTCAATCATAGGATTAGTTTTTAGGAAGATTTAGTTTCCTAGTTTAAACCTTAGTTAGTTATATATAAACCTAAGGTTCTTGTATAATTTTTAATGAGTAGTTTTTCAATATACATTCAATTTTACTCTTAGTTTTTCTACAGTTACTTTAAAAAAATTGTCATGAGAACCATTGTTCAAAGTCTGTTGCACATACTATGGATCTCTAAATGAAAACCCTCAAAAACATCAACTTACAATCCTAAAATTGACAAACATAGTCCTTTATCATGAATCATGCTTCAAACAGATACAAAATAAAAGACACGATACCCCTCTTCATGTTGGACTAATGACATCTCCATAGAAAGATAATATAAGAAAAACAGGTATTCTGCAAGAAGTTTGTTGCATCAGAATGTCTCTAGTATACTTACATGACTTGGAGGAATATGTTTTCCACTGAGAAGATCAAGCAGAAGGGTGCCAAAACTATACATTACACTTTCTGGTGTTACTCTTCCTGCAGATACAAGAACAATTTAGAATACTAGACAATCTAAAAAAGAAGTGAATGATATTACTACCATAAGACTGGATGTAAATAGAGTATTCCAACAAAGTTAATAGAGCCACACAACCCGAGAGGTAAGAGTTAATAGCACCGTCAGATATTACCACATCAACATTTATAAACATCACATAGCATACCTGCAGTCTGATATAAATAGTATTTCTACGCAGAACTCTACCACAAAATGGTATTATGCAGTATCACCTTAAGAAAATATACCTTCTACATAATCTGCTTGTCATATAAATCAATATGTAATGCCTTAAATGAAAACTAATAGCATGAACAAAGGAAAACAGTAATTCTCAATATGTAAGCCACTAACCTATAAAATATTGCATAAAGTGATGATAGATTACAAAACAACCAAGAAAAATCCAAATAATAATAAAAAAGGTCACAGGCAAAAATCTTATTTAACAGCTTGATTAACAAATTCCTAACTGGGTTTACTTAATGGATATTCAACAGCCAATTCCATAAATACAACCATTAAAAATCCAAATATGATGCTAGTAAATAAAGATTAGCATGCATGTAAACAAGCTTATTGTTTGTTCAAGAGGATAAACACCTGTCCTCAAATACTCAGGAGGAGTAAATGCCAAGTTTGTACTGTAACTTTTACCATCTCTACTGTTCTTCATCAGACCAAAGCATGAAAGTCTAGGGTTGCCCTCCTGAAATTATTATGCAAAATAACTAATGAAGTTATACTAATTTATAACAATAGAAGAAAAAAAAGAATTTTAAATAACATACTTACATCATCGAAAACAATTCTATAAGCATTTAGGTCATGATACAGGGCACGTCCTTTGCTGGTGCAGTATTCTAGAGCTTCTGCAAGATGCAAAGCAACCCTTAGTCGCATTGCCCATTTCATTGGTTGTGCTTCCCCTGAAAACACATAAATTTAATTATAAAGATAAGTCTGAAATAGCCTTTCTTTTTTACAATGATCCAGCTATAAAAAATGAAAGAAACAGAAACTAATGGCTTGAAAAAGGAAAGAACCATATATCAACTGATATTGACAAGTTATAGATTCATTTCAACCAATAAGGCAGCCGTTTAAATGGACAGGGAAAAACTTAAATATAAAGCAGATGCTAAAGCTGAAGCAAGGGGACCAAACATGAACCTACAATGGAATAGGTGTTTTGCCAATGTGTCATTAGGCATAAATTCTGTGACAAGTAACCTTTCATCACCTTCACAGCAACAACCAAGTAAATTTGCCAATGTGTGGTTCCGAAGCTGTCCAACAGCTCTCGCTTCTTCCTAGAGTTATAGAAGCTGAAGTTAGAAGCTACGAGTTTTATAATGCAAACCTAGGATATTACTATGTTGACAGAAATTTTACACAATAAATTTGATGACACCAAGAACAGACAGACTCTAGTTAGAACAAGTATTCATGAGGGTTAAAATAAGAGAATTTTGATATACAAAACATGCATAAAACATATCAGCATCTAAACTTAAAGAGGCAAATCCCTCCAAGAAGACAACCTTCCTCAAAGAACTTAAATTCATAAGTTCAGCATCTAATACAAATAGAGAGAGTGAGAGACTTCTCCTTTTCCTCTGTTCTTGCATCGTTCAGAGATGAGCACTTAGGGTATGACTGACATGAAATCATGAAAAGAACATACTAGATGTTCGGCATTTGCTTACCAAGAACTGCCGGGCATCAGGCCATGCAGATCTATTAAATCGTTTAACAGCAATCCGCCTTTGATTTTCCAACTTGCCCTTGTAAACTACATTAGGAGCTTTCTCACCATGTTCTGAAACTATATTCTCCACAGCAAATCCAGATGTAGCCATCTTGAGTGTTTCAATTGAATATTCGCGGAATGCAGGCAAATCATCAACTTCACCCTTTTCCTCATTTTCTATAAGACAACATAATTTAGTATTAAAACCAGCCTCGATTAGCATAATCATAATCAATAACCAAACTTACTATTCATACTTACCATCATTATCAGCTGCAGGAATTGATCCATTCTGATCCGAACTCCAACAACACGCAGATAGTTTTGAACACCTACAGCCCATCCCAATACCTCAATGGATCTCTTTAAACAGTAGCAAATCAATTGAGGGTCCAAAATTTACCAAACTTTTTGTACGGTTTCAATGTGTAAACTCAGCTTCACAAACAAGCTTCATCCAAGTAATTTTCACTGACTTTTAACCAACTTAACCAAATATCCTTTTATTTTGAAAAATGAAGTGTAAAGCGAATCCCCCAATTGACCTGCAACATAAAAAATTGGATTCAAATATTCCATTTTCAAAACCATCCATAAAAAAGAAAAAGAAGCTAAAGCTAAGAATTCGAATCTTATATATTCACATTCAATAGTATCCTTCCACTAAAATCTAAAACCTAGAATCAAATTATTAATCCTAATTGAAACCATACCCTTTTACTCAGCTTAATTATCCGTTTCATTTCAACTAAAATAAAAGCAAACCATTTCGTTTTCAACACTATTTTCGAAACACTTGTGTTTCGAGTAACTTTCTAAGCAACCAAACAAAAAAAGAAAAAAAAAAGGAAAAAAGGAGAAACAGAATTGTAACGTTACCTTTAGCAGCAGCAAGTTGCTCCGTTGAGTCAACTCGCTTTCCCCCCTTAGTCAATGAAAGCTTAGCTTCATAAAACTTCAACTTCTCTGTAACTTCAAAACAATTCCTCTCATCAAATCATAAATAATAATAATAAAAACAAATAAACGTAGAATTTGAGAAGAACCTGAATCAGCCCAAGAGATTCCCGATTCTTTCTAAAAATAAGTTAAAAGGGTTTTTCCCTTTTGTATGTTTATTTGATTCTTTTACGATTTCTTTTCAAGTAATGAAAGCTGCCTTTGAATCTGGTAACGTTTTGAGTTCTTTCAGTGTTAACAATCAAAGCACTCCCCTTCCCTAGACTTTGCGAATCAGAATTTTTCAGAGAGCGTTGAGATTCGGATTAGAAAATATGGATATAAAAATATTTATCGAAATTTAAAATTACCGTGAAAATAAAACAAAATAAAATAAAAATACGCAGAAGCAAGAAATCGTTTTTGTTTTCATTTTATTTATTTTCCACCGACATGACCAGTTCTTCATGCTATACTTTTCCACGCGCAAGTGCCCCTCTCTTTGGAAAAAAAAAAAACGAAATTTTTTTTATTTTATAAGGTTAAAAGGTAAATTTGCCCTCATAATATGGATAAATATTAAATTTTGTCTCACATTTGATAGTATATTTTTATTTAATTAAAAATATAAATGAATTAAATATTAATAAATTTTATTTTATTTAATTAATAAATTTTAAAATATTATTTATGATTATTTATTAAAATTAATAAATTAATATAAATAAATTATTCATTGAATATTTTGTTTGTTTATGATATTAAATTTAATAAAAAATATAATATTCCGTCAATGTTATATTAGTATATTTAAAATTAATTTTGAATAAAATTAAAAATATTTTTTATGTTAAAAACAAATTTTTATGTGGTTTTTATGAAATTTATATTCAAAAAGGTTTTTTTATTGAATGTTAACATTTAGCAGAATAAAGATTTGAAGAAAATAAGATTAGAACAGAAGCAAATAGAGAAAATAGAATAAAATATTTGTGATTTTTCATTCATAACTATCGTTTACAGCCCTACTGATATATAAACTGACATTTTTAACGGAAAAAGAGAGTGGCGGAGAGTATTTCAACATGTGCTACAATTCTCTAACAGATTCTATTCAATTTCAGCTGACCACAACGAAAATCTATAACACATGCTATAACAGAATAATTGACGGTTGCCAACACAATTTCCATAACCAACTGCCATGTTTTCATTAGGAGGGTAATAGATTAAGTTAAAATTGATCGAATTTGAATTTAATTTTAAATTTAATACTTGAAATTTAAATTAAATTTGATTTTTTTAATTTAAATTTGATTTAAAATAAAAATTAAATTATTTAAATTCGTTCAATTAAAATCGATTAATATACAAAAATAAATTTAATTTTTATATTTAATAAAATTTTAATTATTTGTATTTAAAATATTTTATTAATTAAAATAATTAAAATATATTAAAATATAAAAATTAATTAAGCTCGTGACTTATTCTAACTAATTATAAAAATGTCAAATTTGATTCAATTGATAAGTCAAATTATTCGAATTTGATTTAATAATAATTAAATTAAATTTAAATTTTATTCGAATTGAACTCAAATAATTGACGAGTATTAATATATTATTTACACTCTAAATCACCATAAAGGTTACACCATCCTTCAGCTCCCTTCTTGGCTCTGCTATTCAGCTCACTCTCTATTGTGATCAGCTCTGCTTCTTCTTGCATTAGCTCCACTTTGAACTTCCTCAAGAATCCTTCTGCTATTATTTTCTCCTTAATCACATTTGTAATTGTTCAATTTTAGTTAGCGTGTCCTTGAACAGTTGAAAAGAGAACTGAGGTAGATGTTATTATTGTTAAAGAAGTGATAATGAAAGGTGAGATAAAGGCAAATGGACACACAATCATTTTTGTAATCCCCAATTATAGCGATCCGTCTTTGTCATTTTGCAAAAGTTGGCTGCTTTCATCCATTGATTCCAGCTAGCTTCTGTATTAAGGGGAACGCTTTACGTCTCAAAACGATCCACTAACGAGCAGGGATGGAACACCCCAGCTGATTTCATTTTTTTGCCCAAAATATATTAAAATTATTGAACTTGCTAAATTAAATATATTTTTGTGTGGTGTATTTTAGTGTCCAAAAAGTAAAAAAAAAAAAATTTCTCTTAGAGTATAAATCAATGACCAAATCAAAACATTTTAATTATTTTTATTGAATTAAAGTGTCAAATTGATCTAAAATTTTATGTTTCATATCGATTAAATTATCTTAAAAGTCCACCTATTTGCATTTGAGAGTATAAATTTGTAATTATTCGAGTGAACTGTTAGTTATCAGCTTAGCTTAAGTTTAAGATGTCAATCTTAATCCCTTTACACCTAATTAAAGTTGCTTAAGCCTAAAATTTCTTATTACATAAGTATAAATAATCCCTCTAAAGTATTTCTAAACTACTAAAACTTTTAGCTTCAAAGCTTATATATAATCTTTTTTTTTTTTTCTATTCATTGATCGAATCATTAAATATCAAAATACAAACGTTAAAAAAATGATTAATTTTTAACGTTGATCGATCTCCTTCTCTTATATCTTTTAATTTTTTCCGTCATAAATAGTTCGACACTAACAATTTTCATAACTTAACAATATTAAATTTACAAAATTTATGATTATGTGCTTAGTAATTTCAACTTGGTTAATTTTCAAATAATAATGTTTAACTACTTAATTTTGTTGAGACAACTTTATCTCATACAATAAATTATTTAAATTATAAGTACTTGTTCATGGTCTTAACCAATATTGTTTTAACAACTGGATGGAATTTGAATTGATAAGACCTTGATTTTCAGTTCAATTAAAACTAATTGAATATTCAATTGATGAGATTTAATCCAATTCAATTGGATGGTTGATATAACATTTTCGAATCAAACAGATTATCAATTTTTAATTGAACCAATCCAATCAATCAATTCAATTTTTAAATCACTTATCTCAAAACAACTAGTTGTCGTTCATTGGCATTTCATAAGTCAATGATCACGCTGGTTCAAAGCTGTGTTCGATGATTCCAGACTGTAGTAACCTTGGATAGTAAGGCAGTGATATGATTGACTTCGAATTGAAATGGTCCACTTTGGAAAAAAAAAAAAGGATATGATTGATTAAAAGTCTCAAATTTTATAATTTTCTCTATCAGAGGACTAGTTTGCATGAAAATTTACTTTTAAATAAGTGTCAATGATCTATTTAAATGACAGTAACTAAATTTCGGTAATTAAAACTTAATCACGAATAATTTTAAATAAAAAATAGTGACTAAAAGAAATTAATATGATCAAGATTTAATAAGTTCATCATCACTAAAAAAAGAAAGATATAAAAGAAAATGATAGACTATTAATTTTTTTTAGAGTATATTTGAATTTCACTTAACTTTCGGTGAAAGTGAAAATTTGTGTTTAATAATGTTATACATCTATTTGGATGTTAAAGCTGTGATATGATTGAAGACAGTTATACCTTTCATTGAAAGCTTTTGGTGCGGTTGGAAGATAATTTTTTTTCTATTTTCCTTTATATTCTTATAATTTGATTTTTTTATTTAAAAACCTTGGACTTTCATAAAAGGAGAAAAATAATATCATGAAAAATAAAAAATAAATCAACCGTTACAAATCTCTCCATCCGATATTCTATCTATCCCTGACGCATGCACACCAACGGTTATATAGAAGCTACAAACGTATTAGCAATTCCACTCATTATAACGTATTACTATTAGAAGCTGGTTGATCTCTTGGGCTGGATTTTCCCGAGATTCCAAAGCTTCAAAATGTTTGTTCTACACTGCATTGGTGCAATGAAGTCCTTTCCTTATGCTATTTGACTCTTTCTTATAAGGTAACAATTCTTAATATTTGTCTCAATGTCTGATGCTTTGTTTTGCATGACCTAGTTGCTTATATTATTTTTTTTCAAAAGGGGGTGGGGAAGGGCAGGGTTGCTACTGATCTAAAAATTAGTGGTTAATATTGCAAAAAATCTAGTTAGACCTTGTTTAGTTTTGTTCTGGTTATTTGGTTTTAGGCTCCTCCTCTCTTCTGCCATCACAAATATTGTACATCTTTTAAGTTTGTGGTGTTTTTTCATGGGCTCAGAAACCTTCTTGAGTGCTTTGTTTCTTCCTTATTGACCACATCTAATGGTGCGTTTTCTTTCTGTTTCACAGGATGTTGAGAGTTTGATGGACATTGCGGAGCACCTTTTTATCATGCGATCTTCAGGTAATTTGTTGAGCTCATAAATTTTTGGAGCGAAATGGCTTAAGAATGTGTCGGAGGTGATTTCTGCACCCGTAAAGCGTAAAGGATGCAAGCTGAATGATGCTGAGGCAATGCTTGCTGAATATGAGGTATTTTTTGTTGGAATTTAAAGCTTCCACATGCGCACTTGGGAGTTGAGATCGTTATTTCATTTATCCTGGCATTTGAACTTCTCTTTAGAATTTATACCTGTATCTCCCATGTAGGGTATTAGTATCATCTTCCCAATGATGCTTGCCCAACTTACAGATGCTACCTACAAACACAGGTGGGTCTTTTGAATGTTTAGCAACTATCCGTTCTAACTTTGACACTAATAGTTAACTTTTGGATTATCTGTAGCTTTTGTTTCTACTTGTAGTTTGGTAATATAACTACTAATGCTGTGATGAACGGTTTTTGTATTTTGCTGGGGCCCTTGTTTCAAACTTTTTTTTTGTTCTAAATTTAGCCCAAATGCTTGTAACATCCCTCCGTTTACACTACTTATAAGAGGCCTAAAAGACATTCTTCTTGTTTTTATGATTAAGTTTTTGTGAGGCTGGTGAATTATGATAATCTGTTTATATGCATGTGTATATGCATGCTTATTGCTGTGGAATCTTGTATGGTATCTTGCTACTAGAGATGAAATTTAGGATGATTGTTGATTATATGTTTAACTGTAATTGTAGGTTGTGGCAAGTGGAAGTGCATCAGTATTTTAGTTTAGAGTTAGGAGAGAAGTCATGGTCTCAAATAATGCAGCTCAAGGTATGCCGTGGATATTTGCTGTGTGAAGTTTGAACAGGATATTACAAATTACATCTAGAAATGAGATAAAGTTTATTTGAGTTCCTGATCTATAGTCCTGGTGGTTTTAATTTTGCAGCTAGTCTAATCTAGTAAGGTTTTCTAGGAAAGTTCAAAAAGAAAAACCTACTGCCTGCTTTTTTTTCCTAGGTAAATTTAATCGGATGTCCGTATGCTATACTCTTTTCATGTTATGATCATGAAAGGAATGACATTTTACAATGAAATTGTCTGTTCTATTATCTGTTGTTTCCTAGTCATATTACGTATTCGAGAATTCAGAATGTCTTCTTTGAGCTGGAAATTTTGGCTTAAATGCTGATGTTTATTGTGGTTAGCTTCCCTTAAAAAGTTGGTATGTAATTTATATTGTTTAAATTTAAAAGTGATGATTTGATTTCTTATAAACTTCACATTCAGGAGCATGGGAAGGCTTCATTCTTTACTTGCGCAGAATTAGATACGGTCTTCTCCGAAGTTGAAAAGATTAAGAACTGGAAACAACGCTGCATGGATGCTGTAGTAAACTTTGCTGGAGATGAGAACTCATTGCTCTGTGCCTTACAGAAGGTTTTAGTGAGATAATCCTTTTTGAGTTCCAAAACTTTGATTTAATCTTTTTTTATTAGGTGCCTTTAAGAATCTTTTCCAATATTGTCCAGATCAAAGAATCCCTAGATCGATCTTTGTACATACACAAAAGGTCACGGACTTGTGTTAAGGAGTACGTCTCTGCATGTGCTGTACAAATGGTTCCGAGGATTGGCATTTTTTCACATGTTCAACATGCAAGGACGGGTAAGGTATTTGTTTGGTGTTAACCAAAGTTTCCCCACTTCATCATCTGTTTCTCACTTTTATTATATCAAGTTTGCAGTTGTTATATGTCTATCGTTCCATTTTTCTCCTTATTTTTCATGCTCACTTTGTACCCTCTCCAAATTTTTAATCACTTTGTAATTGATATACCCTGTTCAGCTCATCCTATTGGGATCTTTTCCATGAACAGCTACCATTGCAGTGTGTAGGATATAGAAATCATGCTGAAGAAGTGTATATGTGCTCATATTGTCAGCTAATGGTGGGTGGATCAATACCTCACGATGGAGGTGGCGTCTTGGTATGCATTTTAACTTGTTTGAATTGTCTTTTAGTAGAAGCTTGTATATTTAATTATTTATTAACAGCTTCCCTTGCTTGGCACAGAGACATAATGGCAAGTATTCGGACTTGAAGCTTCTATCTGAACTTGTATCTATTGATGAAAACTTGTGTAAGGTATGATTTACAAGTGATAATTTAAATGCTATTTTGTAATTTTCAGTACAAAATATGTGGTTAATCTTCTATTTTACGTTTTAATCTACTATAGCATTAACATTTAGGAATTATCAATTATGTTATTGTCTATTGATAAAATATTTTGGAATAACTTAATACAGACGAAGGAAGAATATGAAATTCTTTTATCAAGCTAAACAAGAAAAATTGCAAGGAATTCCTCTTCCAGTGCAATTGAGGAGGATATGAGTTTCCATTTAAGGTTCTGGGGAAAAAAAAAGTCCATATCTAATGGATATATATTTGTTTCGTTTTCACCTGAAACTGATTGCCAATTGCTATTTGCATTGATTTTTATTTTTGCATCAACTGAAAGAGCCTTGTCCTTCTATAAGTTTTGCAAGATATGAATGTAGGTTTTTCTGCAATAAAAGAATATGAAAATTCTTTTATTCATTGTTGTTTTTATTGATCATTTTAGTAGGTTTTTAAATTTCCAGTTTCTGAATACAAATATTTAGTTTCGTTGGATAAATGTTTCAGAATTGAAGAAAGAGAAATATTACAACAAATTGTGGACCAAACTTATGCTTGCAAAAAGTGTTTGACAGAGAGGGTGGACTTTCAAATGTCTTACTGCATTTTGTTTCTTATCTAAATCCTTGTTGATTATCCACTAGAACTTCACGCGTTTCAATAGATTCTACAGTGAAGTCAGTTTGCTTTTTAAAACTATTGAACAAATTATCTGTAGCTTGACATTGTGTGAACTGTAGAAGGGAGAGAAATGATACTACTATAATTAGTAGGATAAATATCACATGACTTTGTATTGTTTTCATCCAAATTTCTTCTCAACCAAGGACATGCCATCTCTAATTGGTTAGCAGCGTCCTGGATGTATATGTCATTGACATCATGAAGGCATATACATTTGTGAGTGATTCTTCCAAAGATAATTTTTGGATAGGGGGAAGCGATGAACATTTTACCTGAAGATCACTTCAGACTGAAGCTTTCAGAATTGAAGGACATTGGATTGCAGTGGACATATCGGTTGCTGATATTTGGTTTCAAACCTGACTTCCTTGACATTATAAAAAAAAATTCAGGTTTATTTAAGGTAATGACTCCCCTTAACTTCAACCACCTCAATCTGAGCCTGCCCTTGCCGATGTCAGAGAAGACAAGTGCAAATACCGACGTTTGCTTCTGGTTCACACCATTTGGTTTTGGTTGGAATCAGGGCTATATTGGGTTGGGTTTTTTGGGGGAAAGATCGGAGAAAGCAAGAGTAATCGCTAAAAAGCAAAAAGCAAGAAAACTGCGAAAGCAGCAGCAGAGAAAGCACGAGAGACGACGGAAAGGCTTAGACTTCATCAATTTTTAATATTTTAAATATTGAGCGCGAATCCAATCAACTCAATGAAACGCTGCGTTTTGTGGTGGTAAAGCTGCAACGTTTTTAAACGCAGCGTTTTTATTGAACGTAACAATCGGTTCTTTCGCAGCGAGACCTTACTAAAACGAAGCTTTTTTTTTTTGGCTTTTCTCCACTCTCCAGCTGCCGCTCCAAAGTAGTACAAAACACTAACACGCCATTGTTTCCTGTCTGTTGGACACTCTGCTCGCTTCTTTTTTCCCCACTCTTCAATCAGTTTAGTTTTCACTTTTTCTTCTTTATATATTAGCTGACGAGGCAATAGCTTTGTTAATGCTCTTAAAGTGTTTGAAGAAATGTTTATTCGAAGTGTTTTTGGTTTTGTCTTGTATTTTAATGTGCTATAACGATCTAACCCTAATTTTGATTTCATTATTTGGTAGATAGACAGATGCAGTACGTCAAGCCTTTAAACTTGTTCCAAAATTTGCTCAAAGCAAAAGCACCGGAACCAGGTCGGTTGCTTGGTTTAGATGTTGGTGATAAGTATGTTGGACTAGCAGTCTCAGACCTCGATAATAAAATTGCCTCACCTCTAAGGTATGGGATTTTCATATGCTGCTAATATTACTCTTTGCCGAGTATTTTTCAACTCTTTCTCAATGTTGGACCAAGCTTTGAGAGTCTCAGTGTAGAATTCAACATTTGTCTCTTTATCGTCAAATATCTCAATATGTTTAAGCGCTTTATAATGGTAATGCTTGTTAACAATTACTTGGTGCTGAAGATCCCTGAGTTACTGAGTTTGAAGTATAAAATTTTCGTTCTCTTCTCGATGATCTGATATAAAGGAAAAATTTTATAATAATACATCACTTAGAAAATATATTGGAAAAGCAATTTATGTTTGTCTTTAATACATCTGTGCAGTGTTCTGGTTCGGAAGAAATCAAATATTGATCTGATGGCTACCGATTTTCAAAGCCTGGTGAGTTTGGTTCATTTTCCTTTCCTTCTTACTTAGCATTAGAATTTAATTGACATAAAAAATTTTGAGAGTATAGCCTCAATATTTTTGAAAATAATTTTTACAAAATGAACAATCTCATGCTGCTAGTTAAGGATAATGAGATAATACATGTAAGTGTTAATGCTCTAAGATTTAGTGTTGATTGTGAGTTAGCAAGCAGGATGTTTGGGGTGGAAAGGGGTGGAGAGGAGAGGGGTCCTAGTTTTTAAATTTTTTCTGGATTATGCTACTACATGGGACTATTTCACTTTGTTTATTTTTCTCCTGCAATCTTTTCATGGAGTTGAGGTTGCAGATGTGGGCTACAGTGTAAGTTTGCTGGGATGATGCAAGTTCAGCGAAGTCCTTTGCTTCTTTTGCTTGATTTGTGTTTGATGAAGTTTTCTGTACCTGTTAGTTGTCTCCTCTGTGACTACTTCTATGCTGATATATTGCTGTGTGGAATCTTTTAAGGATTCATGCTGTCCTTATGCTAATCCTTTGCTTTAGATGCTCCTTTCTTTCCCAGTCATGGAGTCTTGTGATGTGTCTTCCTTAGAAGGATCTAAACAACATAATAATAATGGACTTTTTGGGTCGAAACTCTTGTCTATTAATCTATGGTCACATGCAATCACAATCGTGTTTTAGTTATATTTTATATTTGTGCTATTAGACAACTGGAACATGGATGTATCAGTAGTGCTTTCTGTTTGTAAATTAGATCATGAATGTATCCATGGAATGACTGGTATGAGCCCAGTTATGCATGTATCTGAAGCCATGGATAATGCTGCTTGTTTTTGAACTTTGAGCTATCTTCTGTCACAACTCTTGATCATCTTTGCTCCCGCCTGTATGCAGATCTCTGAACTTTCCCTGGTGGGCTTCATTGTTGGCTATCCATTTGACAGACAACGACTCGCCCCTGATGTGTGTATTTCTCTTGTGTTTGATCGGCATAATCTCTTAGTTGTTCCCTAAATCTTGTTTCATTTTTGTTGTTGATTAGGCTACACAAGTGAAGCTATTCATTGATGACATGTCTAAAACAGGAAAACTTGATGGGGTAAAGTACACGTTTTGGGATGAGTGCTTTACATCGAAGGTAGGTGCTTGTAGCTATGTTAGAGGAATTTTGAAAAGTTAAGATGGGTTATTCACGATCTTTCAAATGTGAGTAGATTAGTAGACCTGAAATACAAGCGCAGGGGTTTAATTGTCAAATAATATTCATCCTCTTTCCTTTTACCTAGATCCCTTCATAAACTCCTTTCTATATGATTAAATCAGATGAAACTACTGTTACTAGGTTTAGCTATAGGTGATCTATCTGAACAAACTCAGATCTATGCCCATGCTTAAGATGAGAGTGTCATTGCTGCAACATTATATGACAAGCAGTAAAGAATCTCATAGTTTGTATTCTTAACAGAATGTGGAATTGCTGCTAAAGCCTTTGAGTTTGCATCCAACACTAGCAAAAACTATTGTTGATAAGTTTGCCGCTGTTCAAATTCTTCAGGTATCTTTCTTGCTTTTGATCCTATGCAAATTTGGTAAGTTCCTTGAGTATTACATGTTTTAGCATTAGATTTGTTAGTTTAAACTTTAAAGGCATTATATTAGATTTTCAATTCAAATTGTAAATAAGGACAGCTACATTTTCAAGGCACTTTATTGCGAGTTAACATTTTACAAAATGGTAGTCTATCAATTGGCAATTGAGGGAATATATTATGATACATGTGACTAAATGTTTACATGATGATGAACCTTTTTGAATACGTTAAAAGTTTTTATAATCCTCTATTGGTAAATTTTCTTTAACTTTCAAAGAGAAAATGGCTAATGATAGTCTGTGAGATACTGAACGTAATCATTCCACTTTGATTTTAGTCAGTTTTCAAACTTGCTCTTAAAATTAGCATTTAAAATGTAGATTTCATCTTTTGGTGTTGGTCTTTGGCAGGCGTACCTAGATTATGCAAACAAGAAGGAAAAGTTAGAAAAAGCAAGGTGAGATATCAATCAGCAAATGGGCGTACGTTATGTCAACCATTTATCCAATGAACCCTAGCTTTGTGAGTAAAATGCTGGAGTGCTGTTTGCCTATGCTGATTCACCTTCAAGTTATGAAAAACCATTTTATTGCCAATTCTCCAACAAAACAGCTCTGGCCTAGCGAAAGTAAACGTTTCTGCCATTAATTGTACTCGTAATATCTTAATCTTATATATGACTGCAGTCTACAGTTTATTATTAATTAGGCGGGCATGAACTTCAGCTAAACTCTAGAAACAAAATGGTGTATTGTAGGGGAAAACATTGTAAAGAAAATGCTGAGGGAATTTATAGTTTATTGCATTTTCTTGTTAAAAAGTGGTACACCCAAATTTATTTCTATTGGAAAGCAGCCCAGCCCAGCCCAGCATTCAAAATTAGAGCTGGCCTGAAAACCCTAGCTTCATCTGAAATTGGACTTGCATGTTTGTTCCCAAACTTTTCACTGGGCACCTGGCCTAGATAGATATATCGTCAAACCTAAAAAATGACATCGTCCTCGGCACTTCTGTTCTGCACCAAGTACCAACCATTGAAGGAAACCAAGACCCACGTCATTTTCTTCGTTTAAAAGCACAATGGTTCTTTGGTAACATCACATCCTCCTTTTCCTCAATATTTTAAAATAAAATAACAAAATAATAATAGTATTTGTGCTTTTCCCTCTATGCTATTAGAGTCTTTGTTTGGACTCCTTGACCATCTCTTTCTCACTCCGTGGCTCAGTTTTCATCAGAGTAGTACTAGTAGGACTTAGTACCGACTGGCAAACCAAAACCACCAAGAGCACCCATCACAAGAGACAGGCACTAATTGAAACAGAGAGCAACATAACAAAACAAAATAAATACTCCCCTCTTGTTTTCTTTAATTCAAAGAGAAAGAAGAAGACAAAGAGAAAAAAAGGAGTGCCCTAAGAAATGGCAATCTGATTAGGACACATACACTGTAGGAGAGTTTTTGGGTACTTTTTGTGGGCCTTTCACTGTCCCTCCCAATGCCATTACTCAATTCTTTCTTAAGTCTTTTTATTCAGAATACAAACACCCAACCCCACTTGACTCTTTACTAAACAAAATAGTTTTATTCAAAAAAATTAAAGAAAAAAAAAAAAGAAGAAAAGGTCTTCTGTTTCATACACCTTTAATTCAAAAGCTCTTCATTTTTCAAATCATTTTTCTTCTTTGTCTTTTCTTTCATTCTTTCTTTCTGTCACTTTTTTCTCCCTTTCCTTGTTCTTGCATTTCTCTTCTCAAAATCCTAGGTTTTCAAATCTAGGGTTTTGTTTTTCTGGATGAATCCAGGGTTATGCGTGCAAGAACTTCTTAAAAGCTTCCACCCTGTCCGGGTCTTTGAGCTTTTCATGCTCGGCATTTTTTTTTGTTGATCAAGAGTTAACTTTTTGATCATGGCTTCTTTTAGAGTGAAAAAATTCAACCTCTAACTCTTGTCGTTGCTCTTGTTTATCTGGGTTTCGGCTGAGCTTCTTGGGTTCCTTAAACTTTACTCATTTAAAAAGAAATCCCTAAAGACCCGGTCTTTGAACATCATTCTGTTCGTTCTAGGAGATTTAGGGTTAAGAAGGCGGTTCCTTTGAAATAGAGATTTCAAATTCTATACTTATAGGGTATTTTCTCAAATTGTCCAAAAACCCTGGTAAAACCCTTTTATCAAAGCATCCTTTTTGGTGCTTTTTCTTTGTTACAACTTCCAGTCAATTTAATAGTCGGGGTTAAAGGGCTTTTAAATACACAAATTTTTGGTACCAAAAAGCCAGTCTTTATTTTTTGCTCTCTACTTAAATTGTGATTAATTCCTCAATAGTAAATGCATGGATGGGAGAGAAGCTATGTCATTATCAGGCGGGTCAGGTCATTATTATATTCATAGAGGGGTTGCTGGGTCTAGTTCTGGATCAGTACCACACGCTGGTGTAGCAGCATTTCATTCTCAGCCAGGTTTCAGGCCCTTAACTAACCCTCAGGTTCAGCTTCAGTCAAATGTTGGATCGACATTTACAGGGGAGCCTAAAAATGTTAGTTTTCCTCATGGCATTAACACGGGTATGTCCTCTGGGATGCCACCAGGGGAGCCAATAAAGAAGAAGAGAGGGAGGCCCCGAAAATATGCTCCTGATGGACAGGTTTCACTGGGACTTTTGCCTATGCCTGCCAAGCCTAAGCCTTCATCAGGATCAGATGCTTATGGCCAAAAAAGAAACAGAGGTCGGCCTCCTGGGAGTGGGAGGAAGCAGCAATTAGCTACTCTAGGTTAGTTTTTTGTTGGATTTTGATATTTCAATTGGAATGTAGCTAAGACGTTTTGGTAGGAAACAGTTGTGTCTCTTTAAGCTTTGATTTTATAGTCGTGCTCAGTGATCTGATAGTTCTAGGCTACAATTCATCTTTGATATCGCCAATTATGTTATTTGTGCAGTAACGGCTAATTACACCCTTCTTTTTTAAATGAAAAAGTTGTTTTTTTTTTTTGGGGGGGGGGGGGGGGGGGAGGAGGGCACTTACGTTTTAAAGATAAGGATGGCAGGGTAGAATTTTTGGAATTTAATGCTCAGTAGAATTAAATATAATTTTATAACTATCTGTGTTGTGAATATATGCTACATGGTTCCTGGATTTGTCTTTAAAGGTTCAGTTGTTTCTGATAGGTGAATGGATGAATAGTTCGGCGGGGCTGGCCTTTGCTCCTCATGTTGTCACCGTTGGAATTGGAGAAGTATGCTACATCCTTCTAGTTAATCTCACATTTACTACAGGATACAAATGATCTTGAATTTACTTCATTTGCAGCTAAATATGTGAATAAGAAATCTCTAATATGCATAGCTGCTGGGATAGATGGTTTGAAATTTTGAGCACAGGTCTTTTCCACAAAACATGCATTATTGAGCCTGTAATGTTTGCTTTCTAGGATTTGGTTGGAGCTTTTAATTCTTGTGACTTTAATGTGGATGGAATTATGATCTCCTCCATATGAATTTTGAGAGTAAGAAGGCTGCGATGGATGGGCAATGCTTGACTAACCCTGTTATAACGCACTTAAATACAGATTGGAGTTAACCACTCATGCAATTGTGCGCATATATGTGGAGATTGCAGCATGCCTGTATCCAACAGAAATGCTTAGATTATATGAATTAGGAAATTATAGATGAAGGCCACTACATTCGAACACTTGCACACTAGTCCTCTGCTTTACTGTCCTTTCTTTTGATGCTGTTCCTAATAAGAGGACCTTGATGTTGAAGATCTCTTCCGAACCAGCGTTTAATGACATTCATTTAGTGGTGAGCAAACCTTAGAGATAACATTATTCATCTTGTTCAAAAGGGCACTGCTCTTTGCATAATGATAACTTCCACACAGCACTTAACAGTAGCATGACTGTTTTTCCACTTCTGAACTGTGAGTCTGAGTTGCTGTCCCCGCTTTAAGTTAACATGAGCCCTTATGAATTGGTGTACAAAAGACATGACCTTGTATATGGTTGAAATTAATATTAATGCGTCTACTTATATGATTATATTGCAAATAGCATGGTGCAATTTCCTAGGCATGTGGTACCAAATCTTGACTTAGTAATGTGCAATTTTTATGTTCTTTTTCAGGACATTGTAGCAAAAATGTTGTCCTTTTCACAACAAAGGCCAAGGGCTGTCTGCATCTTATCAGGCAGTGGTACAGTTTCCTCGGTAACTCTACGTCAGCCTGCATCTTCTACTCCCTCTGTGACATATGAGGTTGTAGCACTTGACACATTTGATTTTTCCTTTTTTTAAAATAATAAAAATGGTAAAATTTTGGATGCCATGACCTTTTTTGATGCTCAAATGTCTTGCTAGATTCTTTATTTGAGTTCTTAGAATTGCAGTTTGAAATATGGCATATAAATGCCATGTGTTTCTTGCCCTCCTGTTTGAATATATTTTGCAAAATCATAGTATAGTAGCCTGAATTACGTATTAGTTAGTTTTCTTTCCCTTCTGTGTGCTTCATGTGACTGTACTTGGTCCTTGTGCTGATAGAACTGTGATGTAATGTATAGTTATGGTTATAGGCTTATAGTACCTGGAAAACTGAGTTCCTGTTGCTTAGTAGTTCTCTGCTTAGTTAGTACTACTTGTGAGTGAATAAATCTGGGGCTTGATTTAAAATTTCAACATTTACCTGGGCCTGGAGCTTAAATATATGGAAAGAGCTTTTGGTTAAAGGTTAGCTTAGCTTTTCAAATAGAGTCAAATGCTTTAGGAACATCATCCGTGGGAGTTGGGGATTGTGCATCTGTCTTTACATAAGAGAGGTGGAAAGAGAGATGAATCAAACTTGTCTTTGTTACACTTCATCGATAAGATGCTATTTTCTGCTTACAAAGTTTAAGTGTGTTTTGGATAGCTGCGTTTTAGCTTACGATGTCTCCTTAGTTGAGTAGGCATAGCATCTTTCTTGGGTCTATTTGGTCTTTGATAAAAAGGAACCAGTTTTTAATTTGTGTGAGTTTAACCTGACATTATTGGCAATAAGCTTGTTCTTGGAACCTAATTGGCCTTTCCTTTTTATATATTTATCCTTTTGAACTTTCAGTGATGTTTGTGCTGCTTGGTGGAAACTTATTTTATCTATTTTAACTTTTCTTAGGGCTGTTTTGAGATATTATGCTTGTCGGGTTCTTACTTGCTTGCTGAGGATGGTGGACCACGCAGTCGAACAGGTGGAATAAGTGCTTCTCTTTCTACTCCTGATGGTCATGTCATAGGTGGTGGGATTGCAACATTGATTGCATCAAGCCCAGTTCAGGTGTCCTTTTTGTTTCTCCAAATTTTACTTATAATTGTACTTTGATGCTTACTTATGACATTGAGCTTAGTAGCATTCCCGTCTTTATTTCTATTGTTTACTTTTCATTTTGAAAAATATTCCAGTAAAAGAAGATTTAGGCATAGTGGTATATTATTGTGCAGTGTGCATGTATCATTCATGTTATTTATATGTTGTAGCTTGTTTTATCTAGTGGTGTGGGTATTGGAGGAGAATGCATGGTTGAGTGCTTGGTAAAATCAGGTGAGTCTTACTATTTAGACTCACTCACCCCAACCAGCACTCACTGAAAACATCACACTAGAATGTAAATGATCCCTTCTTGGTGTTGTAATATGTTATATAAATCTATTTGTCTGACATGGATGCTGTTTGCATTTTGCACATCCCAGCCTATTTGGTTTCAGTGGGTTAAAGGAGGAGGCTGTAACATGCATCTCTATGCATCTGAATTTTCTAATGTATTATACACTTGCTGCAGCTGGTGGTATGCAGTTTTGTTTATGGGGGATCTAAAACCAAGAATAAACAACTGGCTAGCCCAAGAGGCAATAAGGATTCTGTGCCTCAGAAATCAGCTACACCGACTACGGCACCTTCAACCCAAAATTTCACTCCCCCCTCTATGAATGTTTGGCCTGGTTCACGGCCCGTTGATCTGAGAAACCCTCACACTGATATTGACTTGACGAGAGGATGATCATGGCATTTTTGTACATATATGTTGTTGTGCATGTACTGAATCTTTGAGGAAGTATGAAAATTTAAAATCCTCCCCATTCGCCCAGTAGGGGCGACTGGTTTGTGCTAACGTAGATTGTAACAAAGTCACTGTGAGTTTCTCTAGTGTCACTGGTAAACCTGTTGAAAAATTCTGTAGTTTGGAGTTAAAAGGAACATTAATCTGTAGCTGCAAGAGATGTCATTTAAGGTTAACCAGTATTTCAAGCAAACAATGGTTGCCAATTGTTTCGCCATTAGATTGTATTGTAATTGATTTTCTGAAATTTAAGTTGAAATGTCTGGCGTTACGATTTCCCAGGTGGGAACCATGGGATTTAAGATGATCTATATAGGATTTGAGTGAAGACACTGTTGCATAAGATCGTCAGGAGTTGGACCTGGTAATATGCAGCAAAATACATCTTAAACTCGGGTTTCATCGAGTAAATCCATTCCTGACATCATTTTATGGTCACCTGTTCCAGATTGAGGATAGGGCCAATAATATTTTGTTTGTGCTACCTGTGAAAGGCAAACTATATTTTTTGAAGCAATCAGTCCAGATGAATGCATAATAGAAAATCAATTAGTGAACTGTGAAGGTCTAAATGAAATTCTAAGTTTCTGTTCATGGTAAATTTTACTGAAGAAAAGCAAAGTGTGACAGTCTGTGTATACAGATGATTAGTCATAAAAAACAGAATCGCACAAAATGTGAACAGAGACAGGAGCCGAGAACCATGCACAAGATATCTGGCCAGGCTTCGTTCAGATTCCGGGGGCAATAAACCAACAAGTAGGTATCTCTGTGGTACAGAAACAGATGAACAGAATAATACACGAAATTCAGTTCACCCAACTGTTAATGCCTTGCCCGTTTTCACAATTTAGATGCCCTGCTCTCCCTGGTCTTAGTTAGATTTAATAATTTGTATATTTATAGTGTATTTATTTTATATTAAATACATATAAAACATAAAAATTATCATATTAAAATTTATATTAATACATTAAACACAAAACAAATATATATTTTTTTATTTTAACAAATGCATATATGATTGTTATCAAAATTTTATATTGATATTATTTTCCCATATCTTTTTCATATAAATTTTGTATATATTATGTCCAAATTTATAATCCTAAGACCATTAACCACCTTAAGTAAACAAATCTTGCTTTTTTTTTTTAAATAAAGAACCTTGCAGACAACGAGAATATCTTTAAAGCTGAAAGCATATTTGAGAATGACGGTTTCACCTTTTGAAACAAAGTTGATTTAACATGTCGGAAGCTTTGTTTTCTTTTGATACATTAATAATTTCTCAATAGCCATTTATCTTTTTATAATACGTTCCCTTTCTTTTATGTTAACACACTTTTGTTTAGATAATTTGCAAGAAAAAAAAAAGGCCATGTCCCATGTGTCGAGTAACAAGGAAAGCCAATTGTAAACGATTTAATTCTAACAAAATATAATTAATAAACAATCCAAAAAAAAAGAAAAAGTCATCCACAAAGAGGACACTATCAAATAGTTTCATATAAAAAGAACGCATGGTCTTGAGTTCGATCTTAAACGAAGGCAACTCCAACATGCTACATAGAATACAAACATACATGTAGTTTTGGATATTGTTAACCAAAATTTTCTTACATAGTATTCTGCAATACAAATTTTACAAATCTGGAAGAACACTCACGGAAGAATATAGATATTTGAAGCTTAGAATTCGATCAGTCGATCGCTAATCGGACAGCTTCACCTTCCCCTTTTTCACTAATCATTCTGGCTAATCCCCAATAACTTCTTTATATCATACTGCAGTAATGCCATATAAGGCTAACGATTTAAACTCACTTCACCTGATAATGATATATAAAATGCTCAAAAGGAGATTTTAAGCTTGAGAATGGAAAAAGTAGTTTCACCTCAAGACTAAGTGGCGAAGTGGTGGGATAATACCGATGAACAACTTGGCCATCCTTACTGACCAAGAACTTGGCAAAGTTCCATTGGATGTCGTCTCCAAAAATTCCCCATTTCCCCAACTTTAAGTAGTTATATAGTGGGGAAGCATTGACACCATTTACTTCAATCTAATACCAGAACAGCAAGAGGAGATGGTTCAATAAAATTTTGCATGAGCAGAGTTCTTAATGAGCTTAAATGATGACTTAACCAAATTGATAGGAATCGAAAAAAAGTGTGTCTAATGCAAGCATGCCATCCAGGCATCCACTTTGTACCTAAAGCATGCCAATCAGGGTAGTTACCTGATCATCAATTATGTCTATGAATCCTCGGTGGAAAACTGTAAATTTTAGACCTGCTAAATTTAAGAGCCGTAGGATATGGTAACCGATGATTGTGGCAAAAATACTCAAGTTTTACTAAGCTTTAACAGTACAGTAATTGCAGCACGGTTCTGTGTTTCTCAATCTACCTTGTCAAAGATGGGAAATTCTGATCTAAAGCGGGTGCAAACAAATTCAGCAATCTGATCATTTGATCCAGGTTCCTCATCACCAAATTGATTGCATGGAAAAGCCAGAATCTCCAAGCCTTTTACAGAAACAAATGAAAATTTAAGTCTGTGCAAATTGATGTGCAAGCGATGAATTCTCAATATAATCCTCTGAAGTGGGATTCATTCATCACAATACTTCACAGTAAAGCCCACATCAGAGTAACCAATGTAACCATAAATAAACGTTCAACCAATACATGCACACATAAGGAAACAGTTCAGGCTATTATATTGAATTATCATTGTTAAGCTGTCGACAGAGAATGTATGGGACAAACTCAAATGTTCAAAATGCAAACCTTGATCTTTAAACTTCTCATATAATTGATTCAGTTCTGTGTAGTTTGAGTTTGTCATTCCACTGCCACAAAATAACCAAACAGAGAATCATAAATATAAATCCTAATTGGTGAAAGAAAGATACAACAACGACAATAGGTAGAAAACGATTCTGACAAATTGATGGCTATAAACCATCATCGGCTGGCTTGGTTGCAAAGAAAACACATTGGAAATTGATCACAGAAACACAAGGAAGATACCATTTGGAAGCAACATTAACAATCAATAGCACTTTTCCTTTGTAAGCCCTCAGGTCAACATCATTTCCTTTCGGATCCTGTCAACGGAAGGAAAAGGATCATACATATATCTTCTTATTTTAAAATATGCGGAATTGAAAAAATCAATATACACAAAATATTTTTCTATTAATCCTTTTCTGGAAAAGAAACTAAGTAAAATAGATTAGTCTGCAATCAAAGCAGAATATTACCATTTACTAATTTATTACCACTACCTTGTTTTCCATCTTATGATCAACAGAGTCTCACTAAATTAAAAATCTTTAACAACCCTTAGAAGAATTAAGCATTAAAACTGAGAGAGTTTCTATCTGTCAGCATTATTTTCATACAAACAGAGAAAAATTATCGACTGACATCTCAGGTTAGCATCTCTCTATCCAGGTAATCATCTTCCAATCTAGTTCATGTTTCTTTCTTCCTAGTGCCTTTCAATAGTAACTAAACAACCTTAACCAAAGGTAACCAACAAAGATGTTTGGAACCCAAGACATTAAAAAGGTGTGAAGCAACCACCAAAAATTACCAATTTGACATATGTGTAAGATGATCAGTTTAAAGAACAAAAAAAAGTAACTTTTTCTTCCCCTTTATTTGTTTTGCTTCTCTTTCGTGGAATTGCATAACAAGGAAAGAATCACCAAAAGGGTAAATGGAAACATAAAAGGATTAAAGGAAAAGAAAAAAAAAAAAAAAACCAACCTTAACAGTAAAATCATAGATGGATTCTGGGTTCTTTGTGGTTTGGCTTGCCATTGAGTTTAGATTTGTCTTGTCCGAGGTGATAGGGGCAGACGAGTAGCGAAGTACTTGATTTCATGAAGCAAGCTGTTTAGACCTCTGAAGCTTTAATCTGCTTACAAGTGTACAAGATTTCATGCTTCGATATAGGCCCCTGTTAACAGCTTAATGATAAGCCCAATCCTTTCCTTTTGCTGATCAATCCTTACTGGTAACCCCAACCCAGTAACTCAAGTTGCACATTGCGGACCTAGCTTTGAGTAAAATATGTTAAATTGATCTGCACTGCACCTTTTTCATTTCGGCCTTTGTTATTTTGTCTTTTTGGTGAAGTCTGAATTTACTTGAATCAATTATTTCCTATTAAATGTCCATTTTTTTCGTAACTACGATACTATTCCTTCATCTTCAGATTTCAAACTTCTTTTATAAAAACTGGTGCATTGTTGATAAAATTTTGCAGTTGAAAGAATTGCAATTGTTGAGGATATTGTTCATGAATTATGACCATGAAATTCTAGTATTTTGTTGCTGGTCAAAGCAAATCCATTTAATAATGCAAGTGAAGAACTAAAATTCATCTTAGTAGGACTAAAAAAAGCATGATCTGGATAAAATTAATGAGGAACACCTTCTAAATTCTAGTACAGTCTAACCCATCTTAGTAGATGAGGAAAACAAAAACACAGAAACGTCCTTGGAATAGTTTTTTATTCAAGAAAGTATCTACTTTATTCACTCTGAGGTGGTGAAGCAACCTCCATCAATCAAGCCAGCAGTTTCTTTATGTCCTTCTGCAAATAAAAACGGCATCAATCAGGAGTTCTCTCATTTTATATTTTGACTGAATAGATTAACAAAATGGCAGAAACAGGCCTTACCTCAATGCTAAGAGGAGAAGTAGTGGGAGCATAACGATCAACAACATTTCCCTCCTTATCGACCAGGAACTTGGTAAAGTTCCACTTGATGTTGTCACCGAGAATTCCACCTTTGCTAGACTTGAGGAATTTGTATATCGGAGCAACGTTGGAACCATTCACATCGACCTGCAATCAAAAGACACAACAATGAAGTAAGGTCTATAATACTCAACTCCGAGTCTCCAACAAAGAGTAGGATGCCTAAAATCCCTTGAAGAAGAGAGGAAGAACTGATATCATAGAACATCCTTTATTGAAAATACTAGCATTTTAATGGCTTGCACATCTAACACCACATTATAAGTGAGGCAAACGTAATAAGGAGTTTTGCAGACTGACACAATCAGTGCTTTCATTCCTATAGCCAAAGGGTATACCTTATCAAATATGGGATATTCAGCTTTAAAGCGAGTGCAAGCAAACTCCAAGATCTGTTCATTGGTCCCTGGCTCCTGACCTCCAAATTGGTTACATGGGAACGCCAGAATCTCAAAACCTGCCCCAGCAAAGAAACAAGCAATATGGGATAAAGAGTTAGGAGAAAAGGAACGAGTGATTAATCAAACAACCATTCCTGGATTTCAAGCATTGTCTACACCTGAACTTCATTGACAAACTAAAAGGTCCTACCCAGCAAAATATTCCTGGGTAAAAGATGGTAGATATATAATCTGTTAAAGCAAAACATGAAGCGAATAAGATGCTAAAACAAACCTTGATTTTTATACTTCTCATACAATTTACTCAGCTCAGTATAGTTGGAATTTGTCAAGCCACTGCATCAACGTTTAAGCAGAAAATTACAAATCTATGACTTAAAACAAGAAAAAAAAAAAGCCAAAGTGTGGCATCATCATCTAATAAGTAATCCAACAACATCCTTATTAAACAAAAAAATGATTTAATGACAATTAAAGCTTGAAAAAAGTCTTTTGGGTTAGAAAATATATACTCTAATAATTCTAAATTTGAGAGTTTGGAGGTACCATTGTGATGCAACATTGACAATCAAGAGGACCTTTCCTTTATAAGTGCTTAGATCTACATCATTTCCTTTTGCATCCTGAAGAACCAAAATACAAAAGTAATACCCATTTCTTAGAAAAAAAAGAAAAAAGAAAAAGAACCCATGTAGAAATAAATCAAAGAGAAATTAAATTTGAAGCAAAATTAACTTTTATCTATGGGGCATAAATTTAAAGACAAATATACATAAACCAACCTTAACAGTGAAGTCATGAATTGATCCCTTGGAGGATTGACCAGCCATGGTATGATCAAATCTCAAACTACCCACGAAAGACCTTGGAAACCCTGTTTCAATTGACCGAGACACCAGAGAAACTGGCGAAATCCGAGGAAAACTCAAAAGGGTTTGATTGGAACGCGATGAGAAACGCTTTAGGAAAAGAAGAGATGCAGAAACCGTAACTGAACTAAGATTTCGTCGAACGAGCATGCTATGAGAAAAAAGGAACCTTAGGAGCTTGTCATTTATAGAATAGAGATTAGTGAGAGTATGCTAACCGGAACCGCTGGGTCATGGTCAAAGCTTCGTGTGGGCCTCGCGTTTCAAAGATTGTGAATATGCTATATCCACGTCTTATGGGTGGGGGCCATCTCCCAATGTTGAATTCGGAGACGTGAGGAACGGTCAGGATTTTTTGCATCAGAGAATACGTCAGGGGCCTTTTTTTTGGGGGTCGTGTGGACGTTTTCCGACCGCCTTTTGCCAATTTTGGATTTTTTCTTTGTGTTTGTGAAGCTAATGCAATTTGGATTGGGCGGCTTTCGTAGTTTTCTAGAAGAGATTTTCCATGGAAGGAATATATGTTGTGGACGAAACCATTGTTCACATGGATTTTTCTAACCAATTTGGATTTTCAGATGGACATTTATTCTATACTATAATAATGGAAAGTGACATTCATTGATAGATATATGCTCAAATATGTGCAGAATAATCGTCATGAACTGCATTCAAATTGTATTTTCATACAAAATTATTTGAACATTAGTTGGAAGTTAGAACTTGAAATTAGTTCATATTGAAAAGAAAAACAAAGACACATACATATTGTCTTAACTCTCATGTACGATCAATAAACAAAAGAAGAAACAAATAAACGAACAAGAAACGTTTTAGAATTCATTGTATTCTGTTCACCCGCTCAAGCAAGTTATCCAATGTTATGGAAAATGCGTCCTGAAACTTTTCAAGCTGGGAATTTGAGTCTCCATAGACCAAACCAGGCAATAGTTCATAAACAATGTACCTCCTCGTATCCTCTCTCTTCCTTACAGGAATGTTCATGAGTCTTCCAATCACATTTACCTTCATCTGCCTCACCTCTTCTTGGTCTATCAACACTGAATATTTACTATGATCTTCCGGTAAATGCCATGGATATTGGTAGTAAGCTGTGAATGGATCAAAGAGTACCGGAATGCAACCCGAGACAAGTGAATCAAATACGGATTTTCTTGTCGGGCTATCTCCGGGAGGTTGTATGCAGAATTCAGACTCCATAAAGAGGTCAATAACTGATTCAGGCTGGTTACATCCACCTGAACTACAATTCAGAAACTTGCATTTTTTCTCATCTGAATTGCACTGGTTGATCAGTATTGACCTTATGTTTTCTGGTGCATCAGGCCTTGCCGCCCCAGCAAAACTGACTAGGTTCTTTCGATTTGATCGGATGATCTTCAGCTGCCAAGTGATGATATCATCATCTGAATGGGGATGAAAGTAAGTAGGATGTGGAATTCCAATGTCATTGATGTGCCAGGGTTGGCGTTCAATCAACAGCTTCATTGGGTTCTGCATTTGATCAAGCTCTAGCAATCTTGTCCCCCATGAAGCATCACTTCTTCTCCTAAAATCCCATGAAATCTTACCCAACACAAATACGTGATCCTTACCAGAGTTTTGAAGCCATGACTTTTTGTTCTCAAGCCACTTCACAAGTTCCAGTGCCAAGGTATCTTTAACATCACTAGAGACATTTTTGAAATGCCACCTCAGGATATCTAAGCCACCATAGAATGGAACATAGAACAGCTTTGCCTTATTTTCATTATAAACCCTGCAAGGATGCTTCAAAACCCTTGTGTGAAATATCAGTTCCAAGGCATACTGATGAGTGTGATACCATCCTTTTCCAAGCTTTGCAATAGGCTCACCCATTGCCTCGTTATTGAAGTACTTACAAAAATTTGTCCAAAGAATCATATCTCCACATTGACCTACCAAGTCCTTGTTGAACTTCGATGGCAGATCATACACAAAAATCCCCCTCCCATCACATGATGACACATCATTCTTATGTGACATCCATGATCTTTGAACGTGCAGCTGCGCTTCAACAACCTTCACAGCAAAGGCAACTTCTCCAACACTGTCATTTTTCTGGACCCTGTTGCTGACGATTGGATCTGGGTCTTCCCGGACAATGTTGACCACATCTTTGATACTGGCACTAATATTAGGATTAATTGAACTGTTGTTAAGAGCTGGAATTGGGATTTCAGAATTGGGTTGGGTACCTGCAGAGAGACAGTAAAGATTACTGAGCTTCCGCGACGAAACGCATACGTGAACAATTTTCCCAGAGATAATAGTGGTGGAAGAAGACCATAAAAAGATAAGAATTAACAGGAAGATCGCAGCAGGGATACGGTAGAGAATTTTGAACAAAATTGTATCAGAAAAATGATGTTTCTTTGTTTCTACTTTTTTGGATGCTTTAGACTTCTTTTTGGGCAATGAGATGGCCATATCTGTTGGAATTACTATCTGTTCATTGCATTTTTTATTCTGGTTTTTGTAGTGAGAGGAAGCTGCATCTTTTCCTTAAGAAAGCTGCCTCTGGACATGGTTGCACGTCTTATGGTTGGCTCCATATTGTTGTGCATGTTTGTTCTGCACAATGATTATCAGGTACTACATTCATTACTGACCAATTTGTATAAACTAGTTATAAGACATTCGCTCCATGAAACGTCAATGACATAAACATGACAGTCCTGAATGCTGATGCAACTGAGCATTTGGGGTCAACCAATTATATACTTCCAATAGGTCAAATAGCTGGAACTCGGATATTTCTAGTTTTGGTTTAAATATTTCTTGTTGATAAGCGACCATTGGGATCTTATGCTTCTTTAATGGTTGAAAATGAAGTTGTTCTGCTGGCAATTTGGCTGCTTCATATGGGCTTCAGAGAGAACTGCTAGTGATAGGGAAATAGGGAACTAAATATAATGCAAAACCACATTGACAATTTTCATAATGATATTGATAAAGCAGGAAGGAGCTTCTTACTAGCAAGTTTGCAAATATAAAATGTTATGTAAGGAGCGTCGACACGCAGGGTTTACGCCTTCGAAAAAATGTCTCCTTTCATTTATGTGCATGCATTCCTGATTTCTATGTTTCTATAAAGAAAGATGTCTAGATTACACTGTGATAAAGGACGAGAGGAAGAAGAGGAATGAAAGAAATTTCAGCAGCAAAAATTCAAGCAGAAGTATTGTAGTATTAAAAGAATCTAAGAATACACAAAATCTTGTGTCGATAAATTTGCCCTGTTTGCCAACAGCTTACATGTAGGTAGATTTCTGAATTCTGACAGCTTCAGAATACCAAGGAAAATCCCTGTTTTTACCTTCATTTTCGAATTTATTCAGCTGTGTTATCTCCTATGCAAGAATATAGGCAAGAGATTTGCTCTCAAACAAGACAGCTTTGGTGAAAGAACGTTTAAATGTTTACACAATGATACAATAACAGAGGAGAATCTGCTACTGCAGTACAGTTGACAAAAACCTTTTTACATGACTGCCAGTATAAACCATAGTAAACAAGTGTATTATTTATAGAAGCTAATAATTGCTTATCATCCATTATGTTATTGACAAGAAAAGATTAAACAACAAAACATCTGGTGATAAATACTAGTAATGCAGTTTTCACTAGTCACATTCTTGGATGCAATAGCTTTTTCTTGTCAGATCCACCACCATAATTTGCTTCCTTTAACCGCTGAATTTGAAGTTTCTCTTTGACTTTCATGAGGATGTCATGCACTTCATCAAAGTGAGGTTGTGTAGCTTTTCTTGTATTCTCAATCCACTGCTGAACTTTCTTGTGTGGGCCCAATAACCTAGTGCGATCGTTCTCATCCAAAACCTACATCCAAGAAATTTTTATCAAATTTCAATATCTTTCCAAATAATTTCATTTTCTCGGCACACAAATAGATCTGCAAGCCAAGAGGGAATAAAGATTCTGAAATTAGCAACCATAAGCAAAATTTGAATTGATAAAATATAGAAATAAAAACTTTTGCCACTTAGAATAGTCAGCAAATAACATTTACTGGAATTGTGTATATCACAGGAAACACTGCAAGTAAATTACAGGTATGTTTTGAGTAAAAAGATAAATCTCTGACCTAGGTTCGAGACAATCTATTCTGCTTAAATGTAGGGCATGAAAATGTATAAGTGAAAGTCCATAAATTACACTTGAGCTTTTTGCCATTTTTATAGTAGCAATTAAGTAGAACAACCATGAATATCACTGTAAAAACGTGTAGATTTGTGTATATTTTTCTCCATGTAAAAAAAACTAACATTGATGCTCCCAAAAGAGAAGTATGACTCAGGAGAACTGGAGAAACTATGCCACCTTGACATTTTTCTTTCCATGTATAAGTGGTTTTGTATGTCAATAAGGGGAGATGAAGATAAAATAATAATAATAATAATAAAGAAATGGATGATAACTATCAAAAAGGACCTCATTTTTATAGAGCTTGTAAAGGATATGGTCCTAAAAAGGCACATCAAAATGGACCTCATTTTTTTATGGAGCTCAGGAAGGATATGGTCCTAAAAAGTGCACAATGCGGAGATCCATTAACAATCCCATGTACTGGGAAAAGGCTTGGTCACTGCTCTTCTTGTTGTGTATGCCTGTCTTCGAGGAAAGGGGTTATCTATGGGGGCCACAGCTGAATATGTATCAGAGAATATTTCGTTCCACCAGAGAAGTAATGACAACAATAATTGAAATGTGGACAAAAACATCAAGTCATAACAAATATACCTCAAGTTGCATTATTTCACAGACAAGGCTAAGATCTGCTATGGATGGTTGGTTCCCACCCAGCAAAAAACGCCCATTACCCTTGAGCCAAATGGACTCTATCTTCGACAGAGATGAGCACAAAAGTTTCTCAGCTTCAGCAGCTGCTTGTGGATTCAATTGACGACCAAGCGCAGGTGCGAGTGTAGTATTCAAAACATACGTGGCTGAAAAGAGAAGCATCAAGTTCAAAAGCCATATCTCACCCAAGGAAGAGAGACATTGTTATGCATAACCACATACACAAGCATATGTAGGCAGGCGGTACCAAAGCCATATAGATAACCAAAAGTGAATTAGTGTTTACACACACTGACACATAAAGTGATGATGCCAAAAACCAAAAGTACAGAATGGAAGAAATTTTAGCATCTCTGATAGTCTAATGTTGTGATTAAGGGAAAGAACAACACAAATCTAATGCTTGAAATTCCTACCCAGAAACATGCTGTTATTTGTAATAGCATTGATCCACAAAGGGTAACATGTCATAAAACAAGAATGCAGATAAGAACAACATTATCCTACATCATCAATTACCAATCACTATGAACAAAAAATAAAACTTAAACAGTTCAATTCTCTTTGGGGTTATTTATACACCTGCCCCATGGCGTAAGTTGGAGTGATGCCAATCCAACACTGAGTGTATCTTACTTCTCTTGAAAAGATCAGCTGGATACCTTAAAGCATTAACATCAAAATCTGTTAATAATTGGACTGCATATTCAAACTAAAAGTGAAATGTGTCAAAATATATTGATAATCCTGTCACTAGAAGAACTGCACAAGTTTCAGTAAAACAGTAACCTATAGTACGTAGAAATCAGCACATAAGTTGGTTGTGTCATAAAATCCTTCTAACATTAACATCATAGAACACTGAGCCATGGACAAACCAATTAAGTTATTCAACTATCATGTGAAAATAGTACTATAGCACTGCAAATAAATATAGAACGTAGAAGCTGGGCAAGGAACTCCGACAAATAAACATGGAAGAAATTCAACACCAACACACACTATCCGTGTCCATACTCCCCTATATTGTCCAAGACATCATGTAACTTAGAACGTAAGCTGAAAGAGAAAGAAACTGCACCTACCAATGATCTGCAACTCCAGGAAATGCACAAGCAAGATAGATAAGAATGGCGTGGCTGCAATAAATAAATTGTTAATATATATTAAACCTTTGAAATAAGGGAAAAAAGGGGTAAGCGAAACCCTCTTTAATTACCTCTCAAACAACTTAAATCTTCCATCAACAATGGCCGGCAACAGTTTCATGGGATTTATTTCTGCAACAACACCATTGGAATAAATATGAACACGTTGTGATTACTTTCCAATAAAACGCGCAATCTATAATTCTCATAGCACCAATTCAATGATTAATGACCAATTGGTGTATAGTTTGAATTATGATTAAGAACGAAAGAGTACCTTCGAATTCAGGAGTTAAATTCTGACGCTTAAAGATATCTACTTTGATCTCCTCAAAGTCTATATTATTCACCCTTAAAATTACAGAAAAGGGAAACGAAGGAAAATTTTAAAACAGAGGAACACCCAGATCATAGTTGGTGTGCGGTAGCGAGAAGTAGGTAAGAAATTGTGAAATAAGTGAAAATAAAAGTTCAAATTACTTGCAGAAGATGATGACAGCGCGAGTTGGTTGGGACATTCGATCTGCATAAACTTTGAGCTTCATTTTCCCGTTGATCTTTGCTTTTCCCTCTCTCTTTGTGACTTGGGTGTTGATAGATGGTGCATCCGTTATCTTCTGCCTTTGTTTAAGCTTGTTGACTATAAGGATAAGGAGAATTGGAGGAGCCTCTGATTTTGGTCTGATCTATAGTTTTTATTTTTTTTTGTTTTTAATTTTTTTAAAAATATTTATTGAGTTCTTTTTTCCTTTTATGTGGCAAACCGGATAATCATGACTTTATTAGTGTATATGTCATTTCAATAATTTAATTATATAAAAGTGTTTGACAGACTAAAAAGACGACATAAAAATTTAATTTTTTAAATATTAAATTGAAAAAAAATTGTATGATATCTCAACCAAATCAATATTTATATATAATGAGTAAATATGTAAAAAGGTTCTAATTAAAATGCTTGACTTGGTGTGAGACACCATTTCAAGTGATAGCGGCAGCCCTGGCAGGGTTCTATGTGATGAGACACCCAAGATTCCGCTACAGGTTGCCACCGGTGCCAATTAGCTTCTTCCTCCGGCTGCCTGCCAGGACAGATAGCATGTTGTAGGCTAGACAAGGAAGGTTTCTGACAAGACTATCAAAATCTCGAAATATTTTTCCAAGTCCTCGGTTGTCGTGGTGTGTTTCATGGGATAATCAGCAAGAGTTCTACCGAGATATGAACCATAAATAATTTGTATCTGCTCTGAGCCGACTCACAATTAGAACAAGGTGAAGACTAGTTACGATAATGAAGCTTTTAAATGGATAATATGAAAAAAGTTAGCAAAGTCCAAGAATCTGTAGCCATCTGGTTTCGAAGCTCTCGTTGAGGTCTTTTTTTTTTTGGTACGTAGGATTATCGGGATTTGAACTCTAAAATTAAGAGTTTGCGCTCTGTCAACAAGATTAGATCTAAACATTTATATACAAGATTAGATCTAGAACATTTACCATCTATCACTCAATCTTTATTCCACGTATCCCAAGGTTTTGCAGCTTCTTGGGTCTCTTGTAATTCTTTAACAAGAGGGAGCAGCAAACAACAGTAACTGAAGAGGCAGCCATTGCAGCTCCAGCAATCCACGGAGGCAAACGAAATCCAGTAGATGGAAAAAGAGCCCCAGCAGCTATTGGAATACCAAGAATATTATACCCCAAAGCCCAGATGTAGTTCAGGCGAATTCGAGAAAAGGTTTTCCTGGAAAGGTGTATAGCAGTGATCACGTCCTCTAAGTTGCTCTTCATGAGAACAATGTCAGCTGCCTCTATAGCAATATCTGTGCCAGCACCAATTGCCATTCCAACATCTGCTGCTACAAGTGCTGGCGAGTCATTAATGCCATCTCCTACCATTGCCACAGCATAACCTGCTGCCTGTGATTAAGAAAAATGAAAAAAAAAAAAAAAAAGTGTGCCGGCAACTTTTTTATGAACCACCAACGATCGTATATTTACCTGTAAGTCTTTTATTTTCTCTGCTTTCTGTTCAGGTTTGGCTTCTGCAACAACAGTTTCAATTCCAATTTGCCTGGCAATGGAACTTGCAGTTCTCCAATTGTCACCTGTCACCATGATGCTTCTGACATTCATAGACTCGAGAATGGAGATAACTTCCTGAGCACCTGGTTTCACCGGATCAGATATGGCTAGAACTCCGGTCACTTCCCCATCTATTGATACTAAAATGCCAGTTTGTGCCATCCCTTCAGTTTCTGTTAGCATATCTTGAGCTTCAGCGAGAACCGCAATGCTGTGGTCCAACATCAAGCTCTTGTTTCCCACAATTACTTCTCTGTTCCTGACAACAGCTTTCACTCCATGACCTGTTACAGAGACAAAGTCTCGTGCCTCTGGCCAAGCAGGGTTCTCTTCATCTTCTCTGAGCTTCTTGGCATACTCAACGATGGCCTTGGCTAGTGGATGCTCACTGTTTACCTGACCAATTCATTACCATATTATCAGCATTTATAACAAAAGCATGTTTGAGTCAATCCAATTGAAGTTTGTAAGGTCCACTCAAGTAGTTTTGACTTTTGAGGACTGATAGCATTCATGATTTTATTCTATAAAAAGGACAACTCTCAACCTGTCAGATTTCAGTGGAGAAAAATCGCTACCTCAGTTGCTGCAACAAGCTCGTAGAATTCATGAAGCACCATATTTTTCAAGAGTCTTGTGTTAACAACCACTGGCTTTCCAACTGTGAGAGTTCCCGTCTTGTCAAATACAATGCAATTTACCTACAAGATTGATGGAACTATATGAAGCAAAATAAGAATACCAAGAGGCTCACAAGTAACCAAGTAAGAAGAAAATATTCACTACCTCAGGTTAGCTTAACTAGATTATTTGGTACTTAAAGCTACTACATGTTGCCTTTCGACAAAACTTAACAAAATATTCTCCAAATATTAAGAAGTTCGGATCTACCTTTTTTCCTCTACACTCTTTAGTAAATGAAACATTTGGCTCTAAAAAAAGAAAAGAAACATTCTGAATGTATAACCAAAACTAGCAAAGTGCAAGAAGAAAAGCATATGCTAACCTTATGTGCACTTTCCAATGCTTGACCCCCTTTGATTAGTACGCCTTGAGATGCACCAACTCCAGTACCAACCATAACAGCAGTTGGGGTTGCAAGGCCCAGAGCACACGGACATGCTATGACCATGACTGAGATTCCAAACTGAAGTGCAAGCTCAAACCTGTCCATCGAAGACGGTATCCATGATTCTGGGTAGCCATGGAACTTTCCAGCTAAAAACCAGGCAAGCCACGTTGAAAATGAAAGAATGATCACCTAAGAAAGACCACAGTGAGTTGCTAGCAAAGCCTTGAACATGTGAAACAAATGATAATCCAACTAAAACAACTTTACAGAAACAAGCCTAAGAGTTACATGAAGCATTACTTTATTCTCTTACCAGAGGTACAAAATATTTGGAAATGCGGTCAGCAAACTTCTGTACAGGAGCTTTGGCCATCTGAGCGGACTCAACGAGCCGAACAATCTGTGCGAGTGCACTTTCTGAACCAACCTTTGTTGCCTTAATATGTAATACTCCATTCTCATTAACTGTGCCTCCAATAACTGTATCACCCTTCCTCTTTGCCACTGGCCGTGCCTCTCCTGTTATCATGCTTTCATTTATGTGGCTTTGCCCCCACAAAACAAACCCATCCGAAGCCACTTTAGCGCCTGGAATAATTTTGATAATATCATTCTTTTGTATCAATCGACTATCGATTTCTTCTTCACTTTTCACATTTCCTTCCTTATCCAGAGTCAACAATATTGCTCTCTCAGGTGCAAGATTCATAAGCTTGGCAATGGCCTCAGATGTCTTTCCCTTGGCTAGAACCTCCAGATACTTCCCAAGTAGAATAAATGAAATAAGCATTGCACTTGTCTCAAAAAAATCTGTACCTTCAAAATATGGAGAGGTAGCAGCTCTTAACACTGTGTAGACTGAATAAAAATAGGCTGCATTCGTCCCTAAGGTGATTAAAACATCCATATTGGCAGATCTATGGCGCAATGCTTTGTAGGAACCAGTATAGAATCGACGCCCTATAATGAATTGCACTGGAGTTGATAGCACCCACTTCATAGTCTCACCAAAAGTTAGCATATTGACTACTTTGGTATCCAATCCATGCTTAATTACCGGGATATACATGAAAATCATGGAGGTTAAAAACACAGGAATAGTGAAAATCAAGCTCCATAAGAAGGATCTAAAGTACTGCTTAATTTCTTCCTTTCTATGATTCTCCCTTCCACCTCCTCCTTCAGGAAATATAGTTGCCTTGAAACTCCTGCTACTCCCAGTTGACTCAATCACTCTGATAAAGTTTCTTGGTCCTGTAATATCTGGTTTGTATGAGACTGAAATTTTTTTGAGTTCAAATGATATATCTACAGCTTGAACCCCTGGAAGTGCTTGAAGGGAATTTTCAAGCATTCTCATTGAATCACTATTCTTGACGCCATCAACTTGAAGATCAATCTTGCTCATGTCTTCTTCCGTACTAACTAGTATGGCTTCAAATCCAGCATCTTCTATTGCTCCCATTAGCTGATTGTGGTTCACAATTTTTGGATCATAATGAACTTCTGCTTCTTCAGTTGCTAAAGCCACTTGGGCCTTTTGAACACCACGAATTGCCTGCAAAGCTTTTTCAACAGTGGAGGAGCAAGAAGTGCAGGTCAAGCCGTTAATGTGTATTCGGCATACTTGAATGGATTTCTCATTTGTCTCATCTTCAATCAATGCAGCTTGAAATCCAACATCTTCAATGGCCTCACGAATGGTCTCCTCCTATAAAATGTTTAAAATTTCAAAAGCTTGCCGAACATAAAGATGGCAACAAACAACAGATATGAAATATAAGAAAACAAAACGGAATCAGGTCCAGGATGTGCATAATGAGTTATGAGCCAAATTTTGCAGCTTCATGAAATTGCAGCATAAATGAAATACATTTTTGGCTCTAGCTCATTCACACACTGCCATCAAGTAAAATCATTAACGTAATGCTTTTAGAATATGATAAGAAAAGAAATGGTTTGTACATAAAGATAGTTATTGAATCATAATATAAACACTTTAAATATCCAGATTGAGGGTGGTGTTCACGTTTTATATTTTCAAGATAGATTGGCTCTTTAATTTTTCATGGCAGGATAAGACACAGAACTGAGCCTGACCTAAAATTTCAGGCCCAGAGCTGATGCCACACTTGGGTTTGTTTATTTAACCCATAAGCTCGGATAACATGGTCCAGGCTAACCATGTTAGCTCCATTGACAAACACAGTGCAACTACCTTCTTTGTTATAGGTGAACCATTATTGGAAGTCAAAATCAAGTTCATTATCATGTGAACTTGACGTATTTCTCCATCCTCCACAAGTAAAGCAACAAAAAAAAAAAAAATGAAAAGAAAGCCGATAAAGACGAAGTTGGATAACTAAGAGGAAAAGGAAGAGAAAACCAAATCTTGATTTTTGTTTGTCAGTGAAGGATAATTGATGTAGCTGCAAAAGAATCCATTCTTCGTTTCATTTTTCCTCGAAAGTTAGTCATTTCTGCGTCCAAATAAAGCATGGGCCTATTACAAAGTTATAATTTTGAACTTTTGAAACCTATTAAAATTGATTCTAATTCATCTACTTCTCGGATAACATATTTCAGAGCTAATTTTGACTTATTGCAGCAATGAAATTCCTTAAAGTTTTCAAATTTCTAAGAAGAAAATGGCCAAATTAAGCATCAAATTTTTTGTATCCATTCATTCCAAAAAGAAAGAAAGAATCCTAAACAAATTTTCATTGAACAACATACAAAAAGAAAAAGACAAAACAAAACAAAAAGATAAAGACAACTCAAACTTACATTGACAAAACTTGGGTAGAACATAACTTGTGCCCTGTTGTTCAAAACGTCAACCACAGCTTCCCGGATTCCTGGAAGCCTCTTGACAGCCTTCTCTACGGATCCAGCGCAGGCCGAACATGTCATTCCTGTAACTGAAAACATTGCGCTGGCCTCTGATCCTTGCAAACTCGTTTCTTGTGCCGAAACCCCTTTCGGGTACTTCAGCATCGAAGGATAATGAGGCCTTGGCGACAAATCCCCACAACCATCGTTTCGTATGCATGCCAATGCCAACAACTTCGTCGCCATGTACGAGTTCTTGCTTCTCAATTTTACTGCAAAAGAAACAGGATTTTGTAGTTTTATCAATTTAAGGTTTTTGCCCTGGTTTTGCCTTGCGAATTATAATGTAAAATATATACTCCTATACAACCAAAAAAAAAAAACTTCGGGCTACAGCTTTAGCTATGGTATTTATATTTCAGGAAAAAAAGGCAATGGCGAATGGTGGTGTTTATAAGAGTGGAGGTGAAATGGAGGGGGCCAAGCAAAATGTTTTTAACGGAATTTAAATGGGTTGGTTTAAATGGTGTCCCCCCACGACAACGTCAGCTGGCCATGTATCTCGGGAATATGTTCTACCACATTAATTTAGAAAAAAGTAGCAGTAAAACTATGAAAGAGAGACGATTATGTCTCTACAATTTTCCTTGTTTGATTTGTTGTTAATATTTTTTTTCTCAAGTTTTGGTTATTTAAGTATAAAAAATTCAAATTAAAATTGATTTCTCTTATGGTGTTTTGAACTTCATTAAAGGCTAGTTGAAAGGGTTTAGTCATAAATATTGGGGAAATCCTTTTGGTTTTCTTTTTCCCTTTCTTCCAGAGGAGAAAAGAGCAAAATGAAAATATTGTCTTGTTAAAGAGGGAATAACCATTAACAAGAAAATATCAAAATAATATGCAGGTATCATGCAAAGGCTAACAGCATTACCCTAAAGACTTGATAACCTGAACTAGAAAAAAGAAGTCCTTGAATTATGCCAGAATCATGCTTAGAATTTTCTACGATATGTTAACAGAGAAGAGAAGCAAATAAAGACTTCACGTGAAAGATACATATTGACACTAATTTCAGACACCTAGTTACATCTTTTCTTATGCTAGGAAATACTTATATATGTAATTGCTTGAACCATCGCAAAATTTAAATTTTAAATTTATTGAATATTACATTTTAAAATGAATATATAAACTAATTGATTAAGTTTCGAATGAGTTCACACACAAAAAACTTGCAAAACAATATACTTTTTAAGTAATTCAAGCAATGGGGTCTTGCTTAGCAGCATTGCTAACCTTGATTTCCAGTTTTTTTTTTTTTTTTCTGTCCTTTGAATATAAAGTTGCCTTGTCAAAGACTCAAGGTTATACTATTTCCTTTTTAAGTTTTAACCTTAGGTCAGATGACATTAATTAATTAATGGATTAGTGAAGTCTAGCTAGAAAATACTATGATAGAATCTTGATTTGATTTTAAGATCCCATTATTGAATGTCCAGACAGATAGCAGCTAGATCCGTGTGCAATAGGGCAAAAGAACACTGCTTAACAAATTTTTTACTTGCTATTAAAAGAACATCCAATCGTTCCGAAATAAATCGAAGGGTGCAATTGTTAGTTTTTTTTTTTTTTTTTTTTTTAAATCCAGGGATTAGATGTAGTCTTTGGTCAATGTTGATGAAACAAGTACCAACGAATTTGGCTTTTTACATCTGTTTTCTACATTTTCTTTTGTTAATATTCTTATATTGTTAAGTACTTTTTTTGTATTATTTTATGAAAGTAAAAAATTAAACTTATTCAAAAGTTGGATTATTTGTTCAAATTTAAAAATTTATTAAAGTTTTGAAAAAATTTAAACAAAAAATTAAAATTTATTAAATAGATTTAAACATAATTTTTAAATTCGTTTAAATTTTATATTAAATTTTAGACAAAAAAATTAAAATTCGGATTTGATCCAATCTAAATAAAATATATAATTAAAATATTATAATTATATAAATATATATATATAAATTTTTTTTAATATTTTTTTAAAAATAATTTTTTATTATATAAATAAATTTAAAATTTATTTTTTTAATTTGAATCGGGTTTGAAAAATTTTAAAACTCAAAATTTCAAATTGAATCATATCTAAATAATTATATAAACTACTAATATAAAGTATTAATATAACCTAACCCATAAACACCTTCAGCCAAAACCAACATGGTTTTGGTCCTCCCCAGACTTCCCGTAGCAGTTTTCTCTAGTTCTATATTGGTTACCAAATGAAAAAGGTTGTACATTGAACAGAGAATTACTAGATGCTTTTAAGCTGATTTGCTTGGGATAAATTTTGCTAGTACTTTAGTTAAAAGTATTTGACGGTCAAAAAAGTATAATATATTTTTTTTAATCTTTCAATAAATAATTAAATATAATATTACATTGATTTTATTTTAATTATTTTTTAATCATTTTTAACTTACTTATAAATATAAAGATTCAGATATTATAAAATCAAATTTATCACATTCATCTCTTTTTTTTTTATTACGTTTTTACATTTTTTTCGATTTAATTTTTAGTTATTTATACGTTGAAATGTAAATATAAAAAATATCTATTATTTTTATCTTTAGCTGTTCTTTTTTTTTTTGTATTTTCATGAATATTTTTAAGTCAAAACTTGATATCAACAGCTTTGAAAGTGAATCAAATATCAAAAATTAATTTGTCAAAAAATTAATTTTTTTAATAAAAATTAAATATGAATATCCTAAATTAAAATATGTCAGCTCTACACCACAGTTTGAAAGGAAAAAATATGGTTAATTTCTAATTAAATCTCCTTTTTAGTTATTTTTTTATAATAAAATAATTCATGTTTAATAAATTTTGATTTATTTTGATTTAAAAATATTTTTTTAATTTAGATCAAATTGAGATGAGATAATTTTTTTAAAAAAAAAAAATATTGACATCGAATATGAAACGAACGAATTGATATAAAATTAATTATTTCTTTAATAAATATATGATTTATTATTTCTTTAATAAAATTTATTATTTAATAATAAATGGAAACGGGACGGGTCTTGAGTTCCCTAACCCTAACCTAATTGCTTAAAAAGATGAAAAAACAAAATCCCAAGCATATGTTTTGTGCAAAGTGTCCTCGTATATTACGAAGCTATTACATTCCTCATCGACTTATTCATTTTAGTCTTTTAGTATTTGCTTACTCTCCCACCAGAAACAACTGGAAACATATGAGATTAAGGCAAGTATCTTTCTGAAAGTTTTGTCCTGTAAGTCGTTGAAGTTCATTTTTTTTAGATTTTATCTTCTCTTCTTCATGCTTATGGATTCATTCTCCACCTTTCCTTTCCTAAAACATTAGACCCATTAAACAGTTACCAAAATCCAAGTAAAATATGTAAAAGAAAGAGCATTTTTTTATACTGAGATGGTCATTTTTCAAGGTAACAGAACTTTGGTTTGGATAGTTGAAGATGGGAATTCTATGATTACAGTTAATTTTGTTAATTGGGTTGTGCTTGTATTTTGTGTTTATAGATATTACAAAGCTGTTGTCAAGAAAAGAGAAATAGTTTCTGAAATTGTTTGATATGTTTCTGTTCTATCCAATTTGCAATTGGTTTGTTTAATTTGGCGGCATAAAGATGGGAATAAACAAGGAGAAGTATGCTGCTGATCTCTCCTCCATCAGAGAAGCACAAGCACGCATCGATTCTTTCATACACAAAACTCCAGTCATGACCTCAGAGTCTCTAGATGCTATTTCTGGAAGGAGGTTATTCTTTAAGTGTGAATGTTTCCAAAAGGGGTGAGAAACAAGTTAATGGTAAATTGTAATGATTTGTTACCTGTTTTTATTCTTGCTCTCCAAATTAAGACTTCGGCTATATGTTGCTTAACAGGGGAGCATTCAAATTCAGAGGTGCTTGCAATGCTATATGTTCACTTGATGACCGTCAGGCTGCTAGAGGAGTTGTAACCCATAGCAGGTTTGCGCTAAGCCCATCTATGACCTATACCTTGTCATCAACAATCTTACTTTGTTTCTTCCCCCTTACTATTTTATTGGAATATACCTGATCACATCCTTCAAAATTAGTGGTAACCATGCTGCTGCGTTGGCATTGGCCGCAAAACTACGCGGTATCCCTGCATATATAGTTATACCAAAAAATGCTCCGCAATGCAAAGTTCAGAATGTCATGCGTTATGGTGGTCAGGTTATATGGAGTGAGGCAACAATTCAGTCAAGGGAGCAAACTGCAGCCAAGGTGTTGCAAGAAACTGGGGCTGTTCTTATACATCCTTATAATGATGGGCGCATTATGAGGTAGTCACTGAACATTTCTATAAATTATGCATTTCTAAGCTGTGACTGTTATAATTTGATGTTATATGGTGAATTAGATAACATGAATATCTTTTTCAGTGGGCAGGGTACCATATCCCTGGAGCTTTTAGAGCAAGCCCCTCACATAGACACCTTAATAGTTCCCATAAGTGGTTTGTTTTTGCAGCTTTCTCTGTCAATTTTATGATTTTTCGTCCTGCATCATCGTCATTTGTCATTTTTTTGGACGATTATTTTTTTCTCAACTATAAATAAATATTGAAAAACTACAGGAGGCGGCTTGATATCAGGGGTGGCATTGGCTGCCAAGTCCATCAATCCGGCCATTCGAGTTTTGGCTGCTGAACCAAAGGGAGCTGATGATGCATCTCAATCAAAAGTGGCTGGTAGAATTGTAACCTTACCTGAAACAAATACAGTAGCTGATGGGCTGAGAGCTTCCCTTGGTGAACTCACCTGGTAATGGCAATTCCATGGTGTCTTGTTGATGTGTCCAGAATGTATACCCAGTTTGTAGATATTTTCTTTTCTCAATTAGTGCATTGCAGTTGTTTGTTTACCCTTTCTTTCCAAACATTTGTTTGTATATGGCACACTACCACCACAGATAGCTTTTAGGAACTACATGTACTTGTTTGTCTATGCATTTCCCTCATTATATGCCTTCTGATTGATTAGGCCCATAGTACGAGATCTTGTTGATGACATAATAACTGTGGATGATACGGAGATAGTTGAAGCAATGAGGCATTGTTATGAGATTCTTAAAGTTGCAGTGGAACCAAGTGGAGCCACCGGCCTTGCGGCTGTCTTATCTGATACTTTCAGGAACAACCCTGCCTGGAAGGATTGCGACCAAATAGGAATTATACTTTCAGGAGGTAATGTAGATCTCGAAGTGCTGTGGAATTCATTTAGAAAATGAAAATTACATATGTTATTGTTCCTAAGTAAACATTTTCTTTCTCTTCAAATTGAGCTTGGTTTCATAATGCTGATATGAAATTGAATTACTTGGTCGCAACCAGACTTCTTTTTTGTTGTTCTGCTATTCTATTCTAATGTTTTTGAGAGTATTGCCAATCATAAGCTTTTAGACTCTGTTCGTGCTTTCCAAATCATGAAAAAAAAACTTGGAGAAATGCCAGTTTAAGATGGCAATTTATTTCGTATCACCCAAACCCTCAAGGGCGTCAATTAGTTTATGAAACCTAAACCAGAAAAACCTAGAAAAGAACCTCTATGCTTTGGCTTAGAGATTGGACAGTACCACGTTGGTCATATTCTTCCACGAGTAACTTGAAGAATGAACCCGTGTCAGAAACCGGATTTCTTCTCAATTCCTCACTAGTCACAGTAATAGTTATCATAGTTATTTTTTACCACAATGCAAGAGGTTAATAAAAGAAAATTCAAATAATAAAAATATTCCAAACACAAGCGCGATCACCAGAAACATGCAATGCGAGATTGCATCAACAGATTCCACATAAGCAAGAATGTTTTAAAGCACAACAAAAACATCCAAATGTCCTAAAAGCTGGATGAACAAGGGGCAAGCATTATTCCATCTGTTTTAAGCCTCTTCATATTCCTCCTCTTCCTCGTACTCTTCGTCATCTGCAGTTGCATCCTGGTATTGCTGGTACTCTGAGATCAAATCATTCATGTTGCTCTCAGCTTCTGTGAACTCCATCTCATCCATCCCCTCTCCAGTGTACCAGTGCAAGAAAGCCTTCCTGCGGAACATGACAGTGAATTGCTCACTGACCCTCCTGAACATCTCCTGGATTGAAGTAGAGTTCCCGATAAATGTGGCTGCCATCTTCAAGCCATTAGGAGGTATGTCACAAACAGTGGACTTCACGTTGTTTGGAATCCATTCAACAAAGTATGATGAGTTCTTGTTTTGCACATTCATCATCTGCTCATCAACCTCTTTTGTGCTCATCTTGCCACGGAACAGGGCCGATGCTGTGAGGTATCGACCATGTCGAGGATCAGCCGCACACATCATGTTCTTGGCATCCCACATTTGCTGAGTAAGTTCAGGGACGGTGAGGGCTCTGTACTGCTGGGAACCACGAGATGTGAGAGGTGCAAAACCAACCATGAAGAAATGTAGCCGAGGGAATGGAATGAGGTTTACAGCAAGCTTGCGGAGGTCTGAGTTAAGCTGACCAGGGAAGCGAAGGCAGCATGTAACACCACTCATGGTGGCAGAAATTAGATGGTTGAGATCTCCGACTGAACATCAAATAGTGCAAGTTAGTTTCCATACAAAATGAAGGAAATGCGAAATGACCAAGTTGTTGGCTTGCATTGTTGCATCAAATTGAAAATCCCCAAATCTTTTTTATATTTATTTTTGTTTTTTAAAGATCCAAAAACTAATTGCTCTGCTTTATACGCTGCACATGTCAAATAGAAAGCCCCATTTGCTAAAGTGCATGACTATAGTATAACTGAAGGTATTATTTAAGCATAGAACAACATATCAACCATATTCTGGCCAAAGTCTATGAAAGTAGGACCTGCGTGAAATCACCAATGTATTTTTTTGCAAATGAATAACTCTTGCATCAATGAAAACAGTGCCAATAATCCAGTAGCTAACTAAAATGTTAGTATCGATGATAACCTTATCATAAACTAATCATAGCGATTACTGGTTAGTGAACAATGTGTCATTCCTATTATAATATTTTGCTTATAAGTGCCATACTCTTGTTATTTTAGAACTTTCCTAGACATCCCAAAATGGCCCAACCAAAATCTTAATCCAATCTTAGGTAAAATGCCCTAGAAAGTAATACCCATGTGAATCCCAACTGTATCTGTGCAATTACGAGCAAAGACAGAGAAGAGAATCTAAGATTCATATGGCTCATTCAACCTCACAATAAGTACAGAGAAAAACGGGCTAATACTTCACAGTTTTTAACCCTCCCAAAGTGAAATCTAAATGAAAAGATTATGGATCTTATATTGAAATCGCCAATTCAGACACAAAACTGAAGCAACAAGTTCCATATGGAACGACAATCAGGGCCACCCCATGACCAGAAAGTCGTTTCTTCCTAGTTTGGATTGGAAAATTATTGCAGATAAAATAGTAAATACTAGATGGACAAAGTAAGACAAATCAAAAGAAACTTCATTTGCAAGAAAACCAAAAGTACTTACAACTTGGAGCGGTGAGCTTGAGGGTACGGAAGCAGATATCATAGAGCGCTTCATTATCAAGAACCATACACTCATCCGCATTTTCCACTAGCTGATGAACTGAGAGTGTTGCATTGTAAGGCTCAACAACAGTATCTGAAACCTTAGGGGATGGGAACACCGAAAAGGTAAGCATCATTCGGTCCGGGTACTCTTCCCTTATCTTGGATATCAACAACGTTCCCATTCCGGAACCAGTTCCTCCTCCCAAAGAATGGCATACCTGAAACCCTGTAACCAAACAACCCAAATTTAAGATTAACCTAAGGAACCTTTAAATTAAGCAAAAGGGTTAAAAAAACCATAAAATTAAATTTTAATAATTATTCAAACCTTTTTTTTTCAATTAATTAAATCTTCAAACATTTATTTTCAATAATTAAACCCTTATTAGAAGAAAATTTGTTACCTATTTCCGTCCAACCAATGACTTAATTAAATGAAAATAAATATTTAAAGGTTCAATAAAAATATATGATTAAAGTTTCAACTAATTTCAAATAAAAAATTCAAAATTTAATTAATTGTAATAAAATATCATAAACTTAAATAATTATTAATTTTTTTTAAATTTCTTTATCCTTTTACCTTTAAATTATTATAGTAAAAGAAAATGCAATAATTACCTTGTAAGCAATCACAATTCTCGGCTTCTTTTCTGACGACGTCGAGAACGGAATCAATAAGTTCGGCTCCTTCCGTGTAGTGTCCCTTAGCCCAGTTGTTTCCGGCTCCTGACTGTCCGAAAACGAAGTTGTCAGGTCGGAAAATTTGTCCGTACGGACCGGACCTGATGCTATCCATGGTGCCTGGTTCCAGATCCATCAACACCGCCCGGGGAACAACGCGGCCGCAACTTGCTTCGTTGTAGTAGACGTTGATATGCTCCAACTGGAGACCCGAGTCGCCATGGTATCGACCCGTTGAGTCGATGCCGTGCTCGCCGCATACGACCTCCCAGAACTTGGCCCCTATCTGGTTGCCGCATTGACCGCCTTGGATGTGGAGGATTTCTCTCATTTTCTCGGAAAGGAACAGCAAGTTGGAGAGGAAAAATATACTACAGAAAATAAAAAGGCGGGGGTAAAAGAGGGTCGAGTGGGATTTTATAGAGGAGTTAACGGTTTCCGTTAGATGGCTGCTGACGGAGATGGGGTTAATATTTGGTTAGTGACGGACATTTCATTTTAGTGGGAACTTGAAATTTTGAAGTTGGGATTTGGTTCAGTGCTGGTGGTGACTGTGAGTAAAACTATTGCAATTACTGAATTTATTACGTGGTTTCTTTTCATTGGAAACTCAGAGAATGAGCCCGGTACTGGCCTTACCAGATCATGCTTCAATATTCTTGCATCTCAAAGAACGAGAGAGATTAAATTGTCAGGTCACATAGTTAATACATTTTCCTTTCTTGTTTGATTCTCTACTTTATTACCTTTTCTTACTAGATTCTCCAGTTTATTACCTTTACTGGAATGAAAATTTTAATTTAATTAATTTATATAATAATTTTAAAAATAATATTTAATAAATTTAAATTTTATATTTCAATATTTATAATATTTTTATTTACTAATTATTATCTTATTTATAAAAAACTTACAAACAATGTTCATATTTAATGATTTTTAACAATACTTGATAAGATTAAAAATAATACTTGGGCTGTGTAGCTTTTCCTCAAATGATAAAAGGGCATAAACTTTTGATGGTGATCCAAATTTTGAATAAAAACAAAAAGAATCATCCAGTTTTAATAAAATATATTTTATTGCAGAAATATCATTTAAATTTGATTTTTCAACATTTGAGATTTTGATAAAACATGAAACTGAAGTGAGAATTAACAAAAAACTTAATTTAATTAGAGTAGTGCAACTTTTTTATGATAGTTGAATTTTTGAGTAAATTTGATAATTTAAAATATGATACAATGATACGATATGAATAAAAAAAATAAAAATAATATTTTTTAAAATTTTAATAATTATTATATATGAGTTTAATAAAATTAAAAATATATATTATGTTTTTATATCAATACTAATTATAACATTTAAATTTTGTATAAAATATAACACGAATATACGAATTTTAATATTTTATTCAATACAAATATACAAATTATTAGATCTACTTCTAACAACTCTTTTCATAAAATTCTTGATTGCATGAATAGATAAGAGGGCACATGCTGGGGTACTGTTTTGTAAATGAAGCTATAAGCTATAAGATTTTGATTCCATGGCTACTTGCTCCAACATTATTTTTTGTACTTGGAAACTTGCACTTTACTCTCTTAAGTAAAATTATTAATATAATATTTTAATTTATTTTTTTAAATATGATATATATCGATATCAATTGTTTTGATATATTATTTTAAATTTTTTTATTTAATATAAATGCATAAATTTATACATTTATAATATTATTAATAAGCCACATAATAAATATATAATATATTTAAATCAAATAAATAAGTTTAAATATATAAAAATAATATTATAATTTTTTTTTATATTTTTAAACACTTAATTTGATCATATGATATTTAAATAAGTATTTTTTATATAAATATTAAGATAAAAATAAAGAGATGAAAAAAATTAATTAAATTGTTTAAATTAGTTTAGATTCAATTTAATTTTTTTCAATAATGTATGGTATTATAAATTGTTTAAATATCGAAAAAATCGATATTTTACTTTTCAATCCGAATTTAATATATATTTAAAATTTAAATTTAATTTAAATTGAATAAAAAAATTAATTCAAATCACCTCAAACACTACAATTTCAAACCAATATTTTTTTTAAAAATTTTTTTCTCACTGTTACTACTGAAATGCTGAACATTCAACTTTTAGTTTTGGATATACCAAAAGCTTGACAAAACAGAAGCATGGCAAGTCATATCCAAAACATAGAGCAAACAAAACCATCAATTTTTTCCTCCAAATTCCCTCCTTTCTTAAAACCAAAATTCACCTCTCATAACCCCTAAAAACAAGGATCTCTTTTCTCTTTTTACTCTCCACAGACCATCATTCAGCCTCTTGCTCCCTCTCCCTCTCCCTCTCCCTTTAACTGCTTCACATCTCACAAAGGCCCCCTCTCTCATTGGTGGCAAAATGGTCTGTTTTCTTCCCTCTCTCCCTTTCCCTTCTCTTTATGAGCAATTAGATTTCTTAAAGACACTCATAAGGGATTATGGATGGTTATAATAATTTTTTTTTAAATTATAGGTGTTCATTCAATCAATTTGATTAATTTTAAATTTAATTATCCAAAATTGAATTAAGTGAATTATATTATTTTTATTTTCATTAATCGAATCAATTTTTTTAATTTAAAAAATTAATTGATCAAATAGTTTGATCATTTCAATTAATTTTTTGATTAATCGAATAATAAATACATTTAAGTTAAATTATATTTCAAACTCTTAATTTCTCATATTTTAAACAAATTAAATAAAATTATTCAATAAAATATTAAAATATCATGTTAAAAACTCTAATAACTTATTAAATAAAATGATCAATTTCATATATTTTTCATTTTATATTTGAATTATGTTATATTTCGATTAAAATTTTAATGAATTTGATTTTCGAACTGAATTAATTGAAAATCAAAATTTCTTTGAATCATTTTCGCTAATTAATTGAATTTAATTCAATCATCAATTTATTAATCAAATTAAATCAATTAATTCAATTAAAACCAAATTATAAACATCCTACAAGAAATTCTCCCCCCCATTGCGGGTCAAGACTTCAGGCCTCTCCAAGGGCAAGGACCAACAAGCCTAACATTAGTTTTGCCCTATATTTAAATTCTATGATTTTTTTTACATATTTTGTTGGTTATTTATGAAGGTGAATAATCAATTCAAACAATGCTTATATTTGGTAGGGGATATGGGCAGACGAATGGCTGTGAACGATTAATGTAAGATGAGGTTCTTGGAAATAAAAGCAAAGAGAAGCTACAGGTTCATTGTTTTCAAAATCGAAGATAAGATCCAACAGGTTGTGGTTGAGAAGCTAGGTGGAGCCAGCGACAAGTATGAAGATTTAAGAGCAAGTTTGCCTCCTAATGAGTGCCGTTATGCCGTCCATGATTTTGATTTCACTACTGACGAAAGTTGCCAGAAAAGCAAAATTTTCTTCATTGCATGGTACCAACATTTCAACAACTACATGCTTTTTTAATGCACATTCACAACAAGTTTTTGGACACTAGATTTTATTTATCCAAAATAATACATAATATGAATTTGAAATTTAATTTTATTAATTCACGTAATAAATTTTATATGTTAACATTTAACATATTTAAAATTCAAATCTTAATATTTACAATATTATTTTATCTTTCTCATATTGTGGTCTTCATAGCCATAATCTCTGTGTTAATAACTGTTTTATAATTTTGGTTATAGGTCTCCTGACACATCGAGGGTGAGGAGCAAAATGTTGTATGCCAGCTCCAAGGATAGATTCAGAAGAGAGCTAGACGGTGTTCAAGTTGAATTGCAAGCGACTGATCCGACTGAAATGAGCTTTGACATTGTCAAAGGGCGAGCTCTCTGAAAAGCTAAAGTTAACCTTGGATCACTGACATTACTCTTCACTTCTAAAAACCATGCATTGGGGGCCTGGAACAATTTTCAATTGCCATAATCATCAATTTAGTTAGTAGTTCAGAGCTGATATATTGAACGTAAACTACAGTTACCAAATCTCTAAACTTGAAATGTTGGCAATAAATCTGGCTGTCAAAAAAAGGGCTTGGCTGATGTTGTTGAATCAAATTTTTATGTTTGAGAAGAACTTGGGTTGGATTAGGGTTGGTTTTCATCGTAAAGTGATGTTGTTGAAAGGTTAAATTATGAGTAGGGATCACCATTTTTACATCCCATTTTTCTTCAAAATTTTCCCTATCCCCTTGCTTTTAATCACTGGGGTGATTTTTATGAAATGGTTTTTGTTTAAAGATAGGTTAATTGTTCTTTCTTTTAGTTCATCTTGAATTTTTTTTTTAATTTTAAATTGATAAGAAGAGTATATATGTCAATGGATAAGGTATAAGTAGGTAGAGTATTCGTCATTCTCATCTTCATTTCTAAATTTTTATATTAAATCGATTCTCATATCCATACCTCATAGATATTTTAAATTTATTTTCATTTCTATTCTTACGGATATTTAATGAGTATAGATAATTTCATACTCGTAAATTTTTTAAAAAATAAAAACTTATATTTATTTTTTAATATTTTTTATTTATATATTGTATATTTAAGTAATTTTTTTATTAATATATATTTTTCAATAAAAATATATTAATTCTAACTAATCTAAAATAATAATTTAAATTATTTAATAAAAAAATTATTTATTAAATATATATAAATATATATATAATATAAATATGAAACAAATATTATATTATCCATCTTTATTTTCATATCTAATAAAAATTTAAAATAATTTTCCTCTCCGTCCTAATTTTTATACTTATAATATAATATTCATTTTTATTGAGATGAAAAGTTTGGTTCCTTGAAAATAAGATTAATATTCCTAAAAGAGAGAACTCTTTTCCTATATTAAATTAATTATAGTTTGATTTTTTGTATAACATTTAAAAAAAATTAAATGTACTAAATTAACGGGAAAAAATACAGCCTTAAAATGATTAGAAAAAAAAAATTAAACCCAAATAAAATAAAATAAAAAGCCCTAGAAAATTATATATTCGTTAAACGATATCGTTCAGATTACACTTCGCTTCCCTTCCTCGCATTATCTAGGGTTTTAGACTTTGAGCTTCGCACTTTCTTTCTCTTCTCTAAGCCAAAACATGGAAGAGTCCGGAGCCCCCGCCCTTACCCTGAACCCGACATCATGTTGGAGCAACGTAGTAAAGAGCCAACCACCAAAGCCCCAAGCTCAAAACCAAACCACGGCGACAAGCCAACTCTTCGTCGAAAGCTGCAAATCCACGAAGGGAATAGCGGTGGCCGTAGTGGATGCCAACGCCGTCATCGAAGGTGGAGAGAAGCTCAACAACTCCGCTGACAAGTTCGTTACCGTCCCCGAAGTCCTCGCGGAAATTCGCGACCCTGTTTCTCGCCACCGCTTAGCCTTTATGCCTGTATCCATCGATTCCATGGAGCCCTCTCCCGATGCCCTCAATAAAGGTATTGACTTTTAACTTCAATTTCCAATTCTTACGGCATTTGTTAATTGAGTGTTTTATTTGATCTTGTAGTTATCAAATTTGCGAGGGCAACTGGTGATTTGCAGACTCTTTCGGATGTTGATCTCAAACTGATTGCCCTGACATATACATTGGAGTCTCAGATTCATGGAACAAATCATCTTAGGGATGCTCCTCCCCCTGTTCATGTTGTTAATGTAAAAAGGCTGCCTGAAAGGGACTTGCCTGGATGGGGCTCTAATGTTCCTAATTTGGAAGAGTGGGAAGCACTCGAACGGGAAGCTGAAGATGGATTGAACTCTAACTCAAGAATCCTTCCCTTGAAAGACTTGAATATGAACATTGTCGCTTCAGATAACCGTTCTGAAGATGGGTTGGTGGAAACAAAGGGTGAAACGCATTCTGAGAATCAAGAGGACGATGAACAGGGTTTTAGGAGGCCTAGGCGATATTTACCCCAGAAAAAAGAGGTTAAAATCGAAGGGAAAAAGATGGTGGCTGATGGGATTGATGCATCTCAGGGACAGTTTGATGATAACGGTGATGATTGGCAACCTGCTGTAAGTCGAAGTACTCATAGGAGATATCTTCGGAGGAAAGCTAAGCGGGAATACTATGAGGCATTACTGGAGAAAGATTGTCAAGAAGATATTGGTAAAAGCATGGATCAGAACAATGTTGAAGACTCAAGTGGCCCTGATCAGCTGTTGCAACAAAGTGCTGAAGAAGCTAATTCTGGAAATGGGATTTCTGAGGAGGCTGAGCGGGCAGAGGATGAGAAGGGTGATGGAGATCTTTCTTCAATCCTAAAACAAATGAGGCTGGAAGAAGATTCAGTGAGGACGCTTCGAGAAGCAAAAGAAGCAGAGACCACAGTGGAGGAAGCTGTGTCAGATGACAATCTGAATCTTGCTGTTGAAGGAGATAAGGTGGACTTGGTCCATGAAGAATTACACCAGTTGGAGATGTCAAGTCAGACCAATGAAACTGTTGATGCCTCATATGCAGATGATGTTAGCAGCGAGCAGAGCTGGATGCTGAGATCCTTATCTGAGTCCAGTGTAGCTTGTGTAACTGGGGACTTCGCTATGCAAAATGTTCTTCTGCAGATGGGTTTACGATTACTAGCACCTGGTGGAATGCAAATTCGGCAGCTGCACAGGTATATCTTCAACGCATATATGAGTACTGGTGCTTGTCAGTTATCTTTTCAAACTTCAATCATCAAGGCATGTCAAAATTAAGTATTTTGATGCATATGTGGTTATTCTTGATATATATATATATATATATATATCTGTATGTAGATGGATACTGAAGTGTCATGCCTGCTATACTGTGACTGCTGAAATCGGAAGAATTTTCTGTCCCAAGTGTGGAAATGGAGGGACTTTACGTAAGGTAGCTGTTACTGTTGGTGAGAATGGAATTGTTTTGGCATCCCATCGGCCAAGAATTACTTTGCGTGGTACAAAGGTGAGTTCATTTACATAAGCAATGGGGGCAAAAGATAACGGTCACTTTTTGAGTACGGTTCTGCTGATTATTATATTTTCACTGCGGTCTGGCAACAGTCTTATGTTTCTTTCTTTGGGTTGGCTGTTGACAAAATGATATGCTTTTGAGAAACCTTCATTGCTGTGTGCAGTTTTCACTGCCTTTACCCCAAGGTGGAAGGGATGCCATAACCAAGAACCTCATTTTGCGTGAAGATCAGCTACCCCAAAAGTTCCTTTACCCTAAAACAAAGAAGAAAGTAAATAAACAGGTTCGTCTCATAATTTTTTTATAATAATTCTTTGGTGATTTTGATTTTTGTTTCTGCACCATGTATTTATTTCACTTGTTAATTTACAGCTGAGAGATGTGTTCTATTTTATATAGGGGGATAATGATTTCTTCATGGCTGGGAACGCCTTCACTCACCATACTGATAAGAGAGCACCTCTTCAGCCGCCTGTCAGAAAAGCATTAGCGGTATTTAGTGGAAAAAGGAATCCAAATGACAACCATTACTCCCGATCGAAGCATAAGTAACTTTACGGCACTTTCTTTTAATTTATATTTTTCCTTGAGAACTAGATATCGATAACAAGTTCCTTAGCCCTTATACTTGTTAAGTCATGTGTAATGATTTTTTTAACTAGCGTGCTATGTATTTTTTTGTCTTGGAATGGGCTCAATCTTGGAGAGATTTTGTTCAACTACATCTGAAATTATATGTGGCAGAAGCAATTGAGGAAAAAGAACTACGGTATGCCACCGTTTCTACAGTGCATGTTTTGGAGTGGCTGGAATAATGCATGGTTTCCCTCTGTTTCTTTTTCGCTGAGTTGGCACATATCTCCTTTGGATATCTTTGAATAGGACATTTCTCTTTTATTGTCATGTTGGCAAATAGCAAGGGCAACAATTAGTCTTTTTTGTGTTCTTTAGTAGTTCTCTGTTCTCAGAATCTCTGTTCGGTTTGTGTTCTAAAGCACCATTTAAGGAAGCGCGGGCGACAGGTTATTTGTCATTGTTCTTTAATTAAATCCTTTGGAATTCATCTCCATGAATTAGGAATTAGTAAAAGTGTTACCCAAATAGCTTGATTTATGAAACTTTAAAGTTATTTTATTATGTAACTTTGTAAAATTCTAGATTGGAAATGTATCCAAGCAGGTTAAAATTTGCAGCCACGTGCCTGATGGAATAAACCTACATTCTCTTGTAGGTTGAATCAGGATAGATTGAGCTATATCTACCTTGAAGTCTCTTGCTAAAATCCCAAAACTATCACATTGTCAATCTTTGGCTTTCCTTGGTGGGGAGGTTGGGAAATGATAAATTCCCATGTTCTATTGTACAATAAGAATGTGGTTATAGATCTTGATCATCAGTTTCATCGTTCTTCTACCAAATTTGGTAGCAAAGTTTCAACCCTATGTCCTGTCCAGCTCACAGTAGCTCACATTACGCCTGGCATAAACTTGGACTAAATGATGCCTTAAATTCGATTAAACCATAAGCAACTAATAAGATATTCCTATTCATTCTATTTGACGAAAAAATGTCTTAAAATATTTTGTTCTCGAATACTTTTTAAATAGGAATGATGAAGATTGAAAACCTGACAGAGGTTTGTCTTGGGCATCATTTTTAGACAAGTATATGCCATGTTCTGTTAGAGTATCAGGCAAAGTAGTTTTCTCAAAGATTATTACAAGCATGCACTCAACATGTCTAAAACATAACCAACGATTTCATTGTGCATGTTGAGACAACATGAACTTAATTTACATATATAAAACTGATTGTACCGACCAAATTAATCAGCTATTATGCGATTTCAGAAAATTTTCTGAACATCCAATGGTATACAATGAAAGTGGACATTAGTATGAATGAAGCCAAATGTTTCTTTTGGCATGCAGCATTTACAATGATCAAAAAGATTGAATAAAAGAAAAAGGGTAAAACTGTATGTATTCGATGTACAGTGTGTTAGCTTTAACTCAATCATGATGAAAGAGCAAGTTCAGCCCATGCCAAAGAAGATGCCTTGAGATCAACGGATACCGATGTGTCAATTCTGCTCTCCAACATCAGGCTTATTTCCTGCATGGATGGCCGTTTTGAAATGTCTGAATGAATGCAAAGGCTTATCACTTCACAGACAACTTTGAGGTCATCATAGCTGAAATGTTTTAGCTCTGGGTCCACAATGCAAGACATTACTTCTGGTAATTCAAGATAGTCCCTGGCCTGTAATGCATGCAGCAACATCAAGTATGTTTGTCTATAAGAATACTAAGAACTTGAAATTTCGTTAAAAATGGGGATTTCAGAAAGGTTGCTTACCCAATCTATCAAGCTCCCTCTGTCTTTGCAGAATGGAGGCCTTCCACTAATTATCTCCAGTAGAAGTATGCCAAAAGCATGAATATTTCCCTCGATATCCAGATGACGATTCTCCACAGAATTAGGAAGTAGACAAATGGCGCCATTGTTGCCGATAGAGCCAGAGTTATTTTTTGATCTAGCAAGAATAGTCTTCCAACTTTCAAAATCAACCAACTGCTTCACAAGAAAAGTTCTTAATCAGAAGAATCTCAGCTAAAATTCAAATTTTCAACCGGCAAGATACCAGGACAGACCATATTATTCATCACCCCAAGTATGTTGGGTACGAAAACAGAAATTTACCAGTATATACTTTTTCTTAGATAAGGTAGGAATGACCCTAACTCAAGTACCCCCTGATCATGAAGAAAATATTAGATGCTCATACATGCAAGGGCAAGAGGTGAGGAGAAACCTTGGGGGAAAAATCCTCTGTAAGATACACAGCACTAGATTTTAACTCTGATATAGTGAATGGTGGCTCAAGTTCTGTATGAAGATACTTGAGTCCTCGAGCAATGCCAAGAATAATTCTCATACGCCTTGTCCAAGATAATTGGGATCCTTCTCCATCTGCATTAAAATTCATTACTCAGGCTAAAGCCGATAAAAGAAATGTTATCATTGTATGTGAGTGAGAGAGAGAGAGAGAGAGAGAGAGAGAGAGTAAGCTTACAATGTAAATGCTCATAGAGCGTTCCATTTGATGCATATTCAAAAACAAGCATCCTTGTAAATGGAGTGTTCTCTCTACAGTAACCTAGTAATTTCCCTATATTCTCGTGATTCAATCTTGCCAAATCTGCCACCTGAATAGCAATTAAACAAAAAACTTAGAACCAATTACTCCAACTTCGTTAATTTTTGCATTTTCAAGCTGCTTGACGTCTTTCAACAAATTAATCTTTTCGTCAAACTGTTATAGGAAATAACAAGTACCTCTCTCTGGAAATAGAGCTCAAGATAGCCAGTCCATTGCTCCTCTTTGAGACAGAGCGATATCACAGCAATTTCAGGCCCACCATTCATGGTGCCTTTGTAGACCAAACTGTCAGGAGACGAACCAATAATGTTGCTGAAGTCTTCACAAGCTACTTCAAGATCTTGTCTGCTAAATTCTGTCACATCTTTCAACAACTCAGAATCTGCAGAAAATCACAATGTTAACCAATATTACTTCAATGAATACATTAATAAAGTTAATTTAGGAGCAGTAGTTAATGCCTGTAGCAAACTAACCTATGTATACCGTCACATGTTCCTTCTCACTCCCTGACTTCTTCCAAGGGATTATGATTGCCGACTTGCTATTGCATCTTTGGAAAGCAGTAAGGAGGGCTACAAGAAAGAGAGTTCCCACCATGATTCCAGTTACTATTTCAAGAGCTAAAAGCCAGGCAGGTTTCGATGCTTTCTGATGCTTTGCAACCTCTTCAGCAGGCCCATGCTTAGGGCTGGGTGCTTGGTGACTTCCGGATGGCTGAGGACCTAAAAAAGGAATACTGTTACTGTCAACTGTGTAATCATCAAAATTGAATTATTTAAATGGCCATAAGACCATCAGCTAGCATTGGTAAGTGTGATAAGAAAATAAATTGATGAATTTCAAGTTACACATGCAACTGCAAGATATATTAAATTCAACTATGGAAGAGCAGGTGCTTAAATTTTGGTCCAATTATTTGATTAGAACCAAATGAAGCATGTGCACTTCAAGATGTAATCACAATAGTCAGTAGGACTTAGCCACAAACATATATTTTTCTTCAAATATTCATCCATGCCACAGCCTAAGGGAAGATTATGTAATACATACCACATTGAGTGGTGGGACGCTGTTTAGCATCTTTGTCCTGGAGGCAGTTCCCTTGAAAGCTTGTGCTGCATTAATAATATGAGAAAACATGAATCAACTGGATAAAAAGAAGCCAGCATGGACCTATGATAGAGGCAAAGAAATTTTACCTTGGAAGGTATTCCAAACACTTAGGTATGCTTCCAACCAAAAAATTGTAGGACAAATCTACCACTTTTAACTGAGATAATTGACAAAGTCCAGTTAAGTTTGACCGTGAGGAAGCATACCTGAAGTGAGAACAATTATTAGAAATCACCTTTAAAACATTAATATGATTTAACTTCAGTGGCAGAATTTCTATAGAAAAAGCCTGCAATATTTTCAACTTCTATGATCCCATACCAAGATATTTTACTCCCAACTAAAATACCAGCTTTATGGGTTAAAAAAGCGACATTGTTAACAGTTTGCCATATCCAACAGTAAAACTCTAGATGGCACCGTATAACAGTAGGACATAGCATCCTATTATAATTGATTCCCTGCATGTCAATTGTCATGCATAACTCCAAAAAAGAAAAAAGTAAAAGAAAAAGCATAACCTATTATAATGCTAGTAGCAACTCTACCAGCTTGTTTGTTCACCATCCCCTTTCAATCATTATCATCATATCCAAGAACAGCATTCGAACTAAATTTGCTATGAGATGATGGATTAAAACAAACAGATATAATACTGTAGGCATTTATGTGTAGAGACTAGAAGTGTTCATTGAAAAGGAATACAGGTAATATTTCCTAATGAGCAGTTCATCAAATAGACTTGCTCTCCAAAGCGTAATAGAAAATAATTCCATTGTCACAATATTCTACTTACATTCCATGTATCTTAGCTGTAAATGTTGAATTGCTATTAGCAGGAACAGTTCCATGAAGTTTATTTCTATCAAGAAGAAGTTCCTGAAGATACTTTAAATTTCCAAGCTCAGCAGGCAGGCTCCCTGTCAACCCATTTGACTGAAGGTTTCTGTGATAACAAAAGAAAACAAAATAAGAAAAAAGGTATAAATTACCAAATATCTTAACTTCCTTGAAACAAAACACATAGAGTTTGGGTTACATCTTCATCACACTGTTTAAATTCCCAAGCTCAGGAGGAATAGGACCCGTCAGTTGATTCATTCCCAAATCCAAGACTTTGAGGAATTGCAACATGCCCAGTTCTTTAGGTATTATACCTATCAGATTGTTCTCGTGTAAAGTTCTACAAAACACATGAAACTATGCGTCAACTGTTACATTCTATAGGGGTGATAACAGCTCAGATTGGATCATATTCAGTTTGATTTTTCGAATATTATATAAAATTATGAATTTTTAAAATCCAACCGAATCCAAACCAAACCTTTGAACAATTTGAACTAAATCAAACCAAATTTTATCAGTTTTATTTGATTTATTAATTTTTAAAATTTTAAAATTTTATTTTTATATATTATTTTAATATAAAATTTTAATATATTAAGTAGATTTTGTTATAAAATTATCAATTTTTTTATCAAAATTTAAATATATATAAAAATTAAGAAAAATACATAATTCAGTTCGTTTTTTTTTTTTTTTTCACTTCTTGATCCAAAATCCGATCTGAACCAAATATATACATTTAATATCAAAACTCATCCGAACTTAATAAAAAAAAAAATCGATTCAAACCAAACGGAACATTACAATTCCAAATTGACTTTCGGTTTTCTCATTTTTTTTTCTCACCCCTACATTCCGAGAAGGAAAAAAGTTGAACCAAGAGCATCATTTTGAACAAATAAGAAAAGGAACACATACAGTTCTTGCAAGTAGGTAATTTGGCCAATTTCCGGAGCAAGAAATCCCTTCAAAAATGAACCGGATATGTTTCTGCAACACATGAAGAGATATGACTGCTCTGAAAATGCATCAACTGTGCAGATATCTACCATTTAATGGAATGAAAAGTTGTTGGATCATGCTTACATCTTTATAACGTGTTGTCTCTCCTGATTACAAGTAATCCCAGACCACTCACACGGATCAGCATCTAAAGTATTCCAGTTTGAAAAAACCAGATGTGGATCTTCATATATAGCTTCCTTAAATGTTGTAAGAGCCCAAGCTTTACAAAACCAGAGTTCCAAACTCAGTGAGGAATACTTATAGTATTGAAGCTAGAATTATATAAATCTAAAAGAACTGAACCAGAACACAATGTAACACAAGATTGACAGTTAAAGTTCTAATCACCAACCACATTTTCCCAGAAACCAATCAAGATCTGCAAAAACAAACAAAAAAAAAAAACCAAAGACAAAAAAAAAGTTCATTACCTTCATTAGTAGGGAAAGAACCACAAGTCAGGAAAGAAACTCCAGAGGCAAGAAAGAGAAGCAAGAAATAAATGTATGATCTCATTTTTTCCCCTGTAACTCTCTTTTATCACCCGCAAGTAGCATTCATCAACCTAGAAATGAAGAGAGAGAGAAAAAAAAAAAAAGAAAAACGAAAGAACCCAACTGAGCAGCAGGTGTGGGGTTTATCAAGAGACTGAAACTAAAGGCAAAGTTCAAAGCTTTGGTACACTAATCTGCTGAAATGGGGTTGCTTTGCTTTGTTAACAGAGTATAAAAATGAAATTAAAAAAAAAAATAATAAAGAGATAAAGATGCTAGTAATACAAAACTACAGGGTTTAAATCCAAGATTTTGCAAGTTGCAACTACCCAAGAAAGCAAACCACTTGAAAAAACAAAGAGTAGAGAAAAGAAAAGACTAGAAAGAAGTGAAGCCTTGAGTGAAAAAGACAAAACAAGAGATGTCAGGGAAAACTTGGATTCAAAGAGAGTTTTTTTTTTTTTTTTTCTTTTTTGGTTTAGTAGTAAAAACAAGAAAATCAAGATAATAAACAACTATACAAATAAATGGACTAAGAATATGATTTTTTATTCTGTTTAATTTCATGCAAAATGGCAGTTTTGTAAATTGATTCATTCTCTGGGGCATATAATAATTAGCTTTTGGTGCCAGTGGATTAGTGCTAATGATGGGATTAAGAGGAGCAAAATTGATTGGAGCGCAAAAATATCGTGAGATAATTGACTTGAATCTCGGTACAGGCTTGCTAATGTGTGAGCCGGAAGAGTTTAAAACCATGGGCAACAAGTCAAGAACCCAAATCACCGTTGCATCTCTTGAATCGACGGCGGAGGCTTATTACAGGTTTGACAAAAACGTGGAGTATTTTGAGCCGTTAGGTTTGTATAATCCCATATGTACATTGGTAATTTTAAAATTCTCGTGCGCCATTGGAAATTAAAATTTCTAATATTATTAGTATTATCTTACAAATGGATAATTGCTCGTAGCCAAGTTCCAAACATGCTGATAATGGATGCATAGTGACAATATATTAAAATTGTTAAATAAATTTTTATTCTGTAATTTACCTACTTTGAGGAACTGTCTAATGGGTGATAAATAAAAAAATGTTAATAGTATGATAATTAATATTTATATATATATGAAAATTTATTTCATATAATTATTGATGTACTTTTCAATCAAATAGTTAAGAAATCTATTAGAAGCTTAACTGTATAGTTGAATCGACCTATCACAAAGCCAAAAAAATAAATTTCGGGGGTGATACAATGATGTAAGCTTGGATGCTCAAATTAAAAGTATAAGAAAAAGAATTATAAAGAAAAAGGTGAGGAGAGATGGAGAGAAAGAGCCAGTAAGGTTATAAATATATTTGGTAATTCATGTATTAATATCGTATAAAATATTAATTTATATATTTATATGAAAATTACGTATCATAATTTATATTTATATAAAAATATATAATATATTTTTTAATTTTATTAAATCGATATATAATTATTATTAAAATTTTATGATATATTATTTTTATATTATATTCATATTATATCATCATATTATAATTTAGATTTTAGGTATAATTAAAATAAATGAAGTTGAATGTGATTCGTGTTTAACATGTTCTACCTTTTATACTTCACAAGTAAAGATGTGATTGATTTAATTTATCATTAGAGATGACAATAGATTGGGTATGAATAAATTTTTACTTGTCTCGAACTTGATTCGATTTTATATATACAATAATTAAATTCAACTCAACTCGATAATTTTTTAATTTTTAATATCTAAATTCGATTCAATTCAATATTATATAAAACCATTCTTAATCCAAAATTAATAAAATATTTTTTTTGAATATAAAATATTATTTTTAATATAAATAAAAATTACATAAATTATAAAAAATATATAACTATTAAATTAAATAATTAACTAAAAAAATATAAAATCGAGATTGATTTATCTAAAATCTAATCCTAAATTTTTTTATTATTATTCGATTCGATCCAACTTATAGCTCGATTTAAAAAAAAAATCGATCATAAAAAATTAAATCAGATTAAAACTCACAAGATACCGATTAGATTACCTTGAGTACTTATCATATGTTAAGTAAAATATTTGGCTATTAAAATACAATAATGACCTTCAATAATATAACAATAATGAAAGGGGTGGAGAGTTTAAACAAATTTTATTAAAGTATATCTAAAAAATCAATAAATTAGTATAATAAATTATTTTTTATTTTAATTTTATTTATAAATTTTAAAATTTTACCAACATAAATAAAATAATAATTTAATATATAAATATTCAATTAGACAACAAAAAGGTGCTACTGGCTTTAAAACGAAAAAAAAAAAAATGTACATTCTAAAAGTAAATGTGCGAAATGTCAAGGGGTGATTAGTGGAACCGATCAAGGTATATTTAAAGATATAAAAATGTTATTAATGTGTTATTTTTTCTTGAATATAGTAAAAAATAATGTATTAAATACAAAAAAATTTTCTTAAATAATATTTTAACTATCCTTAAATCGTATTTATAAAAATTTGTTAATTAAACTCACTCAATATTAATATTTACATTTATTATGTGAAGAAACTTGTATTCACCGATAATTAAAATTTTAAATTTTATAAGTAAAGTTAATAAGGTGAAATAAATAAAAATATAATTAAAAAATAAAATATGTAACAGTTCTTTAATTATATTTTATAAAATTAAAAAATTTAACCTTTAAATATAAAATGAACTCTGATGTCAAAAGCCGTGTGGAAGAGTGTTTTTTATAAATAGATACAGATAAAAAGAAATTAAACACAAAATCTCCCAAAAATTAGGCCGTGTGGAAGAGTGTTTTTTATAAATAGATACAGATAAAAAGAAATTAAACACAAAATCTCCCAAAAATTAGGGTCCAGATTTTTATTAAACTCACTGCAATTGTGATTTAGCGATAATGATAAAGCAAAGCTTAGGGCCCCTCCGGAAATTGCGCGAGCGATCATGTGCGGCGTTCTCAACGCAACGTCAAAATCACCGTACTCCTATTATCATTTCACGAAATGTTGCTACTTATTTGTCGTAAAAAATATCACGATATCTTAAATGTTGAAGAAGTAAAGACAGCTGGGATCACGCACTCGTTGAGACTCAAAATATCGTGGTATAGAATGTGATGGTTAGTTCAGTACAATTATTTTAAAGTAATATTTAATAATTATGGAAATAAATTTATACATTATCTAAAATAAATTAAGTTGAATTTTAATTTTAATTTAATTAATTTATATCATTATTATTAAAATATAATATTTAATAATTTTAAATTTTATCAATTTTAATTTTTTTTTATTCTTAAATTACAATTTTGTATAAATAAAAATCATGCAAGACTTTTCAGCATTGTTAATTTGTTAATATTTACATTATACTTGACTCGCTACAAAAGTAAAAGTTAGGTGTCTTTAATTTTGTAAACAAAAAAAGAAAGATTTTTTTTGTATTTTAAAGATTAATATTTAATATATTATTAATGTAAAATTTTAATTACACGAGCGAATTTAAGAAGATGACTCGTATCTTTTTTTTTAATTAGATTTCTCAAATAAATATTAACAAATATGTATTATATTTTTAATTTTATTGGCGTAATTAAAATTTTATTTCGATAATATATTTAATATTAATTTTGTCTTTAATTGTATTATTATATTATAAAAAAAATTTGTAAATAAATCAAATGTTAATACAATAAATAGTATTTCTATGATTTTCATAAGATAATAACAAAAGAAGGGCAATTAAGTTTTTATTTTCCCAAACTTTGACTAGAACTTGATACCTATTAGCATCCTATGAATTTTTTTTGTTGTTTAATTGAGCCAAAAAGTTTTTTCTTTTGTTAAAGCTTCAAATGCCAAATATGTCACAGATTTTTACAGTTGTCAGCCATGAGATTCAATAGACAAGCAATGTAGGCTATGGAACATATTCAAAGACATGGACACACAACCACTCCATCTTAATTTATCCTCAAAGTAAGAATGAAATGAAAGCACCATATCCTCAAATTACAAACAAGGATTTGTAATTTTTTTGTATGAATAAATGAGTAAATATGACCATAATGGATGGAATAGAATGGTCTCATGGATTGAGCATATAAATGATAAATAAATGGACATGATTAAAGTGGCAAAGTTGTGATGAATGTGGACCATTTAAAATTATTAAGTTTAGGGTTTTTATTATTATTATTAAGGGGGAGTCGCATTTTGCTGGTTTGGCATGACATTGGTGAATCCCATTTTTGTATACCCAAATGGGTGACACAAGCAATGACAGATTGTTTAAGCTTGAAGGGTCCTAACTGACAATGACTCTAAAGGCTGATTGGCTTTAAAGGGAAAGGGGGGAATGGGGGAGCCGCATGATTTTCTTTTCAGATTTCACAGTCATCAGCTGCCTTCAAAGCCATTTCAGATTGTGTACCAAAGTCAAAAGGGAGTAAATTAGAATTGGGACATGGAAGCATCTTAATTTTTTGAATTGACGATATATTTTAATTTTAAAGATAAAATAAATTCTCTTATTTTTCAAATTTTGAGATTAAAAAAAAAACCTCCAGATTACTACAGTCAGTAAAAAGAAAAAAAAATGAATTCACTTTCTTTATCAATTAAAATTTAATTCTTATAAAAACACTCTGAAATTAAAATCCCAAAAAATTACAACTTCAAAATTATCACCAAAAAAAAAATAAAACAAAACTTGAGGATAACCTGATCGCATGATACAAAAAATTATCAAAATGTGAAGCATAAGACAAAATTTATGGACCCTGGATTTTAAAAACTGACACAGGTTTTTATGTTTTGCTTTTATGGAATGGAATGGGGTCCCGGCCTGTTCATCTCAGGCTTTCTAACTTGCCAATCAAACTATCTCTCAAGCCTCCATGAGCTTGGAAGGCAAGAACCCTTCAAAGTTTTACCGTTTACTAAATTCTTTCAGCATGAATTAAGAATGTGAAAGAAAGGTAGAAAACAAACAGAAAAATGGTCCCTTTATGTTTTGTTAGATCTCTTTGTTAGGTTGCTGCCTTTAATTACTTTCCCCTGGCAGGCCAGCACCCCATCAGAATCGCTTTTATTATTGTTTTTTTGTTCTGTATTTTGAGAATGATTCAAGCTCAAGTTAGTGCAACAAAAGGACATATGCCATTAAGATTGGTGTACCACATTTCCTTTACTTAGAATTTAATATTGGTAAAAGCAAATCAAGGAATCATTTCAATTTCAAAGCTTTTGGGTGCTTATACTAACACCTAATCATGGACTTTTGATCTAGTGGTCAAGTTATTATTACTATTTAGGAGAAACAATCATTGGCCAATTCTTGAAATGTGATTCATAAATAAAAATTTATTAAAAAATAAAATTATAAAACAAAAGTCATGAGATTTAAAAATAAACAATATTTTTTAATTGAACATAATTTAATATTTTTTGCATCAATATTTAATACTCGAACATAATTCTTTCAAAATAACCATTGATCTCTAATCATAATTGACATCCTTTCTCTAAGAGCAAAGAACTTACATTTAGGGTTCAAATAATTTCTATTCTAATTGATTCTTCCCACATAACCAAGAGTGTCCATAATTAAGAACCTCAAAAAGCAGCCAAAAAATGTAGATTATTGTGCATAATCTGTTTTTAATGGCTTGACACTGTGGGATTAGATAAGCTGTCTACTTCACACTCTAAGTGGATTCAAGAGCAAGAATTTTCAAAGTTTGGTTAAACGCTTTAAAAACAAAACTCCTAGTGATTTGGTGGGGTTCTTTTTTCTTGGAAAAATTTGGTGGGTCTGGCCCTATAACCAAGTTGATGTTACAGTTTTTAAATTGATATAATTACATTTAAATTTTAAAATAGAGATAAATTAAATTTAAAATTAAATTTAATTGATATATTATTATAATATTTAACAAATTTAAAATTTAAATATCAATTTTTTCATAATCCGCAGCTCAAGTTTGTGGTTCTTGAATCCATATTAGGCGACGAAATAAAAATCTAAGGTATCAAGATTAGGTCATGAGGAGGACTGTGATTAGTGGCAATTTGTCCACCGACACATCCGATTGTTAGCAAAGAAATCAACATCTAACACTACAACTAACAAAGGTGCTTAGCCTAACCTAATGTTTTTTTCTTTTTCTAATGATTGTGAACAGATAATCATATGCGTTGTTAATCCTGTAAAAAATAAGTTATTGTCCTTTCCTGGCTGGTGGCATCATGAAATTTTATTGGGAAAAATAAATGTTTTTTTTTTTAGAAATGACAATTTTATTTGTTCAAGAAGTAGGGAAAAAGAAATTGTTTTAAAAAAAGTTATACTAACATTCATCAACTCTATAAAAAACCGATAATATGATTAAATTAAATCAATGAGTATAAAAAACTTAGTTATGTATGTTTTAATTAGATTTTTTACTTTTAAGATATTAATATATATATATATACAATGAATATATAAATATATATATATATATGGATGAACAGATATCGATTTAAATTGATTTAATCAACTGAAACTAACAAAAAATAATTAATTTGATTTAATTTATTCAGTTTGATTTTGGTTATAGTAGATTTTTTTTTATCGATTAAGTTAATTAAATAAGTTAATTTTTAATTTTTAAAATAGATAATTAAATCGATTAAATTAATTAATTTTTTAATAAGTAAGAGTAAAAAAGTTGAAATTAATATTTTTATTTTTTTCTAGTAAAATGTTATTGAAATTATTAAATTTTTAATAATTTAATTTGGATGATATTTAGATTTAAATTTTATTAAATTAAATTCATAACTAAATAATTATTTATAATAAAAAAATAATAAAAATTTTGATTATTTAACTGAATCGATTTTAATCGCTTCAATTTGATTCGATTATGATAAATTATTTAAAATTTATTAATTTGATAATTAATTTTTTTAAAATTAAACCAACAAAATCGAACAATTATTCATCTTTATATGTATTTTTAATAAAAAATTATAATTTATAAAAAAAAAAAAATTGCAGGTGATATTTTTTATACGCAACCGATACAAGACGTGATTTGGTCAATAATAAGAATTGTGGGCAAACTCAAATCTTAGTAAAGATTTTTCTAGTTAAATTCTCAGCTTTGGAAATATTTTCTGTCCAAATAATTTGGAGCAAATTTCTATAAGAACAAACAAAAAGGGATATGCAAACTAGTCCTACTACTAGACAAGAAGCGTAGTCATGAACTTTGTATTATTTGAGATTGGCAGCTTTTCAATCCTTCTAACGTTAATGTGCGAAGTCATGGTCAAGGCTATGAACCACTGCAGCCTGTCCGATCTCCTCGATTTTGATTCTGTTTTTCATTCCCATTCAAAGACAGGACCAAGCCCGAATATCAATTCATTCACCATAGGAAAAAGCAGTAGCAATTAAAATTTGAAACATTTGGGCAAAAGCTTTTTAGATTATGGAGTATGGGTAACCAAAATTCTCAAGCCTCAGCTTGGTTTGATTTGATTTTTGGAGCCATTAGAGGAAGGGTCGTTGTTTCATGTTCATTACAAAAAGACAGTCATCTCTCTGTTACTGTAGAAATTATAGGGTTTTTCTTTCCGGTCACAGGCTCACAGCATTATTTTGTCGATTCTGACAGATATTGGCCCCGTAAGAAATCTCTTTGGTTCATGAATCGTTTACGCGTTTGGAACAATGCAGTGAACTATCCTTATCCTGTTCCTGGTAGTGGTCCCAAATCCCATTAATGGCTATGAATTTATGTTTTCATGCGACTCTTCCGTGCTAATTTGGTGAAGGCAAAAGCCCAATATCAAATGAATCCTTCTTGTGCTTTAATTGCTTTTGAATGAAGCCAAGCCAATGTTTTTGGGCAATTTGTGCTTTTTCACCATATCAAAACTTCCACCTAAATTCCAATTATCAGATATGTATGGGATCAGATTAATCTAATAATTAACCAGAGTCGATGAGTATGAAATTAAGAATTCAAGGATAAGCTTTCATCTTGAGCATGTTCTCTCCCGTGTAGAACTCTTTCAATTCAAAATTTGAAAGCACCAATTCAGCATAAATCCTACTTTTCTTTGGCTGAAAATTCAATGTAAGGTGCTCAAAAGTTTTGAATATTAAATCATTAAGGCGATAGGTGGGAATTCAAAAATTAAATTCAGTCTTTAAAAGAGGATGTGATGCTGAAAACTACTGAAGCAGGAATGAAAGTTCAAAAAGGTCTTAACAGTTGTGCCTAACTTTGTAGTTTGATGGGCCGTTAGTCTTTTTCTAGCCTTTGCCTTTTGCACAAGACCTTCCTGAAAAGATCGGTCCCCTATCCTGCCCAATAATAGGCCCCCTTATAATTGATAGGTTTCACTCTCAGCTGCAATCGAAAAACTTCAGTCGACCCAACAAATTCAACTGAGCCAGGTTCATTTGTTTTTCATTCTAACAGTTCAGTTTTTAACATGGAAAATTAGTAATGGCTAACTTCTTCTTGTGAATGTTGCCCCAATCCACCGCAAGCATAAGGGATCTGCAGTTATCATCATCCCTTATGGGCCTATAGTGCTCTACAGGCTGCATGCTTGATGAAAAAAATCATAGAGCTCAGGCTGCAAAATCAATGCAGCAGGATCACAGGCCAGAATGTATTTCTCCCTAACCGACCATGCATACCCTTCAATGTAGATCTTGTACCTGCAAAAAAATCATGAATTATTCCTATACCTGCATTGATCTGCAATGTTGGTTTGTTTAAAACCTTGATGGCCTTCAAGGATCCAATCCTGCAAGTCTAGGTGGCTCCGCCAGTGCATAATCAAATTAAACCATTAATAATATAAAATTGAAACCATGCATCACGATTGAAATGATTATTATCCGAAAGCTCACAACTTGATCATAATGTATAGAAGACATTTCAATTATAATATGAAATTGAATGTCATCATCATCGTTAACCACCTTAGTCTCATGGTCAGCCACGCTGCAAAATTCCAGTCCCAGACAACAGCTTGGCAGCAGCTGATAGACAGAAATTAGATGGTTCGAAATTTCTTGCAACAAATTTAAAATGTTGTGATATATCCCTGGAATCCACTGATATTTGTTTGCCTCCTTCAGCTTAGTTGTTTCAGAAAGAAGCATTAATTGATAGTGAATTTCTGAGATTTCATAATTCTTTAGATCTAAAGAATTCTAAAAAAAAAAAAAAAGCTTACAATTGCTATAAGTACAACTATATAATATAAGAGTTCATTTTTCATACATTAACAGTAATTTTTAAAAATTCCATATACAAGGTTAAAAAATTATCTCTATTTTTTTATTATATCCTTAAAAAAAAAATCATTTTTCAGTGAATGAGCACGTTTTCACTTATCCTTAATTAACTTAATTATCCCTTAAATCCACATCGATCAGCCTATTCCTCAAAGTTAATTAAAAAGATTAGTAATTTGCAAAAGTTCTAGGTGGCTAAGGCAGTCGTTATTACTCAATGGTCATGGATGACATTCTAGCTAGCTCTATATCTAACTAATTATTATTATAAAGAATCAACCAAATCTCCAAACTTAACCCATTATTTAGAACTACTTTTAAATGAAATTTCATTATCATTGACCAAATAAAAAAAAAATTCAAAACAATATGTCAACTTCCAATAGAGTGAAATATTCATTTGTTTGGGTTAAAAAATTTCTAACAGAATAGTTTGATTATTTATCCTGTTTTCTTTTTTTTTTTTTAAGTATTTCACTTATAATTTTTTTATTACAATATTAAAATTGTTTAATAACAATAAAAAAATTATTTAATGATCCATTACTAATAAATATAGATTGTATATCAAATTTTGATAAATCCCACATAATTTTAAATTGTAATTAATTAATTATACTATAACTAATATTCCCACATTTTTTAGAGGTAATATTGGAGTTTGATTGCCAACAGCAGATAAGAAATGTATAATAAGCATAAAATAACATTACTAAATTAATTCAATTAGGCAAAAAAAATTTTCTTCATGGCATCATCAACAAACTCCAATACTTAATTAATGTAGTAGAATTTTTAAATAGTGATAGGCTTAAAAGAGTTGATCATTGCTGAGTAATTAAACAACTCTACCTTGTTCAGATCAAAGCATTCTTTAAACGTGCATTTAATCACCTGACCTGAAGAAATATATTCTGTAGAGATGGCTCCTCTTCCTGGCCCTCCATATGCTGACATGGGTTAATAAATAGGAATGGAAATATAGTATTTTAGAAGAGCTTGTAAGTACAAAAAAGATCAATCAAAGTTCTTTTTTGCTTCTTTTTTTAATTTCCAAGTATTTTATATGGGACCCCATGATTGTGACATTGCATTGTTTTTTTTTTTTTTTCTTTAATAATTTGAGTTACAACTCAGCTTCTAGAGGCATAAAAATAGCCTCTTGCCGGCCCTTCTCATCCTCAAAATCACCTGAACTTCTTAATTTCCTTTTGACATTTCGATGGCTAAGGTTCATCCTCAAGCAACCGTTTCTGATCCTTGCAGTATGAGTTCAGCTGGAAGAGAAACATTCACGATATGGATGAAATCGCTTGTTTGCCACACCAATGGTTGCACCGTCTTTGATTCAAAAGGGGAGATTGTGTATCGTGTCGAAAATTATGACAGCAAGGGCAGCAGTGAAGTTCATCTCATGGACCTGCGTGGCCAAGTTCTCTTTACCATACTAAAACAGGTACCATTGATGCAACTAATTGGACTTTTCCTGAAGTTCAGCATCGAAGTTCTCTTTACTTAATTGGGTTTTTCCTCTTTTGACTCTTGTTGCAGAAACTACAACTTTTTGGATGTTGGAATGGCTACAGAGGGAGCTTCACTGGCAGAAAGAAGGAAAACCCATACTTTCAAGTCAAGAAATACAGCAGCATTATCCAGAGAGATTTATCTTGTCAAGTATCTGTGGGTTTTGACAAGTACTGGATAGTTAGCTTAGGTCGCAAGAAACAAGGATTTAAGATGGTAAACTTAGCAGGAGATATTGTAGCAGAGGTAAACACCAAGAATTAAATTTCTCCGTTACTTGGTCATTATATAGAAAAACAAGTTATCCAATAATGTTTTTTTGTTACTTGAAGCTGCCAAAATTTAAAACTTATCACTAAGAGTCCAATCTCTATTAACAGGTCACCATTAATGAATTAGTTTCAACTAATAACAATCATTCTTGTCAATTGCTAATAATGCAGGTGAAGCAGAGGCAATTATCATCTGGGATGGTGTTAGGAGATGATGTATTAACTTTGGAAGCAGAACCCTCTATTAATCATTCCCTAGTCGTTGCTCTCGTTACGGTTTATGGATTGATCAATAGGAGATTGTAGATAAACAATTTCAAAAATTTCGGGAAAGACACTAAGCAAGAGAAGCATATATACATGTTTGCATGAAGTATAGGCTTCTTCCAGATATAGCAGAGTGCATATAAATAGGGACTCTCATTCTGTTGTTTCAGAATTTTCTTTTTTTCCGTATTTCAGGATTTGTATATCCTTAGGATGGAAAACCAATGCTAGGTTTATTATTGTAATTGACAGAAGAAAAGAAGATAGGAAGAAAAGAAAAGAAAAGAAAAGGTATAGGAAATAGATCTCGATTAATTTGTATTCATCAGAGCTAGCCAGAGCATAAACGTTCAGCCCAAAGCATGTTACAGATGTGATGATTTCTGTTCTTATAATTTTTTTGAGAAGATTGTGCCAAATGAAATTTTGGATCATACTCATAAATTTTCAACAAAAGAATTTTTGGACTTTTTCTTTGTCTCCAGCACCAACCCTGCCATGTAATTCAGTTAAGTTAATGGTCTGCAAGAACATATCCCAAGAATCAAGGGGAAATAATGCATGGTCATTTATGCAATAAAAAAAATGCCAGCAGATTACGGAAATCAATGAGACGGTGATCAGCACAATCACTCTGACCAAGCTGGCATACATTTTGTATCCGAATTTAGTTTCTGATTTTTCTGTTAATCCACATTTTATTATCTTTTATGTGTTGGCATAAGAAAATATCCTCAATATTGTTCTGTTTTGTGTGTGAAGTGTGATCAAGGAATTTTGAACTATTTTATTTATCAAATAAACGAAAATGTGGGAAAGAAAAGAAACGCAGCAGCCCATGTGTATAGATCTAGAGTGTAGTGTGGTCCACAAGCTCACCAACCTTGAAACCTGGTAGAATTTTGTCGGTGCCAAAAAGCTGCTGCAATCACATGTTGAGGGCCCTCGTTTCTTTAATGGTTTACACGTTTGTTGGGATTCCCATACATTATTGTTATGTGCCTACTCGATCCAAAAATGATCACCGACTACCAGGATCTTTCTCAAAATTCCTCCAAAGAAAAAAAATTATAAAAGTTTCCATCACGAGTGATATGTACAAATATGTACAAAAACTTTTCATCAGCCCAAGAACCAAAGGCCGAATGTACCCTCATGACTAATAAACTAATAGTGGTTGATATAAGAAAAAATATTGAAAAAAAAATTGTAACCATTATCGTGATTTTACTCGACAGAAAGTGGGTTCAATCCATATTGATGGATTATCACAATGATGAGTTTCACCTCTAAAATGTTGTTCAAAGCTTCCATGATCTCCCATGTTATAGATTCCCTGGTCCTTTCCTTTTCTTCTATGTGATTCCTGATGCGATGAAAAGCAGTAGTAGTCATCAGTGAAGTATATGCAATCAGCTTTACAACCAGAGTTGCTTGTGACTTGGATAGAGAAAGATGAATTATGGCCTAAGAACAACGCTCTGTTCCCTAAACTATTCACCCGTTTCCACATCCCATCCTCCACGTCCAGTTCAAAAACTCGGAACCCCGTCGTTCCATAATCATGACCACAACTTTTCCCTTCTCGTGAAACAACCAACAATGACCCTGCCGATTCCACCAAATAGAACCGCTCAAAATATTGCCATGGTTTTCTGATCATACTATTTCCATGATTTGCTAGGAACTCGCTGGGAATGGTTGAAATCACTTGAGCATTTAAATTCTCATGGTTGAAAACCCAAATTCTGGCAAGGATGTCAACACCAAAAAATTGTCCTTTATAATACAATAAATCATGGCATGCACAAGAAGGATAGGCTTCAACTGTTTTCCAGGTTTCCTCTCCAACTTTGCAAAATGCCACTTTGTTGATACCATTTCCATAAAAAATTGCAACCCTCAAATCATTTGGATTATTGGCAGATAAAATCGCTTTGTATATGAAATGAAAACCAGGACAATCAAATAAACGATCCGAATCCTTCAACGTGTGCATTTGTGGCAATGGTACACGAGCTCCAGATAGAGGATGAACTAAATTGATGTCCAAATTTTTGCCTATTGCAAACAGCCAACCTTGAGAGGCCAAGCACTTCTTACCATTGGCATCTCGTATTGGAAACCTATAAATCTTGTGCGTGGTGAGGCTAAGGAACTCACGGAATGTCTTGTTTTTCATCTTCCCAAGCATTAACCAAGGCGGCTGTAGCTGTGACGGTTCGAAGTTGTTCTTATCCGCTGCCAATAGCCATGAGGTACAAACAGCACCAAAGGCCAAAAAATGCTCCATGCAGACCAGCCTTTTTGCAATCAACGCCAAGAGGTCGGATGGAAGCTCTGACCAATTCGTCATCGTCAAAGCTACGAATATAAATTTGAAAAAGATAAGGCATTACATACAACACCATAAGCATGGACAATACGTATAAGCCTAAAACCTAAAGTAACAATTGTCTTGCAAACAAATTGTTAATTTTCCACGAGTAGTAGTAGACTTGAATGCTTTAATCAAAATTCGTAATTAAATAATAATATATACATGATATCATTTTATTGTCTAATTATTAATTTTTCTTTTAATTTAAAAGATGTCATTCAATAGATTTAAGGGTGAAATCTTAATATTATTATTTATTTCATTTTTCATATTATGATATTTTTGTTAGAAAAAAAAAAAGAGTGCTTGATGGATTTCAATTTGGCCAAATAATAATCTATTATTAGTTAGATTTGGGTTTGGGAGCATGGGAAGACAGAGGAATAATAAGCATGTGTTGGGAATCAGGTTTATCAATATTCACCTTCTTATTTATTTTAGAAATTATTCATAGTACTAAATATAAATTGAAGGAAATCTGATTGAACATGGGAAAATAAACATAATTTAAAAGCTTTCACTTGTATATATTTTGATCTCATTATCAAACAAAAACCTTTTAAATTGCTTTGAGGGTGTCCCCTTGAAATCCTTTTGGTTGTTGTCATAGTCTCATGAACGTCGATTGGTCGATTCTTCCAAACAATCTCTTGGTTATTGCGAGGATTTCACGGCGTTTGGTGCGGTTTGTACCTCATGGCGATTGGCTGCGGATAGAAGGAATTTTCAGCCATAAAAACAGCACCCTCGGTGGCTAATGCTCGCAGAAAGACCATGTACGGAACGGGGAGTTCTTCAGCCTGACAACGCACAAGATTCGTAGGGTATTGTTGTTCGAGCAATGGGTAATCGGTTCATACACAAAGCATCGATTTCAGGACTAGGGTGTTGGTTTATGACGTTTTGGACTCTAATCCTTCTACAAAAGCACCGATAACTTTTTTTCTTACATTAAAATTATAGGGTGACGGTAGATTTTTCCGCAAGATCAGAGTAGATCCTAAGTTTAAGAAAATATTTATTCTAGATCCTAAATTTAAGAGAATTTTTATATTAAATTTACGAATCGCCTATCAAAATATATTATTGACAATAAGATTTGGATTTAAATTTTATAAATAATTTCAGTTATATCAATAAGATTTTTTAATTTTATATAGTCAGCATGAAATGAAGAATGTATATTTCTAATTGTGGTCATAGAGGTGAAATTTTTTCAAATGACATATTTTACTTTAAGGCAAAAATTTCCAGTTTTAGAAATTGTCTCACCAAAAGTGGCAATTCGTCCTTACGGATCGTTGAAAATGCACTCTAACACCCAATATATAATACATGAGAATCCGATTGCCCTCGGTTTCTTGACCGTTAAGCCTATGACGTCCAAACCTTCAATTAAAAATGTTGAATGCTAGTTGCCAAATATATAGTAAAATAATATTATACAAATAATAATGAAGATGTTAATTAAATTCTATCCCAATAAAAAAAAAAGTTTAATATTATCAGGTCAACATGGTGATGATATATCAGATGATGAGAAACCAAAATTAAAAAAAAAATAAAAAATTCTTTGGTACTCCAAAAAAATTTGGGTTGTATTGCCTCATATGGCTTGCATTGTCATTTATCAGCTGCCATGATTAAATTACTATTTCATTGGATTTTGCCGGCCGAAGCAGGCTAGCCGCCCTCCATTACCATGCTCCCCTTCGCATAATTCTCCATCTATATCTCATTCACTTCACAAATTCAACTACTTGATCATCATATATATCATTGAAAAGTATGAGGCAAGCAGGAACTTATTCAAGCATAGTCTCGGGTGGAACATCTGGGAGAACCGGGCCTCATTTGTTGCCCTTGGCAAGGATCAAGAAGATCATGAAAAAGTCAGGCAATGATGACAAGATGATATCTGGGGAGGCTCCAATTGTTTTCTCCAAGGTTTGCGAGCTGTTCATTGAGGAGCTTACGCAAAGATCTTGGGTGGTGACAATGCAAGGCAAGAGGAGAACGCTTAACAAAGAGGATGTCACCTCAGCTGTTATGGCTACTGATATATTTGATTTTCTTGTCAACTTGGTATCTCATAACTCTTCAAGCTCTGTGGTCGACGCTACTACTCCTCTGGAAATGGATACCTTCAATTCATCATAGGCCTCTCCCTCTCTCTCTTCCTCCATTAATGCCTATACAAATTTGTAAGAAGTCCCCACGTAAATCTGAATCATGAATATATATATATATATATATATATATATATATATATAGCTTTAAACTTTACGATTATGATAAATTTCTTAATTGACAATATAATGGCATAATTTATACAAGGTTTTAAATATTAATCAATCTATTAATGCCTTCTCGGTTAAATGCCTAAATCTCACTCCCTCTTCTATTGTATTTTCAAAATTTAATTGAATTATATTAATTATTATGTATCGTTCAGAAATATTTATCATATTTTTAACTAAAAAGATTATATTTTAAAATAAAAATGTAAATATTGAAATTTAAATTTTAAATATAATAAATGCTCACTCTTAAAAATTATTGTACAAATTATGAATTAAAAAAATTTATTAGAACTTAATAATAGTCTTTATTAAGTGTTCAATTATGAATTTTTTTGGGTCAAGGTTAAATTTTGTATTTTTTTATCTTATTTTAACATAAGATTGGAGTAGCTGGTACATACTACTCAGAAACCACCATCATAGATACATCATACATTAATTAATGTAGTTACTAGTTTATTCTTAAGCATTTCTTTTTCATGTCCAAAACCATGGGTATTCCGAAATTTAAAATTTGACCAAATGGTTTGAAGCTAGCTTAGGGCCAAAAGCCTAAGGGCAGTATTGGGTATAGCTAGGCAAGCATGTGTCGATAAAACAAAAACTCAATCCACTTCAAACCAACCAAGACTTTTTTAGCGTTGATGATGATACTGGTGAGCCCATTCGACTCCTCTTATTCAAACCCAAGACCCAATAGATTGTATAGATTCAACCAATGGGCCCAACTCAATCAACCCAACCACCACCACCACCAGGGAAGGCTACCGGTTAGGCTGATAAGTAGCTGAAAACTGCATTTTCACTAATCCCAACAGGGACCAAGAACTCATTGCTGTCTAGTCGAAATGGCTGTGGCAGCTGGGACTTTTTGATCACCTTTTCTATTTTCTTGCTCGATTCTGCCACCATATTTGGTCACTTCACAGCAATGGCAGCTGCTCTTTTTCTCGATTATTTTCCCAATAACACAGTCTTCGGGATTAAACACATCTGTTTGAATAATTATTCCCGAAAAAATACGAATAAAAATATGCTGCCTGTTAAGGTGACAAAAGAAAACTTTGGTGAATGCAAAGTGTAGTGAATTTTAATACTATATTTATATATAGGAGAAGAGATTAGGGGATACCATGGGCGTTGGTCCCCGTTTTGTTTAAACAAGCTACTTTTTTTCTCAGATCTGATACATTTTGTATCAACTTTATAAGTCAGAAGCATTCCCTAGTCGGTTTATTTTGATTTCTTTTGGTTAATATATATGTCAGAACTAAGTTCAAGGCAAGTAAGCGGATACTGTAAAACCATCAGACATACGCACATAGGAATATAGAATATTATATGGATTGTCAACACAAATCTCATGATAATAGATCAGAAGCATTCCCTGATCGGTTTATTTTGATTTTTTTTTTAGGTTAATATAAGTCAGAACCAAGTTCAAGGCAAGTAAGCGGATACTGTAAAACCATCAGACATATGCACATAGGAATCTGGAATGTTATATGGATTGTCAACACAAATCTAATGATCACCTGAAAAAAGATGGCAGAAAACCCATCTCAGATCGATGCTTCAATATGGTGAGAAAATTCACCAACTTTGGCTAGATCATACTTATAGTTAAGTAGGGCACCGATAATAACGTAACAACTCCATTTGAGAGGTAATGTTGAAGGTCGCTATCATAATTTATTTGCACCTTCACTTGTTTTGAGTTAATGTTCCTGTTTCATATTTCTAAACAATTAATGAAATTAAAAGATTTTGTTAGGCAAAAGAAATAGGTTTAAGATTTTCGACTTTCAGTTTTCATTTGTTTTTGGGGAGGGGGGGTGGGTATATCATAATGGATTCACATTTGACAACTTGGATAATTGGTGCACGTGCACTATTAATGGAGACAGACAGGAAGTTGACAACTGGTCTGCTGTAACAATATATATGGAAGCAAATTGACATCTGTAAAATGTTCATCAATTCATTTTGCAATTTACTACAACATTTTCTTGAGGTTGGTTGGCCGGCATTTGTTACAAGTTGAGTAACACAACATTTTCTACAGCAATACAAGCAAATATATGTCAACTGGCATTTTCAGGGGTAGCAAGAAGAAAAGTTCATCTTTTCCTTCTTTTCTCCTATAAAATGGTTAATAGAATATTCATACTATTTGAAGAAATTATAATAAGAATAGTCATGTGTATTAATTAATCATTCTTTCGAGGATTCTTGTAAGCTTATTGATTGTATTAAAAAAATCAAAATAGCAAACAATACGGTTTTCCTTCTTCTATCTACAATTCTTTTTTTTTTTTTTTTTTTTTGCAAATTAGGGGCTGTAAAGTTGTTTTCTGAATTTCCCATAAGCCTTTACTAACCAAGTTCTGAATTTTTGTTATTTGTCAGATGGAGATAATGAGAGTGTTTTTCATTATACCATAGCATCGTTTTGTCATGTACCTCTACATGAATGGGGAAGAAGAACAATTACACCTTCGTCCGAAAGTCGGAAACATTCAATACCTTAATTTTCCTGCTGAAGCTAAAAGGGGAAAAGGGAATTCTAATACTCGACCATAATTTCATTTAGATTTCAACTGTTTTATTTGTTTTCAAATAAGACAGTAAGACAGTATTGTGCATTTGCTCCTCTAATAATGTATGTGTTCGAGCATGGTGACAATCTGGTGGCTTAGAAATTGTGCTGATCATCTTGTGTTTTTTTCCTCCAAAATTAGTCTTTACAGGAAACTATTATGGCAATTCGCTATCTACCTAGCTGTCCCAAAACTTTGTTGGTCACTCTTGTGTGGTTGGCATAAATAATTTATCTTTCAATGTTCCATCCTTTTTCTGCAGCTGTAACAATGATCATAATAACTAATAGGAAGCATTAAGGCACCTGCATTTTTGTCTTTTCAGATCATTACAAATTTACAGTCACCTACCAATTTCTTTTGTGACGAGGAAGGCCAAAATTTGGGATAGAAAAAGGAGAATTATTGTAAGTGTTAGGATAGTATTTTAGCCTTAAAAAATAGTAAACCATTTGAGTTAAGTCCGAGTTTTACTCGGTTTGTTCACTTATATTTTGCTTGTTGTTTCCGTAAGTGATAACACAAAAGCTACAAATGTTTCCCTTCTAAACTGTTGTGTGATGATATCTTTACTTTAACAAAGCTAAGATGAAAAACCAATCACCTTTATTGTCAGGACCCAACCTCTATTTGTACCTACCACAACCACCCTTGTAGTTTTCAACTGACATTTCCAAAGGTTTCTCTTTCTCCATCCGTTTCTCTGCTAGTTTTGCTGTTGCTTAAAATCTGTCTAGAATTTACCAGAATTTTCTGAGAGGGGAATTGATAATTTTGGTGTTCTTTTTGGTGGAGTATCAGTGGCTAAGTTAAAGGAATACGTAGTTGGGGGAGAGGAGGAGGCCAACACAATGGAATCCTCTGAACCCAAGGAGCTGCAGCAACCTGTTAAGGAAGAGAAAGATGCAGCTCAGAATGATGTAGCTGAAGAGAAGAGCGTGATCCCAGGCCCTGAAAGTATGCTTTCTCTCAGACTCTAGAAAGGCTTTGATTCTTTGTTTCTTTTTTTCCCCATTTCACTCTTGCTTGCTTATGTAACTCGTGATTCTGTGGATGTTTTATATATCAACTTTATCTCCTTGAAATTCACTTATTTTTTGTGATTTTTCCGTTAGAGATCTTTTCTATTTGACATGTCTTCAGGGTCACGGCAACCTGAAAATTTATTGGGTTGTTTTGTGTTTTTTTTTTTGGATAAATATTATGTTCATTATCCAAGAAGCAGTAAAACTGCTACAAAACATGTACAACTGTTTCAATTTTTACATTTCAAACATATCTCTACTTAACCCCTAACTCTTACTCAATTCCTGGTTAACATGATCAAAAGCAACAGTCTTCAGTCCCATTACTCTCAACCTGACTACCTCTTTGATTTGCTTTAAAACCATCTCTCCCGCTAATGCTTCTTGTCTATTCTTCTATTTCACTCTGTCCATATCTCATAAATGTATGCTCCCCTAGCCAACCGAAGCATAATTGAAACCAATGCCTTCCTTTTAAGCTTGGCTACAGCCCATTGGAACTCATTTTCCCATCCAGCAACTTCTCGTCTTAGGTTACATAGCAACAGTACTTGCTTCCATACCTTTTTTGAGTAGCTGCAGCTGAAGAAGACGTGATCTCTACTTTTTTTCTGCTGTTTACTTAACACAGTAATTCTGTTTTTAGAGCTCTGTTCAATTCAATTTTGGGGCTTCATTCTAAACTGAAACAGTAATTCTGCATATGTTTTACAAAATATTATTAGGCTGTCTGCATGCAGTCAAAAGTTATTTTGAAAAAGAAAAGGGTGTCCTTAAGATTCGTTTTGGTTTTATATATTTCTATTCTATTTTTTCATCTGCTTTATAAAAAGCTGCATCTGCCAGAATTATTTCTCTGTGCCAAAGTACTGCGTGCCAGACAAACTTTGTCGCAACATGCCACGGGTTGCACGTCCTAGCAAATTACTTGTAGCTAATAATAATTTTCATTTCCAGAAACAGAACCCATAATGTTCATCGAAATTTTAGTTGATCTTAATAACCCTGGTTGGAATGGGAAATTTTCAGCCATTTCAGTTTAACTAATACAGGCTGCTTTATGACATGACATTATCTGACCTCTTTAAATGTTGAAAATATGGCAGAAGTTGCAGCAGCACCAGCTACTGAGAAAAGTCCAAACAGCAGAGGTATTGGGCTATATGCTCATTTATTTGAAAGCATCTGTCCTTTTGGACATGGTACATTTATTTTCTTATCAGATCATTATTTCAGATTCTGTTCTTGCACGGGTTGAGACGGAAAAAAGACTAGCTTTAATTAAAGCATGGGAGGAAAATGAGAAGGCAAAAATAGAGAACAGGTAAGAGGCCATCTATAATCTCTATTTGTGTAATATATAAGTTCTTAGCCATGGCCAATTCACATCAAACCTTTACAAGCAACTTGGAATGCTGAAATTTGTGAAACCAGGGCACATAAGAAGATATCTGCTATTGGATCATGGGAGAATACCAAGAAAGCTGGTGTAGAAGCACTGCTAAAGAGAATTGAGGTAACATTCTCCACCAGATCAGTACACTGAACTCCTAAGCACAAGTAGCTTGGATTAGAACAAGTTTTAGAGACTGTGGTTACTGTGTTTGACTAAGGTTTTGTGCTGATAGGAACAACTGGAAAGGAAGAAGGCAGAGCATGGTGAGAAAATGAAAAACAAAGTGGCTGAAATCCACAAGGAAGCCCAAGAAAAAAGAGCAGTGATAGAAGCCAAACGAGGGGAGGATTTTCTCAAGATAGAGGAGACAGCAGCGAAATTTCGTGCCACTGGATATACACCAAAGAAATTTCTTGGATGCTTCAGCAGTTAACATCCTGAATTGATATTCAAAGGAGAGAAATTTGTTTTTCTTTTCTGGAATTCAGGTTGTTCTTTTTCCCTCTCCCCCTGTTGGTTTGTAATTGTAAGTGAGACATTCTAATATTGGTGTACATCAAATATTCGTGTGTAGATATATATATATATGTGTGTGTGTGTGAAATACATCAATTATATTTTCATAAATCTAGTTGTAATTTCTGGAAATTTGTGAATTCTATTTTATATTGATCTCACATCCTATAAGTGATTGTGTAAATCAACTTAATTAAATTTTGGATTCATAATATACTGTCTTTATTTATATGTAATTAATAAGTATAAATTGCAAAGAAAAAAGCATTTTTGATGAGAAATTATTACTATGTAAGTCTTTTTTACCATGTCAACTATATATGAACTAAAAAAAATCAGGATGTCAAAAGTCATTAAATTATATATCATGCCACCACATATACAAGAGTGGATATCTGTGATCAGACTGTTAACTTTTCTTTCATATCTGGCCATGGATCATCCTCGAAAAACTTGGTCAAGAAACCTTGCATCTCTGTCCTTCCATGGAACATGACACTATTCTTAGAGCATGAAATTTTCAATATGCCAAAGAGTTCGGGATGGACCTTTGATTTCGTATCCTTAATAAGCGTTGATTCATACCCTCCACTTTTTTTTTCATTACTTTTTTGTCCCTTGATGTGCCTTTTTAACATTCGCGAAACAAAGGTGAAAAACAACAGACAATTTTCTGAGTTCGTTTTCTATCTCAATCTTCAGAGATAGAGATCTGAACTCGGGTTGTCTGTCATTGAACCATAATCTCTAGAAAACCTTTTTTTTTTCTTGCAGTTGGTCAGATTTTCCGCTGTCATTGCTTTTGGATTCATAGTATAGAAGAGGAAAATGGCATTCAGTGGGACAACAGAGAAATGCAAGGCTTGTGATAAGACTGTTCATTTTATTGATTTATTATCAGCTGATGGAATTTCTTATCACAAGACTTGCTTCAAATGCAGCCATTGCAATGGACTTTTGGTGGTATGTATAATAAGTATAATCTTTGGCTATTTTGTAAGAATTTCAAAATTTCATATAATTGCTGATATGACAGTCGAAACTTGATGAATTTTCTGCTTTCATGAAATTGAAATTGGATGGTCACATTTTTCTTTTACAGATGAGCAGCTATTGCTCAATGGAAGGAGTCCTATATTGCAAGCCTCATTTTGAGCAACTGTTCAAGGAGACCGGCTGTTACGCAAAGAAATTACAAAGTAAGATCCCCTTCTTTTCCAAACCAATTCTCTTCACCCCATCGAGCATTAGTATTTTGTTCATTTTTAATTTTGGCTAACATTTTTTTTTTTTTTTGCTTTTTTGGTGGTTTTTCAGCTGGGAAATCAGACAAGCCAAATGGACTGGTTCTCAAATTCTCTCCCACCATTGCCTTAACTTTATTGTGTATGCCATGCAGATGCCGAGGTTGTTTTGATATAATTAATGTTGATTTTGTTTTACTCGCAGGCAAGGGCTCCGAGCAGAGTTGCATCCTTCTTCTCTGGCACACAAGATAAATGTGGAGTCTGTGGCAAAACTGCGTACCCGTTAGAGAAGGTCTGCTATTACATTCTTGATCTGTCTATTTCTCATTTTGAGCCTAGACAGTTTGTATTAACAGGATGAAAAAACTGATCATTTTGAGCAAAAAATAACAGGTGACTGTGGAGGGAGAAAACTACCATAAATCCTGCTTCAGGTGTTCTCATGGGGGTTGCTTCCTTACACCATCGTCATATGCTGCACTGGATGGCATCCTCTACTGCAAGCCCCACTTTGCTCAGTTGTTCAAGGAGAAGGGCAGCTACAGTCATCTTACTAAGCAAGCTTCCTTGAAGAAAAATTCAGCAGGAGCTTTACTGGAAGGAAAATCTGAGGCTGAATCCGAACCCGAGTCTGAATCCGAATCAAAGCCAGAAGATGAGCCAAAGCCAGAAGCAGAGGCAGAAGAACAATCTGATCAACCTGTTGCACAAGACCAATATTAGAATGCTCACTGAACCTTCAGGGGACATCGGGCTTTATCCCAATTGGGTTTTGGCCTTGTTCTTTTTTCACTCTCGTCTCATGAAGAAGTTCCAGGGGCTCCAGGGTCTCCCAGTTCTCCCACTTGCAAGCAAATTCAACCTGTTGATCCAAATTAATGTCATTCTTATTGATATGGAAATACTATGAAAATGGAAACCAAAATTGTTTTTGTTTTCCTTCATTGAAGAAACATCTTATTTGCAGGCAAGCCTTAACTGTAATGGGGACCTACGGGGGGTTTTGTGTAAATGGTAATCCTTTCAGAATTCGGACTCTCACCCATATGAAATGAGATCAATTCACTTTTTCGTCACTTGAAATGTTTCTCCAATCTCTTATTACTTTCTCCCCCATTGACATCGACAAAACATTTCTGGTTTTATAATTTTGGAAATAAGGGATAACGTTAGGAACAGTTTAAAATATTCAACAGGATCCTTAAATTTTAAAATTTTTTAATAAAATATTTAAATTATAAATTTATTAATTAATATAATATTAAAAAAATATTTATTAATTAATAATTTTAAGAGTAAGTATTATAATATTTAATAAATTAATAATTCAGTAACAAATAAAAATTTTTAAAATTTAAATATTATATTAAATATTTTAATGTTATTTATCGATCACGCGGCATTAAGAATGATTAAGGAAAAGAAATAGAATCCAAATTTTTTGAGCCCGAGTTAGGCCCAGTTTCAGGCTCATTTGTTACTATCCATGGATGGCCCTGAATCTAATTCAACTTTGGGTAGTGGGGTTGAGTTGGGTTGCCCCGTTGAATTCAGGCATCAAAACCTTCATTGTAAAAATCAACATGGCCTCTACAGATGGCACGTGTGGTGAGCTTTTTTTCAACAAAAAAAAAAAAAGGGGAAAGAAAAGAAAAGGTGCCACCTGGGCGTCAACTGAGGGATAAGACGTGTTGTTCATCTTCTTCTTCACTACCCAGTCACAGGTAGCCATTCTATCCCCACCAAAGCTCAAATTTCAATCTTGGGCTTCAAAGTTCAACAATTTTACAATGCTACTCAACGCCGTCTGATGAGTTTGCTTTTAATTTCGCATTAAAAATGGACGGTCTATCTTGCGCCGCAGCTACCACCTCCGTTGCTTATTCCTTCTCCGTCAGCAAGTTTTTGCTGTTTCCTTCTGTGTCAGTATCAAGAGTACAAGTGAAAAGAAAGGCGAAAAGGGTTTCTTTCAGGGTTTTTGCGGAGAAAGAAGAACCAAAGCTTGACAAATGGGACCAAATGGAGCTCAAGTTTGGCCGCTTGCTCGGCGAAGACCCCAAACTCACCATTGCCAAGGTACCCTTTTGCTCATTCTTTTTTATTTTTTATATTTTATGCTCAATTTAGAGAATTTAAAAAAAAAACCCATTTTCTAATTGTTAAAAAGATTGCTTCTTTACAAATTTTTTTTTTTTTAATGTTATTGCATTTTGTTTTTTCAGATAATGGGTAGAAAAGCAAACCCTGAAGCATCTTATATTGAAATTGAGAAAGCATTTTATAAGAACAACGGGAAAATAGTGGAAATAGAGGAGGTTCCTTTTGATGTTGACAAGAAATTGCCCACCGCATCTTCTGATGGTTTAAATTTAGTTCGTCCTGTTCCGAACAAAGGAATCAAGTTTCAAGCTGATGATAAGCCAGCTGTATCTGAGATAAAGAGACCAACTCTGTCAGATGGAAAGGCTTTGGGTGGTGCAAGAAGGGGCAGGCTTCCAAATGTTATCTTGAGAAGGCCAACCGTGATGAATGAAAATGATGTAGAAGACAGGCCATCCAGGTTTAGGATGAAACCAAATTTGTCATTGAAAATGGGGAATATAAAAGCAAAGGAACATTATAGTGATATGACTTTGTTGAGAAAGCCGGAACCAATGAGTGTTGATACAAGCATCGATGAGAAGCAAGATTCTGATGATAGTGTTGGGCTGGAGAAAGAGAAAGAAGTGGAGGACAGAATTGGTGATTTTACATTGTTAAAAAAGCCTGAACAGATAAGTGCCAATACAAAGATTGTTGAAAAACAAGAGCAGTTTGGAGATTTAGAAGTTGAGGGGGAAAGGTTGGAGGCAGAGCTAGAAGCTAACATGCTGGCTAATGCAACAGAGAGTAGTTTTGAAGAAGCATTGGAAGCGGGGCATAGCTCAATCCCTAAGAAACGTGAGATAGAGGACGACTCTTTAATTGGTAATGCACCATGTTATGTGATGAAGTTCCTTTTAGTTTAATTGTTGTTTGATTGTGTTGAATGTCACTGTGGTAGGGCTTATTACAACTAAGCACAATGTTAACGACCCCACTCTCCCTCTCTCTCTCTTAGAACACTTATAAGTTTCCTCCTTTTACCTTATCTAAGGAGTTTTGAAACCCTTCAATCTGAAGTATTGAAGTTTATGTTTTTCTTGGCTTTTCAAGGAATGCGGCCAATTGACGTAAGTAATAGGGTGGCTACTGAGGAATCTGGCATTGTTCTCTCCATGGAAGCTGCACTGCAGGGGAAGCCAAAAAGGTGTCAAATTCATTCTTAAAATTAGGACATTTCTTCTTCAGTTGGTAGAGTTGTGACTTGTGATTAACCAATTGCTTTCTTATAGATTAGATCAATCTGTGAAAGAAACATCAGACCCCAATAAAACAGAAACTGTTCCCACCAACCCTGAAGATTATGGTGATCTCCCCTCTATATCACCTCAGGAGGTCAGCATACGGGACCTTTCCTTGAGTTATTACTGGACATTTTAAAGCATCATTTTGAGATGTCTGATAATTCTTGGTGTCTTATACAATTGTAGGATAGTGATTGGACCAGGGTTGAAGATCTGCTTAAGACAGGACAATGGGAAAAAGTGGAGTTAATAAGCTCTAGCACAAGAGGTTTTGTTGTAAGTGAACCTTTTCCTTCTATCAGGTCTATTTGCTAACATGTACTTCTTTGTGACTTTTGACTATTCATCATTTTTACAGGTATCGTTTGGTTCTTTGATTGGATTTTTGCCTTACCGCAACCTTGTTGCTAAATGGAAGTTCTTAGCTTTTGAATCATGGTTGAGAGAGAAGGGCTTAGACCCATCTGCTTATAAGCAGAATTTAGGAGTCATTCGAAGTTCTGATATAATGTGCAAGAACTCTTTTCTGGATTCAAACTCAATTTCAGAAAATAACCAACAATTTGAGGGAAAACTTTCACCAGATATGAAATTGGAAGATCTTTTGAGGATTTATGATCAAGAGAAGCTTAAATTCTTGTCCTCATTTGTTAGTCAGGTTTGAATAAATTGATTTTTTTTTCTATCTGTCTTCTTTATTACCATTTTGTATATTGATATGGTTAATATTTGCAGAGAGTCAATGTAAATGTGCTAATGGCTGACAGAAAGGACAGAAAACTTATAGTTTCTCTGAGGCCAAAAGAAAAGGAAGAGTTAGTAGAGAAAAAGAGAAAATTTATGGTGAGTAGCTATATTGTGTTTCAATATTTCCGTAGTGTTTTTTTTTTTTTTTTTTGTTTTTTTGCTCGTCTTCAGTGTTTATACTTACTTTTTGTGTAGTTGAAATGTTGTCACTCTTCGCATTAATACCATGGCAGAAAATTGCATTTTAATGTTTAACAATTTTCTTTTCATATAAACTGAGAATTTGAACAAATATTTTTGAATGAAAAACATGACTCTGCTTAATTTGACAAAATAGAAACTTTTAAAGCTCTTTAGCTGTTTCTTGTTGCAGGCCAAGCTTCATGTAGGGGATGTTGTAAAATGCTGCATTAAGAAAATCACTTATTTTGGTATATTTGTGGAGGTAAATGACCTATAGCAACAGGTTTTTAAGCATTGTTACAAATTACAATATCTTGGCAATTACTATAGTGGATGCACTTTCAGAAAGTGAAGTTTTTATGGTCTGGCAACAGTGTCATGTGGATTTTGGCTCCTTTGTTTTGTTTTTATTTTTCTTATGAACTTACGCCTCGTTAGCCTGGAGCCACAGCATCCATTTCTGTGAGATTATATATCCTTTAATTTTTTTTTCAATCAAATCGGGATCTAATTGTACTAATATAGGTTGAAGGCGTGCCTGCTCTGATTCACCAGACCGAAGTATCATGGGATGCCACATTGGATCCTGCATTATATTTCAAAATTGGTCAGGTATTTGAATTTACTGGAAGATTAAAACCACAACAAATTGAGTCTCCTATTCTTTTAAGTAAGGATTGAATGACAAAGACGTAAGACCTGGCATGGCAGGGTTAAAAGCTGTTGATCTTCACTGCTTGCTTTTTTTTTGGAGTGTGTGTGTGTGATTTCTTCCTGGTGCTTTGTTTATGTCTGAAATCCATCGAGCTATTTGTTTGTAGGCCATGCTCTTATCTACCTACTCTTTCTAAACCTTGAATTGAATTTTCAGATGATCTTCATGATTTCAGATTGTCGAGGCAAAAGTTCACCAATTGGATTTCACACTTGAGCGTATATTTTTATCTTTGAAGGAGATAACGGTAATCAACAAGCTACTAGGTCTTTGAATTTTAAAATTTCCTCAGTTGTTTTAGGCCATTTTTTATTATGTTGTGATCCTCTTTATTCTCTTTTCTGATGATAGCCAGAGCCACTGACTGAGGCCTTGGAGGCTCTAGTTGGTGATCATGATAACTTAGATGGAAGATTACAAGCAGCACAAGCAGACTCTGAGGTTTTTGTTTATACACTGTGACAGGAGCTTCATATCTTCTATCTTATCCTTTTTGTCCTAGAATTAGGTATTACGTGTTTGCATGGCTAACACTCACGCACTAATATTAAATATTGACAGTGGCCTGATGCAGAATCACTTATCAAAGAATTGCAACAGATTGAAGGGGTTCAATCAGTTTCAAAGGGCCAATTTTTCTTGAGCCCTGGTTTAGCTCCAACATTCCAGGTATGATAGCTTCAACATATCAACTAATGCAGTATGCTAAATTTGGTGAAGATTAAATACAATAATTCACTTGAAATGTATCAGCTCATATTGTGCCTCTGGTTTTGGAGTTCTTATTGATTTGTGGATTATCGGTTAGACGTTTGTATGCTGTACCTATTAGTACTTGTCTTTTTAATGAAATTTGAGAAGGAATGATCTAAGATACCTTCTAATATGCATTCTACACATTTAAAAATTCTACAACTGATCGAATAATAATGTGTTGTTTTCTTCTTCCATGGTTGCCGTGATACTTTGGGTGGTAAATTCAAAAAATAGATTTATTTTCTTCTTAGTTTTCTTCCCTTGACAAATTACAATACCACCATGACCATAAGTCTTCTTCTCTAGATCTAGGTTGGATTTTTAGATGCCAAAAGCTTTCCATCTTTCAATGCGGCACTTATTACCAACTTCATAATAGAAGCCTCTGTTGATTTAAACCTTCCCATCAGTTGAGCCCTTGAATTGATGGTGAGTAAATGAATTATGTACTTAATAGTTGTGATCTTTGTCAAAAAGCTGTGTAATGTAGAACGGGTATGAAAAATAGGGTGTAGAGCAAAAATTAGAGGAGAGAGAGAGAATTCTGAATAATAGTTCATTCTTCATCAAAAACTTGCTGAAGCTGAAAATAATATAGGTATTTATAGGGTACTTCCAAACCCTAGTGCTGGTAAAGCATCGGGACTATATAATAATCTAGAACACCCAAAATCTACATAATATACAAAATTATTAAATAATTCTTAAATAATACAATCTTTTGATCAGCATCATCTGTCCTGCATGACTGTGCCATCTTTTAGGTGCCATAACTTTTGCTATCTTTCAATTCTAGGCTTCATTATGAACTTCATAATAGAAGCTTCCATTGGTTCAAACCCTGTCATTTGTTTAGGTTGTGGATATGGGACCATGCTCTTGAAGAAATTGGTCAGTTTCTTCTTTTTAGACTTCATTTATGAATTATCTACTTCCTGTCTATCTTTTGGTGCAGGTTTATATGGCATCCATGTTTGAGAATCAATATAAGTTACTTGCTCGATCAGGAAACAAAGTACAAGAGGTAAAGTTTTATATAATCTCATTGCTCTGGTAAGTATCCAGCATAACCCTCAATTGGAGGATTTAATCTTTCCAATTGAAAACTTCCCCCTTATAAATATATACCATTTAAAAATTTCGAAGCACAGATTAGTTGTTTGGTTTTATTTCAGTTTGACTCTCTGGAATGTTATAGATTTTGAACCTTGTGAAATTGTTAGGTCTAAATTCCCAACACCGGTAAAGTGTGATTTTTCAAGTCAATACTATAGATCTGTAACAATGGCATTTTTTACAAGGCAATGACACAAGGATAAGCAAAAAAAAAAAAAAATCCCAAAAAGGCAATACGAATGTACTTAAGACTTTTGAGGACCTTCTGTGAAAATTCTTTTTTTCCTATTTCTCTAGATGTCTAGTACGACCTTTTTTCCTGAATAAATTTAACCTTATTATTATATCTAAAATGCTGTAAACAATGGAGATATGGATGACAACTCTTATGTTTTGGCAGGTCATTGTTCAAGCATCATTGGATAAAGAAGAGATGAAATCTACAATTCTATCATGCACAAACAGATTGGTGTAGGATTCTTGTTTTCGGTTAACTCGCTTCTTTTTCATCCTTTTGATATCCCACTCCTAATTTGGAACTCCAACTTTGATCCCAAAAGGAACTTTTGGCAGGAAGGTTAAGAGAGAGAACAGAAAGCATGGGGGAGCCAGGGTGGGGGATTGTTTGATTTTCTTGTTCACCCTCTGTATCACTATAACGGCATTCTTTCGTCCTGTATGCAATTTGTTTTTTTACACCAAGGTTCAACTTACATAAACATTGAATTAATGTCTTATTGAATTTCACTGTGAACAGCCACCTCTAATGCTATTTAAGTTTGAAGGCTTTTTTAGGATGCAAATGCCACATTTCTTGGTTTAGTTTGTTCAGGTTTTGTTCATGAAACATTTTTTTTTTCCAATAGGCTTTTCTCTTCACATCATTGAGATCCATTAGTTTTTGCAATGAGATAAATGGCAAAATGACGAAGATTTCAAGTCATTGCTGGATTGTCCTTACTGGCATTAAAGTCAGCAGGGACAAGTTTTCCCTTTGAGTCTACGTTTCAGCTTAAAATGAATTGAATTTGCAGGCCAAGGTGAGTTAGTTGCTTCTGATTTCTACTTCTGGCCCCCTTCCCATCTGTTATGACAGCAAAATGACAAATTTGAAATAATGCAAATTATTCAACTGAGTTTCTTAATCCATAAAAATTTTAAACAGGGAATTAAAATACAATATGATAATATAGTACAATAATAAAAAATTAAAGTGTAAATTAAAAAAACTCAACAGTTGGAGTGGTATTAAAATACCAAAATTGATTTGACAAAAAGACAAGTCATACGTGGACTCTTGTCCTAAGCAAAATCTAATAACTAAAACCGTCAAAGTTGTAAGATCTGACTGGTAAAAGACTTTGTAAGATACTTTCGTTGTTTCTAGATATCTCGTCTGAATCCTGATGATCTAGCCAAAACAATCTTTGCTTTCTGTTATCTGAAAAAACGTGAGCCATGTGCATGTCCTTTGGCCGAACTACCCTTCATTCTCCCTTCTGCCTTCAGCCCTCACATTTCTCTGTCCCCAGCTAGACAAGCCCCCCCCCCCCCCCCCCCCCCCCCCACTCCCTCTGTCTCTTTTCTTGCAATGCAAGTGCCATATCCGAGGTCCTCAAGAAACTTCTAAAAGTTCTATTCTTTTTCTTTCTATATAAATTTACAAAAATCATTGTTCTAACTCAGAAAGTCTTGGAAACCCATTTTCACCAGTTTTTTCTTTGTAAAGTTTGTAACTCTGAAGGAGAGTGAAAATGGGTATGGGAACAAGCAATTTTGTGATCAGATGGATCAACTTTCTTACAATGGTATGCTCTTCTTTTTGGCTCTTTTTTTTTTTTCTTACTATGGTATCCAAATGGGTTTGTTTTTGTTTTATGGTTCACAACGCCAGCTTTAATTGTGCTCATTCCTAGATTGAAGTTTCTTTTTCATGTTGGGTTTGTCCCTTTTTTTGGTTTCTTAGTGATTCTGTTATTTTTTTCAATTTGGTTGGGTGTTTTTGGCTACCTCATTGTAAAAATTAAAAAAAAAAAACATTTGTAATGTAAGTTAATATATGCTCGCTTTTTATACTTTTCATTGTGCAGCTCTTAGCTATAGCTGTTGTAATTTTTGGGGTATGGATGAGCACTCATCATGATGGATGTCGAAGATCCCTTACTCTCCCAGTCTTAGGCCTTGGTGCCTTCATTTTTATAATGTAAGTTTTGATCACTCTGAAGTTTATGATTACGCTAATTCCTATTTTTGTATTAAAAGTAACAATGACAATTCTTTTCTTTGAATTTTAGATCCATAATCGGGTTCCTGGGGGCAGTGAAGAAGAACACCATTCTGTTGTGGATTGTATCCTTGTGAAATTTTGAGTTTTCAAGATTTTTGCTGCTTCTGTTCTTTCCTAATTCCCTTGTTTGGACTGCCCTTGACTCATTTGCTTGCAGTACTTGATTATGTTATGCATCATTCTGGTGGCGATCCTGGTATTCACAGTGTTAGCGTAAGTATTTTTAGCTGAAGCTAGTTTCCTGTTCATATTCAGTCAAGACATGCAAGGAGAATGAAAGGATTACTGAGGTTTTAATCTTTGTGGCATTTCTAGTTTTGGTTGCAACTGAGTTTTTTATGTGTGATTAAAACCAAGATTTTCTTAGAGTGCACTTGGATGCCTGGTGGGAGGGACTCCCATTTTGTCGTGGGTGCCGTTTTATGAATGGACCCTGCCACCATGAATCCAAAGCCGTAGGGGCCCTTAGTGTATTTTTTAGGTCAGGTATTAATTAGATGCCTCGTGTTATTAACTAAATGATACTTCTAGATGAAACTGACGAAAAGTATGGTTTTTAGGGAAATGTACAAGATGATTAAGTTTTATGACATGGTTTTCCGGCAAAATAGCTAGTTGTGTCTTAGAGCTTATGTGATTCTATTATCCTAACTTCAGTCTTCCAGAGCAATAAATAAAAGTAGAAAGTGGATAATTTAGGTTGACTGCTGTGTTCTGCTATTTTTTTGTTCCTACGTGCTGTACCCTTTAATTTGTAAGGCTACTTTCACTTTATTTGCATTAACTTTAAGCCCTGTATCACTATATGTTTTAATGAGACATTCTCAGGCTTAATTTGTGTGTATCATTAAAGGCCTTTCAGTGTCCCTACTTTTCTAAGAGCTTTCATGTTAAACAAATTGATTTTATGCCATTTTTTTTTTGTAGGTTCATTATAACAAATAATGGATCTGGTCACAATGTGTCTGGATTGAGGTAAGAAAACATGCACTTCATTGGAAAAATTTCTCATTGCGCCTATGTTTTTGCTTTTGGGTGACAATTCCCACATTGTAGTATTTTCTTTCAGTCTCTATGCAATTTGTACCACAAGAAACTGAAAAACTATCTTCCACCTCTCTCCATTCTCTGCATGCACTTGGTGCAGAGGCTTACTTCATGTTCGTACAAAAAATTATATGTTCCAAATCTGTTTTTCTCATCCAGTGGTTGATTTTTGCACTACTTCTCTGAAATAAATGTGTCATCATTGTTCCATAATTCAGCTTAGTGAGGTGGGAGTATGACCCTAGTCTCTCTTATCTTCTTTGCTTATCAGATACAAGGAGTATCAACTTAAAGACTATAGTCCATGGTTTCTTAAGCAGGTGAGGCTTTCGGTTCGTTGGTGATGCAATTTCCACATTGTTTAGCTACAATTACCCATCTGTCTTTGTTTCTGTCAGCTGAATAATACTGATAATTGGAAGCACTTGAAGAGTTGTCTTGTGAAATCAGAGGACTGCAACAACCTAGCAAAACAATACAAGGTCTACTTTTAAACTCCTGAGTTCTATTTGTTTCTCTGACATTTATTCTAATGTTTTCGACTCTAATTTTCAGACTCTTAAGCAGTATAAAATGGCAAAACTGACACCTATTCAAGCTGGTTGCTGCCGACCACCATCTGAGTAGGTCTTTTTTGTTGTTTTTTTGGTTGCGTTGGTTCTGTGCGATTGCACCTGTATTTAATCATGGTTTATGCAGTGCAGTGAAGCTTATCCCATTCATTTATTCATTTAATTAACGAATAATTTTTCTTGACATTCAACTTGATTCACAGCTGTAGTTATCCTGTTCTCAATGCTTCATACTATGACTTGAGCTTTCATCCAATTAGCTCCAATAAGGACTGCAAGCTTTACAAAAATTCTCGGACCGTTAAGTGCTACAATTGCGATTCTTGCAAGTAAGCATTTTGATTTTCCTGCGTTCCATCCAATCTATTGTACAAATTCCTCACTGCCATTTGCTTTCTTTCAATCGCCTTTCAGGGCCGGCGTTGCACAATACATGAAAACCGAGTGGAGAGTTGTTGCCATCTTTAATTTAGCACTATTTGTTGTCTTGGTAAGATTCTGTTTACCACTTTCCGACCATCTTCAGATTTCTTTCCCGGCTGACACGAAAACAGCAAGAACCTGTCATTTGATTGGTGACTTACGTTTTCGGCACTTATTGTGTCAAGGCTAACTCCTATATATTATGTTTTGCACTGCCAGTCAATTATATACTTTGTGGGCTGCTGTGCAAGACGAAATGCTGCTCGGAGCCAGTCAAAAGTTTGAAAAGAAAAGCGTTGGACTGAAGGAAAAATGGAGGAAAGAAGAAGTTTGATTTGAGGGGGCTTGGAAGTTCACAGCTTAAGCTTATATTTGAAGTGGCATAAGCCTAATGGCAATCACGTAAAAGTGTTTGTTGTTCTGACGCGAGGGTGAAAAATCATTATTTTTTTCTACTATCTATAATTTAATTTAATGGTTCTACTTTTTCAGTACGGATTTAACCGCATTTATTGGGCTTTCAAGTCGTTTATCAAATGAGCGTGAAACTTGTCCCACATCGAAAGAGATGTTACTTAACTGGAGACAAACTTCTTCCTTTTTGGTCAATATAGTGGAAAAAATGTCCTTGACGACGTCGTATTTTGGCATAAATAGAAAAATCCATCTTAAAAATCGGAACAAATTCTCCTCTCCCTAAACCCTAAACCCAACAATGGTCTTCCTCCAGCGCTCCAAAGCCCTCTCCGTTCTCCTCCGAACCCGTGTTTTCATGCGAAACATGGGAGGCGGTCCACGGACCTTTCCCGGCGGCCTAAACAAGTGGCAATGGAAGCGGCTCCACGAGAAAAAAGCCAAGGAGAAAGAGAAGAAACTCCTCCACCAAGAGAAGCAACTTTACGAAGCCAGAATCCGGTCTCAAATCCGGGCCAAACTAGCCGGTAAACCTGACCCGAGTTCAAATCCAACCGAGTATAACCCCATGAGCCCCGACGATCACATCAAATCCCTAGCTGATAGATTCATGAAGCAAGGGGCAGAGGATTTGTGGAACGAAAACGACGGCCCATTGAAATCAGAGGAACAGGAACATTCACGATTTATTGAAACGGCAAGGAATCGACAATCAAGATTACTTCATTCGCCGCTTGATCTGAAGAGTCTAATTGCTGATAAACGTAGAGAAAATGCTAAATTAGGTGTCATAAATAGCAGTAATTTTGTTAAGAGTAGAAGCTATTCAGTTCAAAGTGACAGGAAATTCAGGATGAATGAGAGTTCCTTTGGTGGGATTCGGTCATGTTTCGATTCAAAGTACGATTCAATGAACCTTTTGGGGCGTAATATAGCAAATAGGACGTTGAAGAAAAACTCGCATTCTTCTAATCAACATGAATCTGATTTTGTTTCGAATGATCATTCCTTGAGGTGTTTTGGCCGTGGTGATCCTGGTGGTAACCGTGAGAATGTGAATTTTGAGAATATTAGGAAGTTTATAAAGAAAAGGAATAGTTTGGGGAGGAGGAGGTTTAGGAGGAATGAAAGCTTATCGAGTGATGAAGAATGGGATTCGGATTTGGAAGATGAAGCTGAAGGAGTGGAGGGTTGGAGGGATGTTAGGAAGTTGGGGAGTAGTGCATCGTTGGGGAAGTATGATGTGAAGATAACAAAGAGAGTTCCACTAAAGGAACTTGAGAAGGAGAGTGATTTTTCGGAGCAAGTGGAGTTGCTTAGGAAGGAGTTGGCTAAGAAGAAGTTGGCTGAAAATGGAGAGAAGAAGAGGGAGGGAGAAACGATTTATAGTCAAAAAAGGTAAGCTAAGATGTTGGACTGGTTTTTCTTTTGTTCTAGTGAGAGAATTTGAATTATAGATGTATTTATGGTTTTGATGATAAGAAAATTGGTGAATCTGTGGGTTTTTGTTTCTACAGATTTGATGACTGTGGTATATCCCCATTGACAGTCAAGGCACTTTCTGCAGCTGGATATTTTCAGATGACTCGAGTACAGGAGGCAACTCTTTCTGTTTGTCTTGAGGGTGTGTCTTATTGCTTACTTGGTCATTGTGTGATTCTTTCATCAATTTCATGGAACTTACTGTGTCATTCCGTGAGTCTTTTAGAAGCTTGCTCTGGTTTTCTATTTTACATTTGTTTAGGGTAGTAAGTTGTTCATGCTTTGTGCCTTGGTAGCCTTTCATGCACATAAGAGGTACTTCCACTGGACTATTAACATTGATGTGGAAGTTCTTATATTGTCAAGTATGTATCACATTTTGGAAGCTCAAAATGTGACATAAGTATTAGAGTCACTAGATGTGTAGAAGATGCAGGATTAGGTCTTATAGAAAGGTGATTTGAGGAAGGCATACAAACTGTAGGAATTGGAAGATAGGGTAACAAAGAATTAACACTACAAATTATCACTGTTGCTTTTATGCCTGGGCCTACTGTTCTATTCTTGCATGATATGTTACTAG